>NC_067413.1:28398439-29057010 GCF_009764475.1 Pristis pectinata
GTTCCACCTTTTTAATTCCCTTTTAGATTAATCTGTTTAGGATTGTTATTTGTGTACATTAATTTATATGGAACAGTCATTCTTGTAATCATTCTCTGGGCCATTTTATCTGACCAAGCCTGCCAAAGTGTAAAAATACTTTCTTGAACAACTGTTGTTGGTTATGAAACCAGAAAGAATTTGACTGCAAATGCCAAGCAAATTTTAATGTGCTTTCAAACACTGTACAGAAATTTGAGTTTTATTAACTGAAATAATTTATATTAAGTTTATATAATCTTTTTGCACTTTATAAAAATCGTACCAGAACTAATTATTTTGAAGTGTTGTGAATTAGTAAACAATCAGTACAGGAGGTTGCTTCATTGATAACCATCCAGTGAAATGACCTGTTAATCTATTTTTGTGGTATTTGAAGGAGGAATGTTGGACACAACAGTTGGCACTCAGAGAATTCTTGCTGTTTGAATTGGGCTGTAGAATTATTAATTTGCTAAAGAAGCAGACAGGAATGCCAGTCCTGGAATGGACTTTAAACAGGCAACTTTGATTCTGAAGGGATTGAGGGAGGATATTCCAGAAGGCCCTCAAAGGAGACCATGTGGGTAGAGATTAGAAACAAAAAGGGTGTCATCACTTTGCTGGGCATGTATTACAGACCTTCCAACAGGTGATGGAGGGGCAGATTTAAGAGATGCAATAAAGATGGGGGTATTCTTCTGTAGAATTTCAATTTTCCAAATATTAACTGGGATTGCCTTAGCATTAAATGCTCGGGGGTGGGGGGGGAGGGGGTGGAATTTCTGAGGTGTCCAGGAGAGCTTTTTAATACAGTATGTATTCCCTTTGTGGGAAGAAGCATTACTGGGCCTTATCTAGGGGAATCTATCTGGTCAAGTGGAGGGAGTGTCAGTGGAATCATTTTGGAGATAGTGACCATAACTTTGTGTATTTTAAAATGGTTATAGATAGGGATGGATTAGTAATAAAAGTTCTAACTTGGGGGTAGGCCAATTTCATTAACATAAGGGAGAAGCTGGTAAAGATGGATTGGGAGCATCTACTTTCATGCAGGTCTACATCTGCACAATGGGAAGCATTCAAAAGTGAAATAACTTGAGTTCAAGGCCAACATGTTCCTGTAAGAGTAAAGGCCAGGGGTAACATGTATAGGGAGCCCTGGATGTTGAGGGATATTGAAGGTTGGATGAAAAGAAAAGAGGGAGCATGTGACTGGTTAGGGAGCTAGTGATGGGGGAAAGCCTGTCAAGAGTATATCAAAAACAAAAGGGGAGGAATGGCTGCTGGATATTCAGTGGTTTAGATGTTTCACGAGGGATGGGGAGGGAGGTAAAAGAGGTGGGGGAATGGCATTGCTAATCAGGGACTGTATCAGCTGCAGAAAGGGAAGACTTCCTGGAGGTGTCGTCTACTGGGTCAGAAATGGGAAGAGAACAATCACTCTATTGGGAATATACCATTGGACCGACCCCCCCCCCCCCCCGAGGAACAGATCGGGAGGCAGGTTTTGGAAAGGTGCAAAAGTAACAGGGTTGTTGTCGTGGGTGATTTCAACTTCCCTAATATTGATTGGCACCTAGGCAATGAACCTGGTCAGGCGTCAGGGTGAGCATTTTGGAGACAGAGACCACAACTCCCTGACCTTTACCCTTACCTTGGAGAGAGATAGGAGCAGACTGTATGGGAAAGTATTTAATTGGGGGAGGGGGAATTATGATGCTATTAGGCAGGAACTTGGGAGTGTAAATTGGAAGCAGATGTACTCAGGAAAATGCACAATGGAAATGTGGAGGTTGTTTAGATACCACTTGCAGGGGGTTCTGGATAGGTTTGTCCCATTGAGGTAGGAAAAGGATGGTAGGGTTAAAGGAACCATGGTTGACAGATGTGGAATATCTAGTGAAGAGGAAGAAGGAAGCATACTTAAGGTTGCGGAAGGAAGGATCAGACAGGGCTCTAGAGAGTTACAAGGTAGCCAGGAAGGAGCTTAAGAATGGACTTGGAAGAGCTAGAAGGGGATATGAGAAGGCCTTGGTGAGTAGGATTAAGGAAAGCCCCAAGGTATTCTACTTGTATGTGAAGAACAGGAGGATGACTAGAGTGAAGGTTGGACTGATTAGGGATAGAGGATGAAACGTGGCTGGAGTCGGAGGAGGTAGGGCAGGTCCTTAATGAATACTTTGCTTCAGTATTCACTTGTGAGAGAGACCTTGGTGTTTGTGAGGACAGTGTAAAACAGGCTGATAAGCTGGAACATGTCTATGTTGAGGAGAATGTACTGGAGCTTTTGAAAAAACATTAGGATAGGTAAGTCCCTGGGGCTGGACGGGATATATCCCAGGATACTATGGGAAGCGAGAGAAGAGATTTCTGAGCCCTTGGCGATGGTCTTTGTATCTTCACTGGCCATAAGTGTATTACCAGATGATTGGAGGGTGGCAAATGTTATTCCTTAGTTCAAGATGGAGTAGGGATAACCCTGGGAATTATAGACCAGTGAGTCTTACTTCAGTGGTGGGCAAATTATTGGACAAGATTCTAAGGGACAGGATTTATGAGCATTTGGAGAAGCATAGTCTGATTAGGGATAGTCAGCATGGCTTTGTGAGGGGCAGGTCATTCCTCAGGAGCCTGATTGAATTCTTTGAAGATGTGACAAAACACATGAATGAGGGTAGAGCAGTGGATGTGGTGTATATGGACTTTAGTAAGGCTTTTGATAAGGTTCCCCATGATGGGCTCATTCAGAAGGTCAGGAAGCATGGGATCCAGGGAAACTTGGCTGTGTGGATTTGGAATTGGCTTGCCCATAGAAGGCAGAAAGTGGTTGTAGATGGAGTGTATTCTGCCTGGAGGTTGGTGACCCAGTGGTGTTCTGCAGGGATCTGCTCTGGGACCCCTTCTCTTTGTGATTTTTTTAATACATATAAGCGACTTGTATGAGTAATTGAAAGGGAGAGTTAGTAAGTTTGTAGATGACACGAAGGTTTGTGGTGTTGTGGATAGTGTAGAAGGTTGTTGAGGTTTACAATGGGACATTGATAGGATGCAAAGTTGGGCTGAGAAGTGGCAGATGGAGTTCAACCCGGAGAAGTGTGAAGTGATTAATTTTGGAAGGTCAAATTTGAAGGCAGAATACAGGATTAATGGTAGGATTCTTAGCAGTGTGGAGGAAAAGAGGGACCTTGGGGTCCAAGTCCATAGATCCCTCAAAGTTGCTATGCAAAGTTGATAGGGTTGTTAAGAAGGTGTATGGCATGTTGGCCTTCATTAGCTGGGGGATTGAGTTCAAGAGCCATGAGGTAATGTTGCATCTCTATTAAAACCCTGGTTAGACCACACTTAGACCACAGAGACTTTTTCCCAGGGCAGAAATGGCTAACATGAGTGGGCATAATTTTAAGGTGATTGGAGGAAAGTACGGGGGGGGGAGGGGTATCAGAGGTAACTTTTTACACAGAGTGGTGGGTGCATGGAATGTGCTGCCAGGGGTGCTGGTAGAAGCAGATACATTGGGACATTTAAGAGACTCTGAGACTTATGGATGATAGAAAAATGGAGGGGTATGTGGGAGGGAATGGTTAGATTGATCTTGGAGTAGGCTAAGAGGTCAGCACAGCATTGTGGGCCGAAGAGCCTGTACTGTGCTGTTATGTTCTTAAAAAGGGTAGGGAGGTACTTAGAATGGAGATTAGGAAGGCTAAGCAGGGCCATGAGAAGTCACTGGCTGATAGGACTAAGGTAAATCTGAAGGTGTTTAATAAGTATATTAAATGGAAAAAGAATACTTGGGGATAAAGTAGGGCTCATTAGGGACAATGGACAATCTGGAACCAGAAAATATAGGCGAGGTCCTAAATGAATACTTTTTCATTGATATTCAGAAAGGAAACAGACTCTGTAGTTGGAGAATTCAGTTGGGTGTAGGTGAAAGGTCTATACAGGTCTCCATAAATAAAGAGGAAGGCTTAAAGGTGGATAAGTACCCAGGACCACCTGGAATTAATCACAGGCTGCTATGGGAGGCAAGAACAGAGATTGCTGGCTATGATTTTCAAAGCTTTACTGTGTACTTGAAGTACCAGATGACTGGAGAACAGCAAATGTGGTTCCCCTTTTCGAGGAAAGCAGCGAGGAAAAGCCTGGTAACTATAGACCTGTGAGCCTAATATCAGTTGAGGGGAAGATGCTGGGGAAAAAAATTCTGAGGGAGAGAATCACTTGGAAAGGCAGTAGGCTAATGAGAGACAGCCAGTGTGGTTTTGTAAAGGGAATATCCTGTTTGACCAGTTTGATTGAATTCTTTGGAGTGTATCGATGAGGCCAGAGTAGTAGATGTGATTTACATGGACTTTAGTGAAGCCTTTAATGCTTGATGTGGGAAACTGGTTCAAGGGATCTTGGGCAAGTTGGCAAACTGGATCCAAAATCGGCTGGTAATAGGAGACAGAGGCTGATGGTAGAGGGTTGTTTCTGTGATTAGATGTCTATGATTAGTGGTGTTCCACAACTGTTGTGACCCTTGTTGTTTGTAATATATGTGAATGACTTGGGTGTGGATGTGGGAGGCAAGATCAATGTTTGCGGATGACTTGAAGACTGGCAGAGTTGTTGATTGTGGTGAAAGTGGTTTTGGGGTGCAGAGAGATATTAATGTGTTGGTGAAATGGGCTGAAAAATGACAAGTGGAGTTTAATCCAGACAAATGTGAGGTGATGCATTTTGGGAGCACTAATGAGGGTGGGACAAACACCATGTATGGCAAGTCCTAGGGAGTAATTGATGAACAGAGGGATCTTGGGAATACAAGTCCATACATCTTTGAAGATGGCAATGCAGGTAGATAATGTGGTTAGGAAGACGTATGGTATTCTGCCCTTCATTTGGTGGGACATCAAATGCAGAAGTAGGGAGATTATGCTCCAACTTTATAAACCTTGCTCAGACTTCAGATGTGTGCACTTGTGGTCACCAAGGTATGGGATGGATGTGATAGCACTGGAGAGAGTGCAGAGGAGGTTCACTAGGATGTTGCCTGGGATGGAGCAGTTCAGTTATCAGAAGAGATTGGAGAAGCAAGGACTGTTCTCCCTAGAGCCGAGGAAATATAAGAGGGAAATGATTGAGGGATACAAAATTGAGAGGTAAGGTAAACTTCAGGGAACTTTTCCCTGTATCAGAAGTAGATAAAACTAGAGGACCATAGTTTTAGGGTAAAGGGGAAGAGATTTGAGAGGGATATGAAGGAGATCTCTTTCACTTGGAGAGTTAAGTACCTGGAATGCACGGCCTGACGGAGTTGATGCAGCTGGGTTGCTGACAGCATTTAAGTAGTCAGATGAGCACTTGAATCACTTCAGTATAGAAGACTATGAACCAACTGCTGGGGGTTGGGAATGGTATGGAAGGGTGCCCTGGTAGGCATGGACAAGTTGAACCAAAATTACCTGTTTCTGTGCTGTGTGATTCTATGACCACTTGTGCCAGAAAATTCTGATGTTCTATTTCCTCCTTTGCACCATTCTGCCTCTTGATTTACTTTTCCTCCCTAGTTTGTTGAAATCAATGAGTCAGCTATGTAGTATAGGACTAGTGTTATGTGAAGGTCAGACTATGTAGAGATAGAATGTTCTCTGGAAAAGATTTAGTAAACCAGGTGAGTTTTTAAAACCATCTAGCACCTCTATGGTTTCTCACTGGTGCCAGCAGATACATGATCAGAAATGACTCTTTGCAAGCATATCTAAATTTTGGTAGTATTTATCTTGGCTATGTGTTCAGTCTGCAAAGTATAAAATTACATCATACCCTGAGCATCATTTCCTGCCCAAGAACAGTGAACATCTGCTCCTAATCTTGCAGTATAACTCGGATGTCTATTACATTGCTTGCATGAAGTCTCTTATGAATTTTGTCTAATCAAGAGAATGTTGCCTACTGAATTCCTCCACATGGTGCTTGATGACTCATTCTTCACTACAGGCCCTAAATTGAAAAACTAATATGCTGGGAATTGGGGTTAGGACTATTCCAACTGATTCGTGCATCTGTTTGCTGTAGAGTTCTTATGACGCAGGATACCAGGTCTCGAGGTAACATGTCTGTTTAAGATTGTATAGTTTGTCTATTTGTCCTGGAATCAAACTGTAAATGAAAGACAAACTTTGGTAGGGGTTATAAAGTTGCTCAATTTTGATGACTAAAGCCTGTGGGGGAAAATATTGTCCTTGATTTCTGTATTTATATTATGCTGATTTTAATTTAAAAATACAACATACTTGTGTAAAGCTATTTGAATTTTTTTGCAGCAGATTGAACAGAAAGTTTCAGAATATTAAACTATGTCAAATCCAGTGAAGAAAAGTGAAATAATTGGGACTTTCCTCTGACTGTGGTACCCACCTTTGCCTGCATTTGGACCACACTGTTTCATCCAGTGTGGTCCCTCGTGCAATCTTTTGTCTGGGAGGCTGGCTTCCACTGATTGAGGCTCAGCATAGTGTAGGGCACCTCTGAGTACAAAGCCAGCTGTGCTTCCATAATGGGTTTGACAGTTTGATGCAGTCTGCCCTCTGGCTCAATGGCTGTCAAAACTGTTGTTGATTGAATGTCTATGATATTAAATTATTCAAAAATTCTCAAACCATTCAAAGATGATATTATTAAAATCTAACAAAAGTTAAAGAAAATTAAACACATTTAAGCGAACCAAATTGAATCAATTACAAAGATTGGTTTACTGCAATCCTAGCAGCAGTTTTATCCATTCATTTAGAAGGTGGCCTCACTTGGCTTAAAAACTGGGAAATCTGAGGAAGTCTGCACTGTCTGAGGGGTCTGCTAGCATGGTGCAGGTATCTTGAGGTCAGCACTTGCTTTAGGCTATGCTCAGGAGTCCTGAGCTTCTGCCCTAGTTGTGAGTGGAAGAAAAATTGGACTATAAGAGAATAAAAAGCACACTACTTTTTACTCAGAAAAACTCTCTCACCTGCAGAAATGAGTCTCTGAAATCCAGTGAGCAACTGTTAGCAGTAATTAAGAATTAACACACTATTGAAAAATATTCATACGAATCATAGAAACGTAGCACAATAAAGGACCCTTTCAACATACACAAAATGCTGGAGGAACTCAGCAGGTCAGGCAGCATCTATGGAGAGAAATAACAGTTGCTGTTTATTGAAAGGGCCCTTTCAGCCCAACTTGTCCATGTTGACTGTGATGTCTATTTAAACTAATCCATTTGCCTGCATTAGGCCAGTATCCCTCTACACCTTTCCTATCCAGATACCTGTTTGAAATGCCTTTTAAATGTGTTTTGTCCCCTCCTCTACCTCTGGCAGCTTGTTCCAGATATTCACTACCCTTTGTGTGTACAAACTAGCCCCCTTATCTACCTTATTCAATGGAATAGTTCTTCAACAGCTTTGTTGTATAATGTATTTCATTGGCAAGCCTCTTGGTGAGATGCTCATTTCTCTAAAAGTTGCATGGATGTTGTATCGAAAGCAGCAGCTTCCTGATTTATGTATTCAACTGCACATGCACAGTTGCAGGGGGTAGCTGTCTGATTTGCACATGAATGATATTGAGTTCTGTTGTTCTATTAGCTTTGTTGAAAAATCTGCCATGTTATCTGAGATCCAGTGTATGATGGGGATGTGATTTTAGTTCCTGCTGGTGGTTGGTTTGAAATACAGCTGAAGCATTGAGGTTTTTAGTGTATTTTTATGGCTTGTATTTTGTGCTAATCTAGATGTGGTGCACTGAGTCTGGAGAAAGAAAATATTTTCCCACATTGCATAGTAGTTTCAGTACTAGACACTTGAAAACGTTCACCTGTTAACTGCAGTATTGTCATCATGGAATCAAAGAAATGACACAGAAGGCGGCCACTAGGTTCAGCATATCCGTGGAGCCCACTTCTTAGGGTCCACAGCCCTTGTGATACTCAACCTTGATTTTGGCAGATAACAAATTATGAATGGGGAGATATAAATTTGGGGGTGGTAGAGGGAAGCTGAAAGTACAGGAAACATCTTGGAGTAGGGAAAAAAATAACTGCTTCTTCAGAAGTTAAAGCCAGAAGTGGCTGAGAGAGTGGTCAGAGATCCTGAGAGTGTCTGGGATGGAGGTAGACACCTCGTAAGCACAAGTGGGTCAGACAATTTGCTGCAAAGACATGATTTTTTTATTCTCTCTCCAAGTTATCTGTTGAAATGGTTTCTAATGGTGTGTGGATATTTACTGGTAACATTATCACCAATCCCTCATTGCCCATAAACTTGGGAAACAGTTCCGAATCAATCATTTTGCATCTCGAGTTGCATAATGTGCAGGCCAGGTAAGGATGGCAGATTTCCTTGCCTGAAAGACATTGGTGAATCAGATAGTTTTATTGTTGCTATTACAGAGTATAGCTTTAATTCCAGATTTATTTAATTACTTGCGTTTTTAAGTTCCTCAAGCTGCCATGGTGGGATTCAATGGTCTGGAACTCTGGCTTTACTTTAGTAACTTATCCACTGTATTCTATCTGGAAGGACAAAATACACTCTCAGAATCGATGGTAAGGGTAATGAATCAGCTGAGGGAAAAGTAAATGCTTTTTCTACAGATTTATACCTCCCAATTCATACTTTGCTTTTCACGCTGAGCTGTACTTTTTTTTATTATAAAAGAATTGCACATAAGAAGTATCAGGCAGACACCTGTTGTGCCATTGATTTGATCTTCTCTGATCACATTTACAACCGTCACTTCCCTGCACTCATCCCATATCCCTTGTACTTGAAATATCAATTGATCTCTGCCTTCAGAGAGCTTCCACAGTAGTTTAAGGTAATGCAAGAACAAGCCAGGGAACTTCAGGCCAGTGAGTGTAACATCAGTGGTGGGAAAGTTACTGGAGGAGATTCTGAGAGATGGGGTCTACCTGCATTTGGAAAGTCCAGGACTGATTAGGAATATACAGCATGGCTTTGTGCATGGGGAAATTGTGTCTTGTGAATTTGATTGAATTTGTCTACGTGGACTTTAGCAAGGTCTTTGAAGAGGTCCCATGTGGTAGGCTGGTCCAGAAGGTTGGATCACTGGGATCCAGGGTCAATTAGCCAATTGGATACAAAATTGATTTGGTGGTAGTGAAGGGCTGTTTTTCAGATTGAAGGCCTGTGACCAGTGGTGTGCCACAAGGATCGATACTGAATCCATTGTTATTTGTCATATTAGCAATTTGGATAATAGACAATTTTTCCAGATGCAGTCTCACTAGTGGCCTTTATAATTGAAGTCTTGTACTTAAATTATGTACTAAAGGCCACCATGTCATATACCTTCCTAACTGCTAACTATACCTGCATGTTAATTTTCAGTGATTTGTGTGCAAGGGCACCTTAGTCCCTCTGAATATTAATACCTTTTAATCTCTCACCTTTTATTTTTAAGAGGCACTATTTATTCTAACAAAGTGGATGGCCTCACATTTTTCCTTGCTGTATTCCATCTGCCTTTTCCTTGCCTATTCAATATTTCCCTGAAGCCTCTGCACCCTCCTTGCAGTCCACAGTACCTGCCAGTTTTCCATCAGCAAACCTGGATATATTGCACTTGATCCCCTAACCCAGATCATTTGAAATAAGATTGTGAACAGCTGGGGTCCAGCACAGATCAACCTTTCAACTTGAAATTGACTCACTAATTCCTTCTGTTTTCTGTCTGTTAACCAAATGTCAATTCATGCTGAATTACTTCCAATACTGTGAACTCCAATTTTGTTTAATAATTCCCCAAGTGTTGAAGGCTTTCTGAAAGTCAAGATACAACCTTATCAATTCAGCCTTTATATTTTATCAGTTACAACCTCAAAGAACTCTAACAAATTTGTCAAATGTGATTTCCCATTCATAAGTCTATGTTGACTTTGCACAATCTTATTATCATTTTCTGAGTGGGCCATTGCCACTTCCTGAATTTTTTTTCCTACTACTGATGTCGGGCTTAAGAGGAATGAGAAGTTAAGGGTGAAAATGTTTATCTCTAACTAATTTTTAAAAATCTTTTCCCAGTTTGGTTGGATCTAAAAGGATAACCTGAAAGATGCTGAACAACCTGCTGAGTATTTCCAGCATTGTCCATTTTAATCCATGTTTTGCTGCCTTTAAGTTTTCATCTTTCTATATTTGGAAGTAGCTATACATGTGTGTGTGTTTTTAAAAAGAATGACACTAGTTGGCTGCAGTGATGACGATGGCAGCAGCTGGTGTAGAATGTCACATTCCAAGTCCTTGGCGGTTCTGTAAGTCACTGCATTGAATATCCTATTAACTATAGACTTTAACATGCCCAGAGACAGGTAAAGAACCTACAGATTAACTGATGTGTATATATCTGATGTGTATTTGATTTGAATGGTTAAAATGTGTTATCTTCTACTGGCTAAATAAGTGAGATGTTGTATGATATTTTAAATAATTTTGCACTGCATGTAGTATAAACCAGCTCAATCTGTGCAGTGAAGGCCTGTCAGGGCCAGGATGGGGAGATACTGGTTTTTGTTTACCAATGACTGATATCCTATATTTAGCTAAAAGGACAAATGTCAGTATTTGAGCTGCGTGGCTTGCACCAGGGTATGAAATGGCCGCTGTAACTTTATTGGAAGTCCTTCTAGCTTAGCCTGGTTAACAACTACAGTCTGGCCTATGGCTATGGAGCAGGAAACCAGGTACAAAGTAACTGGTTTTGTCATTGGATACACAAGGCTGCAAATGCTGGAGTATGGAGTAAGAAACAAACTGCTGCTCAAAGCATTTGTGGGGGGGGGGGGGGGGAATTGTTGACGATTTGGGTCGAGACCTTGCGTTGGGATTCTCCACAGTCCTAATGCAGGGTCTCGACCTGAAACATTAATGATTCCTTTCCTGCCCACAGATGCTCCAACCAGTTGAGTTTCTCCAGTGGTTTGCTTTTTGTCACTCGATACTAGTGCAGCACAAAAGTGTTTTCAACCCCCATTCTTGGCCATCAGTTTATTTTGTTGTGTGAGTATATAGTTGGGAGGGGTAGAGTGAGCTAGATGGAATAAGAGAAAGAGGAGCCATTGGGTGTAACAAGCATTCCAGATGATGTTAAGGTAGACCAGAATTCCATTGTTTTCCCTGGTGTGTAGTCCATAAAACAAATGGGTCACAGGTTAGTACCATATATAAAATTTATTTTGTAATTTAGTAACTCACTTGTGGAAGATTGTATTGCAGTACCCTGACCTGAGTTCTAAGTTTAATGATTAATCTGCTGTCTTTTCAAAATCCATTCCAACTGATGTAATATACATGGTATAAATGCCGCTGTTGGCATCTCAGTAAAATTGCAAAAAGGAAATTCATGTGTTGCAACATCTACAGGAAGAAGTACCATATCAACCAGACTTTGGTTTAAGCTACACTCTTCTGCTATTCCAACTCTGTGTCAAAAGGTTATGGTTTGCCTGGTGAGTTTCCCCTATAAAGGTGTATAAATTTGGATCTAATGTTTTCTCTGCTTTTGATGTGTTTAGTATCTGGATCATTTATCAATACCGGTCTTTGGGTGAAACAGCAAAGGGCTGCTTGGGCTTGAAGGTGTATCCACAAAGAGAATTGTAAAACTGAGTAACCTTTACAATTTCTGTTCATTTCTTGGCTGCAATGAAATTAGCTGGCACTGGAAACATAATGGTTGCCAATAAGATATAGCAATTACTGCTGAAATTTGCCTTTCCACATGGATTAGCTTTTCTATTTGTCATGTCTTGTCAGATTTATTATAATTACATACCACATTCTCCTTCAAAAAGCCTGAAATAATTGAGAGACTTCCTCCTGTATGTTAGTGCTGTGCTTGAGGGCTTGTGTTGAGGATGATGTCATAACTGTTATGTCTAGTGTGAAGCTTGCTTCAGCATGGGTTGAATTTGAACTCCTGACCATCCTGATGGGATTGCAAGAATAACTGGTGTTGCAAAATACACAAGCTGGATGTTGAGCACTCAGTCTTAGCAGATGTCAAACTAGAAGGCGCTTACTTGGGTTCAGATGGTCCTCCTTGTATGTTTCCTTTATTGAATAAGGAGGTAATTTACAAACTGAGCAAAGCTTTTGCTGAGCTAGCTTATTTCTAGCCACTCAGCAACAAAGATACCCGAGGGCTATATGGCTGGTAAAGTCAATCAGGATCCTTTTTAGTATGTTTTAGAAAAAGTCAATGTGAGTGTTGGTAAATATGATAATCTCGGCAGCAAAGGTAATTTCCAGAATCTTACAGGAATAAATGGTTGCATTAGAAAATCCACAAAAAAACCCCACAGATGCAGGAATTCTAAGGTAAAAACATAATGCTGAAAATACTCAACAGGAGAGGCTACATGAATGGGAACAGTTACTGTTTCTGGTTGAAGAACCTTAATCAGAAGTGGGAAGGAGAGAAAAGAAGCTTGTTAAACTGTAGGGAGGGTGGGGAAGGGGTGATGTCTCTGTAACAAAAAAAATGCAGCACGGTGCTGGTGGAGGTAAATTGTAAACAAAGTTATTTGTCCATTCACTCATTGTCCAGATAACCTTGTTTACAGATCATTTCCATGGTCACAATGGTTTTACCCTGTCTCAGAGAGAGAGAGAGAGAGAGAGTGAGTCACACACCTTAAGGTACTTTCTGCTCTAGTTCTAATGAAAGGTCTTTGATCTGAACTGTTAATTCTGTTTCCATTCCACAGGTGTCCTGTCTTGTTGAATGGTTGCACTAGGTGCATGTGATAAGGGCCTGGGTATTGTATCCTTGCATAAATTGCTGCCTTCAGGAGAAGAGTAGAATTAAATTTACATATTGGGGGTCGTGTGGACAGTTTGTTCCTCCTGAGGTTTTTGTGCACAAAATGGCTTCATAAATTGTACTAAGTATGCCTAAACTCAAACATTTGGTAATAGATAATCTGAATATGGGTTACACGTCAACCAGGAAGCATTACCCAGAGCTAGGAAGTAGACACTGGGTGATTCCAGAAAGCGCGCAAGAAAGCTGTTTGGTTAACTCTATTCCTGAAGTGAGCACATTCTGACAGTGACCCATGCTTGCTGTTATGCACTAGCACAGGCAGGAAGTTCATGAGGGTATTTTATGAATTGCTTCTGATGCAGAAGCTCTACTTTAACTTTTTGGAGCAGTGACTTCAGTCTCAATTTTGAGCCTTAGCTGTATGGTTTGAAGATCTTAGTATGCTTGTATAGCTTAAAACTGGTCCCAGCACAATTGTTCCATTTTGGTGACAATTTAGTGTTACTGCAGTGTAAATTGTATGTTAGGGATCAGAGGGTATTGTTGTAGAAATGAGTGCCTTGTTTCTGCTCAGTGTGCCCTGTGGATTGCCATTATTCAACAGGGAAAGTACAATGCTTCAGATTTAAAGGACATTGCTTTTGAGATATTGGTGATGACATTGCATGTAAAAGGGGGGGGGGGCACTTAAAGGCTGCTTTTTGAGATTTTTCTGATAGTCCTTCATAAAATGTATGTTCAAAGTGAGTCATACAAATAGATTCCTGGTGTAAACTGGGTTAATTGATCTTCAGTAAGGAAGTGATTAGGATGTTAGAAATTTTGCTTGTGTATTAAGGCATTTTTTAAAAAAAGTTGCCACTTATCTTTTGGCTGTTTCTTGAAAGATCTTGTAAAACAATCAGGTGAGAGTTTGACTGTGTTCTTCGTTATTTAATGGATTGTTGACTCTCATGTGCAGCATGTTTCCTTGATGTGGTACTGCTGAGATTCAGGCTACTGTATAAACGTACACTAACCTAAAAATAGTCAAGAATATTGACCAATTTATACTTTAACTTGGGATTTATAAAGACTCAACAGATCCAAAAACATTGTTAGAATTTGAATTGTTGTTGGGATTGTGTAAAGAGTTGTTAACAGTAGCTGGTTTCTTAAGAATTTTACCTATGTTATTTTTTTCTTCATTATAAAATCACCATTGTATTTGACTTCAGTCGCTTAACACCAAGTCAGCATTGGCAACGTAATGGCAGTTTAAATAGTTGCCGAACAATTGGGAAAGCTGTCATAAACTCAAATTAAACTAAATGAATCTTGTAACAACAGAAATAAGCACAAAAGAAATTGGACTGTTTTAGACTGTCATCAATACTGTAAAATGATATTCTTCAAGCAAAACATCAGATTGCTGAAGGAAAATAGTGGGGAAACTTTCTTTTAGAAAGAATGAGGGGCATGGATTTAAAACTTGGGGCAAATGATACAAGGGATTTATTATGGACAAGATTCTATACTGAGTAATTTGATCAGGGTTTTGTTGCATGTGATAGTGGCAACATTGGTATCTTCTCTGAAAGAGAGTTGAACTGTTACTTCATAACAATTTGCAGCACTGCAAGGAAAGAATGGGGAATGGGACTGTGGGATTGTTGTGTTTGGAGCAGGTGAAGACTGAATAGTAGAATGTTTTTATGCCCTATAGGTCTTATTGTCTTCTCAAATAATGTGCTAAGTGTAAAATTATTGAATTAGCCCAAATAGCTAATGACTGAGTAACTATTTCTGTATTAGTGTAATGCTGACAAATTGCCTTTTGTCCGACTTGCTGCTAGATTCATTGAGGCTCAAAAGAGTGGTGGAGAAAACTGTTGGGAGTAGGAGATTGTCTATTCTGCAGGCCAGTTTGTCCGTGGTGCTGAACCATATTGGCTAATAACAGGAAATAAATTCCAGATATTCAAGGTCGAGTTGGCTTGTCTCAGGAGTCCTCTGGGGGCACTACAACTAGACAATTAGTCCTGAATTGAGGAGGAAGGAAGATCTGAGGATTTCCCTTTAACGATGTAGGATGACCCTTGCTACAAATGTAGGAGGAATAGGTTATTGTGGAGCTACAAGTTTCCCATTCTTTAAACCACTCAACATGGAATTTTGGGTGCACATCTGAAGGTGGGTGAACTGCAGGATGGTGCCTGGAATTGTAACAGCTGTAAATTGTTATCTTCAGAAGAAGAGGGGAAAGAATTGTGCTGGAAGTGTTCTTGTGGAATCATCTTGTGCTTTGTCAGCTACAGGTTTATTCATAATGACTAACTGCCTCTTAAGTGAAATGCAGTTAAATAGTGATTTGGTTCTCAATCAATCCCCCTCCCAAACCAACACTAAAATAAAATGTTTGGCAAGGTATAAGTGGTACATTGCCGTTGTTTAGACACTAATGGTATGTATTAACTTTTGTAATCAAACAGTCACGCAATAGATGTCTTAATTACATTAAAAGTGCGAACTATGGAGGAACTGGAGTATTAATAAATGGTGATTTGTTTTTTTCCATTATGCTTCTAAGTTTATAAACTCTAAAGCATGCATATTTCTTTGAAATTTTCTGTTGCTCCTCTATGGAGTAAAAGAAAATTGCAGGCACTTTTTCACCTTTTGTGGAAAGCAAGTGCATAGAGTAAACTTTGACACAATTTGAAGTGCATTATATATCTTTGATAATCAATTACTAGATTATTCACTTGTATAATTCAGTAGTAAATGACTGATTATATTTTGATAGCCTTGTGGTGGGAATATCACCAAGCCAAAGAAAGGGTAGGTATGTTGTGTATGTGTTTATCTCCTCGGGTATTCATTATTTTGAATGTTCCAGCACTGATCTGCAGCAGCTGTATTTTTCTGTCTGTTGCATTCCCAGACTGCTCTTTCATTGTGTGTCCAGGATTTTTTTTAAAGAGCCAAGCCTGTGGGATCACACACACAAGTTTTTTTTTCAGCTTTCATTTCTAAAGCACCCCCTCCGGTTGTAATGTATTATACTTGGAATGTGGAAAAAGTGACAATTGGGTGATTCTTTTGTATAGCTCTCATATGGTGGCCAATTGGCTTTTGGGCAGCAGACAAGAACAATCAGAAGATGATTCTCCTCAGTCCATTTGATTTGATCCATAGCAGCACACATAGTCTCACACCTTCAAGCGCAATGCAATACAGTGATCCTTTGGAATGCTAGGCCTGTATAGTATTTCACATATGAAGCTGTAACGTTAAAAAGAACAGTGTAATAACTCGGTGTGTTGATTGATAGTTGCTGCTTATTTTTCCTTATGGGATGTGCAAATGACGGTGGCTTTACTTCACTTATCACTTGTTGTGATACTGTAATCTTCGTGTAAACACCCATTTAATAACCCAGCACTTGATTTGTTTTAAAGTCAGGTACAATTGTTTTTTCAATCTAGAATTTCTACACTGTTCAAGACAGCTTTGGTCGTATTTCTATGTTTTTTTGTCAATGGATTTTGATTCTGATTTTATTGTGACCTAGGACCAACCTCTTTATCCAAACAAATTTTATTCAACTTTTGGTATTTTCCACTCTGCACAGATGTTGTGGGCTGTAGGACAGGAAATGTTACAACTCTGAGGGTGAATCCTTGGATTCTGGCTATATCATTTTATTTTCTTGGCTGGTTCCAGCTCTCTTCAGTTATTTTGAAGTTTGCACTTTTCTCTTAGACTTCAATTCTACCTCTTTTCAAGAACTGTTGTCTGTATTACAATGGCTGAATGTTTTTCCCAAGTTTGTTGTACTGATGATTTGTAACTTGGCCATTGTTCACTTTATATCATTGTACCAAAATTCATGTTGTTTTGCTCATTTTAACTAGATTGTTATAGGTTTCTCTATATGCTTTTATACTGACCTGTGGTGGATTCCATTACTATTTTGTAAAAAGTTACAGGAATGGCACTATATTTTGACAAATTTAATGAGTACTGATCTGTAGGTTCATCAGATATGTTGGGATGTGCCTTACATGCGTTTTCTTTGCTCTCCAGGAGTTGCTGACTGCTGTTCCAATGGGCACATTGTCAATCTTTATACATAGAATGAATTCATCAACATGACTTTCGATCTGAGAATGTTCCATATAGTGTTCAAACTTTTCTCTGAGTGAAACTCTTGGCTTTGCATTCTGTTGCAGATGAGCTAATAAACTAAAAATTTTGATGGAAGACAGGAAATGCTGTTGGAGATGCCTAGTTTTAGATGTGATGTTATTTTGCAAGGTCCTGTGTGTCTATTAAAGTAGACGTAAAATGCCCCTTGACATTAATTCAAGAACCAGATTCTGGAATTTTAATAAACATGGGTTGAATGTCCTTCTTGTCTTTGTTTTTGATGATTAATTTTAGTGAATTAAATAAGGAGAGAAATTGTTTTGAACTTGTCTTTCCATTTATCCCATGTTACCCTGCTGATACTTGAGATAGATCTTAAAGGACTGTTCCACTACACCATCATTAAGAGTGAGGCTGCTAGATAGGGCAGGAGAGAAGTATGACATGATAGACAAAGAAGTATGAAGCAAATCATTTTATTTAAAAAAGAGGTGTAGATTGCTCTTGCACCCATTCTCAGAATTTCTCCTGTCCCAGTTGGGGTAAAATTACTCGACTCAAAGCAGTACCGCCTAAACCTCTCTCTCTGGTTTATTAAGATCTAAGCGAACACCACAGCTAAAATAAGCCTGCAAATAATATAACAGAAGGTATCACAGAAACCATTGAAGATTAATAAATACTCCAACATATTTTGCAGTAATATGACTTATGTACTCTAACATTACACAGTTTTAACCCCTGAATATAATTCCAACTTGCATGTGCTTCTCTTAACTCTGATCGTAATTCACGCTGAGGATCACTGGAAGCAGCCCTTACCCACCTGTACAGGTGATCACCCGTATCCCTGTTTCCTTGCACACTCCCCTCTAATATTATTGGTATGTGCATAACTCATCCCGATGATCACTTGGAAGAATCTGTTCCCTCATATACAGGGGATTCGAATCTGTCTGCACCTCCTTGATAGTTGTCAGAGTTTGTCCTGCACTCTAATGCCAGAATTACAATTGCATCAATTTTATTGGCAGAATATCAGCCCTGCCTTTTTATTGTACCATCCTTGTTCTATTTGTTCTAAGTACATGAATTGGTTGATTTGGTGAAAAAGTTTATTGTAGAGATATAAAAACAGATAATAAGAGTTCATGTAGAAACTTGAATTTGTTAACAAAGTGGTTGGTGAATCTTTTGGAAATGTGTCAATTTTATTGGCAGAATATCAGCCCTGCCTTTTTATTGTACCATCCTTGTTCTGTTTGTTCTAAGTATATGAATTGGTTGATTTGGTGAAAAATTTTATTGTAGAGATATAAAAATAGATAATAAGAATTCACGTAGAAACTTGAATTTGTTAACGGTGCTTGGTGAATCTTTTGGAATTATCTACCCTGGAGGGCTATAGATGTTCATTTTCTGAATTCATTCAAAATAGAGATTGATTTAGATTTCTGAATATAAATAGAATTTGGGGCTTATATGGATAGTGCTGGAAAGTAGCACTGAGGTAGAACATCAGCCTTGGTCTTAATGTACGGTGGAGCAGGTTTGAAGGGCCATAAATTGCCTTCTGGCTTTTTACATGTTGTAGTTGTACTTTAATACAGTTGGAAATTTCTGGCAAAAGGAGCATAATGTGTGAAGATGCGAAATTGTCCATTTGGCAAGAAAGATAAAGAAGTATATTAAATGGTGAGAGGTGTGCAGAGTTCCAAAGTGCATGATTCTCAAAAGGCTGATTAGTAAATTGGTTTATTACTGTCACATGTACCAAGGTGCAGTGGAAAATCTTGTTTTGTATACAGTCTATACAGATTATTTCATTACAACAGTGCACTGAGGTAGCACAAGGTAAAACAACAACAGAATGCATAATAAAGTGTTACAGAGAAAGTGCAGTGCAGGTAGACAATAAGGAGCAAGGCTATTAACGAGGTAGATTGTGAGGTCAAGAACCCATTTTATCATACTAGAACAGTTAAATAGTCACATAACAGTGGGATAGAAGCTGTCCTTGAGCCTGGTGTTACGTGCTTTCAGGCTTTTGTATCTTCTGCCCAATGGGAGGGAGGTGAAGAGAATGCCCGGGGAGGGAGAGGTCTTTGATTATGTTGGTTGCTTTACTGAGGCAGCAAGAAGTGTAGAGAGAGTCCATGGGGAGGACACTGGTTTTTGAGATGTGCTAAACTGTGTACATAGTGCTCTGCAGTCTCAGGGAGGGCAGTTACCATACCAAGCTGATAAGTTGGATAGTATGCATCTATATCTATATAAAAAATTGGTGAGGGTCAACAGGGATGTGCTGAATTTCTTTAGCCTCCTGAGGAAGTAGAGGCACTGATGTGCTTTCTTGGCCACACTTCCTGAAGTCAATGACCTGCTCTTTTGTTTTGCTGACATTGAGGGAAAGGTTGTTGTCTTGACACCATGTCACTAGGCTCTCTATCTCCTTCCTGTACTCCGACTCATCGTTATTTGAGATACGGCCCACTACGGTGGTATCATCTGCAAACTTGTAGATGGAATTAGAGCAGAATCTGGCCCCACATTCGTGAGTGTATAGGGAGTAGAGTAGGGGGCTGAGGATGCAGCCTTATGGGGCACCAGTGTGGATACTAATTGTGGCGGATGTGTTGCTGTCTATCCTTACTGATTTGTGGTCTGTTGGTCAGGAAGTCAAGGGTCCAGTTGCAAAGGGAGGTGTTGAGTCCCAGCTTTAGGAGTTTGGAAGTGAATTTGCTTGGAATTATAGTATTGAAGGCAGAGCTGTACTCAGTAAACAGTCTAACATAGGTGTCTTTACTGTTCAGATGCTCCAGAGATGAGTGTAGGGTCAGGGACATGGCGTCCGCCCTAGACCTGTCTTGGCGATTAGACGAATTGCAGTGGGTCAAGGTTGTCTGGAAGGCTGGAGTTAATGTGTGCCATGACCAGTCTCTTGAAGCACTTTATGATGGTGGATGTCAGAGTCACTGGGTGATGGTCATTAAGGCAAGTTACCTTGTTTGTCTTCGGTACTGAGATGATAGTGGTCTTCCTAAAGCAGGTGGGAACCTTGGATTGGAGTAGGGAGAGGTTAAAAATGTCTGTAAATACCCCTGCCAGCTGCTGGGCCAGATGCTTTCTGTGGGTTCACTCTCTGCAACAGTGACTGTGGGGTCAGGTGCATTGGAGGCTGTCAGGGTGGGCAGTGACGTTCCAATCCCCTTCTGTTCAAAATATGCATAGAATGCTTAAGCTCATTGGGAAGGGATGTGCTGTTGTTGGTGATGCTGCCCGACTTTGTTTTGCAGTCCATTGTAGTGTATAAGCCCTGCCACAACTGACAGCTGGTCTGGGACTCAATTTTGAACTGGTATTTTCTCTTGGCATCCCTGATGGCTTACGGGAGTCGTATCTCGATTTCTTGAGTAGGTCTGGGAACACCCATTGGACTGTCCTCTTTGGTACACAGTCCTCAACACACTTGCTGATAAAGTCTGTGACAGTGGTGACACACTCATCGAGGCTGGCTGCTGAGTCTTTGAACGTAGACCAGTCTAACGACTCAAACCAGTTGTGTAGAAGCTTGTCTATTTCCTCAGACCAGCACTGTACAACCTTCTGTACTGGATCCTCATGTTTCAGCTTCTGTTTGTGTGCAGGGAGGAGGAGCACAGCCTGGTGGCCTGATTTACCAAAGTATGGGTGGGGGATTGGTTGTGTAGCAGTGGTCAATTTGGAAAGCTAATAAGGCTCATTTTATTTTCTTGGGTGAATTGAATACAAAAGTAGGGAGTTGATGCTTCAGTTATGGGACATGGGTGCAACCACATCTGTAATACTGCTTATGGCATTGGTCTCCTTACTGAAGGATGTAAATATTTTGGAAGCTGTTGGGAGGAAAATTTACTAGACTAATAATTTGAAAGGGTGGGTTGACTTCAGGAAAGGTTGGGCCGGCTGGGCTTATCTTCTAGACTTTAGAAGAGGTGACTTGATGAAGAGGTGACCTGAAAGGTGTTGAGAGGAAGTTTCCTTTTATGGGAGAGTGTTGGATGAGGGGGGTGGGTTCACTGTTTGAAAATGTTTGTCCATTTAAGAGACAGACAAATGAAAATATCTTCTCTGAGATGGTTCCTCAATAAGCAAGGGATGGAAGGTTACTGGGGTAAGGTAAGAATGGGGAGTTGAAGTTGCAGTCAGATCAAGCATGATTGTACTGAATACTAGTGCAGGCTTGTGGCCAAGTGGCTTACCCCCACTCTTAATTTGTATATTATTCTGCTTGATGTTTAATGATTATCACAACAAAACTGCTTTAATGGTGAGTGGTCTGAGTTTATTAGCATTCTGAAAAGTTGGTGGATAAGTGACTATTCTAAAGTCTACTGCTTTCATTGGCTGTTTGGAATATGTCTCTGCTCGCAGGAATCATGGTTGTAACTTGTGTGTTGACTTGTAGACCTTCCTAATAGTTCCATCACTGGAGCTTGGAGAAGGACAGTTAAATTCCAAATGGGCAACATGGTGGCACAGCAATGTGGATTTGATCCTGATCTCTTGTGTTGTCTGTGTGGGGTTTGCATGCTTTTCCTATGGACCTATGAGTTTTCTCTGGGTACTCTGGTTTCCCTCCATATCCAGAGACATGCTGGTGAGTTAATGAACTACTGTAAATTGCCCCTAGTGTATGTGGGTCATAGGAGAATAGGAGTTGAAAGATATGTGAGTAAGAATAAGTTACAGGGAAGTGGAGTAATGGGACTAATGGAAATGCAATGGGAACCAACATGGACTTGATGGGCTGAGTGACCTCCTTTGTCATAATGAAATATGAGACTATTCTGTATGTGTTTGTATGACTAGCTGCTTCAGCTCAGAGCCTGTTCTTTTTAAAAAAAAAATTATAAAAACTTCTTGGTTCCTCAAGGCATGCTGGAACAGAAATTTGGTCAATTTACTATCAATGTTGGTTTACCATGAATTAAATGTACATTTTGCTGGATGTTGGCTGCAGAGGAGAGACAGTATAGGTTTAAGTAGTTTAGTTCTAAAAGATCCATGTGGGATTGGATGTTTATGTGCATAAATCTTTGAATGCTTTGTAAAATATAAGGGATCCTGGGCTTCATAAATGATTACGTTGAACCTTGGCAACATATTTAGCTAAGCCACAACTGCAATATTGCATAGAGTTGATAGGCATGGTGGAATTCTGGTTGCCACACCTTTGGAAGGAAGTGAAGTTTCTAGAAAAAATAGGTTCCAGAGCAAGAGATTTCCACTACAAAGTTAGATTGGTGAGGTTATAGAGTGGGAAAGCATGGAAGCGGGCACCTCAACCCAGTTTATCCATGCAGACCAAGATGTCTGTCTGAGCTAGTCCCATTTTGCCTGCGTTTGGCCCATTTCCCATCTCCCCCCCCCCCCCCCCCCCCCCCCCCCCCCCCCCCCCGGCCTTTTCTATCCATGTACCTGTCCAAATGTCTTTTAAATGTTAGAATTGTACCTGCCTCTACAGCTTCCTCTAGCAGCTCACTCCATACTAACCATCCTCTACGTGAAAAAGTACCTCTAGTACCTTTTTTAAAATCTTTCCACTCTCACCACTGCCATCTAGTTTTAGACTCCCCTATCCTGAGAATAAGACTGTAACCATCCACCTTACCTACGACCCTCAAGATTTTGTATACCTCTCTAAGGTCACACCTTAGAGAAAATGTCCCAGCCTCACCTTATAACTTGAGCTTCCAGTCCCAGTAACATCCCTGTGAATCTTCTTCACACTCTTCTAACTTAATGACATCTTTCCTATAGCTGGGTGACCAGAACTGCACACAATACCCCAAGTACAATCTCACCAACATCTGGTGTACAACTGTAACATAATATCCCAACTCCCGTACTCACTGCCCTGACTGATGAAGGCATGTATGCCAAACCCCTTCTTCACCACCCTGTTTACATATGTTGTCACTTTAGGGAACTATAGCTGTATTCCTCTGTTTTACAACACCCTCCAGGGCCCTACCATTTACAGTGCAAGTCCTTCCTTGGTTTAACTAACCAAAACACAGCACCTTATACTTGTCAGAGTTAAATTCCATCAGCTATTCCTTGGCCCATTTCTCCAGTTCATCTAGATCATGTTGTAATCTTGGATTACTTTCTTCACTGTCCACTACACCACCAATTTTGGTGTCATCTGCAAACTTACATGCCATATTAACAGCATTGTCATCCAAGTTGTTAATATAGATGACAAACAGTGGCTCCAGTACCAATCCCTGCAGCACACCACTAGTCACAGGCTTCCAATCTGGAAAAACAACCCTCCACTACCACCCTCTGACTCCTTCCACTATGCCAACTTTGTATCCAATTGGCTAGATGACTCTGGATCCCATTTGATCTCACCTTCTAGACTAGCCAACCATGCACGACCTTGTCAAAGGCCTTGCTAAAGTCCATGTAGATGTCTACTGCTCTGCCCTCACTCCTTTTGGTCAGCTTTTCAAAACAAAAAGCTCAATCAAATTTGTGAGACATGATTTCCCATGCACAAAGCCATGCTGACTATTCCTAATCAGTCCTTTGTCTTTCCAAATGCAGGTAGATCCTGTCCCTCAGAATCCCCTCCAGTAACTTTCCCATCACTGATGTTCGGCTCGCTGGCCTGTAGTTCCCTGACTTGTCCTTGCAGCCTTAAATAAAGGAACAACATTAGCCATGCTCCAGTATTCCAGTACTTTACTCATGCCTAAAGGTGATGCAAATATCTCTGCCAGGGCACTTACAATGTCCCAGGTTGGGGTTCTCCGGGATCAAAGAAGTCTGAGAGGAGGTGGCATAGAGGTACACTGTAAATAATATATTTTTTTTAAAAAAAGGCTGATTCAAGGACTAAGGAACGTGAATTCAGTCTAATGGGCTAAAGATCTGGGAGGAAAGGTTTTTTTGTGTAAAGTAGTGAGTATATAGAATTAGTGTGTTTGAGACCAGGTGAATCTGGGTTTTCAGAATGGAAATGGAAAGGCATTTGCAGGGTTGTTGGTAAATTGCTCTATAGATATCTGACATGGTCAAATTGCCAAATGATCACCTTTATGTACATTAATGACTCAACAATCCTATCCTTTCTCCATGGCCCCTTACTAAAATAACTTGTTAGTACAGCCATGCAAAGTTTTCAGCTGGACCCTGGAGACCCAGGAATGAGGTCAGTAATTTGAACACTGCCACCTAATGTCTAACCCAAATGGCCAGCCTTTTCGTGAGCCTAGATGTGGAGTATTGTCTGATAATTTGGATGACCGGTCAACCCAACTGATTTGGTCGAAGAAGTATGTGTCTTTTGGATGGTCAGCCCCAGGAAGTCTGGTCAATTTAACCCCCATTAATCCAAGAGTTTTAGCGATCTGTAATATCTCATCTGCTTCTCTGACTAATTCGGCAAAACTGCTTGAAACTTTGGATACTTAACTTGCATGTAATCCTTCCATAAATTTGTATGAAATTGTTTATGTTGTAAGTAAAATTTCCACTTGGTTTCTTAAGATTAAGATACCTTTATTAGTCACATGTACATCGAAATGCATCTTTGCTTAGGATGTTCTGGGGGCAGCCCATAAGTGTCGCCATGCTTCCGACGCCAACATAACCCGCACATCTTTGGAATATAGGAGGAAAGCGGAGCACCTGGAGGTGATCCACGCAGAAGGGGAGAATGTACAAACTCCTTACAGACAGCAACCAGAATTGAACCCGGGTTGCTGGCGCTACAATAGCACTACTCTTAACAGCTACACTACCATGCCTGCCCAACACTAAGAACTAGAAGGTCAAATTTTGTTTTAAACTGGTACTATTGCACTGAACATTAGGGAAGTTATACAACTCTTAAGATGATGGGAAAATTGATTTGCATATTTTACTTATTGTATGTATTGTGGGTTAAAATGCCATATTATGCACAAGGACCAAGGTTTGATCCCCAATCTTTCAGTTAGCTGATTTCAGCCAGGCCAGTGAAATTCAGAGAAAAGGGATTGCAGATGCTGGAATCTGGAGCAACACACAAAATGCTGGAGGAACTCACCAGACCAGGCAGCATTTGAAATCTATTTGACTTTATTTTCCCTGAGTCAAGACCAACCAAATTTTTGTTAATGATTTCTTCCTGCTAACTGATAAAGGTAAAGGTTAGCCATGTAGAAATTAGTGAGGATAGGATTAGGCTTGGCCGTGGTATCACATGGCCCAGTGACCTTGCTGGATGCAGAGGTGGTTATTAGGCTTAGGAGAATGGAATAGAATCTTGAATAGAAGTTTTTTTTTAAACAAAAATGTTTCAATGATTTGAGGAGATGTGACATCTCTGAAGTTGCCTAGTGTTGCATTGGTCATCATGTCATTACATTTAATAGGGTTTGTGACTATTTGACATGCATATTTATTGACAACACAAGCTTGTCAATGCTATAGAGTTTCACAATGTAGGAGGAGGACATTTGGCCTGATGAGCTGGTCTTTTGAGGGAACAGTTGTGCTTGGTCCCTGACACTTGTTTTTATCTGTAAATGCTTCATCCTTGAATAATTGGTCGTCTCCCTTTTTATTTAAGAGCAAAACTGGAATCGGCTTTCACTACCACCACCTTAAAAATTCAGTTATTGCATTCTGATTTCCATATTAATCCTCCCAAAGTGTAACACTTCTCGTTTCTCCATATTGAACTAAATCTGCCACACTTCTGCCATTTTAACAATCTTGGCAACGTTTTGTGATGTCTACACGTGCTGTTGCCATCTACTATGCTAAACGACATACATTTTGCAAACATTATAATAGTGCTACTTCGATCTAGAAAGTTTAGGGTCTGTTGCTCTTTATAAATTTTGCTCTTGCAGAACACCAGTTGGAGCACCTGCCATTTTTAAAAACCTTCACCTGCAAATGCACTCCTCTCTCTTTGAACTAAATCTACTTCCAGACCAACACCTTACTGAGCCTTTTGACTTCAATATTTGTGATGAGCCCTTTTGAATGCCCTCTGAAAGTCTGCTTTTTGCTGCCCTACCTTGGTCAAACTTGGAAACCAAAGAGTTTGATCAAATGAGATTATTTTGCTTTAACAAAACCATGATGGTGGTTCTTAAATAATCTGTGCCTGATAGTGATTTCTTGTTTGGAAAATGGCTAATTGTTCAGAAAATAATGGGGATTTTTTTAAAACATGAAATTAATGCCATATCCCTGGTGCCTGCAAGTATGTGTGGGAAGAGGTTTGGTATTTTAAAAATGCTTGGATATGACCTGCAAAATCTGGCTGGGAAATATTTCCTGTAGTGTAGTGAAAAAGATTATTTTTTGGTGGGGTGATTTCTTTTGTTTTAACTGGGTTTAACACACTCTCTAGCAGAAGGTATTTGCTGCATTTTATGAAGTGCTCTTTTTCTCTGGTGCTACACAACAGAACAGAGCACTTGGGAGTGGCATCTGAGCTAATTGTTGAGATGAATGTTGTAGTTTTGAAGTTTGAGTATCTTGGGCATATCTTTCTCTGAGGGGAATAAAAATTATCAGCATCTAAAGTCTCTTGTGTCTCAGAATTATCAGAGTTTGGTTATGAAGGCTGTTTTCTGGATTCCTGTGGCTAGTGGCCAGAATTTATGCTGAAAAATCCTCGCTCCTATTAAGTTGCCTGTAAGCTCTTAAGACTCGAACACCAATTCTTTGAGTGGAAGTGGGTGGGAATTTCCTGAGGTTTTTCCCTAGATGCAAATGGCGGGATTCTTGGCTGGGACTCGGTAGAAGAAAGAGATCAGCATTTATATATAGTAGTTTTTATGGCCTTGAGACATCCCAAAGTGATTTTTCTTTAAAGTTCTGGTCACACTTGAGGTTTATGAAAAGTGGCCACCAACATTTACAAATTAACTTCTGTAAACCAGCAATAATGACCAGATAATCTCTTGGTTAATAAAAACAATAAAGTTAAAAGATAAATATTTCCTGGGACTTTGGGCAGAACTCTTGTTACACTTCGAAGAGAGCCATAAGATCCTTTATTATATTAATGGGTCGACCTGCTTGGTTTAGCTTCCTTCCAATGGACTACATCTGTGCTGTACTACTTTGGTCTGTCTGGATCCAATACTCAAGCAAAAAAATAAAACTAGATTTTTTCTTGATTGCTACCTCTTGGCAACTGTACACATTTGTCAGATGTCAATTAATACAGAATAGTATTTCATATATGCCTTCAATTGTTGAAAGGTGATGGATATCAGACTACTACTCTTACGGAATGATAGCTGATTATCAGTTCTTCCATAGTTTTCAAAATTTACTGGTGGCTCTTGCAATCATTGTAACTGCATAACTTCATACCTTTTTCAAGCAGGGTAGGATTATGGTTGTTACAGTGTAGAGGAAAATTAGGAAGCAGTGATTCTGCAATAAAGTGGAATTTTAATATTTCAACAGTGGATCATTTTGCCGCCTTCCCTTTGCAATTACATTATATCATTGTCTATGTCTCTTTTTGTCTGAGTGAATGCTGTGTTATTGTAATGTTACCCTACCACCTTTATTTTTCTGAGCCATAGCTTGAACAACTCATTGTGCTCAGAACATCTACTGATGTACAAACTGTCATTGTCAAGTGACTCATCTGAACTTTTGGCTGTACTAATTTTGATGCACATTTGTTTTTGTGCTTCTGAATGCTCCAAGTAATGGCAGTCTGAGAGTAAATATTGCCATTAGGTTGTTATTAATCCTTTAGTTTTGTTGAATACTTTTTTTTTCCTCCTCTTGTCACTTTATACAGTGGCTTAAAGAATCTAAATAGACTTGGGTTCTCTGCATCACTATTAGAGTCATAGTTATACAGCATGGAAACAGGCCCTTCAGCCCAACTGGTTCATGTTGACCAAGATTCCCATCTAAGCTAGTCCCATTTGCTTGCATTTGGCCCATACCCCTCTTGATCTTTCCTATCCATGTTCCTGTTCAAGTACCTTTTTAAATGTTGTTAATGTACCTTCCTCAACCACTTCCTCTGGCAGCTCATTCCATATACTGGTCACCCTCTGGGTGAAAATGTTGCCCCTCAGGTTCCTATTAAATCTCTCCCCTTTCACCTTGAACCTATGCCCTCTAGTTCTTGATTCCCCAACCCTGGGAAAAAGACTATACATTGACCCTATCTATGCCCCTCATGATTTTGTACACCTCTATAAGGTCGCCCCTTTTTCTCCTATGCGCCAGTGAAAATGGTCCCAACCTGCTCATCTTCTCTCCATCAGTCCCTTGAATCCCGGGAACATGCCTGTAAATCTCTGCACTCTTACCAGCTTAACAATCTTTCCTATAGCAGGGTGACCAAAACTGAACAAAATATTCCAAATACAACTGCATCACGACATTCCAACTTATATACTCAGTGCCCTGACTGATGAATGCCACCATACTAAAAGTCACCTTCACCATGCTGTTTACCTGTGACACCACTTTCAGGAAACCATGCACTTGTACTCCTAAATCCCTCTGTTCTAAAACACTCCCCAGGGCCCTACCGCTGATTGAATGTCTTGCCCTGATCTTTGTCTTCCCAAAATGCAACACCTCGCACTTATCCAAATTAAACTCCATTTGCCATTCCCCGGCCCACTTACCCAGCTGATCAAGATCCCTCTGTAAATCCTGATAACCATCTTCATCAATGACACCACTTATTTTAGTGCCGTTGAACATCACTGATAGCCTGTCCTGGTCCAACCACGTAGACGCCACGGCCAAGAAAGCTCACTGGTGCCTCTACCTCCTCAGGAGGCTAAAGAAGTTTGACATGTCCCCTTTGACACTCACCAACTTCTACCGATGCACCATAGAAAGCATCCTATCTGGATGCATCATGGCTTGGTATGGCAACTGTTCTGCCCAGGACTGCAAGAAATTGCAGAGAATTGTGGACACAGCCCAGCACATCACTGAAACCAGCCTCATCTCTGTGGACTCTGTCTATTACCTCTTGCTGCCTTAGTGAAGCAGCCAGCATAATCAAAGACCCCACCCACCTGGGTCATTCTCTCTTCTCCCTTCTCCCTTCTCCCATCAGGCAGAAGATACAGGAGCCTGAGAGCACATATCACCAGGCTCAAGGACAGCTTCTATCCCACTGTGATAAGACTATTGAAAAGTTCTCTCCTATAATGAGGTGGACTCTTGACCTCACAATCTACCTTGTTATGACCTTGCACCTTATTGTCTACCTGCAATGTGCTTCCCTGTAGCTGTGACACTTTATTCTGTATTCTGTTATTGTTTTTACCCTGTACTACCTCAATGCACTGTGTAATGAATTGATCTGTATGAATGGTATGCAAGATAAGTTTTTCACTGTACCTCAGTACAAGTGACAATTTTTCACTGTACTTCAGTACAAATGACAATAAATACAAGTACCAATCTGCAAACTTACTAACCATGCCTTGGACATTCTCATCCAAGTCATTGATGTAGGTAACAAATAGCAATGGGCCTAGCACTGAGCCCAGGGAACACCACTTGTCACAGGACTGCAGTCCAAAAAATAGCCTTCCACCATCACCTTCTGCTTCCAACCATTAAGCCAATTGTGTGTTCAATTAGCTAGCTCTCCCTAGATCCCATGCAATCTAATTTTCCATGGCAGCCTACCATGCAGAACCTTATCAAGGCGTTACTGAAGTCCATATAGACTATGTCTACTGCCCTGCCCTCATTGACCTTCTTGGTTACTTTTTTAAAAAAAACTCAATCAAATTTGAAACATGATCTCCCACATACTATTGTAGCTTTGGTACTACTTAAGCAGCATATTAGATAATGATAATAAAATACTAACCTATGACCAGCCTGTGATCCTTTGTAGCAATCTGTTCTTGGGAATGGAAGTCTATAACTGGTTATTGAGAGATGTAGCACGGAAACAGGCCTCGTGGCCCACCATTTCCGTGCCGACCGTCAACCACCCATTTACACAAATCCAAGACTGATCCCACTTTGTTCTCCCCATATTCCTATCAACTCTCCTCGGATTCTACTGCTTATCTACACACTAGGGGCAATATACAGTGGCCAATTAACCTACCAATCTGTATATTCTTTTGGATGTGGGAGGAAATCCATTGGTCAGTGAGAGTATATGCAAACCACACACAGCCCTATTAGCTGTGTCACTATACTGGCCCAAATTGTCACTGAAGTGCAGTATGACTCTTGGTACAGTATTATGGTTTTGCTGGTTTTAATCTGGACTTACTCTTGACACTTACCAGTGTCTTGTACAATTGACATGGCTTTTTAGTATTTTTTTTCTGCAGATAAACTGAAGGGAGATGTTAATTGGATGCTATAAATTGTCCTCTAATATAGATACATGGCAAAAGAATTGATGGGAAGTTGATTGGCATGTGAGAGAGTATAAATTACAGGGAAAAAGGGGGAATGGGACAGATGGGGTTTTGCTGTGAGCCGTATGGATCTGTTGGGCTGAGTAACTTGTGTGACGTAATAAGTGAGAAAAGCTAGATTAGGATTTTGCAGAAAGAGATGAGATGTATATACCTCTTCATCTCTTTCTGCAAAATCCTAATCTAGCTTTTTATCATAGGCTTCATTTTCTTTTGCTGATTGAACGATATTGGATTAGCAAAGTGCCTCTTGGGTAAATACTACAGATACAACATTATATCACCCTTCAGTGTATCTCTGTGATGACAGGTAAATCTTGGAAGAGCTGAATTTACCGACAGTTCAGGAAAACCAAAATGTTATCCTCAGACCTTGCCACAAGCTCTATTACCTAACTTGTATTTCATTCATATCTGCAGCACTGATATCCTATTTATCTCAAAGTTAGCTTCCAACTCTCATTTTGCTGCATGAAAGTGAAAACCTAGTTCTACCTCAAATATCCCCTTGACCTCTCCTTTTGCAGCTCCTTGGAAGAAGATCATTACCAGAACAAAACAAATGACCAAATCAACTAACATGTGTATGAGTGTAATTGGAGCTAAAAATCAAATCAGTTCTAGTATTTCTAGCCAGCAATGAGAGAGTTGTTGGAAGAGATTACTTGAATATGGCAACAATATCTAGTCTGACATGTTCTAAGATTTATAGATTTGAAGTTGTTAGTAGTGGTCAGAAGGGTGGAAGCTTCAAGGTAGCAGTAAAATGGAGTTTTCGCATTGCACCAGAAAAGTGAACCAAGGAATGTAGAGATTTGAAGGAGGTCCAAAAATTTACTAATTTCTTCTTCACTTTCAAGTTTCTCATAGCCTGTATTTGAATGATAAGACTGCATATTTTGATTTGGTGATGCTTTCTCCAGTGGCTGTTTCTAGATGTACCTAATGAGATGAAACCAGATTTTCGATTGTACATCAATAGATGTGGAGATTAGAATGCTTGAACTCCAGCAGAAGATTAAAGGCGTTGTCTGGTTTATTGAAACAGGTGATAAAGTAGTAGATTCAACTGCTGTTAGAAAAGCTACAGATAAAGTTGTATGATATGGAATTCCCTCAAACCAAATTTTCTGACTTTGATTTTTTTTGCACGATTGAAGTAAAGGAACTACAAATTTTGACATTATGATCATACCCTACCGATTAAGGCCCAGCTTGGTTCACCCAATGAGTTAAGCCTCTAAGATTTGTTCTGGTATTTTTGGATATCTTCCTGTTCTGAGTAATTGTGCTGGAATCCAAAAGTTTCAAAATGAGTGGCTCTTTTGGTGATAACTAGAGGAAAATCATTCACCAACTTTTAAATGGGTTTGCTTTAGTACAAGTCAGCTAATTTGATGCACTGTTTACTGATGGTTGATAATTAAACAAGATTTTAAAGAACTTGTAAATTACCAAAATCACCAAAAAGGCCACCTCATTTTGAGACTTCCGCAAAGTAGCAGATGTTATTGTCCTTTGGGTTCTAGCTTGATTATTCAAATCTGAAAGATATCTATAAAGTAACAGAATTAATATTGGAGGCTTACTTCAATGTGTGAACAAAGTTGGACTTTAATTGGTGAGCATGATCATAACATAAAAACTTGTAGTTACCATACTGTACTGTAGAATCATAGAGAACTTGGTTTGAAAATTTCATATGCAGTTTAATTTCTTTTAGATATTAAAAGGTGCAGAGAAAATGTCCTTTTATGCTTTAAATGTCTCGTTTTGTATGCAAAACTTGAATGCTTTCAGGACACTGCTTTTGACATGAGTGTTGAGATCCCTGTAAACTAAGGGGTAGTGTATTGTTGAAGTGAAGGAAGAACTAATGCTGGCCAAATTTCTCCTGCTTATAACTATTGCAAGTAGATTAGTTATTCAACTAACTGCTGTTGATGGATTTGTGCTGCAAGTAAAATAGTTAATATGGTAACAATCAGTTATGTTACTGAATTACTAATTCGGAAACCTGGACTAATTCAGAGAATGGGAACTTACCCAAGCATTGCAAATTTAAGAATTTGAATTTCAGACTTAAGATCTGAAAGCAAAAGTAGCAAACATAAAGCTGAAAAACAATCAGACTGTTTCACTTTTTTCCTTAAGGGAAAGAGATGAAATCCACCACCTAGTTGGACTTTATGGCATATTAGCCCTCCATTGTGGTTGAATTAAAAAGAGAAAATGCTGGAAACACTTGGATGAAACAGAGCAAGAGAAGCAGTTAACCATTTAGATTGAAGAACTTTCATCAGTTTTATTTCAAATGTCCAGCATCTGCAGTTTTTTTTCATTTCTGGAAAAACCTGGCAACCATTGCAATGCAGCAGTTCAGTAACCCCCATGTTTACTTTTGACAGCTGAATTTTGAGTAATAAATTAAATATTGCTGCTGACTCACTTCCAGATTGCTTCTTTTTATAGCAGGCATGAAGTATCTCCTGCCCTCCCATTAGTGATCTAACTTTTTGAGTCTCCGATTTCTTGAGTTTGCTCGAGGTAATGGGAGATAAAAACAGTGATGGAAGTACTTGGTATGCTGGGCAGCTTCTGTGGAGAGAAATACAATCAGTGTTTTGGGTTAATAACCTTGCATCATGGTGCTGAGGTTGAGAGCTTCAAGTTCCTGGGAGTGAACATCAACAGCCTGTCCTGGTCAAATCACGTAGATGCCACGGCCAAGAAAGCTCAACAGCGCCTCTACTTCCTCAGGAGGCTAAAGAAATTTGATTTGTCCCCTTTGACTCTGACTCTCACCAACTTTTACTGATGCACCATAGAAAGCATCCTATCTGGATGTATCACAGCTTGGTACGGCAACTGCTCTGCCCAGGACCACAAGAAACTGCAGAGAGTTGTGGACACAGCCCAGTGCATCACGGATACCAGCCTCCCCTCCTTGGACTCTTGTCTTTACCTCTCATTGTCTTGGTGAAGCAGCCAGCATAATCAAAGACCCCACCCACCCAGGACATTCTCTCTTCTCTCCTCTTCCATCGGGTAGAAGATACAGGTGCCTCAGGGCACGTACCACCAGACTTAAGGACAGCTTCTACCCCACTCTGATAAGACTATTGAATGGTTCCTTTATACAATGAGGTGGACTATGACCTCACGATCTACCTTGTTGTGACCTTGCACCTTATTGCACTGCACTTTCTCTGTAGCTGTGACACTTTGTACTGTTACTGTTTTTACCTGTACTACATTAATGCACTTTGTACTAACTCAATGTAACTGCACTGTGTAATGAATTGACCTGTACGATCAGTTTGTAAGACAAGCTTTTCACTGTACCTCGGTACAAGTGACAGTAATAAACCAATACCAATGTGATGTGGAATGTGTATCTCACAATTTTGGTATTGTTCAATCTGGATACTTAAGCTTTTTGTATAAGTTCCAGATAGAGTCAGAGTAATATGGCATGGAAACAGGCCCTTTGGCCCAACTTGTCCATGCTGACCAAGATGCCCCTTTAGGCTAGTTCCATTTTGCCTGCATTTGGCTGATATCCCTCTAAACCTTTCCTATCCTTGTACCTGTCCAAGTGTCTTTTAAATGTTGTTATTGTACTTGCTGCAATCACAATCTATTAGCTGGGTGCCTATGTACAATCACAGAAGTTTAATTTTTTAATGTACAAGTTAGCATGCACACAGAACTTAAATAATGGTGGTGTTTGCTATCAATGTGATAGTTGAAATTGTTTATTGAGTATGGAATCAGAATCAGGTTTAAATAGTGCAGAACAAAAGGAATAACGAGGTAGTGTTCATGGACTGTTCAGAAATCTGAATTATGGGCACATAACGTTTGCAGTGATAGTTTGAGTTATAAGTTGTTTCCTACACAAAGGTGCTGACAAATACTTTGGCTTAATTCTGGAGAATGATGAGAGGATATGTTAAACTAATGTAAATGATCTCCTAACTACCACAGCCTTCCTGACAGAGCAAATTCAGCTTCGTTCTAAGCTGGGGTAGGCAAACAATTGATGGACAACTGAAATCATGTTTGTATTATATAGCAATTAGTTGTGGGGGTACTGCAAAATCATTGTCTTTATCCAACTGTGTTGCCTTGGGTACATCTGGAAGTAAACTAACTACTGTATACGAACGGTGTTAAAGCTTTGTGTCAGTAGCCTATTTTAGAAATGCATTAAATAAAAAAAAAGTTGCTAAATAAAATACACCATTACACAATTTTTTCCAAGTTCCAACAAAGATGTTTCATCTGCCCTCAAAGGAACCTCCTTTTCTGGGACTAATAGTAGGTATGGCAATTGATTGGAACAGCATTCCATTTGGCAGCAGAAATCCAGCAAAGATTGACCTGGGTGTGCAAAACGTGAGATCAAACGGACCTCTGAAGACAAATAACAATCAACCAAATACCAGGAACAAAACGGGCTGAGACTCCCTCAAATATTCAAAAATATTTGATATTGAACAACTTACCAACATCATTTAATGCCAGAAAGTAGAATTCAAGTTAAAGGAAGAATATGGAAAAGTGTGTAGAAAACTATAGAAAATGCTGCATTTCCTTAGCAGCTCAGAGGCATAAACCTCATAGAATAGAAACAAGGTTTAATACTCAGTCTGTGCTGTGTTAGCTGATATCAAAGTGATTTTATTTGGTTCCTTTGCTGGATTATTGAGGGCAAAAATCAGTCAGAATTTCATAGCCTGAAAGTTATCTAGTGAGTTGTCTGGAATGTGTTGATGTCAAATGAGAACCTTCCTCAACCCAAATTGAATATCAATTTGGAAGAGACACAGGAAGCTGTCTAGTGATGGTGGAGTATAGTCCCTGATGAAAAATGAGGCTTTGTTTTCAACTTAAATTTCTTTGACATTTGCTTATAGTGCTGCACCTTCAGTACCTAGTTGTCCTTCTCCCAAATCTGGAAATTCCATCACTAGAGCAGGAGGTGAGGAAGAATTTCTGAGGTTGTGAATCAAGGGACTTCTTCAATCCAGAGAGTTGTGGATGAGTGCCGCTAAGTGTATTTAAAACTGAGAGATTTTTTTGACTCTGGGGAAAGGAAGGATTTTGGGGATTTTAGAATTAAGGCTAAGGATCTGATCTGCAGTGATCTTGTGGAATGGCAAAAGCATGAAGGACTATAAGACCTATTCCTTCTAATGTTCTTTACTTGTATTTTGTTAGTGTTCTTTGATGCATCGCTTCTCTAAGATACAGCTCTTGCCCATGTTTGTAACGACACTCTATTAAGCCTTCAGCCATGTTGACCTCTGTCAACGGACCTTTTGGAGCTGCTGCCTTTTGGTTGGTTGCCCAGTATCTTTCACTACTGGTTTTGGCAGGTCTGATTTGATCTAATAAATTGGAAGTGTTTCGTTCTGGTTATAGTATGCTGTTGCTTTTTAGCAGGCGTGTGCTTCTGTAGGGTAGCTTCACTTTGTTAGTACCTGCCTTTCTAGTAGTGCCAGCTGATGTCTTGAATGTTTTTTTTATTGAATTGAGGTTAATTCAATAGATAGAATATTGTCTAATCCAAACAGTGCAAGAGGTCAGAAATAATTCTATTTGGGTGTTATATTATGTAACTGACTTTTAAGATGTGGTGGGCACTATATTGCTATTAGTACAAGCTCCTCAGAAAATAAGCTGTAAAATCATTGCAGGTTTTCATTCTGGTCACCTCACTACAGGAAGGATGTGGAAGCCATAGAAAGAGTGCGGAAGAGATTTACAAGGATGTTGCCTGGATTGGGGAGCATGTCTTATGAAAACAGGTTGAATGACCTTGGCCTTTTCTCCTTGGAGCAATGGAGGATGAGAGGTGACCTGATAGAGGTGTATAAGATGATGAGAGGCATTGATCGTGTGGATAGTCAAAGGCTTTTTCCCAGGGCTGAAATGGTTGGCACAAGAGGACACAGGTTTAAGGTGCTGGGGAGTAGGTACAGAGGAGATGTTAGGGGTAAGTTTTTTACTCAGAGTGGTGAGTGCATGGAATGGGCTACCGGCAATGGTGGTGGAGGCGGATATGATAGGGTCTTTTAAGAAACTTTTGGATAGGTACATGGAGCTTAGAAAAATAGAGGGCTATTGGTAAGCCTAGTAATTTCTAAGGTAGAGATATGTTCGGCATAACTTTGTGGGCTGAAGGGCCTGTATTGGGCTGTAGGTTTTCTACGTTTCTATGCTCTCTGAGAATGAGAAGGATATACAAATTGGAACTTCCATTTTCCTAAGGGGGTGCACTATGATGTGGTAGCCTGATCACCAAATGGAATGATAAATCCTAGTTTATACTTCTACTTTTCTATCATTTTTGAATAAAAACTGTTTCCTAGTGCATTAGTTGTGACTTCCACTGCTCAAAAAGATGTTAGATTATGTGGTGGTATGTGAAATGCAGTTGGCATTCACTCTCCTAGGCTAAGAAAAACAGCAAGGTATCCCATCTTGATTTTCTTAGTGTTTTGAGGACAAGGTGAAGAAAAGAATAAACGTTGATCGTATTGGATGTACATAATCTCTTGGGTTTCTTGTGATTGTATTTGTTTTCCATTCTTCCATCCTTGTGTGCACATAAGAGCCACCAGAAAGTAAATGCTCATGGTCTGAGGCAAATGTAGATTTGTCCTTCACCGCTGAATGTTTGAAACTGACTTTATAATTTTTTTATAATGGAAAGCCATCCCTGTTCCAACTTGCTGTCACCTGGCTTGTATTTAATTAGGCCTACAGCTAGAATTCTGTCTTTTCTCAAGTTGTATTCTTTGTTTTAAATGAGTCCTTTCTTGTATAATTTATTTTTTCCTTGTCAGTGTTTGGTATCTGATGCTATATGCCTGTGATAATGCTGCAAGTAAGTTTTTCATTCCACCTGTGCATATGTGTACTTGTGCATATAACAATGAATTCGACTTTATAATTGCAATACTTTACAAATGTGCTTCAGCAGATCTTTCTACATCTGGCAGTCTCCTTTTGGAAGTTCAAAAGTTATTCCTCTCTAAAAATATTGTGCTTTAATGGCGTGGTGGATGTAGAGGTATTGTTAACATTCATCCATTTTTGTTTCCAGGCAGTATTTAGTGGTGAAATGCTTTGCTCATTTGGAAGCTGATAGTCATGGAGTTAGCGGTCCCTGTGGAAAGCAGAAAGTGGTGGGAAGGGGATTCCCTTTGGGTAGTCTTTACTTGGAGGCTGGAGGATCTTTTGGAATTCTCTACTCCAAAGGGCTCTGGATTCTCAGTTGTTGAGTTCATTCTTCTTGGATATATCAATTTCTACTTACTAAGGGAATTGAGGGATATGGCGATAGTACTGGAAAATGGTGCTGAGGAACAGTATTAGCCATGATCTTGATAAGTGGCAGAATGTGGATCGCCTTCTCCAGCTCCCATATCTTGTGTCCATAGTAAGCAAGGAGAAATATTTGTTAGCAGAATATTTGGGAGCTGAGACCCAGATTTAAAGTCATTGATAAAAGAGCAAAAGACACGCGTGTGTGTGTGTGTGTGTGTGTGTGTGTGTGTGTGTGTGTAGTCTGAAATATTGGTATAGGTGCACGAGTAATAATAAAAAGGAAATTGGTTATAAACTTTAAAAGGGGAAATCAAATCAGGACTGTGGTGAAAGAGTCATTAGTGACACCACTTGGATAGCCCTCTCAAAGCACTGGCGCAAGATTATGGAAAAAGATGAGGATGATTTGGAATTTAATGTCCTGAATTGGGGGAAGAACTAATTCAATATTATAAGACAGGATTGGCATATGTAGATTGGGAGAAGCTAGTTTCATGGAGATGCAAGAAACGGCAGATGCTGAAAACTGGAGCAACGAACAAAATGTTGGAGAAACTTAGTGGGTCAGACAGCATCTATTGGAAGGAATCAACATTTCAGGTGGAAATCCTTCATCTGGACTGAAAAATAGAGGGGAAATGGCCAGTATAGTGAGGGGAAGGGGTGGAGCAAGAGCTGGCAAGCAATAGATGGATCTAGGTGAGGAGGGGTGATTGGTCTATGGAGGAGGGAAGAGTGGAAATAGTGATAGGCTGGGAGGTGATGGGTGGAAGGAACAGAGGACTGCAGAAGATGGAATCTGATAGGAAAGGAAGGTGGAGCAGGGAATCAAATAAGGAATGTGGGTTGGGCAGATAGGAACAGTTTGGGAGGGGACCCAGTGAGAGGAACATGTGGGTGATAGGTAGATGGAGTGGGTGGAGGATGGGAAAGAAACGGTGATGGAGGGGTGGGGTGCAGGAGGAGCTAGGTGGATCAGGAGGAGAGTAAAAAGGGACGGGGAGCAGCTTACCTGAAACTGGAGAATTGAATGTTCATGCTGTAGACTACCCAAAGGGAATCCCCTTCCCACTGCTTTCTGCAGGGATCGCTAACTCCATGACTACCTGGTTCTCTTATTCCTCCCCCTGCCCAGGCACTTTGTTCTGCAATCGTAGGAGGTGTAAATCCTATTCCTACACCACCACCCTTGCCACCATACAGGGCCTTAAACAGCTTTTCTGGGTGATGCAGAGATTCACGTGTATCTCCTCCAACCTTATTGCATTCAATGCTCTTGATGTGGCCTCTTCTATATCAGTGAGGCTAAGTGCAGACTAAGTGACAGATTTACTGAGCATCTGCCTTGGCCTTCTGGAGCTCCCAGTTACTAACCATTTTAATTCCCCTCCCCATTCATTCCCACACCGACCTGTCTGCCCTCTACCTCCTCTATTGCCAGGGTGAGACTAAAAGTAACGGAACATCATTTTGTATTCTGCCTGGGTAGTCTACAACCCTACAGCATGAACACTGAATTCTCCAATTTCAGGTAAACTGTTCTCTCATTTCTTTCACCTCCTGAACTACCCAGTTCCTCCTACCACCTCACCTCCCTTCCTCTCTCTCCCCCACTCCCCCAGCCTCCCATCACCCTGCTTCTTAACCTCCTCCATCCACTTCATCTGCCTGTCATCCACGTGCTCTTCCCACTGGGTCCCCTCCACGTACTGTTTCCATCTGCCCACCCTACTTCCTTTTGATTCCCTGCTCCACTTTCCTATCAGATTTCATCTTCTGCAGCCCTTTGTTTCCTTCACCTATCATCTCCTAGACTCTGTCACTATTTCCACTGTTCCTTCCATCTGCTTCTCACCCCTCCTCACCTGGATCTACCAATCTTAGCATCGATTTCTCTAACCACTCCCCTCTGTTTTTTCTCCCCCCCCCCCCCTTTGTTTTCCCTCATTCCTGTGGCCCCCTCCCCTGCTCTCTCAATCTGCTCATCACCTCCCTCTGGTTCCCCACCTCCGTCCCTTTTTGTTCCATGGCCTACTGTCCTCTCCTGTCGGATTCCTCCTCCTTCAACTCTTTGCCTCTTCCATCTTTCACCTCCCAGCTTCTCGCATCACTCACTTTCGTCCCCCACCCACCTGGACTTGCCTATCACCTGCCAGCTTGTGCTCCTCCCTCTACCTTTTTATTCTGGCTTCTGCCCTCTTCCTTTCCAGTCCTGATGAAGGGTCTGTATCTGAAACGTCAACTGTTTATTTCGCTTCATAGATGCTGCCTGATCTGCTGAGTTCTTCCAGCATTTTGTGTTTCTCTAGCTATTGCTTGCCAGGTCTTGCTCCACCCCTACCCCTCAACTTGTTATACTGGCTATTTCCCCTCTGTCTTTCAGTCCAGATGAAGGGTCTTGACCTGACATATCAATTTGTCCATTTCTCTCCACAGCTGCTGCCCCACCCGCTGAGTTTCTGCAGCATTTTGTTTGTTGCAGCTAGGTTCAGATCAGTCTACTTGTGTGAGTCAATTAAAAGTGAAATGATGAGAGTCCAGGGCCAAAATATTTCCATGAGAGAGAAAGGTGAGGACCAAGTCCAAGGAACCCTGGACATCAATGGACATTGAGAATTGAATTTAAAATAAAAAGGAAAGCACATGCCAGGTATGGAGAACTAGAAATGAGGGAGGTCCTTCGGATGTATAAAAAGTGCGGGGAGGTATTAGAAGGGCACAAAATATCTGGCAAATAAGATGAAGGAAATCCAAATGCACATTTATAAGTATATTAAGGGTAAGTGAGTAACTGGGGCAGAGTAGAATCCATTGGAGACCTGAGAACGGAGGTGAGGTCTTGCGTGAATATATTTTCATCTAAGGAGAAGAGTGCTGGAGTTGGAGAATTCAAGAAGGGGACTGTGGAAATTCTAGAGCGTTATTAAAAGGAAGGAGGTTTTGATATCTTGGTGAGTTTACAGCTGGATAAATCGCAAGGGCCTGATGAGATAATGTAGAACAGTACAGCACATGAACAGGCTCTTTGGCCTACTACGTCTGTGCTGTGTGCCAAATTAAACTAAATCTCATGTTAAAGAATAGCCTGGTTTCATTTCATTTCATTGGGGAAGATCTGCTGCTGCCGTGGGATTGAGGATTGCCTATACCCTGGTCTAGATTTTCTGTCAGTGTTGTCCTGTTTTCAGATTCCATTGGGAAATTAGTTCCTAGGGCAGCACAGGACCTCTGTGTTGAGAGGACAGTTTTGATAGCTGGTGAGGCATTGACCACAGTTCATCATCTTTGATATTCACAAACATTCATGTGAACATATGAATATACAAATTCCAGAGCAGGCTTAGGCCACCCAGTCTCTTGAGTCTCCTCTACCATTTAGTAAGATATGATTTGTAATCTCAACTCTGTATTCCAGTCTATATAGTAACCTTTCACATTCTTGTTTATGAAGAATCCATCTACTTCTATCTTAAATATTCAAATTTCTGCTTCACCCACCCTTTAAGGAAGAAAGGTCCAAAAATTCATGATCCTCAGAAGCAATTTTGCCTTGTCTCTCTCAAATGGGAAACCCCATATTTTTAAAGTGACCCCTAGTTGGAGGTTCTCCTACATTATGAAAAACCTTCTCAATCACCCTATCAAGAGCACCAGAATACTATGTGTAAATCAAGACCCCTGCCCCTTTCTCTGAATTCCAACAGATATAGGCCTAGCCTGTCCAGTCCTTCCACATAAGACATTGCCCATTGCTGTTAGTAGTCTGGTAAACTTTCTCTAAACTACCAATGCATTAACATCCTTGGATAAGGAGTGCAATACTGTACAGAATACTCTAGATGTTATCCCACCATTGCATTATATAATTAAAACTTAACCTCTCTATTCTGTTCCTCTAGCAAAAAAGTGATAACATTCCATTATCCTTCCTATTTACTTTACCTGCATACACACCTTTTATTTATTATGCTCCAGGATATTCAGATCTCAGACCCTTGCGATCTGAATAAAGGAGTTGCATCTGCTTTTTTCCAGTTTGATAGAATTGGTATTGGTATCTTCTCCTGAATCCAGAAAATTTAAAAAAAAAGTAAAATTGACTCCTCAATTATCTTGCTAGGCACTTCTTTCAACATTCTAGGATCATGTCCTTCAGGCCCTAAGCTCCAACAATTTGCTCAATACCACTTCCCTCCCATTTCTGAATTCGCAGCTATTTCTGTAGTGTTACTTGTATCTCTATAATGAAGACTGATACAAAATCCCTGTTTGATGAACTGTCATCTTGTTTTCCACTATTAATTCCCTAGGCTCGCTTAGACCTTTTGCTCACTTAGTTAATATACCTGATATTTAAAAAAAAATATTATCAACAGAAACTCTTATCCTCATGTTTGACTAGTTTTACTATGTACTTCAATTTCATCAGTCCAGATGAAACATCTCTACTGAAATGTCAACTGTCCGCTTCCCTCTAAGATGCTGCCTAACTCATTGAGTTCCTCCAGCAGTTTGTATTTCACTCCAGATTCCAGCATCTGCAGTCTCTTGTCTCCAATTCTTCCTTCCTCATTAATTGTTTGGTGATTCTTTGCTGTATTTTATATTCTGTCCAGTCTTATGCTGCCTGTCTTTTGCACAATTACATGCTTTTTCTTTGTTTAATACAATATTTAACTTGGTTAACCACAGGTGATGGGTCCTATCCTTGGAATACTTTTCTGCTGGAACATACCTATTCTCTGGGGAACCCTGTCTGCCGCTGCATTTCAATTTGCTGATCCCTTAAATTAATTTACTAGTTCACTTTTATGCACTCTTTCATACCCTAACAAATTACCCTTGTTTAAAAAAACAAAATGCTAATAGAATTCATCATTGTAAATTTTGCATTGTTTGAAAAAATTTTGAGCTGGAAAACACTTGGGTGAGGTAAAAAAAATTACTGATGATAGTAATGTGAACAACAAGGATGAATGGCCCAATCGGCCTACTCTAGATCATCTGCAAAGTGATGGAAGGTGACGTTGCCAAAGCAATCAGCAAGGGTTGCATTTTAATTTTAAAAATATTGAGAATATCATAATAGTTAATTAAGAAAGATCAGGAAAACAAATGGCGGGGGGGGGGGGGGGGGGGTGGAAGAAGGAGGAAATGTACCAAAGGGGGCCTGGGGTAAAGGTCAATAAAACAAAATGCACTTGCTCACTGTTAACCTTCACACCATTGCCCAGTTTGGGTTTTGCTAGGACCACTTGAAGCCTTTCATCAGTTTTCTTTGAAAATGTTCCCATGCATGCTACTGAAACTTTTTTTTTGCTGCATTTAATATGCTGTAGGGATGGAAGAAGTTGTCCTTGCAAGTACCAGCTTTTTACATCCAGGTTTGTAAAACAAAAAATCTGAAAATCCCAGTTGTGATCTTTGACTTTGCATTCCATAAATTTTACCAGGTTTTTGGATTTCTAATCGATTAACATTAATTGAATCAATGTGGCAATTTGTCACTGAGGAATTTTAATTTACAAATTGGCATTTGTGAGAAATGGACGTTGAAAGCTGCCAGGAGTTGTAAAAGAAACCAAATTTGTTTGGTAATGTTCTTCAGGGCAGGAATATTTGCTTGTGACAAGTTCATACACTCTATTTTATCTAAGTGGTTTAGCAAGCTGTTTAGTAACTGTTTTAATAAAGGCCTACCATTGGGATTCTAGGAATGAGCTATGAACGCCAAAGTCGCCCACGTTCCAGAACAAATGTAAAGAATTTAAAAGTAGTGTTTTGGGAACACAAGTATATATTTTATGATAAAGGCAAAAATCTGGAGCAAAATAGAAAAATTAAATCAGGAGAAGGATGGAGATGGAGCAACCATTTAGCGGGGAAAAATAGACTTTGGAAATAAGGTTATGAAGTGCCCAAGAAATGGGAAGATGTGTGGGAGAAAGGAAGGGCAGAAATGTGAACTATATTTTGGTGCTGATATTCCTTTGTTACTTGTATTGTTAGGAAATGAATTTGATTTTGTGATGCAAAAGAAATCCTTCAATTATGTATCTTTGAAAGAAGGTGACACAACTGATGAAATGTACCTAGAGATGGTTTTATCTTGCCCTTTAATTTCAAAGTCAGCTAATTTGGGAAACATCCTTAAGAGGCACACATCAAGTGAAGCTATAACGCAGGACTTCATGCATGCTAAAATAATGCAAAGGACAGCTGAGTGATCATGCAACTATGTTATCGGATTGAAGCTCTAGTCCTAAAACACTTAAACATGAATGGCTTTGGACCATAAATAGCTACTGGGAGGGTATGGTTTCAAGAATCTCCCTGTTGTCAGTCATGGCGAGGTCTAGCATATGGGTGATAAAGAAAAGGCTGAATCATTCCCAATCACATTAAGCCAGAAGCACCAAGTGAATGATCCATTTCAGCTTCTTCCTGAGATCCCACCATTACAGAAGACTGTCTTTAAGTGAATTCATTTCCTTGTGTTATATCAGGGAACATATAAGAACACTGAATGCAGTAAATGCCATGCAACCAGACAGCATCCTGAGTATATTACTAAAAGCTTGCACACCAGAACTAGTTGTGCCTGTAGCCAAGCTGTTTACAAGACCACCATCTAACTGATAGCTTGAAAGTTTCCAAAATATGGTACCAAAAAGCATAATTAATCTAATCTGACTAATTACAGCCTACTCTCAATCTGCAAAGTGAATGAAGGTGTTGGTGATGGTACAATCAAGTGGCATGCACTCGGCAATAACATATTCACCAATATCCAGTTTGCTGATTGTGTGCCACTTGAATGGCCTCACCCTGGCAGTGGAGGTGGCTGAGGTCAGACAGGTTGGTGTAGGAATGGGAATTAAAGTGGCCAAATACACACCAGAGGAACAGCATCTCGTATTCCACCTGGGTAGTCTACAACCTGACAGCATGAACATTGAATTCTCCACTTTCCGGTCACCTGCTCCTGTTCTGTTCCTTTCTCTCCTGATCTACCCAGGTTCTCTCACCCATCCCCTTTTTGCTCAGTTTCTTTCCCCTCCTCCAACTGCTGCATCTGCCCATCACATACAAGTGCCACCCACTGAGTCCCCTCCTCCCCCATTGTTCCCATTTGCCCATCCTAACACACTTATTTGGTTCCATGCTCCACCTTCCTTTCCTATCAGATTCCATCATTGGATCCCTTTGTTGCCTCCACCTATCACCTCCCAGTCTCTTTTTATTTCCACCCTTCCCTCCCTCACCTCACTCCATCTGCCAGTCAACCCCACCTCACCTGGATCCACCTATTGCCTGAGGGCTCCTTGCCCCACCTCTCCCCCTCACCTCTTTATACTGGTTATTTCCCCTCTTTCAGCCCAGGTGAAGGGTCTCGACCCAAAACATCAACTATCAATTTCCCTATATGGATGCTGCCTGATCCGATGAGTTCCTCTAGCAGCTAATTTCTTGGTCTTGATTCCAGCATTTGCTGGTTTTTTTTCCTATCTCCAACAAGTCTGACCTCCTACTGTTGGCCTCCAGTGGCAACACTATCACCAAGTCTGCCAGGAGTTGTAAAAGAAACCAATTTGTTTGGTAATGTTCAACATCTTGGATTTGTCATTGTTTAGAAATTCAACATAAATACTGTGGCTATGAGAACAGGTCAGAGGCTAGGTATTGTGTGGCAAGTAACTTGCCTCCTGACACACAAAGCTTTTCCACCTCCTACATGACACAGATCAGGAGTGTGATAGAATACTCTCCACTTGCCTGGATAAATGAGACTTCATCAGCTGTCATTCAGAGCAAAGGAGCCTGCTTGATTAGTACTTAATCCATCACCCTAAACATTGTCTATCACTGCAACCTTTATGGTCAAGGGTAAGCTTTTGGGCATGGGAACACCACCATCTGCATTTTGCCTTCATCTCTCTGACTTGGAAATATTCTGTCATTGTCGATGGGTCTAAATCCTGAAACTCTCTCCTACAGTGCTAGGGGCTAGGAACTTCAAAAGGATTGGAGCAATTCAATAAGTCTCACCATCTTGAGGACCGTTAGGGATGGGTAATAAATGCTGGTGCTGGCCTTGCCCTTGCTTGATCAGATACAAAAGAAAAAAAATAAATTAAGCAAATATTTACAAATCAGAATTTGACTCCCTTGTTCTTATGGTAAATTGTATAAGCTTTCCATTTGGTTCAAAGTTGGATTTATTTAGTAGAAAAAAACTCAAAGCATTAGTTTTATAGAATCTGAAATAAAACACAGCTAGTTTAAAAATTACTAGTTATTGGGCTGATATAAATAGGGCAAGGTTTGTTTTTTAAAAATTTCTTATCGGGTACAAGTGGAAAAATGATTTTGTTCCAACTCTTTAAAAAGGTCAGAAGAATAATCTTCAATAAAGAACTGTTAGCTTGACATCAGTCGCAAGAAAAATATTGGAATTTGTTCATAGAGGAAGCAATTCAAAATTGAAGTGGTCCAAGCCAACACAGGTTTATAAAAGGCATGTCATGCACAAATTTGTTGGAATCTCTTTAGGATATGATGTTTTTCAATATTTGGACTTTCAGATGCTCTATGCAGAAGTGCTATCAAATAAGTTGAGACTCAGAAAAAGTGTTAAATGTAGAAATTGTCTACGAAATTGGAAACCAAGTATGGTGATAAAGTTGTAGTGTTTTATAAATCTCACAGCATTACTAAAAGAAAAATAAATGTCAGTGGTGAAATCTCTAATCAACTTTTTTTTTTAAAAAAAGTTCTTGATGTGGGTTTCTCTGAATCTTAAACTGCAGCACTTTGAAATTTTGGTGATTCCACAATGGTATTGGGTGGTGAATTCCAGAATTCTGGCATAATGAGAATGAATGACTTTTTTTAAGCATTAACTCTTAATTTTCCAAGTTCCTGTGAGGATAAATGGATGACTAAATCAGATGCATCTAATCAAGAAATATGTCTTCAAAACGTAAAAATGCCTTAAGTTTAAAATTTCAAACTTTTAGCACACTTGTAGATGCTTTACCTGAAGTTCCCAAATTGCAGTTACAGCATTAACAATCTGAAGGGTTTAAAATTGACTTGGTTTGATTTAACATCAATATGAAAGGCTTATTCTTTTCCTGGTGCACTTGAAATATTCAGTTTCTGTTTATAAGTCTTAGTATCTTGTAGGTTGGAGTGTACATAAACATCCTTCACCCCTTTCCTTTGTTCATCAGGGTGATGTTCATGGTTGTTAAATAGGACCTTGAGTGAGCATTGCAGTTTCTTAACCTGTGTTTTTTTTTCCTCTTATTATGCTGAAAAATCTACTAAAATGTAAAGCTGCCCATTTTAAAAGGAAGAAAGAATGAACTTGCAGCAATATACAGTAAAATGCTTAAGCATTTTTAAAAAGTGGACTAAGAAATGCAATAGTAATATTTTATAGCATTTCAGTGTGATTTGGGACGTATGGTGAATTTGTTGTATGCCAAACATCAGTTCTTTCAAGAGAAGAAGTTGGTACTTTACCCCTGCAAGGCATGCCAGAAAAGATACACACATGAATAAAGAGAAATCACCAGGTTTGTTAATAGTGAAAATAAATTCTGCCACAGATGCAGTTTGCTATTATGTATATTGAGCTGATTGCAATGCAGAGCTGCCTTTGGTACCCCTTTAAGGATTAGGGCTATGTTGCAATGAATCTTAACTGCACAGCTTGTTATTGGCATGGCAGAGAGATAACTTCATCTGAGTGTGATTAAGGGCATCTAAGTGCGTAGGGGTTAATTATTCTATAATTAAAGGGCAGGATGTGCTGTAGCATTTGTAGAAATATAGCCATTCTCACAGCTGAAATTTCATTCATGTTGTGATCCAATTTGCCTCATTCTTCCTACATTGATAATGAATGGGATCAAGAAACTTCTGGGCTCTGCAAGAAATTAAAGATGTGTATGGATCTGTTGACCATCCATATGAACATTTCTTCTAGGATGCCTGCTTAACAATTGGAACCAGCTTTGTCACCTTAACTCCATACTTAATATTATGATTAAGGATGTTCATGGGACCAGTTTTTTTTTATTTCTTCTCTTTCCTTCCATCCCCTTTTGTACTGAAATGTGATTGTGTAGTCTAGGCATAAGCACAATGATCATCATTTGGGTAAAATCTTAAAAAATTTATATCTTAGTTATTTTTTTTAAATATATTCTAGTGAAATGAAGACCCTTGATTTTGTAAGAGGCTCATGGGTTTCTGTGGAATTTCAAACCATACCAGTTGAGGAACTTTAAATGGTTTTGGCACACCAATGCTAGAAATGGGGAACCAAGGTGGAGAATTTGTTTCTAACTGCCATCCAGTCTTCTCTGATGGAAAGTCAATATGTAAGATTTTCAGATCCTTGCATGTTTCTATGTGACTGAGCTTGAATGTCTCCCTGGAGAATTTGGCAACCTCCCCAACATACCTTGCTAAGTGTCTTTTTGCGTCTAATATGTCTGATCCAGCTCATTTAAATTAGTCATAATTCAGAGGAATCTGAGAAATCAAGATAACGTGCAGAGAAATAGAAGCCTGCATGTTGAACGAATCACTTGATTTGGCAAGTCATTCGCTAGCCCGAACATCCACTACACATTCAATGCTCCAAGTCGGGGTCAGAATCTTCCCAAACAAGGCAGTAGAAAACCTTCAAATTCTTTAAGTCATGATTTGTTGTGATTGCTGTACCATCTTTTCACTGGATCATAAATCTCAAATCGCTTGTATGCATGGGAACTTATTGACCAGGGCAGTAGACATTTTAAGATTGTGACCAAAGCATTGAAGGCTTTGAATAGTATTTTCAAGAAAGGTGAGAAGACTTGCAATCATTCTTAATCTCCTGACGACAATTTTATTTTTTTTACACACTGAACTCTTTCTGTGTTTGGCATTGTTGTACTGTTGGCAGCAAATTTGTGCAGAATAAACTCAGGCAATGGTGAAAGAAGTCCCACATCTGAGGGCTGAGGAATAAATTTGTTTTTCCAGTGTCCTTGCAGCTTGTAAAAGCAAGTTAGGCTTCAGCTTGATGTTCATCTAAAAGAAGACATCAATGACATTCTAGCATTTACATCATATTACACCAGAGTAATTAAGTGCTTGAGGCTCTGGAGTGGGACGTGTACCCCATAATCTTCTGACTTGGGACTTTTCGGAGAGGTACAGATGAATGGCTAGTGCCTGTGAAATTGCACCAAAACAGTATTTGTATTTTCTGAGATAAAAAATATAATAATAATGTAATGGAGGACTCTGAAGCATAGAATTTTTTTGCTGGGTGTTGTGCTAAATATGGATAAATTTAGGTAATTTAGGCTGACCAAGTAGAGTACTAACAATGCAGAAAATCTGCTGTTTACATTTTATAAATGGTGAATTAGAGTCATTGTAGGTTGGATAAATTTTGCTTGCTAGTTTGATTCAAGCTGTTGTATAGGGCACTATTTCTAAGTTACCATTAGCATTTTTTTTAATCCCCTCCTCCTTTTAACTCTGTCTTTTGAAATTCCACAAAGAATGTTCTGAAAGTCCCAATGTACTTCTGGAAGTGTTCTACTTGTATCTTTTGGACAATTCAAATCAAATTGTGTTTTCCACTGTTTTCCTCTGACTTGAGAGACTGTGATGGAGAGGAATGCAATCGTAAGTGAGAACAGTTTGTTCAATGCTATCTCCACTTTGTAACTTGATGAGTAAAGTAAGAAAGAAGTTATAAGGGTGAAAGGAAATATTTTACTAAAGGGTGCATGTGGTGAGAGCAATAGCTAGCCAGAGTGGACATGATTGATTAATTCCCCTGTTAATCAAGCTTTAGTTACATATGGAACTACTGTATGTACACAATTCACTGTTCTTTAAAGACGCTTGTGTTTTCTTCAGTAAATTGATTTTATATACAGTACAATGATCCTGTTTGTTGCAAGTCAAATACCCAGGCTCAATTCCAACTCATTGGTTGATAGAGTATTGTCAATATCCATTGTTTACGTAATAGATGGGAGTTTACTGCAAGATTTGTAAAACCACGTATGTTGTTGCTAACCTTGTGTGTTTGCTAAGTGGATGCATCGCCCACTTTTAAATGGAGACACTTTCTTTTGATAAAGCAATTTCAATAATGCACCATTTGATAAAATATTAAACTTTCTTTTTGTCTTCTTTCAGGACACAGTTGTACTTAAGATGGCTGACTTCAATCTGATTGATGCACTACATGAAAGTACACCCAGTGTTGAATTGGAAGTTAAAAGAGACTTCATTTCTTCTCTGGAGGCAGAAAAATATGATGATGTTGTTGGAGAAAGCGTGACGAAAGAAAGTTATGTTCCATTACTGGATGATGAGACAAAATTGCCTCCTTCAGAGGCTGAAGGGAAAGCAGCGGCACAATTGTATGGAGAAACGGTACCTGAACAAGCTGATGGAGGACAATTGGCAGAATGTGAGTGTGTGGATAATATAGGTCTTGGGTTTGGCGTGTGTATGGAAGTCTAACTGTAGCATTTTGTCTGTTGAACCTTGTAACTTGATTGCTTATGAACATCTGTGTGCAACAGGCTATCTTAAACTACTTTTTGGTGTCTGTTGCAGTTGCATGAAGATATGAAGGCATTGAAATGAAAAATGACTATTCAGTGTATTATATCTGTTACTACTACCAAACATATACAGTTCATTTAACTGCGCAAGGTACTGAATACAAATTGAAATTCAAGCATGAAAATAAGAAAACAGCTTTAACAGTTCTGATGAAGAGTTCTTGATTTCAGAATGTTGACTCTGTTTCTCTTTCCTTTGATGCTGCTTGACCTGCTGATTGCTTCTAACATTTTCTTTCTTTGTTTTGGATTTCCAGCAGCTTTTCATCTAATTTAGCCTCTTGACATTCAGTTGGAGTATACTCTTTGTTTCACATCCCATGATATTATTACTTAACAAAAATCTATTTGTCAAATGTCAGTTGTTACAGAACCAGCAGTATTTTAGGAGGCTACTTGAGATTTCCGACATTCTCCTGTGTGTGCACGCATGTTTGTGCAGGGGAGGGGTCCGGGGGAGAGAGGGTTAGTGCCTTCCTGTCTCACTCCTGCATAGCCTGCATTATATTAATGTGGTTTCTTCGTAAAGCTTCATGATTCTATGTGCTTTTGAGCAACTTATCCTCCTCATCATATTCACTTGGTTTGAGGATGATCTGTACTACCATGTGGGTACTGAAATGACTCTAATCTTGGAACCACGGACTCTCCCACAGGAGGTGTAAATATTTCCTTGAAGGTCAGTGCCTGCTGGTAGTGGTTTCATTATTTGCTTCATTCTCTCTTGGCTTAGAGAGCAGAGCGCTTCTCGAAGTGACTCTCAGGCTGTGGAGTATTTAGCGCAAATGACCAAATGTTCTATTGGTTTTCCTGAGAATAGCTCCTCTCTGGGATTTCTGATTATGGGTGTGCTTGAGAGCAGAGGTTTGTTTGGGAGAGTGGGTGGGAGAATTTGGCATCAGCACACTGGTGCAGCAGGATTAGTGCACAAGGATGACTGCATTAGTGCATCAATCTTTCCAAGGTTTTTAGTGGTTTAAGTGCAGAGCCATTGGGTACTGCAGCTGTCTTGCCATCATTAGCCATAAAATATTTTGTGTGCACATTAGCCATTGCTTTGGCTTGCCTGAGGTCATCTAAGCCAGATCCTTTGTTCACTTTGTTTGGAGGAGGTCACTGGATATGATGAATCAAACCTTAGAATTATTTTGTCACTCTTTAGCTCAGCTGCACAGAAGCCAATGTAGTGCTGCAACTGAAATTGCCCTACTACTGTTGTGTGTATGTTCCCTTAAGCTTTGTGGATGTTGATCTCAGCATGACTGAATTCACACTGCTGCTTGGTTTTAAATTGCTTACTTAGCAGTCTTTTAATGACTTTTTTCTTGATAGGGTGATGTCAGTACATCTCTTGGCACTGTGTGTGTATTCAGAAAAACATGAGCAGACTGAACCAAGCAACCCATTTGGAGGGTGAGGTATGAATGGTCTTGGTAGAGAGACATGAGGGAAGTATGTTATGGAGAAGGAGCTGATGCCACAACTTCCAGTGGAGGATTAATTTGAGCAGGAAATGCATAAGAGTTCATGAGTATTTCAGAGTTCCCAAAAAAAACCAGGAAGCATTGTAGGTTGGCAATTATCAGAATGATGTACGAGTACTGGATAACGGGTTAGTATATTGAGTACCAGAGGTGTGGGAGTTGAACATTTATAGATGGGAGGAATGTGTAGGAAGTGTTGAATCTGGAGAGTACAAAATGATGAATGAATATTTCTGCAACAGATGAGCAGACGCAGCACCAGAAATGCCTGATGCCACGGAGACAGAAGTAGGCACTTCGTGTTTGAGAATATATATAATTGGAAGTTCATAATCAAATAGGGACTGAGATTAAAGGCAGCTTAGATTGAGGAATGGAATCAATAATGGCTGAATGTGATGGATTTAATCAGAGAAAAACCTGCCAGCGGAAACAAAGCTGCAGTGGACTGATGTGCTTCTTGTGTTGGTGATTTCCTCCTCTCCTGATCACCTCTCTTCAACAGATTGCTTGCTCAGATGACAGAATACAATATTGCTGTTAATAGGAAAAGGGAGATCATCTGACTTTGACATAAAAGCATATCAAAGTAGCCTCAGCAAAATTGAGGTGGTTGGTGGTCAAATGGAAAACCGTCTGGTCCCTATTGTAATGGCTTGATTGCTTGAGGTCCAATATCATAGCCGTGGAACTTCACTGCAGGCATTACTCAAAACAGCATCTCCAAAAGAGAAAGAAATGAGGGGACGCACACATGAGCAATAAAGTAGAAATCCAGTGAAGATCAAGGTTGAGTAATGAATGGGCAGAGAAATCCCAGTGAAGATCAAGGTTGAATAATGGACGGAGAAAGAAGTTGGAATAATGACATTTATTGACTCCCATGTGCATAACCATGATAACAGTGACACTTTGTATTCTTGGACTCTAGAAACCCAGGTGACAAACACTAGATCTGACTTGTCTAGCCATCATAATTAAGTGAATGTGATTGAAGATTCATCATGATGTGGCTAGTCATTCAAGTCCGTCTTGCTAGTTGTGACACCCTGATGAGTGCACAACTGCAAAATTGCTGGCCATGGAATCAGAGTTGTGCACTAACTGTGCTATTCTTAATTGCTCTTTGCAGTAAGCTTACCTTAAATACATTTTCCAGAAACTCTAATAGTCCGTTTGTTTTTCTTCCCATTTTAGACCAGCAGATGGTTATCTGGCTATTTTGAGAACTATTGTTAAGAGTGCTGTGATTCATACCATTCATGTTGTGGAGTACCTGACTATTGTATGTGAAACTTTTACAGGTTCTGAAGCAAGTGAGCAAGGACCAGTGGAGCTGCCCAATGGGGAGCATGGTGGAAGACAAGCTGATAGCACAGGTATGTTTGAACTGGAAACTTCCATGTCCCTGCTTTCCACAGGAATCCATCTGAGCATCCTTAACAATTTTGAATGTGTTGTCTTTGTCTTGGGAAAGAGTTTGTTTTGGGGGAAGGAAAATTCTTACTCTATCAATTTTCTCCTGATTCTCATTAGAGTATCATTCAAAACGTATCTTTATCTCTTCATGTTGATCATAATGAAGATGGGAGCAATGAATGACCAAATCATTCCACCTTCTGGGCATTGCAGTAGGGTGTTGACCTGTTTTGGCCTGTGTCTGCATGGTTCAATTTCATCTAAGGACTCTGAAGATTTTTAGATCCAGAAACACTTCACCATTTTTCCCCTCTAAACCCAGGATCTTCTGAGGCTGTTTGCCATGCTCCTATAGCTGCATTAATGAGCTCTTACAAAAGAGGTTAGTTTGCTGTTCTCAGAATATGTTGATTAGGCAGGCGAATGTCTGGCTGAGAAATTGGGGCAGGGTTTCAGATTTGTGGATCATTGGGATCTCTTCTCAGGAAAGTATGACCTGTAGCAAAGGGACGGGTTATACCTGAACTGGAGGGGGACCAATATCCTTGCGGGCAGGTTTGCAAGAGCTGTTGCAGAGGGTTTAAACTAGTTTAGCAGGGGGAGGGGAACCTGAATGATAGGTCAGAGGATGGGGCAGTTCGTGTACAGGTTGATGCAGCATGTAGAGATACTGAGGAAGGATAGGCAGTTGATAGGGCAAAATTGCAGTCAGTTGAATGGGTTGAAGTGTGTCTATTTTATGCAAGAAGTATCAGGAACAAGGGTTTGTCAGTACATAAAACTACGATGTTGTGGCCATTACAGAGGCTTGGCTGTAACAAGGGCAGGAATGGCTGCTGGATGTTCTGGGATTTAGATATTTCTAAAGGAACAGGGAGGTAAGAGGTGGGGAGTGGCATTCCTAATCAAGGATAGTTATCACAGCTGCAGAAAGGGAAGACTTCTTGGAGGGGTGGAGGTCAGAAACAGGAAGGGAGCGATCACTCTATTGGGAGTATTCTATAGAACAACCCCCCCCAACAATAGCAGCAGAGACACAGAGGGGCAGATTTTGGAAAGGTGCAAAAATAACTGTTGTCATGGGTGATTTCAACTTCCTTAATATTGATTGGCACCTCCATAGTGCAAAAGGTTTGGATGGGGTGGAATTTGTTAGGTGTATCCAGGAAGGATTCCTGACACAACATATAGACAGGCTGACTAGAGGAGAGGCCATCCTGGATCTGGTACTAGGCAATGAACCTGGTCAGGTCTCAGATCTCTCAGTGGGTGAGCATTTTGGAGACAGTGACCACAACTCCCTGACTTTTACCCTTGCCTTGGAGAAGGATAGGAGCAGGCGGTATGGGAAAGTATTTAATTGGGGGAGGGGGAATTATGATGCTATTAGGCAAGGATTTGGGAATGTAAATTGGGAGCAGGTGTACTCGGGGAAATGCATAATGGAAATATGGAGGTTGTTTAGAGATCACTTGCAGGGGGTTCCGGATAGGTTTGTCCCATTGAGGTAGGAAAAGCATGATAGGGTGAAGGAGCCATGGTTGACAAGAGATGTGGAATATCTAGTGAAGAGGAAGGAAGCATACTTAGGAAGCAAGGATTAGACAGGGCTCTAGAGTTGCGAGGTAGCCTGGAAGGAGCTTAAGAATGGACTTGGGAAAGCTAGAAGGGGGCATGAGAAGGCCTCGGTGAGTAGGATTAAGGAAAACCCCAAGGCATTCTACTTGTATGTGAAGAACAGGAGGATAACTAGAGTGAAAGTTGGACTGATTAGGGATAGAGGATGAACCGTGGCTGGAGTCAGAGGAGGTAGGGCAGGTCCTTAATGAATACTTTGCTTCAGTATTCACTTGTGAGAGAGACCTTGGTGTTTGTGAGGACAGCGTAAAACAGACTGATAAGTTAAGTGGCAGATAGAGTTCAATCTGGAAAAGTGTGAAGTGATTCACGGTCGAATTTGAAGGCAGAATACAGGGTTAATAGCAGGATTCTTAGCAGTGTGGAGGAATAGAGGGATCTTGGGGTCCAAGTCCATAGATCCGTCAAAGTTGCCGCGCAGGTGGATAGGGTTATTAAGAAGGCGTATGATGTGTCGGCCTTCATTAGTCGGGGGATTGTTCAAGAGCCACGAGGTAATGTTGCAGCTCTAAAACCCTGGTTAGACCACACTTGGAATATTGTGTTCAGTTCTGGTCGCCTCACTATAGGAAGGATGTGGAAGCTTTAGAGAGGGTGCAGAGGAGATTTACCAGGATGTTGCCTGGATTAGAGAACATGTCTTATGGGGATAGGTTGAGTGAGCTAGGGCTTTTCTCTTTGGAGAGGAGGAGGATGAGAGGTGAATTGATAGAGGTGTACAAGATAAGAGGCATCGATTGAGTGGACAGAGACTTCTTCCCAGGGTGAAAATGGCTCACATGAGGGGGCATAACTTTAAGGTGATTGGAGGAAAGTATGGGGGGGATATCAGAGGTAAATTTTTTTTTACAGAGTGATGGGTGGATGGAACACACTGCCAGGGGTGCCGGTAGAGGCAGATACATTGGGGCATTTAAGAGACTCTTAGGCACATGGATGATAGAAAAATGGTGGGGTATGTGGAAGGGAATGGTTAGATTGATCTTAGAGTAGGTTAAAAGGTTGACACAACATTGTGGGCCAAAGGGCCTGTACTGTGCTGTTATGTTCTATGATTTGGCAACCTCCTAATATACGTCCAATAGCTCAGCTGATTAAAAGAGAGTAATGTGTACTCTGCTTTAATCAGATGAGCCATTGGACATATGTTCAAGGATGTTCTTTAAAAGTGTTTTCTTAAAGAACAATGTTACAGATTTTTAAAGATTTTCAAAGCTGAGCAAAGTACTAATTTAAACTTGCGACAACAACATTTTCCTGTTTAGTGTTTTTAGTCTTTTTTATTAACATACAGAACATGAGACCCAACTAGATCACAAAAGCTGTTCTGGTAAAGTCCTAATGATTATTACATTTTGTTGAGGATTTGGAGAAAAATACTATGGCAGTGGAGTGGTTATGCTACTGGCAAAAACACTGATGCTGGAGGAACTCAGCAGGCCAGGCAGCATCTGTGGAGAAAAGCAGGCGGTCAACATTTCAGGTCAGGACCCGTCAGGTCCTGATGAAGGGTCCTGACCTGAAACGTTGACCACCTGCTTTTCTCCGCAGATGCTGCCTGGCCTGCTGAGTTCCTCCAGCATCAGTGTTTTTCATCTAGATTCCAGCATCTGCAGTCCTTTGTTTCTATGGTACTGGCAACGTGAGATTGAAGGTTGATGTTCCACAATCTGGTAATTTAAAAAGATGTAACAACTTGCATTTATGTAGTAAACTGTCCCAAGGTGCTTTCCAGTAGCATCATTAAATGAAATTGTACACAAAGTCCCAAGAAGATGACTTTGTCAGAGGTAAATTCACTGTTTTTAAAAAAAATATAGAGGAGAGAGATGCAAAAAGATTTGGGAGAATTCTGGAGTTGGGATCTTAGCAGCTGAAGGCAAGATTGCCAGTACTGGAACAATGAAAATGGAATGATCAAGAGACTGTTACCTGCACTCCTTCAAATTCAGAGGATTATAAGGCTGGAGGAGATTTTAATATGAAGGTCCATTAAAAACAAGAATGAGTATTTTAAAATAGGGTGTTATTTAACAGGGATTGCAGTGGTGATGAATGAATTGAACTTGGAACGAGTTAGTACTTATGCACTTGATTTGGATGTCAGATTTATAGGAAGTAGAATATAGAGAACAGGTCGGGGGTGCATTGACATAATCAAGCAATCTCCCAAGGTTGAGAAATTTTGTTCCTAACAATGACAGACAGTTTCATTAGGTCTAGGTAGGACTTCAACCATTGAGTATTTTCTATGGATTCCTTCTGACTTCAACTTTACAAGGCTTCTTGATGTCATTTAATGGTGCCTTTGTGTCACTCTTGCCATGCCTCTGGAATTCTTGATGAGGCAGCAATTGATAAGATTAGATTAGCTGCTTTTTGTTTTGTCGACAAGACCTACCTCTCACTTTTCTACATGGTCAGATAAGATCCTGGCTCTATAACTATACTGGAACAGTTTGGTTAAAGAATCAGCTAGTTCTAGAGAATAAATTTTCAGTACTACAGATTGTTAGTGTCCATAGCTTTTAGTGTATCCAACGCAGTCAGCTGTTTCTTTATGCCTTAAGTGAATTTAATTGCTCTGGACTGATTATGAAGAGCTTGAGGATGTTGGGAGGAAACCAAGGTGGGATCATCCACTGGCTACTTCTGTTTACAGTGATGCATTGTTGTCACTGAGCAGGGGGATATTAAGCCTCTGTCTTCCATAAACTCTGGTTGTGCACTACTGTTCAAGACTGGCAGGATCATAATTTTGATGTTGTGGGATTCCTTAATTGTAATTTTTTTTTAAAATATAGTTTACTTGCAATGCTTCCACTATTTAGCTGGCATGTACTGTCTCAACTGCATTTTTGGTATCTCATTTTTGGGTATGCCTATTGCTGATCCTAGAATTCTCTGCAATATATAAGATAAGATCTTTATTAGTCACATGTACATCGAAACACACAGTGAAATACATCTTTTGCATAGTGATTTTTGGGGGGGGGGGGGGGGGGCAGCCCGCAAGTGTCGCCACGCTTCCAACACCAACATAGCATGCCCATAACTTCCTAACCTGTATGTCTTTGGAATGTGGGAGGAAACCGGAGCACCCGGAGGAAACCCACACAGACACGGGGAGAATGTATAAACTCCTTACAGACAGTGGGCGGATTTGAACCCGGGTCGCTGGTGCTGTAAAGCATTATGCTAACCATTATGCTACCGTGCCTGCCCATTTCTCATTGAATTAGGTTTGGTTCCCTGGCTTAATGGTATGATGAGAATAAAATCAGGTCATGAAGAAAACAGTGAAGTACTTCTGGTGACCTTCAATATCTTGTCAATGTCTAGTTTTGAGCTGCCTGATCTCTTCTGAATTTGTCCCATTTTAACATAGTTGTGCCCTTCAGCTCCTGGTCAGTTGTTTAGTTACTCATCCCTCTTGCTGTTGGATAATGATGTCCCCCCAATGCAAGTAAATTCTATGCCTTTTTAACTCTGCTTCTTTCAAATCATATTTAACTGTTGGAATGCAGATTCATCAGCTTGCATTAAATAGCACTCAGCAGGAAGTTTCTTTGCCCATATTTGACCTGATGACACGAGACAAAGCTGTCATTTTTTTTTGAGTGAATCCTGCTGGTAAGATCTAAACATGCCAAGCATTAGAATGTAGAAGTCTTGGACTTTGACTGAAAACAGTCATGTTCATAGAATCATCCTCAGACTGATGTTTGAGTTGTCTGTGGGACAGTTCTAATTTAAGTACAAGTTTCTAGACATTTGAGAGAGTGTTTGTGCAGTGTCAACTAAGACCCATGCTGCTGCCTGATAGTCTACCTGTTTTGTTTCCTCTAATATTTTGTTTAGTTACAACTGAATAAGTTGTTGGACCATTTTAAGAGGGCAGTTAGGAACTGATTTGTAATACAGTAAAACTCTGATAGTCCATTACCCCTCTTTCCCCTCCCCCATCCTATCCCTCTCCATTTGCCCAGCACTCTCACACTCCTACCACCAATTCCCCTCCCCCCTCCCTTCCTTTTATTCCATGCTCCACTGTCCTCCCCTATCATATTCCATCATCTTCTGCCCTTTTTCACTTCCACCTATCACGTCCCAGCTTCTGACATCATTCCCGCCCTATCTGCCTATCACCCCCCTCACCTGGAACAACCTTGCCATCTGCTAGCTTTTGCTCCACCCCTTTCCTCCACCTTTTTATACTGGCTACCTCCCCCTTTCTTTCCAATCCAGATGAAGGGTCTCAACCTGAAACATTGACTGTCCATTTCCTTCCATAGATGCTGCCTGACCTGCTGAGTTCCTCCAGTGCCTATTGTGTTACTCCAGATTTCAGCATCTGCAGTCTCTTCTGTCTCCATAATCCATTACCCTATTGTTTGTAAATTCTGATGGTTTGACATTTGGCTTACCTGGTTCTGTTTACTGTGCACACTTTAAACTTGCCTGAGCCCAGTTCCCACACTTCTTTTAAACTCATTGAGGTTTTTCCCCATGCTCTCTTTAACCTAGCCTGGTTCACTGCAAAATTTATTGTAGTGCTGTGTTACATTTTTTAAAACAAAATGTGTTGGTGTATTAATAAGAGTAATACCAATTTCTCTGGAAAATCTGCTAGACCACCATCACATATCCCAGGGGTGCTGGATTATTGGAGTTTTACTGTCCTACAATCTGAGTGGATTGGATAAAGATGATATGTCCTTCTATAAAGGTTATCAGTGAACTGCATGGATTTTTAACACAGTCCAGTAGATTCATAATCACTGGTGCTGATGCTCGTTTTTAATTCCAGATTACTAAATTAACACTTCTAATTCTCCACATTTAAGTACATGTTTTTGGATTATTTTTCCAGGCCTCTAGATCATTAATTAAACAAGTTAACTGGGTTACACTTCCCTTTTTGGCAACCTTAATTTATCTGTGCTCTTCCTTTGCAACTTTTCTAGTGACTTCAAAAAAAACTTCATGTGAGGAGACCACAGCTAGCACATATTTTAACCAAGGTCAAATCCTTCTTTATTTTCTTGGTTTCTATTCCCTACTAGGCTTATAGCTCTGAGATACGCACACTTCTTTTCTGACCTCTTAGTCATCACCAAGTTTATTTGGTGTCCTTGTATTTAGTTACCACTTTCTAAGCCTCCTACTTCTCGTTTCTCCATTTAAAATGTTCTTTAGAAACTTCTTTGACTAAGCTTTGGTCATCTGTTCCAATATCTCATGTGACATGATATTTTTATGTTCGATAATGTCCTTGCAAAGTCTATATCTAATTCCTTGTTTTTTTCCTCAAATTTTACAACTAAAGGATTGGCTCAATCTTTGGGGAAGGCATTGTGGTTTTGCAAATGAATGGTTATGTGCTTTATCCTTGCTGTTTCCAAGTTAACTAATTTGAGGTTGGTAGAAGGTTTGTTGCAATTAGGCTCTATGTTCAACTAGAGGGTGGTAGGAAATGGTGAGAAACAGCCATTTGGTTTTGTATCAGAAAATTCTTCTTGCTTGCCATGAATTAAATGTCTATGGCACTAACTTAGATGTTTTTTTGGAAACAGTTTAGTATACATGTTACCCCCTAAAACAGCAGTGAATAATGAGTCATAGTCAGTATTTATACTGTCTGTAATAACTTGATGATAAACAAAGTTTGCAGATGATGGTTATTTGGGCACCTGGCCAAATTAAGTGGAGTTGAGCTACTTAAAATACAACAACCTTTTCTCGGCGTCAAGGAAGAGATTATATACAATAGTGAAATTTAAGTTGATTTTCTGCTTTAGTGTAATGTACTGGCACCAAAAGTAAATACTTCAATTGTTATTTAGATAGCCACCCTATTCAAATGTATAGCAGTCTATGGGATTGCATTGAGAACTTTGTCATGCAGAAACACAAACAAGACTACAAGGCTTTATACCCAGTATGTGTTGAGTTAATGGTGCAGAAGCTACACGTGGTCATTGCCCTAACGGCGCAAATATAGAAACATTGGGCTGGTTTTCTTGTTCATGATTGATTTGCTGGAAGAGCACATGTGTGAATGTTAGATTAAGCTCTGCCGTCTTCTCCATATTGAGAGCGCCTTCTGATGCTGTTGAGGCTTGTAAATGAAAAATGGGCAATTAAGTGAAGTACCACATGGCAGTTGCTCGCTGTGTAATTGAGCTGAAGACTTAAGAGGGATGGGAGAAGATTGGAGAGTATTTTGTGTGCTTCAGTTGGTTTGTGATCTAATGTTTCTGGGAAGTTTGTCTATTTAAAATAATCTGTTGTCAGTTTCTGTACACTAACTTCCTGTGCTCTTTTTTGCTTCCTTTCTCCTTTCCCCATTTTTCTCTACCCTTATCTGATTATCTATGTCTGGCAGCATAACATGGAGCTTTTTATCACTCAGCCCACTTCTCAACACATGAGAGCAGCTCCAGTGATTAAATGTTTGCACAACACGCCTCTACAGCTCTGAAAGTGTCATCTTGAAAAGGTTTTTGCCAATTATTTCCAGTTCCACTTTTGGTGAGCATTAAAGGTCCAAAGAGCATCTTTTTACTTGGCCACTTCTGTTTTGTTTTTACGATGTTTTGGAATCTGCTGTGCATTGAATTGTGTCCAGAATTGGGTGAAGTTCAGCAAAATTAATTGGTATAATTTTATTTAATACTTTTTAAAGATAATTCATTGGATTTATACCCAACCATTCCAAGTCTGCTTAGATTTTCATTATTTGGGCTACAACTTTGTATCGAGAAAGAGGAAGAATGGTTGGGTGTTTAGGTGAGAGAGATTCTGTTTGGTACAGAATACAAACTTTTGATTTTTCTAGACTGCATAGGAATGTTAATTGCAATGGCGACTGAACTGTGGAGTTACTGAAACAACAGTAATGAAGTTTCTAATCTCATTTTAGTTAATTCATCAGAGCAGTTGAAGTGCCAAAGGTTTATTTTGTTAGTACTAATCTGAAGTGCTGCCAGTATTGTGATCGCTGGATTTTGCTGTTATCCAACTCCATATGTTATTACATGAGATTCCAAACTTTTTATTTAGGGGATAGCATGTATAATTTATGCCTGAGTTTTACTTTTCCTCACAACTGCTGATCCAGATTTTGTTTAGTAGCCATAGCAGTTTAACTATATTCATTTACAGTCTTAAATCATATTTCATGGGCAATTACTAAAAGACATGGAAAGGGAAAACAGATGAATTTTATTAACCAATATGTACGTTCTGATGATTTGGCTGAAGTTTCTTTCCAGTTGCACTTCAATATATAAAAAAATTTTTTTATACTGTTGCCTTTCTAGATAGTAAACCTTGTTTGTCCTTTCCCTGTTGTTCAATGATATATAATTGGTCTCAACTTCTGTTGTAATCTGTCTTGGTGCCCTGGGTTTGGGGTGGGAAAACACAGTATACTTTAAATTTTTTTTGTGATCCCTTGTTAGACAGTGCATTATTATCTGTGCTCCATTCTGATTTTAACAAGCTCAGGTTTCTTTTTAACTCCTGCATGTTTTGTTTTACTTTTCTATATTTAAACTAACACTATATAAATTATTTTTTTTTCAATGTCTGCATACCAACTAACACTGACTTGAAGATAGCATCCTCAGTCTAGCCCAGGATCTTGCTTATGTCAAAGACACATTTTGCTTTGCAACTGCAATTGGAAATCTTCTTTTCCTTAGTTTTAATTTGGATTCTCATGTACTATTGGAGAGTTGTTTCTATTCTTGGGAATGGATTATTTCTATTGGTAATAAGAAATCAATAAAAGCTCTTGTCTTACTACCTGTACAGTCTGTTCTGGGTTTCAAAACTCCATTCCTCTAATCCAGTAGTAATCCTGCAAATTGTCGTTGTGTATTGATGCACAATGAAAGAAGAATGAATAGAGAAGATAAACTTTCTCGGTGCCTTGTTAATTTCTCAAGAAAGTGAGCAGTTTAATTGTTTTTTATATGATTCTTCCCTTCTCCTGTTTGAGATGTGTATGAGGAACCATATGTTATCATTTCATGTTGGTGAATGAACATCAACAGTTGGTACTGTGTTAATGGTTAAAGATTTAATTTAAAGAAATAAGGTTCTGTCATGTTTGCTCTCTTTCCCCACATTCTAAGTTTTGAGCATTTTAATCAAAAATACAACTATACTGTTAACTTTTGTCCAACCCCCATGACAGCATTTAATCAGTGGAGTAGGGTTTCAGACATATTGCGAACATGTAACCATGATTGTGATTAATTCACTATTGGATAACAAATTACAGTAAAACTCAAGACCTGGCACCCTTGAACTAGCAGATTTTCCAGGCTATTATGTTAGTACTATTAATATACAAACACACCTTTTAGTTTCACTCTTTTTGCATGTTACACAGCAGTATAATTTTCCTGTGAATCTGATTAGTTTAAAGGAAATGGGGAATATACAAGCACTCAGACCCTGGCTCCAGCCACAAACCTACCTATGTTTCTGACCCCTGCTGTTCTAGACCCTATCCCTGGTTCCAGCCACACACCTGGCCCACAGTTTGGACTCTGGTCCCATTTGCACTCCAGATCTCCAGCTGCCAGCCACACTTACACTCTGGACATCTGTCTCACACTCTGGACTAATGATACCTCGTGACCAACATCATGAGAAACTGACCAGTAAGTGTAGGAAAAGACCTCTTTAAACTCCCCAGAAATGTAGACTATTAGAAATCATTCTTATTCACCAGTTGATAGTTTGTTCATTATTAGATCCAAAGGTTCCTAGCCAAAGAGAAGGTAAATAAATTCCTTGATGTCTTTATTTTAAAGAAAAAACACTTATTAAAATACATCTGTTGCTACTTAATCTCATTTAACATGCTTTTTTTTTAAAGAAAAGGTGAAAATCTTGGCATGAACCTGCTTTTACCTTGATGTAGCATTCAGGCCTTTTTGTGTGTAGGTTACTTTAACTCTTGTAAAATACTTATTCATTACTGTTTGTAAGATGTGCTTTTGCTGGTCCATAGTGTACTAACAACACTAATAAATATTATTTACTAATGAGCTGAACAACTGGAATCTGTCTTTCATTACTGTACTTGTGTCTGAATCTAACATGTAATTGAATCACAAGCTTAAATTAGTGTTATCCAATTGAAGTTGCTGAATATTCACATGTGGCTGTAGCATCACTATTTTAATCGCTTGCACTTATTTAAGTACTGATAGTGCAGGTAAATGCACTTAAATATCTACTCCAAGTCAGTAATCAGGGAAGGAGAGCACTTGTAGCTCTGACTCCATAACCATCAAAAAAATTATATCGTTTGTGTTTTAACTGTTAAGTAGTAAGACAAAATGAATTAATCTGCATGTGAAGATGGGAATTGAAATCACATACCCAGTGACCATTAATACTTGTTTCTACTTAAAAAATCTGGATTCACATTTAACTACGTGTGGTAATGCATTGCCCAACGCTGACTTAAATGCTGCATACGAGGATGACATTCAAGCCATGCCACAATAATGTGCACTATCATCATTGTAATTTATATATCCTATTGTGCTTTAGCAGAGGGAGTTGTGACTAAGCTTTCAGTGGATGTATTCAAGAGCGAGTTGGGTTCTAAAAATAGCATTTAGTAAAGCTTTTGAATGCAAGGGGTGAGATTTAGAGAAGGAGATCTGAAGGGAGTTCTAGATAGAGCTAGGTGGCTCTACTCCAGATGGTGGTGAAAAGTGAATGACAGGAAAATGGAGTTGAAGGCCCAAAGATCATAGACCTGAACATGAGTAGGTGGAGGTTGTACAAGTAAGGAGGAAAAAAAAAAGGAAATACATTGTGATTAAAGAACTACTGAAAGTTGAGAAGGATAGCATTGGTGGGTGAATGAATCACCAGAGATGCATACTGGAGTCTCAGACTTTGCATGAAGGAACAGAATTGTATGTACAAGTTGCAAATGCCAATGTTAGAAGGAAGTTACATAGAAAGAAGAAGATACTTATGGAAGCATATAGACCAAATGAGGGGAGAAACTGTGGCAAATGCAATTCAATGTGAGGTCATCCATGAAAGAGTTTCCCTAATGGTGAAAGATTGAACTGTGAAGCATTAAAATGATTTGGGCATCCTGGTGCATTTCAATAAAAGTTAGTGCACAGTTATATAAAGTTTAGTAAAAATTTGATTGGAATGGTGGTCTTTAAATGCAGAACATCTGACCAAGACTCAATTTTGCAGAAGTTGATGATTCCACTGTATGATCTTGGGCACTGAACTTCATTAAGGGTACATTAGCCTTGCTTTGTATAGGTCATAGCTGATTTTTATTCTTACTTCGGTGGCACTTTCCTGAACTAACCCATGTCTCTTGAATTCCTTGATATCTAAAATTCTATCAATCTCTGTCTGGAATATACTTGGTGACTGAGCCTTGCTACCCGTTTGATTATTGAATTCCAAAGCTTTCTTCTTTGGGTGAAGACATTCCCCCTTGTCCCTATCTGATTTGACCTACCCTTCTGAGATTGTGACCTCTGGCTCTGGTTGCTACAGCCATGGGAAACATGAACTCTGCATCTATCCTACATTGTCTTAAGGACTTTGTATGTTTCAGTGAAATTACCTTTTTATTCTATTAAATGAGAGTACAAGGCAGCAAAGGCTTGTAGCTAAAACCTGCTTCTATTATTAATAACCTTTAAGTACAGGACAAAATAAGGGCTGTTGAACTTCTAACAAGTGCCATTCAGAAGATTTATTCATTTAAGATCCAGGTAAGTGGAGAGCATGTCATCAGTCTTCTGAGTTGGAGAGTTGGGTGGTAAATCAGTTGCCATGGATATCCAGCTTCTGACATCTTGCGTAGCCACTGTTTTTGAATGGCTGGTCCAGTTGAGTTTCTGGTCAATGACTCCTAGAATGGTGATGGGGGACTTTGAAATGGTGATGCCACTGAATATCAAGGGGAAGTGATTAAACTTATTGGGAGTCATGATAACTGTTGAAATCATTTTAGGAGATAACAAGTATGGATATGTATTTCGATAATAATTGTAGAATTGTGTCCAGGGATATTTTCTGCTCTGATGGTCCCACATTAGGAAATTGTTTCCTTGCTCTATTACAGCTTTGCTCTATTACAGCTTTTCCCTTTACCACCTTCCAACTCAAACCCCACCCCTACCCTGCATCCCGCATTAATACATTTTGGTTATCTTTCAATATGGATGGCATCTTCTGTCCAATGAATAGTGAACATCTCCATCAGATCTCCTGTTAATACAGTTTCTTTCATCTTTCGTTGTCATTAAACCTCATTAAAACAAATCTTGCATCCTGGTCATATCCTTCAAAGTAAGTATACAAAGCTAGATGTAGTATCTTAACAGCTGTCTTTCAAATGGTTTGTACAAGTTATGTGCTACCTAACTTACTGCTTTATTGTATTTTCCTCTGGTCTTGCTGTTTCTAAAAATTGATATATTCTTTCTGCCAAAATGTACTGATGTACTGTACGTTGTCCATCTATCCATTATACTAACTATTCTGTGTCAACCAGAAATTGTCCAGTTCAATGACTCATGAGTACTATCTTGTGTTTTCAGGAATATAAATTTTCAAATCGTGTAATTTTACAGAAATCCAGTACTGATCAGTGTTAATGGAGAATCAGGACAGGAAAAGTAGAGGAATTTGGACACTAAGTGGAGAATAGGGTTGATATTGTGGGGGATCTGAAATGATCAGAGAACTTGAGTATGAAAAATCACTCGATGTTTAAAGTTGGATGAACAGACAGCTGGAAAAAAAATTAACTAAAATTGCTTGCATTTAACTAAGTGTTAAGAGAGACTGTTTTAGGGAGCATTTCCATATACTGTTATTTATAGGTCAAGGTAGGTTGAATGGAAGCTGCTTTTGCTGTTGCAAAGAATGCCATGTGTGACTTTCAACATTAAGTTCTGTGTTCTTTGACCTTTATGAGTGGGAGGTTCTGTTTGAGCTGAAGAGACTGAAAAATCAATAAATTATTTGACACATGATCTCTCTCTCAATCCAAAATGAGTTATCTTGGAGTCACTTGGGAGACTCTGGGGTGGAGGAAATTGTTTGTTGTATTCAGTGCTGGCAAAACTGTACAAACAGCTGTGGATCTTTTAACCTAACATCAATCAAATAAAAACCTAGCAATTAAATTGGCGAGAACTGATTAGTGTAACTGATTTGCATCATTTTTGAGACATTTCAAAATGCACTTTTCTACAGCTATCATGTGTCTTCTCTTTAAAAGATTTTGATTAAAATACAACTTGAGAGTCTTTCATGGGAATGCTGTTTGCATCATTAGGTTGCCACATCCAGTCAAATAGTAGAAAATGAAAGATCGATGAAGGCTGAGATGTGTAGCTGGTTGAAATTGCAAGGAGTGCAGTGTGAAAGGGAAAATTATTCTCTTTCATTCCTTGGAATCTGTTTGTATATTTTAAGAACTGATCTTAAAACAACGTGCATTTCCAGTTTCTGCTATGCAGGAATGTTGACAGGAAAGTAAAATAGTGGGGATGAAATTCATTGAGGAGATGAGAAAGAACCTAGAGAAAGTAAAGTGGGAAGATGAGTGAAATATTTCTCCTGGTGTCCTTTTTTTTTAAAAAAAGGAATACATTTTCTGCTTTAAACCATTCACACTGACTTAACTGATGATGAGGCCACCTGAGTGATAAATAAGCTCAAAATCTGAAACTAAAGCAGAAGACCCAGTTCAAGTTAACTAGATGAAGCAAAGGGTGATTAAATGGAAGACAAACAGATTATGAAAGAAGCTTTTTCTTTAAAAAAAAAGTCTGATTTAACAAAATTAATGTTGGATATGTCCTTTCGTAGATGCATGGATAACTGATGAGATTACGACAACGAAATGGCAGAAGTGTTGAATAATTATTTCACCTCTATCAGACAATGTTAGAGGTCAAAGGATATCAAGATCTTTAGGACTGGTTGTTAATAAACAAGATAGATTAAGAGAATAAAGCCCCAGTGACAGTTAACCTGGATAACAGTTATCTTTATTTCTACAATCAAAAAGGGAGATCTACTCAAAATCCTTAATGGTGGTCAGGGAGAATGTATAAAAAATCATCAATCAAAACATTTAGAAACCAAAAATAGAGCAATTGGCATTGCATTTCAAAGGAAATGTCTTGGTCTACCTTGTTAAATATTTTGAAACAGTAACTGAGTAAACTATGTTGATAAGTAGTGTATGTGGGCATAGATTTTTGATAAGATCCCACACAGCAGTCTTGACTAATGGATGTAGAAATTTCAGCAAAATGGCTGGAAACTTAGAAAACCAAAGTAAAATAGTTTCACTGACAAGTGGGAAATGGAGTACAATGGGATTCATTGCTGGGATTAGTATTTATATTAAATAAATGATTTGGACATGAAATTGGAAACACAGTATAAAAAGTGTTGGTCATAGTGATCCTAAAATATTGGATGATGTACAGACATCTTTATGTAAAGGTGCTTCAAAATATACATTTTGAATGGGAGAAACTGGATTTAAAAATAATGCAGCTACATGTACAGACACTTAAATTCTGCATAGAATGCTGCAGAGTGCCCATATGGAAAATAATTGTTGTTTCTGAAATTTGTTTGAAGCAATATAGAAAGCAAAGTAATAAAACACTAGAATGACAGTAGGAGATCTTGAAATGGTGAGCTGGAAGGTGACCAGGATCTTGCTTCTAAACAAAAAACACTTGGCAAATTGTAACTCTACCTCTAATCTCCCAAATACAAAAGAAAACATTAAAACTGCTCCATTTGAAGTGAATGTAATAAAGATGCATTCATATTGCTATTTTGCATGGTAAAATGTGCTCATAATAGTGTGAATATATTGATTTCTAAAGTAAGAAGGTGATTGTGAGAGCCAACTTTGAAATGCAAATATGAGGTTAAAAATAAACACTTTTAACGTCCTTGAAGGGGAAAGGGACTCCATGGATAGTTCTAACATAGAGGTGCATTTGTATTATGAGGTATATGGTTATCTCCTGAAGTAGAGTAATATTAATTTTTTTTGCACAACAGAAGCTCCCAAATGAGAATGGAGATGATGATTTAGCTGCCCTCTCCAATAAGCTGTTTAATTGTCCATCACTGGGTTTGACAGGCCTGGAAAACTTTGTTTTGCTTTGGATGCAAGATCACACAGCCCTGTCTGCATCATGTTCACTTTATCATTCACAAAATCCCATGTTACTAGTTCATCAAGCAGGAGCTTAAATTGTAGATGCACTTGGCATGCTCATCTACAGTCCTCTTTAAATTGGGATTAGTCCTTGAAGTAATGATGGCAGAGGGAGAAATATTCGGAACTGTGAGTTTGCATTATTATAGTTGAATACAATTTTGCTACTACCTTTTCCTGGGTTACAAATGTGTTCTGTTTTTACGGATGTCCATAAGTCAGAAAATCCACAAAATCACTATACTAACCATACCTCCACAGTATTGCAACGAATGGTGGTGTAACTGTGAATAAGCCACTGGAGACTGAAGTTGGTAGATGTAAGAGGTCTTTATTCAGCCAAAGATCTTTTGGAGAATCTACTTCTCCTTTCCTGACGCTCTGCAGTACAGTAAGCTATTATACTTTTCAAACACATAACAATAAGCAAATAAGTAGTTTCAGTGGTTATAATTACCTACTTTAATATTTTGAGAGTGGACAGGTAACTTTGCAGAATTACATCCCAACTTGCAGAGCCTCTTTGAATATTCATATACTGGTGGCTGGTCCAAGAGGTTCTGAGCACAAAACCCCAGACACCCAACATATACCACCTTTGTTAGTGTTGATGAATGGATCCCTGCATATACAAACAGCCAGAATATTAATTGACAAAATTAATGTTCTGACTGTTTGTTTGTATATCCAATGTGTCATTTCCTGAACAGTGTATAAATTGACAGGGAGATGTCTTAAACGATGTGTTAATACAGGAGAGAGCCATTTAATGCCATTACTGATCTCTTCATGGGGGTTTCAATGAGTCCAATTAACATGAATGTTTATTTGCCTTCCCCTGCCTAGTTAAAATATTACAGAATCAGCATGTCCCACACTCAGTAGCTGGTTTCAGTGGCCTTGAAGTATCAATGGATGTTACATTGTTTAATAGAGTATCATTGCACAAGTCTCAAGTATCAATTGGCTTGTCAGTTTCCAAAACAAATCTCAAGTGGTCTCCTGCAGTGAAACTGACAACCTGTGTTCCAAGTAAGCATTGGTGTCTCATCACTTTGGGGGAGGTTGCATGCAAACCAGTTTTTTTTTGAAGACTGGTTTTTGTTTGAGTTAACAAGTATTTATGGGAGCTTGCTCGTATGCACAGGTGTCGATTAGTCAGATGTTTGTACCTGGGAAGGGCCTGTATTAATGGTCCCAGTACAAAACTGCCCTAGTTTTGAAATGCTGGATCTATTTTGAATATGCCCATTTGACACGATGGTAATGCAACACTGCATGATGGGGGTGAAGAGGAGCGTTTGTCTCTGCAAGGATGATATTGTTTCAGCCCAACCAAAATTGTCATGGACAGATGTATTTGTGTCAAGATAGCTGTTGAGAAAGAGATCAAGTTTATTGTTAAATCCCTCCTGGTTCTCTCACCACCTGCCATAGGTCCAAAGTAGTAGGCAACGTGCTTTAAGATGGACAGCTTAGTAGGTAATAGTGTTGCTAAGCCACTCCTGGATACTGAAGTTCATTATTCAAAGTACACTCTATGTTCTTGCTACCTTTTTAATGATTCCTCAAAGTGGCGTTGAACATGAGGAATCAGGAGTTTACCTTGCCAGTATTTGACCACAAAACCTTGTAGTTTGGAGTCAATTTTGAAGATTTCAGGGCCACTTCTTCCCTCTTTCCTCCCACCCCCCACCCTTAATCATTGTATGTCAGGTAGTCCTCACAATTTTGTAATGACCTCAGGAGGACCTTGTGGAACTGACTGGGTAATGTGTGCTTTTGATATATTGAAGTTGGTGCCTTGGATGATGCAGAATAGTCTGTACTTTTTAATCTTTTCAAAGTAGTGATTTTTGAAGCAACTGAGTGGATTTATCAGCCATATCAGGGTGGGAATGAGTCATTCTACAGAGTTAAGAATCTATATTTGGATGTGAAGTGACAGAAACTTCCTTCCCCAAAGGAGATTAGTGAACCAGATAGGTTATTTTACAGTGGTCCTGATTAGTTTTCAATATCACCATCGCTAACATCAGGTTTAATTATTTACTTAGGTGAAGTTAAGTTACCCAGCAGCAGTAGTAAGATTTGATCTAGTTAGGCACCTGAAAGAAAAAATATCAGTTGATTCCCTTTTGAGGTGTTGCCACTACATAGTCCTGTCCAATCAGGTATCCTGTTTGGCTGTCAACTCGTGTAATCCTTTTTGCCCATAGTCTATCCCTGCACCAAGTCTTCTACTTGGTCTTCCAATGTCATCAGTTTAAATCCTTGTGTACAATTCTCCAGGTAATCTCCTCTAGCTACATAATCGTATAAAAAATCTGATCTTTGTAACATCACCCCTTCCCTGACCTGTTTATAATCCTCTCCCTTAACTTCCCATTTGTCCATCTCCCTGTTCTTTCTAGATGCTCTTTAAAACCCACCACTCTGTACACACTTTTTCAATAATCTTAATACTCCCCCTGGCTCAGTGTTATTTTGTCTGATTTGTACATGTATGAAATGCCTTGGGACATATTTTCTACATTATATAAATGATCACTGTCTTGGCTAAAGGTAATATTAACACTATTTTTATTTTCAAGTGCTTCACCATAGATAACTGATTATGACCAAGCCTCTTGCTGAGTCTAACCATTTCCTAAATTTGTAAGATTGACCAGCAAACTAGAGGAAAGGAACAGAATCTGCCAAGTATACATGCTGAACTTCATTTTCTAATAACTTGCTGGATTTGAAAGAGAACTTGGATGTAAGAAGTACATTTTTGAAGTCTCTGAATGATTCAAAGATTGATGATCTTAAATAGTGGGCAGGATAGTTGAAACACATTAGGAGGGATTTGGGTTGGTTGGATGGCAGGTGCAATTTAATGTGGAGTTGTATGAAGCAGTGTACATTGTGAAGAACACACACAATCAAAATCATATGCTTTTGTAAAATAACCTGTCTGGGTGTAGAGAAGAGGACTTTAGGAATATTTGTGTTCACTAATCCTTGAAGGTGGCAGTGAAGATTGATGGAAATGGTTAAGAAATCATGTTTGCCTTTTGTAAAAGGGAGCAAAGAATTCAGAAACGAGGAGAACTTGTTTTAGGTATCTCGCACCTTAAGGACATCATTGAAAGTGCAGAGGAGGTTTACTGGGTTGATACCAGAGATAAGGAATTTCAGTTATGTGGATAGAAATTAGGGTTACTCTCCTTTGAACAGAAGATTAAAGGGCAATTCATTGGAGGTCTTCATGATGATGAGGGATTTTAAAAAAAAGTGAAATAAGGAAAAAAAACTCCTTGCTCTAACAAGTGTGTCAGTAACCAGAGGACACAAATTTATAACAATTGCAGAAATGAAAAATCTTGGCAAATATTTGCTAATATCTGGAATGCTTTATGTGAAAAGTTATAGAAGCACAAGACAGGAAAGAAACGTAAAAGGCAATTTAACACCTGTCCAATGAATGCTAATTTGTATGCTGAGGGAGAGCAGCGAGGACAGAAAGGAAAATGGTGTGTGTGGAATTCAGTAGTCTGGTATTTTAATAAAGATAGTTACCCATTTAGTACCTTCCTGATCTTGAAAGAATTTCGTATTTATAATTCATGCCCTGGCTTGATTATCCTGATTTCAAGATGCACAACTCCCAAATAGCCGATATTTAAATTTCCAATAATTCTGTCACAGGACTGCATCAAATTATATATTAATACTCAAAAATTATATTAAATAACATGGGTGAATGGGTATTACATGGTCTGGCAATTAAATTATAGTTTGACTGTATTTATGCTAGGATATGTTTTTCCAAAATCACTAGTTTTTCTGTAACTCAGTTAACTGTAATTAATCCTGATATTACTCAGTTTAGACATCAGGATGCAGGAAACGAAGAGCAGGATGGTAATGTGTTTCACTTTTCATCTGCCAATGGAAGTTGGGCAAGAGAAGATTCATATTTGGGTTTAACAGTGACACCTTTGCAATCAGACATCCTGTTCATGCTTTTGTTTGCTCTAGCATCATGCATGACGTATGTTACTTAAGTTGTGTACAGGAGGGCTGCCAGAATTTATACAGCTTTACTGAAGCATGAATCACTGCTGTTAGTCAGAAGAGGAGAAAACTCCTAAAAGGGGTACGGGGTGAAGGGTAGCTGATGGGTCATACATGGTTACTCTGAAATACTTCCACCTGAAGTCTACTGCTAGCAAATGTCATGTTCAGTACATTTGCTTTTGAATCAATCAGTACTGTTAGCTTGGGATTGTTGCAGTGAGGGATGCAAATGGAATGCCTTCAAAATTAGTTTTAAATAATGGAGAATCAGCTACATGAATTTTTTTTATATCAAGTTTAGCTTAGCTGCAAAATTAAGAGTTAAGGAAAGCACTCCTTAATTTTCCTGCATTCTCTCTTGCCTGATGTTATCTCCTGCATAATATAAATTCTTGAAAAGGATCAGGGCAAAAATATGCTTTTATGCTTCCAAGGAATTTTAAAAAAAAGATCTTTCGATGAGATTGACCTACTGGCAGTTGAAATGCCTTAGGAATCGGAGTTTGACATTAACAAGTCTTGAACATTCAGTGAAACAGAAAGCAGTTTCTTGGCTTCCTTGCAGCCCTTGTTGCAGCTGACACCATGGAACGTACAAGTGAAGAAAATGTAATGAAATGAATAGTCGATAACCCTTAACTTTACAAAGATGCACAGTAAACCACTCATGGACTTGCCAGTTATCAAACAAACTGGGGTGTGCAATAGATAACCTTGTCAGAGACCCCCAAACTGAAAAGCTGTGTGCTTAAAAACGAGCTTGAATATTTTTTCATTCTTTAATTTCCTTAAAGTGATTTCTGTTTTCCCTGTCCCCCACTACAAATAACACATTTTAGAGACGTATCACTTTCAGCTTTTTCTACCATATCAACGTGCTTTTCCAATCCAGCTTCAAATGCACAAAATTGTGGTTGACTCTCTCAATTACAAATCTGGTGATCCTGATCTGTACAAGAAATCCAGATATGACCTTCGGAAAGCTATCAGGGATGTCAAGAGGCAATACCGAGTCCCAGACCAGCCATCAGCTATGGCAGGGCTTACATGCCATAACAGGCTACAAGACGAAGATGGGCTGCATAGGTAACAACAGCGCATCCCTTCCTGATGAACTTAACACATTCTATACGCGTTTTGAACAGAAGGGAAGTGGATTGTCACCACCCACCCTGACGGCCTCCAATGCTACTGAACCTGTGATCACCATTGAGGATGTAAGATCAGTCTTCCAGCGAGTGAACGCAAGGAAAGCATCTGGCCCAGATGGTGTCCCTGGCCGTGTGCTCAGATCTTGTGCTGATCAGCTGGCATAAGTATTTGTGGACATATTTAACCTCTCCCTGCTTCAATCTCAGGTTCCCACCTGTTTTAAGAAGACTACTATCATCCCAGTACCAAAGAAAAGCAAGGTAACATGCCTCAATGACTACTGACCAGTGGCTCTGACATCCACCATCATGAAGTGCTTTGAGAGGTTGGTCATGGCACGCATCAAATCCAGCCTCCCAGACTATCTTGACCCACTGCAATTCTCCTATCTCTGAAACGGGTCCACAGTGGACACCATCTCCCTGGCCCTACACTCAGCTCTGGAGCATCTGGACAATAAAGACACCTACATTAGACTATTGTTAATTGACTACAGCTTTGCCTTCAATACAGTAATCCCAAGCAAACGTCATCAAACTCCAAGACTTAACACCTCCCTCTGTAACTGGATCCTTGACTTTTTAACCAACAGATCACAATCAGTGAAGATAGGCAGCAATACCTTCGGCACGATTATTCTCAATACTGGTGCCCCACAAGGCTGCGTCCTCAGCCCTCTACCCTACTCCCTATACTCTCATGACTGTGTGGCCAGATTCTGCTCTAACTCCATCTACAAGTTTGCAGATGATACCACTGTTGTAGGCCGTATCTCAAACAGCGACGAGTCGGAGTACAGGAAGGAGAGAGAGAGCTTAGTGGAATGGTGTCATGACAACAACCTTTCCCTCAATGTCAACAAAACAAAAGAGCTGGTCATTGACTTCAGGAAAGGAGGTGGTGTACATGCACTTGTCTACGTCAATGGTGCTGAGGTCGAGAGGGTTGAGAGCTTCAAGTTCCTGGGAGTGAACATCACCAACAGCCTGTCCTGGTCAAATCAATTAGATGCCACGGCCAAGAAAGCTCACCAGTACCTCTGCTTCCTCAGGAGGCTAAAGAAATTCGGTTTGTCCCCTTTGACTCTCACCAACTAGTATCGATGCACCATAGAAAGCATCCTATCTGGATGTATCAAGGCTTGGTACGGCAACTGCTCTGCCCAGGACTGCAAGAAACTGCAGAGAGTTGTGGACGCAGCCCAGTGCATCACGGACACCAGCCTCCCCTCCTTGGACTCTGTCTTTACCTCTCGCTGTCTTCATAGAATCATAGAACAGTACAGCACAATACAGGCCCTTCAGCCCACAATGTTGTGCCAACCTTTAAACCTCGCCTAAGACTATCTAACCTCTACCTCCCCCATATCCCTGTATTTTATATTCCTCCATATGCTTATCTAGCAATCTCTTGAATTTGACCAATGTACCTGCCCCTCCACCATCCCAGGCAGCGCGTTCCATGCACCAACCACTCTCTGGGTAAAAAAAAACCTTCCTCTGATATCTCCCTTGAACTTCCCACCCGTTACTTTAAAGCCATGCCCTTTTGTATTGAGCATTGGTGCCCTGGGAAAGAGGTGCTGGCTGTCTACTCTATTCCTCTTAATATTTTGTACACCTCTTTAATGTCTCCCCTCATCCTCCTCCTCTCCAAAGACTAAAGCCCTAGCTCCCTTAGTCTCTCCTCATAATGCATACTCTCCAAACCAGGCAGGATCCTGGTAAATCTCCTCTGCACCCTTTCCAACACTTCCTTATCCTTCTTGTAATGAGGTGACCAGAACTGAACACAGTACTCTAAGTGTGGTCTAAAGCAGCCAGCATAATCGAAGACCCCACCCACCCAGGTCATTCTCTTTTCTTTCCTCTTCCATCGGGTAGAAGATGCAGGAACCTGACGGCACATACCACCAGACTTAAGGACAGCTTCTACCCACTGTGATAAGACTATTGAACAGTTCCCTTATATGATGAGATGGATTCTGACCTCACAATCTACCTTGTTGTCACCTTGCACCTTATTGCACTGCACTTTCTCTGTGGCTGTGACACTTTACTCTGTACTGTTATTGTTTTTACCTGTACTACCTCAATGCACTCTGTAGTAACCCAATGTAACTGCATCTTGTAATGAATTGACCTGTACAATCGGTATGCAAGACAAGTTTTTCACTGTACCTAGGTACAAGTGACAATAATAAACCAATACTTTCTAGTCAGCTCTTCTGTTCAATCAAGAACTGTAAATTGAAGCACGAGGATAAAACCAGTTGTAGCACCTCTTGCTGGCTTTAGGTACTCCTCCACTAACCATGCAAAGTCCTCTTTGCAGGGAACTGGGCAAGCTAGCTACAGATTAGAAAAGCATGATATTAGTAGTACATATGAACTTGTACATTTCAGCCAAATCCCAGACACCACCTTCAGATCCTGGGTATGTCCTGGTATGCTGCATTGTTAACTGCACTATGATTCACTGGTAATAGGGAATGATTTTGGGAGTATTCACTAATCTACCTTTTTGCTGGGATAATCCTGTTGTCATAGTGAAGAGATCCTCCATTATGTTCTCTAGCTAAATGGGAATAGTTCCATGGGGGTGGAACCCGAAGTAGTAGTGTGGCGGATGAGAAAGTTGAGGCAAAGTTAGAAGTTAAAGTGAGCAAGTTCACTAGGCAGTACAGGAAGTGAGGAAGGCCTGATGGACTAAACTGCATTTGTGTTAATGTAAAAAGCCTGACAAGCAAGGCAGGACATTTCAAAGCATGAATACGCACGTGGGACTGGGATGTTACAGTTGTTATAGAAACATGGTTGAGGGATGGGCAAGACTGGCAGCTCAATGTACTGGGATACAGTTGGTGATAGAGGTGGAGGTAAGAGAGGAGGAGGAGTGGTGTTTCCGATTAGGAAGAATGTCATGGTAGTACTTAGGATATTCCTGGGAGACTGTCCAGTGAGACTATATAGGTGGAAAGAAATAAGGGGGTGATCACTTTGGGATTGTACTATAGGCCCCCCATTAGTCAGTGGGAGTTAGAGGACTGCCTTTGTGTTAAGGGATTAACTGGAACAGAATTTGTTTAGAGTGTCCACTAAACTTTCCTGAGGCAACATGTAGATGGCCCTATTAGAGGTGGGGTGGGGTGGCAATACTTGACTTCATGGGTAATAAGTCTAGGCCAATGGATGAAGTGTCAGTGGGGGAGCACATTAATGCCAGTGACCAAATTCTGATTTTTAAAATAGTTTTGGTAAAAGATAGAACTGGACCACAAGTTAAAGTCCTAAATTGGGGCATGGCTAACTCTGATAGCATTAGGCAGGAACTTGCAAAGGTTGATTGGGATGTTTAAAACTCATTTGAACAGGTACATGAATAGGAAGGTTTAGAGGGATATTGGTCAAATGCAGGCAAATGGGACAAGCTCCAGAAGACACCTTAGCATGAAAGGGCCTGTTTCTATGCTGTATAACTCTGACATTGCAATTTTGGACTGGAAATGGATATCTGGCAACTCCATACTGGGCATCTGTGAGGCATTGTGGATGAGCAGTAGCAGAGCAGCATTCTACCACAATCTCTACCCTAATGGCCTTGCATTATTGCTTGCTTTACCTAAAATGAATGTGTAATGCCTCCGTGCAGGACTGCATATCTTGCTAAAGAGCAAAAGCACCATGAAATAGAGCAATGCAATCCTACAAAACAAAGATCAGATCAAAGCTCTGCAGGCTGCACATTCAGTGATGAATGGTGGTGGATAATTAAGTTATAACAGGAGGAGGTGGTTCTAAGAATATCTCCAACAATGGTGGATCCATTACATGAATATGAAAAGCAAAGCTTGAAGCATTTGCGACCATATTCACTCAGACATGCCAAAACCATCTCACCTCCATTTCTCAACAGGCCTCCTCACTGTTTTGATCTAAGGATGGACTAAAGAGCTAAACACCAGAAATGAGGTGAGAGTCACTACTCTTGACATGAGGGAGCATTTAGCTGAGTGTGGCAATAAGTCCTGGTAAAACTGCACTCATTGGGGTCAAGGTGGTTGGAATCATATCTCTCATGAAGGAAGGTGGTTATGGTTTTTAGAGGCTAGTCAATTCCATTCTAGGAATTCTCCAAGTCAGTGTCCCAGGTCCAATCATCTGCAGTTGCTTTATCAATGACATTTGCTTTCACTTTAAGGCTCGAAGTGGTGAGGCACAAACTGCTAACAGTGTTAGCAAATAATGTTAAATTCCATTTGCAACTCCAATACAGTGGCTACAAGAACTGGTTAGAGGATTGCTGTATTACAATGAGTGACTCATCTCCTGACTTCCCAAAGCTTCCATCTACAAGCCATATCAAAAGTGTGGTAGAATGTTCTCTACTTGCCTGGATGAGGTTGTCTTTTTTTATATATACAGGCAGTTCCTCAGAATTGAGAAGGAATTGCTGCTGCTCCATTTATGTGGATTCTGAGGTGGCTAATGAGGCCATTGTGGATCCGCAGGCTGATAGGGTGGAAAGTTTGGTAGTTTGTGAGGTGGTGTTCCTAATGCTGCTTCCGCAGGGTTTATTTGTGTTCCAGATGCATAGCCTCAGTTCAGTGGCCTGAAATGTATGTCATCATTAAGTTGCACTGCAGTTACTCATCTGGGCTAGTCCAACAGCACGTCCCAAATTCAAAAGCCCTACCTGTAATAAGAATAAGGGAAGCAGGCAAACACTATCACTAGGAGGTTCTCCTTTAAGTTGGAATGCATTGAGTTGGAACAATTTTGCTGTTCATTTATTGCCACTGAGTCCAAGTTCAAGACCCCTTCTCTATCAACACTGAGAGTACCTTCACTAAAAGGCAGCTACTCACCATATGATCAAGATCAATCAGCAAAACCAATAAATATTGACCTTGCCAGCAATGTACATTTCTGGCAGAAGAATGGGGGGAAAAAAAACTAGCAGGTAAGGCAACTGAAGTCTTTGGAATGGTTTTTTTTTAAAAAAAATATTTGTTCACAGCATGACTCTATGAAATTGCTGCCAAAGAGGGTTTTTAAATTATCCTTGAACTGAGAAGCAGTTAAAAGTTACCTAAATGCAACTCCAGACCCACCTAATGTAGTTAAGTTTCCTTTGCTGAAGGGCATTAGTAAACCAAATGGATTCTTACCACAATGTGGTAAAATTGTGGTTGCAGCTAATGAAGCTGACTTTTCATTAAAAAAAAATGTCCAGGTTTACTTAATTCCTTGAATTTAAATTCCCTGGCTATCACGGTGGGATTCAAAATCATGTTTCTGGATCAAACTCTGGCTCTTTCTCTAGTAATTCAACAACTGTACCACTGCACTTTATTCAAAATAAATTGATGAAGGACAGTTAGCTGGAAGGGCATAACCAGTGAATGTTCTGGCGAATGTCTGCAATTGGTTTTAACACCCACGTCACTCACTCACATGATCTGGTTACAGGGCAAAATGACCTAATAGTTGGTTCCCTCTGTAGCTTCTCTTGGGATATCTGGCACTCATTCTACACAGTTTAATTTAGTAAAAGGAATATTTAGAAGTCTTTGGGATGAAATGAGCCCAACCCATTTTCAAATATTAAATGGTTAAGAAGCCAGATTATTGGTTTGGAACCAGACATGGAATGTGTGCCCCCAGGGGGCCACTTCTGGTAAGCTGAACTGGGACTGAGATGAACTGAATGCCAGGCTAGGGCACTTGATGCTACTTAGCATACCCTATAAAAGGTGTTAGTTAATATAAACAGCAGGACAGTGACTGTGGAAGTTCAAACCCATTAATTAGTGGGTAATAACTTGCCTCCTGAATCGCAGACCTGAAAATTAATGACACTGGAGTGTCAGGGCCCATACTGGCTGCTGCTGGCAGTGAGTGCTTCCAAATTGACAATGCTGGAGATGCCCAAGAGCAAAAAGAATAGGTGAAATATTTTGCTTCTTAAATGAAATGGTATAAGTAGTTGATCTGAGCATCAGGAAGTGAGCTGCACAAATCACATTTGTGCTTTGTTCATCTTCATAGTCGTACAGCATGGAGATGAGCTCTTTGGCCCAACTGGTCCATGCTGACCAAGATTTCCATCTAAGCTAGTCTCATTTGCTCATATTTGATCCATATCCCTCTAAATCTTTCCTACCATGTACCTATCAAAGTTCCTCTTAAATGTTGTTAATGTACCTGCTTCAACCACTTCCTCTGGCAGCTAATTCCATATATAGGAAGTCCCCGGGTTACGAATGAGTTCCATTTTTGAGACTGTTCGTAAGCTGATTTTGTCTGTAACTCGGAACAGTGTCCGCGCATGGGCACTCGGCCCGGGGATCGCAGCCACGCATGGGCACTTGGCCCGGGGATCGCAGCCGCACATGCGTACTTGGTCCAGTGTTTCTTGGCCACACGTGCGCACTTGGCCCAGGGTTGGGCCAAAGAAGGTGTACCGCCGCCGTGGTAGGATTGGGGTCCGGGCCTGCTTACAAACCGAAGGTCGTTAAGACCACAAAGGTCGGTTCGTATGTACGGGCGTTCGTAAGTCGGGGACTTCCTGTGCTGAGCAACGTCTGGGTGAAAAAGTTGCCACTTGGGTTCCTATTAAATCTCTTCCCTCTCATCCTAAACCCATGTCCTCCTAGTTCTTTATTCCCCAAGCCTGGGGGGAAAAAAGTGTACATTCATCCTATCTATCTATCTAGCCATTCTGTAGGTTAAAAGGGAAGAATGAACTGCAAAATAATTAAGATTGTGATAACCTTTCAAATACGGACAATAATGTTAGTGAAGGGTCAAATTTAGCTTGGATCTCCCCTTACAAAATTGTATACATTATGAATGATTATGGGTAATGTATCAGGCAATTCCTCAGTATTTGAGAGCTCAACAATGTGTCATCATCTTCCAAGGGAAAATCTTCAAAATAAAATATTTGAAACTCAGCAAATTATTGTTGGAGAATTTTGAATTATTTGACAGGATTCAGAATTCCTTTGTAGAAAAACAATGCTGTTGCATAGAAGTCTGAAGGCACAGTATTTAATAGCCTTTCATTGTGCAGCACTTTCCACTGATTTCCACTGATTTGGCTTCGAGCTCCATACAGCCCATGTAATGGGAGGAGAAAGGAGATTGACCGCAACCTGAACTTTCTACTCGAATGCCTGAATAATTCTAAAACAAGCCATCAAATAAATAGTCACTGCTTTGTATTTTGCTTTTATTTTCACCTTATCATCTCCCCTCTAACCTGAATCACAGAACTATCGAAACAGATTGTAAGCTGGAAAGGGTGCAGAAAAGATTCACTAGGATGTTACTGGGACTGGAGGCTTGAGTTGTAAGGTGAGGCTGGATAGGCTGTGACTTTTTCCCCTGGAGCGTAAGAGGCTGAGAGGTGATCTTAGAGATGTATAAAATCATGAGGGGTGCAGATAAGGTAGATGGTCACAGTATTTTTCAAAGGGTAGGGGAGTTTAAAACTAGAGGACATGGATTTAAGGTGAAGAGGGGAAAGATTTAAAAAGGGCTTGAGGGGAAACTTGCACACAGAGGGAGGTGGGTATAAGGAACAAGCTGCCAGAGGAAGTTGTAGAGGTGGGTACAGTGACAATGTTTAAAAGCTATTTGGACATGTACATGGATAGAAAAGACTTGGAGGGATATGGGCCAAATGTAGGCAAATGGGACTAGCTTGGATAGATATCTAGGTTGACATGAACTGAAGGACCTGTTTCCATGTTGTATAACCCTATGACTCTATGAATATCCCAAAAGGAAGTGATTAGTAAAAATAAGTTTGGAATCCTTAAAGGCAGAGAAATTATCTGAAAAGTTCTGACTATCTGGAAAAATTCCAGACTGCAGCTAGAATATTGTGTACAGATCTCACCTTCCTAAAGAAGGATACACTTATAACAGTAGGAATGTGGTGAAGGATTCCTGGAATGGCAGGATTGCTGTATGAGGTGAGATTAAGGATGCTGGGCCTATATTTTCTAGGGTTTAGAAGAATCAGAGCCAATCATTAAAATGTTCAAAATTCTGATGTGGCTTAATAGGGCAGATGTGGAGTTGAGATTTACTTCGGCTGTGATATCTGGAATTAAGTGTTACAGTCTCATAATAGGCGACTAGTTATCCAGGGCAGAAATGAGAAGAAATTTCTCTATCCAGAAATTTGTGGGTCTTTACCAAAGAGGGCCTAGGAGGCCTGGTCACTGAATATGTTCAAGATGGGGATCAATAAATTTTTAGATATTGAGAAAAATCAAAGGATGTGGGGTTGGTGCAGAGAAATGGCATTGAGTTAAAAGATTAGCCAAGAACTTATTGAATGGCGAATCTGGCATGAGGGGCCGAGTATCCTACTCCAGCTTTTGTTTCTTCTGCCCTTGCATTATATTGGGCAATAAGGAAATTTAACAAATCCAAATCAAATATTTTGACAATTTCCTTAGAGAGTATTAAAATAAATATCAGAACTAGTGGGACTGCAGTTCTTCTGATAAGCTAAGTGATTAATATTAATACAAGTAAAGTACTGAAACAATTAATGGTCCAAAATCTGACACATGCCTGGGCCTAATAACTTGAATCCCAGGATTTTAGAGGTAGCCGTGTAAGTTGTGAATATTTTGGCTTTTACCATTAGAATTTCTTAGATCTTAGAATGCGAATTAGAAGGTAGCAGACATAGCCAGTTTCCAAAAAACGAAGGGAATGGGGGAGGGGGGGTATGTGGGTGGTGGGGAATAGGGACTAATTGGCCTGATATCAGTAGTAGGGACAATAATAGAATTTATTTGATAACTTGTACAAGACACTTAAGTTCTTATGTTGGCTCTGTTTAATCATGACTTTTGAGGAGCCCAGGTTTCATGCTTCAAAATTTATCAATTGGTCAAAACCAGGTGGCAAACCAAAGTTTGTAAAGAAGACACAAAGATGCCGCAAAAGGGATTTAAGCAAATTGGTAAATGCTAATTTAGCTTTTATTGTAAGAGAGTTGGATTATAATAGTAAGGAAAGGAAAGCCTTGTTACTGTCATATAGGGCTTTGGTGAGACTACATCAAGAGTGCTATGTACAATTTTACCAGTAGTAGTACACTCAAGCTTACTCTGTCATCTAATAAGGTCACGGCTATTCTGACTAATATCAACTTTGCATTTCCAGCTACTGGGCTAGTATTGATTTGGAGATGCAAGTTTGAATCCCATAATGGCAGCATTAATTATTCATGTGATTAAGTATGAAATTGAAAACAAGCAAATATCAGCAATGATCACCATGGAACTATCAGATTGTCATAAATATCTATTCTCATCTTTTTCACCTCACCCTCATTAATATGGTTAAGTTAACCTGCATCGGTCTAGATGCAATTGGAATGGAAATCCCAGTGGCACTTGCAACCTACAAATAAATATAAAAATTCCATCCTGGGACCTTCTTAATCATAGAACTCAGTTATACAGCATGGAAATAGGCCCTTCAGCTTAACTGGTCCATGTTGACCAAGATGCCCCATCCAAGCTCATCCTATTTGCCAGCGTTTGACCTAATAACCTTCTAAACCTTTCCAATCCATGTACCTGTCCAACTGTCTTTTGAAAGTTGTTATTGTACCTGCCTCAACCACTTCTTCTGGCAGATCATTCCACATACATACCACCCTTTAAACCTTTCCCCTCTCACCTTAAACCTGTGCCTTCTAGTTCTTGATTCCCCAACCCTGGGAAAAAGACTGAATGCATTCAGCCTATCTATACCCCTCATGATTTTATGCACCTCTATAAGATCACCCCTCAGTCTCCTATACTTTAAGGAATAAAGTCCTTGCCTGTCCACCCTCTCCCTATAACTCAGTCCCTCAAGTCCTGGCAACATCTTGTAAATCTTTTCTGTACTCTTTCCAGTTTAATACCATCTGTTCTATAGCAAGGCAACCAAAGCTGAATACAATACTCCTATCATTACAGAAATCATTTATTAGAAAATTTGATTCGCTTCATAACATTTACCTACATGCCAAAAGGAAAAATTGTCCAGTTATGTCTTTTCGACAGAAAGTAAATCCAATGAGGCCAGTTACCACACAGCAATCTACCCTGACATTCCAAAGTGTTGAAGGATGCTGATGATGCCTTCCATAAATTGGCACTTAGTTATCAAGACTGTCAAGGCCATTCAGCTCCAGGTTTTGATATAGTCTTGGTCCAATTTGCATAGGTGAGGTGAAAGTGAATGTCTTTTGGCAGCATTTAACCATGGGGCATTAAGGAGCCACAGTAACGAAATATCAATTCAAATGATGATGGCGTGGGGTAACTCTCCACCAGTAAAATTCATTTTAAGCACAAAGGAAGATGGCATAGTTGTGGAGGTCAGTCACCTTGGCCCCCAAGCACATTGTTGTGGAAGTTTCTCAGGGCAGCATTGCTGGAGGAATTCTTCAGCGGAGTGTGCAAGGCATTGACCATTATCAGCTGCTTTATCACTAACCTTCCCTACATGATGAGGTTAGATGTGGGGATATTCAGATTGCATAATTTTCAATTAATTAACAATTTCCAGTTTACTAAGATGTAATTGGCTGACTGTGGCAAGATGTGCTAATTGGCAACAACTGACATGCTCTCATAGAGTGCTATTCTACTCTTGACATGAAGCATCCCAGAATCAATATCCTAGCGATTATCTTTGATTAGAAATTTCCGATTGGTGACAGGCTATATAAATTCTGTGGCTTTAAAAGGTCAGGGACTGGGTAATTTGCAGCAAATGCTTTGCCATTGACTCCCCAAAATCTTTCCACCAGGTACAAAGCATATCTGCCATGTGATATAATATTTTCCACTTGCCTAGATGAATGCATTTCCAATGATATTCAAGAAACTTGACACCATTCAGGGGAAGAAACTAGATTGATACTCCCTTTGCCAGTTTAAATTATTGTCATATCTTGAGTCTTGTGAATACCTACAAGATGCACTTTTTCTTTTTGACAGTACCTCCCGAACTTGTGGAAGACAATAACTGCAGTTGCATGGTTACACTGCTGTCTTCAAGTTTCATGCCATCCTGACCTGGGAATATATTATCTAATGGGTTTGATAGTTGGTGTGGACTCGGTGGACCAAAGGACTTGTTTCCTGCTATAACTCTCTGACTCTGAGTTCTTAACTCTCGTTGGGCTAATGAGCTTTCTACCTAACAAAGTACTCAACTGTCCAAAGCAGTGGTTCCTTATTACCTTGTTCTAGTTCAAACTGTCTGGTATTCTAATTCCAATTTACATTTGCTACATCAGCAGTCTTCTGAAGGTCTGAAGTGAGATTGTTCACTGATGATTGCACAGTTTAGCTCCATTTTTCACATAAGAAATGAGATGATGCCTATTTACGATGAAATCTGAGCAACATTCAAGTTTGGGCACTGTGGTAGTTAACAGTTAAGCGACATGTCCAAGTGAATGACCATCACCAGTAAGAGAGAATATCCCCATGACAAGCAATGACATAACCAGTGCCAAAACGAGAGCTCACCATTTAACTGCAGCAGAGACAAGTGCTAAGGTTATTATTCTGAGAATTGTTCATTTCCAACTTACCAAAAGCATCTCCACCATACTCGGTTGATTCTCCCAGCAAACATTAAGGAAAGGCAATGTATTTCCAAGTCAGGAAGGTGTAACCTGCTGGAGGTGGCAGTGTAAAGCCACCTCCTCCAATATACTAGTGACGAAGAGCACCTGTTGCTCTATGTCATCAATATATTGATGCTGTAATAGATACTGTTTAGAGGACATCCCTTACGAACAGTTTCTTCAGAAACTTATTTCAAACTCTCAATCTCTACCACGTCACCCTGACTCTGACGTACCATTTTTTTCTTCATCACTGGATCAAAATTCTGGAATTGTCTCATGGTATCTTTGTGCGTAAACACTTTCATTGCATGGACTGTAACAGTTCAAGAAAAAAAACAGATAGCACCAGCTCCAGGCCAACATGTTGGCCTCCAAAATTCCTTTACATATCTCCAAACAAAATGCTCTTGATTATTGGAAATGGGCTTAATACAGAATCAAGCAATTTTGACACATTTCTGGGTGCCTTGCTTATCTATAGAGAGATTTTCAGTCCTACTGGTCTGACAGAGATGGTTCTTACTCCATTATAGAACAATCAGGTTTTATTAACCCTGTCATCATCTGGCTCATTAATCAGAAAGGCAGATCCAAGGATTAAATGGTGAGAAAGTAGAAAACAAAAAATGTTAGTGGGACCAAATCAGGTTCAACTGTGTTCATTTTGTAGTAGTTAACACTTGATTAAAGCCCTATTCACTAATCTTTTGGAAAGCATTTGTAATGATTTTATCATTAAACTTTGTGAACTAAGCTCAAATATGCTGCAATTTTTAAAAATGACAATAATTGTTCACAGCTTTGGCGGTATCCAACATGTGAATACATTCATCATTTATAATGTAAGTTGAGCAATCAAAACATTGATCATCTGTATAAGGAGAGAACTATTTTCTAAACGGGGAGCGAATTCAGAAATTGGAGGTGCAAAGAGATTTGGGAGTCCTAGTGCAGGATTCCCTAAAGGTTAACTTGCAGGTTGAGTCAGTAGTAAGGAAGGCAAATGTAATGTTAACATTCATTTTGAGAGGACAATATAAAAGCAAAGATGTAATGCTGAGGCTTTGAAAGGTGTTGGTCAGACTACATTTAGAGTATTGTGAGCAGTTTTGGCCCCCATATCTAAGGAAGGATGTGCTGGCATTGGGGGTTTACAAGAACGATCCAGCCAATGAAAGGGTTAACATATGAGGAGTGTTTGGTGGCTCTGGGCCTATACTTGCTGGCGTTTTAGAAGGATGGGGGTGGGGATCTCATTGAAACCTACTGAATATTGAAAGACCTGGATAGAGTAGACGTGAAGAGGATGTTTCCAGTAGTGGCAGAGCCTCAGAATAGAAGGACATCCCTTTAGAACAGAGATGAGGAGGAATTCCTTCAGCCAGAAGGTGGTGAATCTGTGGAATTCATTGCCACAGACAGCTGTGGAGGTCAAGTCATTGGGTATATTTAAAGCAGAGATTGATAGGTTCTTGATTAGTAAGGGTGTTAATGGTTATGGGGAGAAGGCAAGAGAATGGGGTTGAGAGGGAAAAATAAATCAGCCATGATTGAAGGGTGGAGCAGACTTGATGGGCAGAGTGGCCTAATTCTGCTCCTATGGCTTATGGTCTCATGAAACTTGGGAATTCTGTAACCCAGTTTTTGAGTATTTCCAAGATTGGGAAGATTGTTTTTGGGAACTAAGGGGACTGAGTGACGTGAAGAGATGAAGGGACAGTGGAATTTATAGAAAAGTTCTGTTTGATCTTGTTGAAAGTTGGTGCAGGCTCATGGGTTCTAGTCTTCAATGCTCTTCACATGAATGGTTATCCAATCATCTACTTTCACTGGAATCAGAAACTGCGACCGTCTTTCCATTCTCTGAATGTAGTTTTTTTTTGCCAGAACTTTTTTCTATTGTTCTGGAATCCTGAATTAGAGTTGTGTGGATAGGTTGAGGTTATTTTCTTTAGATAGGTGTAGTCTAAGAAGCAATTTGATAGAGGTAATTAAAATAGTGAAGTGATTTTATTTAGTCAAGATAAATATTCTCATTTTTCAAGCCTTCAGCTAAAGGGCATGGATTTAAGATGATTGGCAAAAGAAGCAATGGTAATAAGAGGGAACTAATTTTAAACAATGTGTTTATAATTTGGAATGCACGGTGTTGGAAATTGACACACTAGAAGATTTCAAAAGATACTTGAATAAATACTTGAAGGGACAAAAACTGCACAGTAATGGGGAAAACTATTTGGCTTAACATTGAAAGATCCAATGTGGATTCTAAGCTGAATGGGTTTCCTTGTGCTGCACAATTGATTTTTATCACCTCTCCTGTCATTACAATATCTTCCAATTCTATTTAAGTTGCAGAATATACAATTGTCCAGATCTATTGCCCAGTCTACTCGTTGATCACTGGGCCCATGTCTGTCTTTGATATAAGAGTATCAAGGCACTCAGTTTCTCCTCTCATCTGGTTTATATAAAAATGATACTACCTAGGTGGATCAGAATCAGGTTTATTATCACTGACATATGTTGTGAAATTTGCTGTTTTGTGGCAGCAGTACAGTGCAAGACATAAAGACACAAAAATTACCATAAGTTATAAAAATAAATAAGTGGTGCAAAAGAGAAATAATGAGGTAGCCTTCATGGACCATTCAGAAATCTGATGGTAGAGGGAAAAATCTGTTCCTGAAAAGTTGAGTGTGGGTCTTCAGGCTCCTCTACCACCTCCCCGATGGTAGTAACATGAAGAGGGCATGTCCCAAGTAGTTAGCATCCTTAATGATGGATGCTGCCTTCTTGAGGCACCACCTCTCGAAGATGTCCTCAATGGCGGGGAGGGTTATGCCCATGATGGAGTTGGCTGAGTCTACAACCCTTTGCAGCCTCTTTCACTCCTGCACATTGGAGCCTCCATACCAGGCTGTGATGCAGCTAGTCAGAATGCTCTCCACTGTACATCTGTGGAAATTTGCAAGAGTCTTTGGTGACATACCAAATTTCCTCAAACTCTTAATGAAGTAGAGCTGACACCACTGTTGGCAGAATCTTAGATGGCGATGAGGAGGCGTACAGGAGTGAGATAGATCAGCTAATTGAGTGGTGTCACAACAACAACCTTGCACTCGATGTCAGCAGGACCAAGGAATTAATAGTGGACTTCAGGAAGGGGAAGTCGGGAGAACACACACCAATCTTTATTGAGGGGTTAGCGGTGGAGCGGCTGAGCAGCTTCAAGTTTGTGGGCATCAACATCTCAGAGGATCTAGGGCACAATTGCCATTGAAAAGACAAGAAAAGTGGAAATCTAGGGGAGACCAGATTTGGAGGAACTTGAGGATCTGAGGGTTGTAGGATTCATGAATATTGGGGCTAGAGAGGATGAGATATTGAGGGTTTTGAGGGCAGTGATAAGAATCTTAAAATCAAGGCATTGGTGGGTTGAGAGGTAGTGTAGATCAATGAATGCAGGGGAAATGTGTGGTCAGGACTTAATATTAGCATGTAGTTAGCAAAGTATGTGCTGGCACTAGGTGGAGACTGTCCAGACAAGGTGGTAGAAGACATGTTCGGAGGTCTTTTTAAAAAAAAGTGCAGTAATAATAATGCAATTACCATAATCATATATTGAGGTCAGCAATGATGATAAATCAACTTTAAATCTAGTAGAGTAGGCCAGAGACTGTCAGAGACTAGGTATTCTACGAAGAGTGACTTGCCCACTGACCACCATTCTACAAGACATGATACTTTCCACTTGCCTGGATTAGTGCAGGTGCAGCAATTTTCAAACTGGATGCTATTCCAGAACAAGGAAGTTGACTCAATTGGCAGCCCATCCATGGCATGTATACTGCCAATAGGATCTACTGTAGTAGCTCATCAAGCCTTATTCTCTCAAGCCCCTTTCAAGCCATTGGTCCCCTGCCATTCTGAGGTCAAGGGCAGCAAGTGCATTATTACTTCCAATTTCTTCAAGTCATGAACCTGTTCACTTGAAATATATCGCCATCTTCTTCATCAATGGATCAAAATGCTAGAACTCTCTATGTAACAGATTCAGACTGTCCAAATTGTCTTGGTGCATGAAGCCAACTGACCATTACATTTTCTTAGGCAACTAGGAATGAGCAATAAAATTGGCATTGTTTTTGTTGCACAGACTTGAAAAGTAGACTTGGGGGAAAATTTGTTTTATATAAATTTATCTTCCTGTAAAGTATTTGGTTTGTAATTTTCTATTTACATAGTCCTAGAGGTAGCCAAGAAGAAATTACCAAAGAACAGATTTTTAGAAACTGAAAATTGATGCAGCACCTCGAGAGTTAAGGAATTTTAGCAAGCAGCATTCAATTTCTCTTTGCAGTTTTTTTTATAATGGAAGTTTTCAGGTTGTCATTGCACTGCAGTTGCTATTTTTAGAATGCAATTTTCTCGCTGTCTGTCATGTTTCCCCACTGAGTACTTTGTGTAATACGCCAAAGCTCCTCTGCTATCACTGAGCTTGCTTTAACTGTTTGTGTACTGAGAACCTGTAATGGCCGTCTGAGTCTTTCCCCCAATTTTGTGCGGTGTTGTCAGGGATTTAATAAATTTAATATTAAATATTTTGTTTCAAGTGGATATATGCTAAGTATTTTTAAAAAATTGTAGATTTTTTTTGACCTTCAAACTTAAGTTGTCTCTAGGGAATATTTTGAACATTACGTAGAGGTGGAATACTAATGGTTGCGGGGTTTGTTGCCAGATTTGTTTGTCGCTGGTGTAGTATTGGGTGCATGAATTTAAGATCATCAGCTAAGATTATGACATGATATAAATGTGTAGTTTAATATAAAGAAACAATTCCTAATATTAGTGGTGATTTGCTAAATATGGCCTGTGACAGAGCTTCATGATTTTTCGATAAATTCATTTTTCTATAAATGTGTATTAATGGGATAGAGCTGTTAACGAGCTGCATTGTTCTATTTTGACATTCAGTGACGTGGGAGTTCTCCCCAGAGTGTTAGAGATTCTGCCTGAAATCCTCTGCCCTGCGTTAGCTTACAACAAAGCTATCGAATGCAGTCATTTGATGACTCTCTTTCTGGTGATGTGGGTTTTTGATGTTACCCAAATAATTTTCAAATCTAGTTCTTTAGTGCTGGTGTAGAATACAGTTAATTTATGCAAAATGGATCAGTGGTGATTGGGTGTCACTTTTTAAATTTTTTTTGAGAAATGTGTCAGTTTAAGATTTGTATCATTTATATTTGACTTAATCTGTAAAGAAAGGGTTAATCAGGTTATGCTGGTCCTCTGTTATACTGTTGATGTTAAAAAGATGTAACTTTAACCTCGTCAATTAAACAAGGGATTATGTCAAGTATAGCTGGGCTGTTAGATTACTGACAGCAACAATAGTCATTTTCAAAGAAAAACTAAAGAGGCTTTAACTAAGTATTGATCTATATTTTTCAGAGAGCTTCCATTGTTAGATAAAATATGGAAAAATAGTTATGGCTAGAAAAACCTCTGGGTATTTATTGTCCTTTTTTTTATTGTGACTGATGGTCTGTTTCACCTGGTAAAGTAGCAATTCTGTAAGACTATCAGTAAGTTAACAAAGTATGCATTATTAATATTATTAATAATTAATATCCCTGATGTGGATTTAGTATTTGTATACGTTTGTAATGCAAAAGTCTTATAGTGTGAGTGATATGATAGAATGAGAGAAGTTCCTAAAAACTCATAGTTTGTAATGTATTTGATTTTGTAAAGGTACGACAATTGTTGAGGTTGTAGGTACTGCCTTTTGAGTGCTTAACAACTATTGCACATACTTTATGCTTAATAAACCTGTGACACCTGACTTTTGAGGAACTATTAAAAAAAAAACTGTTTCTACCTTTTCCACCTAAGTGAATAACCTCACATTTTTCCACATTATATTCCATCTGCCATGTCCTTGTCTGTTCACTGAGCATGTTTGTACCCCTCCTGAAGGCCCTCCTCCTCCCAAACCACACTGCCATCAAATGTTGTCTCATCCACGAACTTGAACGTCATTCTTAGTCACTCTAAATCATTGATACAGATTGTGAATAGCTGGGGCCCCAGGACTGATTCCTGAAGCTCCCCTCTGGTTACAGCCTCCCAACCTGTTAATCAGTTTATTCCTGCTGTCTGGTTTCTGGCCATTACCTAATCTAATGCCTGGAATGGTAGGATGTCTGGGCTTGTGTCCACAGGAGTTTAAAAGAGTGAGGGATGACTCGATAGAAACATTATATGTTCCTAAGGGTCATGAAAGCCTCAAGTCTGCATTCCCTCAATAACCTTTTGTGGGGGGAGGGGAGAGGGTGGGGTGGTGAATTGCCTCATCTCTGGCATTAATGAGTGACCCTTAATTCTAGATTCTCTCATAAGGGGAAATATCCTCTCCATGTTCACACTGTTAAGCCCCTCAGATTCTTGTTTCAATCAATTCCCCTCTTGCTATTCTAAACTTCAGCAGATAGAAGCCTAACCTGTCCAACCTATTGTCATAAGTCAGCTGCCTCTGAACTGCTTCCAATATTTTTGTATACTTCCTTAAATAAGGAAACCAATGCTATATACAGTACTCCAGATGTAGTCTCACCAATGCCCTGTATAATTGAAAAATAATTTCCCTATTTGGATCAAAAAACTGCAGATGCTAGAAATCCAAAGCAGAAACAGAAAATGCTGGAAGCACTGAGCCTGTCAGACAGCATTTGTAGATAGAAACATGGTTAATATTGTAGGTCAGTGACCCTTCATCGGAACTGGAGAAGTGAGAAAACAAGCACATTTTAAGTTGCAGAAAGAGAGGGAGGGGTGGAGAGAACAGAGAGATTATCTTTTATAGAATCCAGGTCAGTGTTTTCAAAATAATCATAAATTTAAATACTGGAAGTAAGTGGCAGAAGAGAAAAGAAACAAAGGAACAAGGTGAAGCTGAAATATCCAGCAAGAAAACACTGGTAACCTGGAACTGTCAAATTTGATACAGGGGCTCCTGGGGTTACAAATGACCTGATTTGTGGAAGCCCGACTTAACGCAAATTCTCACATTTTTAGAGCATTTTCAAGCTAGTAATAATAAAATGTTTCATGGTATTCATTACAGTATGTATTCCATTAGTTTAATTAGGGTGATAAATCAGTGAGATGAAAAAACAACAAGTTTATGTAGATATGGGCTACTTTAGCAAATGGATATTTCTGACTTGTGAAGAAATAGTCTTACAGATAGTTCTCAGGAACTGAACCCTTGTGTAATGTGGGGACTGCCTCTGTTGTACCCCGAGGGCTGCAAGGTGCCCAGATGGAAGATGTGCAGTTCCTTGAGCTTAAGCCTTGAACTGACCTCTGTGTTTGACCTGTCCCACTTCTACTCAGACCTCTCTATCTATGGCATCCTACATCATTCCAAAGATGCTGAAGGAACAGCACCTTGTCTTGTGTCAGGGCACAATGAAGCCCTTGGAACTCCATACTGAATTCAACAATTTCAGGTAACTAATCTTCTTTTGTGCTGGATATTTTGGTTTCAATTTGCCTCAACAACTCTTTCCCCAATGTGTGTTCAAGTGCCCCATGAATTAAAACCCCTTTCCCCCTCACCAATCTTTGGGCTGTACATTCAGTTCTCTGAACTTATTGACCCAATGCCAATTCGCATGAGGCTCCAGTAGTAAAGCAGAGTTCTGCCTTTTATATTTGGACCGTAGCTACTCATACTCCTTCAGCACATCCTCTTCCTTTCTCCTTTCTGTGTTGTTGGTTTTCACATGGCAATGGTAACTGGATCTTTCCTCCCACTCAATGTTTCTCTTTTGGCTCAGTGGGCACCCTTAATCTGGGCACTGAGCAAGCAGCACAGCCTGGCGGATTCATGCTTCTGGCTGCAGGGAATAATATTTATCCCCCAACAGTGCTGACTCCCATCACTACTACATTACTTTTCTTTTAATTCATTGAGCTTAAGTCTTGAACTGACCCCTGTCTTTGGCCTGTCCCACTCCTACTCCTGCCCCCTGTACCATACTGCTCTGGTCAGTTTGTTCACTCTCCCTGCAACCTTTGCTCACATCCACACAAGCTGCAAGAATCTTGTATCTCTTGGACAACTGATAAGGGCTGTGGTTCCTGCAGTACTACCTCCTGAATTCTCATCCCTGCCTCACCCTTTTGTCTCTCTTGAATGATCGTTTCTGCAGTACTTAATCCAAAGGGTGTGACTGCCTCTTGGAATAATGTGTTCGGATAACATTGCCCTCCCTGATGCATAGCGGCATCTAAGTCTCAGACTCCAGCTCATCGGCTCTGAGCCAAAGTTCCTCGGGCTGCAGATGTGATCACAATGTTTTCCATCGGCTCCCTTGTACCACAGCAGCAACAAATCACCTGCCCTGTCTGTTCTTAAATAAATGAAGAAAGTATTATTTTAAAACAAAGTTGCACAATTTAAATTACTTCACTGAAGTTCACACTCCATAGATACTGTACTCAGTGGGCACTGTGAGCTGTGCTAAAGTACATTTCCTTTGTATAAAACCACAGAGGCAATTCCTGGGAGAAGCCATATTTAAACCTAGAAGTGTTCAGTTTTATTACTATTCTGTGAGAGTGAGATGTGATACTGATAACTGCCTATAAGGGAGTAGGTTGTGATTCCACTTACGCCAGGTTGGTGACAACTTGAATTCAGTAGGTGCCACCAGAACACTGATTATAAAAGCTGCTAATTTGTTGTGAAAACCCCACTAACTTTATACTGCCCTTCAAGAAAAGGAATCTGCCATATTTATTCTGGTTTATGTGATTTCAGCCTAGTGCTATTGGATGAATCTTCAGTGAGAAAATGACTTGTCTCAATGCCAGTCTTTCTTTAGGCAAGTTCTGTCTACAGGAATATAAGTAAATATCTGCAAAATCCAAAGTTTTTTTTTAAATTGGATTACAATAATCTGTTCAACGGTTACTCGATTTGGAGACACAAGAGACTGCAAATGCTGGAATGTGGCGAAACAGTCTGCTGCCGCTCAAGCAGCATCTCTTGGGGGGCTGGGGAGGGGGAGTTGTTGACATTTCAGGTTGAGACCCGACATTAGGACTGAGAGTGGAGGGAGGAGATAGCCGGTATAAAGAGGAGAGAGGGAGGGGTGAGACAGTTACTTGATTTGGCCTTCATTGTAATTAATAAAATTACCTCCAAGATTGAAACTCTTTAAAATAATGGCTTAGCTACCAAAGCTTTGATGCAAATATTTTATTACACTTCCAACTATACTCTTGTAATCTTTTCATGTAATGCAGCAAGATGAATGGTGAGAGAGTTATTCTGAAAATTAAGTTATAACTTGTAGGAAGAAATTATAGGCATCTTTGTAAAGAAATCAACTTGAAACAGTAACTCTTTCTTTGTTCATTGAGTCTGCCTGATCTGCTGAAATACTTCCAGTATTTTATTATTTCAGAATTTCAGCATCTGGGATATTTTGCTTTTAATGGAGTTGGAGAATGAACTTTGCTATCTGTATAAGTTGTACGCTTTCACTAGAGAAAATTTATAGATTATTGTCGTTGAAATTCTTTCTGTATTTGTCGATAACTAGGAATAGAAATGCACTAGGAGAAGCTTTGGAGCAAGTTACTTCCTGAGAGGCAGTGGAAATGCCTGATCCAAAAGTGGAGAAATTGTAAGGTTTTTTTAATAGAAAAATAAAAGCATTTTAAAATAACAAATGCTAGTGAAAGAAAGTTGTATTTTTGAATTTTATTGTCATTTGGAATTTGAGAGCTGCAGAAATCATGAATACAGGCGACCCCTGCGTTATAACCATTCAGGTTATGGAAATTCACCCTTGTAGGATTCACAAATCGTTATCTGAGATGCAGAATAAAATTCCCTCTTATGGAATTTATGTGGGGAAAAATTTAATAAAAATTAATTTAAAGGTTAAACACAAAATGCAATAGAAACAATAAATTTTGTCTTTTTTTTCCAACTCGCATTTCTTGATGCATGCACAGGATAATGTGACTTTTGTTTAGCGCAGTAGGTTCATTTTGCTGTCTCGCAAACACAGCAATTGGCCACTTAAGAGATTTGCTTTGGAAACTGACAAGGCAATCTCTTAAGTGGCTGCCCACCACTATGAAGCAGCAGCTGCAGTACTATCATTACTTTTGAGAGGAAAAAACATCCCAGAGGAATGCATCTCCACTTATAACATGGGATTTAATGGGAAATAGGGTTTCACATTACAGATAGTTTGTGTTAAGGATGGTTTTCTAGGAATGCAAACCCTCTGTAACATGGGTGTCGCCTGTACTTAAATAAGTCATGAATACTTGAATGAGTTTAGTTCTCCTGAATGGCTTTCTTTCCAGAGATAGACTTGAAATTGACTTAAGCGGCCAAATAGCTGCCTCCTGTACATAATAATTCTCTGAAGGGGAAATGATACTACACATCACATCTTCTTTGTAGAGTCAGTAATAAAGTGTTTGAAATTGTCACTAAGGATAAGAAGAGGCGTTAGGAGATTTCCTTATGCATAAGTCTTTGAATCCTGGAATGTTTTGTGTGTAGCAGTTGAAACAAAGGTCATTACATTTTTTAAAGAAAAGATTATTTAAATATTTGAAGCTAAGCAAAACATTAGGATATAGGGAGAAAGCACTGCAATTAACTTTTGATTGTACCATTGTGAGAGTAAGTATTGACATAATGTGCCAAATGGTAGCCTCTTGTAGTGGACAAAATGGTGGTCTTGTGCTGAAAAGAACTGTTCCTACAGATACCAAATTTACTGTTGTATATAGAGTTGCAAGCTATAATTGAACAGCTTATTTTGTTCAGGAAAAATATAGGATGTTATTACTAACTAAATGCAGAAGATAACTACAGATATTGGGCTCTTTTGAATTCAAGAGCTGCCTTCTGCAGTATCATTGCACATCTTTTCAAAAATAAATACTGTATGTTTCCCTTTACATAGCTTGGATCAATGAAAAGCATAAGAGAGTTAAAGTTTGTCAAGAGTGACATTGATATATTATTGCAGTTTCATGCCTGCTCTATTTTGTGAAAGTAGGTCAAGAGCACTTTTAAATGCATGCACCTTACTGTCTTAAAGTTTTGATGTACTTTTCTTTTGAAACTAGCCTTGTGCCTCAAATTAAATGGTCAGATAACTATGTTATCTGTCTCCTACTTTTGGGGTTACTTTGCTAAAGGGTAAAAATGCGTCTGTGCAGTAAAAGTTTGGATACATATTATTTCACTTTAAACACCACACACATCTGATCAATGAATTTCAGTAGAATATTTGGGGTTGATATTGTGATTTTATGACCCACATCTCCATGTCATATTTACTGTGCTAGTAAAGTCTTGTACTTAGGAACTGGGTGTTTAATGAATGAAGTATTCAGATCGGTGCCTGTATTAACTTTTCAGATGAGATGCTGAACTATTACTCCATCTTGTAACCATTCAATTAAACAAAACAATATATTGACAAGTGCAAACAAGTCTAATGAATAGATTTCAATTGAGATTGGTGTTGGGGTGGTCATGGGATGAACAGTTTCAGAAGCTTGTTATTATAAAAGATTGTCATCCTGAATATACAGTATATGCTGTGAATTGTTTACCAGTGTTGGGGGGAGAGAGGGTACATCTGGAAATGATCTGATTTTAGTCTTTAGTGTAAACTAGACTATTTTCTTTACAGTTTATGTTGACGTTAACTTTTAATAGATTAGCTAATTAGTTAAAAAGAAAACTGGATTGTAAGTAAAAGACATTGGTAGTCATTAGGGGTCCAGATAATAGCTTTACCATTGGATCAAGTGCTCTAAGATCCTGACGAAATTTAAATTTCTTCCTGCCACTAACTGAACCATTTCCAAGTATCATTGGCATGAAGCAGCACACTCTTTCCCTTCAGCACCTGATTTCCACACTGATCAAATTCCTGACTTTTGCACTATTTTCAGATTGGATGTGCTCTGTGAGGACTCTGTGCAGCAGTGAAAAATATTTGCAATATTTACACCTATAACCCCCACCAAAATTACTCAATAATTGACTCAGCATCTATTTACAATAATTGCCACCTATTTAGGCAAGCAATTGTAAATGGCACCTAATTAATTGTTAACTGCTATTTTGTGTGCAGTTTGTTTAATATTGACTGAAACTTAAAGGGTACTACAAATTAAATTTCAAATGCAAAATTATAACTTTAAATTTCAAAATTAGAGCATTTCCACATACCTTCTTCCCCCCCCCCCCACCCCCACCAACCCCAACACCCCTGCCCTCACGCTCTCCATTTCCATGCTGATGATCTTGTGGATTATTTTTTGTTACACACTCTTCAGACAGTAACCTGGGATAAGCATCCACCCCAGGGCCTCATCTACTGTATGTTGGCCACATATCAATCCACAAAATTTTCAGCTTGTGTTTAGATTTGGCAAAATATGTTAATCTACTTTCTTGATTTACTAAAATGCTCAGGATTTATAACTAGGCCTGTAGTAATTTTATTAGATATTTTAATAATACAAGAGAAATTACAAGAAATAAGAGTATAGGAAGTCCCTACATTATGGGGGTTGTGTTCCAGGAAAGCGGCCATATCGCACTTTTCCATGTCATCTGCGCATGTGTCAAGAAATGCGAGTTGAAAAAAATTATTTACTTTTTCCATATAAATTCTGTGAGAACGAGTTTTATTCTGCATCTCAAATTTTTGGTTGGTTATTTGTGAAATCTGTAAGGGCAAATTGCTGTTACCTGAACAGCTGTAATATGGGAGTCACTTGTATTTTGCCATCCTGCAATATCTCAAGCAACATCTAGGATTTTATACATAGGCTATGCTTGGGTGCAGTACTGAGAAGGCATGAACTTTCCAGAGATATGTTTTGCTATCTGTTTGTGTGAATGTTAAAAATCCCATGGCAATATTTAAATAAAAGCAAGTAGTTCTCAGGGTCCTGTTCAAAATTTCTCTTGCAAATAACATGACTTTAAACAGATGAACAGATAACTGATAACTTGTCATATTTCAGGTTGTAATACATAGTGAGGAAAATAGCTTTTGTGCATTTCAGTAAGGAACCTCACTGGCTCTCCACTCTGCTTCGGAGCATCTAGACAACTGTAAAGCGTATGTCAGACTGATTTATTGAGTACAACTTGGTGTTCAACACCATCATCCCCTTAATACTAATCACCAAGCTTCAAAACCTCAGCCTCTGTTTCTGCCTTTTCAACTGGATCCTCGACTTTCTTATCAGGAGATGACAGTCAGTGTGGATTGGTAATAACATTTCCTCCTTGCTGACAATCAACACAGGCACACCTCAAGGATGCATGCTTAGCCCACTGCTCTACTCTCTCTACACTCATGACTGTGTGGCTAAGCACAGCTCAAATGCCATCTATAAATTTGCTGATGACACCAGTGTTGTTGGCCGAATCTCAGATGATGACGAGGAGGGGTACAGGAGGAAGATCAGCTGGTTGAGTGGTGTCGCAACAACAACCTTGCACTCAACATCAGCAAGACCAAGGAATTGATTGTGGACTTCAGGAAGGGGAAGTTGGGAGAACATACACCAGTCTTCATTGAGGGGTGAGCAGCTTCAAGTCCCTGGGTGTCAATGTCTCGGAGGATCTATTCTGGGCCCAACACATAATGCAATCAGGAAGAAGGCATGCCAGCGGCTCTACTTCGTTAGGAGTTTGAGGCGGTTCGGTATGTCACCAGGGACTCTCACAAATTTGTACAGATGTACAGTGAAGCGCATTCTGACTGGTTACATCACAGCATGGTAGGGAGGCTCCAATGCACAGGATCGCAAGAAGGTTGTAGACTCCGCCAGCTCCACCATGGGCACAACCCTCCCCACCATCGAGGACATCTTCAAGAGGCAGTGCCTCAAGAAGAATGCATCCATCACTAAGAATGCTCACTATCCAGGACATGCCCTCTTCTTGTTACTACCATCAGGGAGGAGGTACAGGAGCCTGAAGACCCATGCTTAACGATTCAGAAACAGCTTCTTCCCCTCTGCCATCAGATTTCTGAACTGTCCATGAACACTACCTCATTATTCCTCTTTTTTTTTGCACTATTTATTTTGTAATTTATAGTAATTTTTATGTCTTTGTACTGTGCTGCTGCTGCAAAACAAATTTCATGTCATATTAGTCGGTGATAATATATCTGATTCTGGAATGATGCACTCCTGCTTTGGATATTTTGACAGAGAGTAGAGATAGTAGGAAGGTATTCAGATTAGAAGGCAGTGACAAGTTGTACCTTGCAAGGGTTTGTGCTATCTCTGCATTTATCAATTATCTAGATAATACCACAGTGAACCCTCAGATTGATTGCATAGTAAGTAGTTAAAATGAGAGCATAAAAATACAAAGAAGTCATGGAACAGTACAGCACAGAAACAGGTGTGTCAACCCACTATGCCTGTGCTGATCATGATGTTGATGTAACTAATCCCATCTGCCTGTATGTGGTCTGTATCCCTCTATTCCCTGCCTGTTCATGTGTCTGTTTAAATGCCTATTAACCATTGCCTTTGTATCTACTGCCACCAACTCACCTGGCCATGTGTTCCAGGCACCTACTATTCTGTGTGTATGGGGGGATTAAAAACTTGCCTTGCACATCTCCCTTAAATTTCCCCCCTTTCACCTTAAACCTGTGCCCTGTAGTATTTAACATTTCGACCATGGGAAAAAGATTGTGAGTACACTACCTATGCCTCTCGTATAATTTTGTATACTTCTATCAGGTTGCCCCTCTGGTTTGCTCCAGGGAAAACAATCATCAAGTTTGCCCAACCTCTTGTTATAGCTAACATTCTCCAGTCCAGGCAACATCTTGGTGAACCACTTCTGCACCCTCTCAAGTCTCTACATCCTCCTCGTAAAGTGATGACCAGAACTATAGACAATACTCCAAATGTGGCAGAACTGAAGTTTTATACAGCTGCAACATGATTTGCCGATATTTATACCTAATGCCCCAACCGATGAAGGCAAGTTTGCCATATGCCACCTATTGCACCATATCCACTTATGCTGCCACTTTCAGGGAACTATGGATTTGCACCCCAAGATTCCTCTAAACATCAAAGCTCTTAAGGGACTTGCCATTTACTGTGTATTTTCCTCTTGCATTTGACTTCCCAAAATGCAATGCCTGACCACTTGTCAGGATTAAACTCCATCAGTCATTTCTCTGCCCAAATTTCCAACTGATTTATGTCCTGCTGTATCCTTTGATGACCATCCTTACTATGCACAACTCCACCAATTTTTTGTGTCATCTGGAAACCTACTAATCAGATCACCTACATTTTCACATTTTTATATACATCACAAACAACAGAGGTCCCAGCATTCATCCTTGTAGAACACCACTAGTCACAGAAACACCCCTCCTTCACTATCCTCTGTCTTCTATGACCAATTTGATTTTGTATATAACTTACCAATTTACTAACTTGCTCTGAATCCCATGTGACTTAACCTTCTGGACCAGCTTACGATGAGGACCCTTATCAAATGCTTTACTGAAGTCCATGTAGACAACATCCACGGTTCTACCCTCATCAATCATCTTTGTCACTTCCTCAAAAAAAATCAGTCAGGTTTATGAGACAGGACTATCCCCACACAAAGCCATGCTGACTTTCCCTAATAAGTCCATGTTTTTCCAAATACAAAAAAATCTTGACCCTAAGAATCTTCTCCAGTAATTTCCCTACCGCTGATGTAAGCATCATTGGCCCATAACTTGCTGGTTTGTCCCTGTTGCCCTCTTCAAACAAAAGGATAACATTGGCAATTCTCCACTCTTCTAGGACCTCATCTGTGGCTAAATAGGATACAAAAATCTCTGTCAAGGCCCCAGCAATCTCCTCCTCCACTTCCTTCAGTATCCTGGGATAGATTCCATCAGGCCCTAGGGACTTATCGACAATGTTTTTTAAGAGTCCCAACATCACCACTTCCTTAATATCAACATGCGCTAAAACTATCAACCCCTCTCAGATCCTGACATCATCCAGGTCTTCCTTGGTGAAAACAGATGCTAAGTAGTTATTTAGGACCTCGTCCTCTTGCTCCAGTCACAGATTCCCTTCTTTTGTCTTTGATTGGACCTACCCTTTCCTTAGCTACGTTCTTAGTGTTATTTATATTACCTTGAGATTCTCCTTAATCCTCCTTGCCAAGGATATTTCATTGCCCCTTATATAGTTCTTCTAATTCCTTGTTTAAGTTTAAGTTCTTTCCTGCTTCCTTTATATACCTTGTCCTATTTCAGCTTCTTAAACCTTCCATATGCATTTTGACTAAACTTACATTATCTCTTGTCAACCAGTATTCCTGAACCTTGCCGTCCTTATCTTCCATCCTCACAGGAACATGCTGAATCCTGAACTCTAACCAGCTGGCCTTTAAAGGTCTCCCACAAGTCATACGTGGATTTACCCCCAAGTAGCCACTCCCAATCTACTCTCCCTAATTCCTGCCTAATACTGCTGTAATTAGCCTTCCCCCAATTTAGCATTTTCACCCAAAGACCAGCCTTATCCTATCCATAACTATCTTAAAACTGATGGAATTATGATCACTGTTCCCAAAATGCTTCTCCACTGAAACTTTGATCACCTGGCTAGGCTCATTTCCCATACAAGGTCTAGTATGGCCCCTTCCCCAGTTGAATTACATACACATTGTTTCAAGAAACCCTCCTGGATCCACCTAATAAATTCTGCCTGATCTAAGCCCTTGACACTAAGGAAGTCCCAGTCTATTATTGGGGAAGTTAAATCTCCCACTACAACTAGCCTGTTACATCTTTTGATGATCTCTGCTTGCATATCTGTTCCTCTAGCTCCCACTGGCTATTGGGAGGGCTTTAATATCCCATCATAGTGATTGCACCTCTCTTATTCCTCAGTGTGAAGCTGTGACTTTCTCCTTGATCAGTAGTGCAACTCCCCTACCTCTTTTACATCCCTCCATATCATGCCTTGATAGATTGGGTGAACAAAGCTGGAAAATGGGTTTCATTGCAGGAATGTGTGAAGTCATCCATTTTAAAACAAGGTAAAGGATATATCAAGGTCGTTTAAGTGATGAATAGCTAAGATTTTGAAAAGAATAAGATGGAGAACCTTTTCACTGGTGGAGGTGAATAAGGCAAAGTATGGAGCTTGCTTCACAAGTCCAGATAATGGAAGGTATGAGATCAAATAGCCAAAAGTATTAAGAAAAAGTGTGTCAAGGCAAGTAAATAGAGTTTGGATACAGATCAGCCAGGATGTAATTGAACAGATTGGAGGAGTTCTTTTGGTCCGAAAGAGTTCATGTGTTCCTAGATTGTGTGAGATTGTTTGAAATTTGAGGCACACGGCATAAGTGCAAGTGTTTTCCTCAACATTCAGTTTATCTTTCTTAACTCTGAGTAGACATTTTGTAGCTGGATTAAGTAATATATTTGAGTGTTTTGTGCCAAATCCACAGTACAATGATTGGTTTTCTGTTAAGCTAAGCCTACTCTTGTAGCCACATTGTGTAAATGGCTTCTCCAGTTCAGTTTTTTTTGTCAATGGTAACTCCCTGGAAGGGAGGAATTCAGTGATGGTAATGCCATTGAATGTCAGGGGGTGATAGCTGGATTTTCTCTTGTTGGATATCATCATTACCTGACGCAAATGTTACTTGCCTACTATCAGCTCAGACCTGGATATTATCCAGGTCTTGCTGTATTTGTATGCGGACTGTTTCATTACCTGAGGAGTCACGAATGGTGTTGAACATTGTGCAATCGTCAGTGAATGCCCCTCCTTCTGACTTTGCAATTGAAGTTATTGATGAAGCAGTTGAAAATGGTTGGGCCTGGGACACTACCCTGAGGAATTCCTGCAAAGGTGTCCTATGGCTGAGATGATTGGCTTCCAACTATCACAACAACCTTGGAAGCATGAACAATAGTTACAAAAGTAAGGTGTTCCACAGATGTGATTAAATGGCATGATTTCAATATTTTGTAAAAGTATAAAATGTGCTTATGTAGTTTAAGAATTGTCCCCCACAGAAAGAAATATGCCTAGTGACTTTTGCAAATTGCTACAATTAACAAAAGTAAAATACTACTTTCTGCAATTTTGTCTGCCTTGCCTACAATTCGGCTGCATTTGTTTGAAGTTCAACCCACAATTTAGGTAGATTCCTAGATATTTGAATTTTCAGTTGAAGCAACTAGGGCATTGATCAAAAAATCTTTTGTCATTGTTCCTAAACTTGCACTGTTAGAGCTCCTTCATAATCTTTGCACATTTCAGTGTCTCCCAGCAATGAAGTACTTTTGAAGTATAGTCTCTGTTGTAATATGGAAAACACAGTAGCCATTTAATGCATTGTGAACTCCCACCAATAGCAATGTAATTATTAAATAATTTTTGTTTAGTAATGTTGAGTAAAAAATAAATGTTGATTGGCATCACCATGTGATAACTGTAATATAATTCCTCTGTTTTTCTGTGAAATAGTGCTATGGGATCTTTATATGCAGCTGAGAGAGCAGAGGGGGCTCTAGTTTTACTTATCCAAAAAGCTATTTGCTGTTGCTGTGGTTGGATGATAATGTGCACGAATGGGAGTAAAGATTTCTCATTTGCAAGCCGTAAAATCCTATTTTTATGTTAAAAGAAAACTAGGTCATCTTCATCCCTTCTGTTACTGAATATAGACAATAGCTTGCATATGCTTTGACTGGAGTGTTATTTTGCTGTAGGGACTTCATGGTGTCTCTTTTTGTATATTTCTAAGATATCTACAATGTTTTTGAATTGATTGTTTTGTATACAAGGGTGGCAATGGGCAAAATTGCTCCTCTTGAAGGTCAGCGTGGTCATCTATGCATGGAGCTGAAAGAGATGGGGGAGATCTTAAATGAATTTTTTACATCCATATTTACTCTGGAGACAGACTATAGAACTGAGGTAAAAGAGTAGTAAGGTCATGGGCTGTATCTGGATTAAAGAAAAGGAGGTGCTGGCTGTCTTGAGGCGAATTAAGGCAGATAAATCCCCAGAACCTGACAAGGTGTCCCCTTGGACCTTGTGGGAGGCTAGTGTAGAAATTGCAGGGCCCCTAGCAGAGATACTTAATGTCCTTCCGTTGTTCAAGAAAGGACTCCAAGAATAAGCTGGGAAATTATAGGCTGGTGAGTCTGATGTCAGTCATGGGTAAATTATTGATAGGTATTCTAAGGGACAGGACATATAAGTATTTGGATAGACATGCCCTGATTAGGGATAGTCAACATGGCTTTGTGCATGGTAGGTCATACCTAACCAATAAAGAGTTTTTCGAGGAGGTTACCAAGACTGTTGATGAAGGAAAGGCAGTGGACATTGTCTAAATGGATTTTAGCAAGGCCTTTGACATAGTCCCACGTGGGAGGCTGGTCCAGAAGGTTAAGTCGCTTGGCATTCAGGAAGAAGTAGTCAATTGGATTCAACATTGGCTTAGCTAGAGAAGCCAGAGAGTGGTAGTAGGTGGTTGTCTCTCTGACTGAAGGCCTGTGACTGGTGGTGTGCCGCAGGGATCAGTACTGGGTCTGTTGTTGTTTATCATCTATATTAATGATTTAGATGATAATGTGGTAAACTGGATCAGCAGATTTGCAGATGACACCAAGCTCGGGGCTGTAGTGGACAGCGAGGAAGGCTATCAAAGCTTGCACCGTGATCTTGACCAGCTAGGAAAATAGGCTGAAAATGGCAGATGGAATTTAATGCAGACAAATGTGAGCTGTTGCACTTTGGGAGGACAAACCAGGGTAGGACTTGCACAGTGAATGGTAGGGCTGTGAGGTATGCACTAGAACAAGGGGACCTGGGAATACAGATCCATAATTCCTTGAAAGTGGCATTGCAGGTAGATAGGGTCATAAAGAGAGCTTTTAGCACATTGGCCTTCATAAATCAGGGAATTGAGTACAGGAGTTGGGATATTATATTGAAGTTGTACAAAAAGTTGGTCAGGCTGAATTTAGAGTATTGTGTGCAGTTCTGGTCACCTACCTACAGGAAAGATATAAATAAGCTTGAAAGAGTACAGAGAAAATTTAGAAGGATATTGCCAGGACTTGAGGACCTGAATTATAGGAAAAGGTTGAATAGGTTAGCACTTTATTCCCTGGAGCACAGGAGAATGAGGGGAGATCTTATAGAGGTATACAAAATTATGAGGGATATAAATAGGGTGAACGTATGCAGGCTTTTTCCCCTCAGGTTGGGGGGGTGTGCGGTTGGAGGGATATGATCTGGGTGCAGATAGATGGGACTAAGCAGAAGATCAGGTCGGCATGGACTAGATGGGCCAAGTGGCCTGTTTCTGTTCTGTAGTACTCTGACTCTATAAATTATAGTTTTTCTGGTGTTGCCTGCTTTCTCATTGATCCATTGATCTTCCAGAGCAGATTAATGCAGGTTTGTTTACAAGCCTCTCAATTGTCCTTTGTCATAGGGGTGGTATTTCAGAATAAAGATGGCCAGTTAAGGTTTAAACGGCTTAATAAAAATAGTTTTCCTGATGATACTGGAGACCAGGTAGAGTAGTTCTGAAGTAAAGTTCGTTTAGTGAATGTGCAGCTTGCTGCAGACTCGCACTGAATTTGTTGCAAGGCCAGCAGCACAGTAATCATAATTCCTGACGTAGATATGTGATTCATAGAAGGTCGGGCCTTGCACCTGCAGGAGTCAGAGATTTAGTCTCTATTATGTTGATATGGCATCATCAGACAGAATCATACAAAGCTGCATCAATGTTTTGTACTCTTGTATTCTTTGATTTTATTTATCAAAACTTGCAATTTCAAGGAAATATGTTTTAGAACAGATGATGCACAGCTATATCGTGGGCAAGGCCAGTTTTGCGATCCAAGGGCCACTCGTTTTAAAAAAAAATGTTCATTTCAATTGTAGATAACTAAAAATCTCACCATCTGATTATGTTTAAAGCAGAAATACCATAGTTCTTGCAGCTTTGCTTGCCAGCCCCTTCTGCCTGTATTCACAATCACTATACCCCAGAAATGTACAGTGACAGGCCATTGCCTTAATAGTACTGTACTGCAGTGTTATGTGATGACAGATCTGTACTGACTAGTATGGTATCCACTTTATAATGATAGACACATGCTAACCAGTACAGTGTACCTGGGTCTAGAGTACAATCTGGACCTAGATCTGAATTCAGGCACAAAATATTGAATCAAGCCCAAAATGATTTCTGGTCCCAGGGTATGTCATCCCAGTGTACATGGTTCTATGCTCATTATGGAGCATGTCAGAGGCCTGACATTGGGAGAGCCTTAGCAACTTGGGTAGATGACAAGAGGAGTCAAATTCTAGCTTGGGTAATCAGCCGCAGCCTTTATGTGCCTCTCCTGATGACATCATAGGCCTCTGAGAAGATGGCGATTCCCAGGGGCTATTAGCAACCCAAATGAGGGGCAGATGGTGTCTGGAATGGCCAGGCAGAAGTGAAGTGGAACAAAAACAAATGCTAGAAGAACTCAGCCAAGCAGCATCTGTGGAAAAAGAAACCAGTAAATGTTTCAGGTCAAAGGCCTTATGGTATACAGCATAGATTTGAACACCAAAGTATATTCATCGACATCCTTCATAGCCTACTCATAAAATACCTCTACTTTTTAACTAAAGTTTTTTTTTTGGTACATGTATGGATTGATTTTGTTTTCTGGTACAATAGCTAGGTTGTTTGCTGCATCCATACATATGTTCCCAGCCGCCACCTCGTGGTTTTTACAGTTTTGCAAATGGATGCTGATAGATATGTGTCTCCATTCTTTATCCACATTAAATTTGCCTCATCCACCCACTTATCCATTTCATTAATTGTGCTGACTTGAGAAAATACTATTTATTCTTAGCTGAACCCACCTCTGTCTGATAATTTCTGTTTTCATATCAAAGTTCAAAACCCAGGGCAGTTGGGAATAGCAATGACTTTTAGTATACTCGACCTACCTTTTTTCCATTCCCGACAACACTTGAATGCCCTAATTTATCTAACTTTCCATCCAGGTTGTTAAATTTCCATTTATGTAATATCCTTGATTTTTTTTCAACTAACCTTTTAAGAGATTCAACATTCATATGTAGGGTAGCTGGAGCTGAATGAAAATTGAAAATCGTGTTTTCAAATGATGTCCACCTTAATTCCTCTACATTTCTAACTAGAAATGTTTCAAAAGTGAATCTCTTTAGTGTTTTATTATGGTTTTGACCAACTATGTAGGCGTTTTATTGTATTTCCTGCTGCAATTTCCCCCTCTCCTTCCATGAAGGTGTTCTGACAATAGGATACTTGGGTGCTGTTGGCCCTTTATCTTGCCCAAGGGATCACCCATGGGTGCTTTTTTTGTGTTAATATAATGATGTCAGACCATATATAATGATGTCAGACCATAGCATGTGGGTCTGTCATACTAGCCAATGCTGCCAAGGTATTGTGACTTGGTAAGACTGGTAATCAGAAGATCAGCGTACTCCAAAGTCCTAACAAATCTGGAAGGCTTACTTTCTTTTAGTGGAATTTACTTTGCACATGCCATGTTAAAGTGGAAAATGGGAGTTGAAGTGAATGGCAAACAGGAAATGTGGAATTTGGGTAAGAGAGAAAACAGGCAATATCCAACAAGTCTAAATGAGTCGGATGAAAGAAACCTTTAGAAGAAGAAACAAGGAAAAAGACGTCTGGCCTTTCCAAGCATTGGGAATATTCCAGAATGCTTTATAGTTATTAGAATACTTTTGAAATGTAATCACTGTAGGAAATGTCAGAAAATTTGCTCCTCAAAAAAAAACTCAGAAGCAGCGCATTGCTGATGGCACGAGCGACTGCAGATGCTGGAAATCTGGAGCAATGAACACAAAGTGCTGCAGGAATTCAGTAGGTCAGGCAGCATCTATGGAGGAAAATGAACAGTTGACTTTTTAGGCTGAGACTAAATGATGGATTTCCCTCCATAGACACTGCATGATCTGCTGAGTTCCTCCAGCATTTTTCATGTGTTTTTCAGGATCAGATTTATTATCACTGACACACGTCATGAAATTTGTTGTTTTGCGGCAGCAATATAGTACAAGACATAAAAATTACTATAAGTTACCAATCAATAAATAATAGTGCAGATCCTCTGAGATGTTGACACCCAGGAACTTGAAGCTGCTCACCCTTTCCACTGCTGACCCCTCAATGAGGACTGGTGTGTGTTCTCCCAACTTCCCCTTCCTGAAGTCCACAATCAGTTCCTTAGTTTTGCTGACATTGAGTGCTAGGTTGTTGTTGTGCCACCACTCAACCAGCCGATCTGTCTCACTCCTCTACGCCTGCTTGTTGCCATCTGAGATTCTGCCAAAAATAGTGGTGTCATCGGCGAATTTATAAATGGCAAATTTATTTTGATGAAAAGGATATTGACATGAAACATTGGCTGTTTCTCTGTCCATATATGCTGCCCGACCTTCTGTGTATTTTCAAAAACTTGCGTTCTTATTTCAGATTCCTACCATCTGTGGTGTTTTACTTTTGTGATGGGATAAGATTAGTAAGCTTCAGCTAAGTATCAGATGTTGGCCATCTCCAGCGTTGACTTGAAAAAATAGATTCCTCATAAAAGTACTTCTAATTTCAAATGCTCCTTTTGGTTCAAGGTGCTAAGATCTAGAGGGGGTATTTATAGATGTAGAGCATGAGCTCATTGACTGACGTCTGTCACCAGCTCATTGTTCTAGCAAAATGTAAGTAGCATTGGTATACTCCTAACCTGTATATATTTTATATGCAATAATATAAAGGCAATGCTATTGTTAACTGAAGTGTTAATGTTGGTTCTGATAAATAGAAGGAAGTTTAATTGCTTTGATATGAACAGCTCTGAAGACTGGGGCAGCAAATCATCATTTTACAAAATACATACTGCAATTACACGGCTTTTCAACTTTAGACAGTCTTTCTAAACTTCTGTTAATGAATAATTATGATCTGTTTGATGTCAAAGACAACTTGCTAGCTTTGTTTTGTACCTGTTAATGGAAAGATGTGATTTTGGTAAATGCACATAAGAAGGCTATTCGTGACCATCTTTGTGTGTTAAATAAATGAACTGCAGTGTCTTGTTGCTAAGCATGACCAGAAAGAGTAAAACAAGATGCTCGTTGTTCCTATTGCTTTAATTTTTTTGATATGTAAAATCATTTTAAAAAGGGGATTTCTAATTTCTACAAAGTACTAGCCTGGAATTTGCAGATATGTGCCAGAGTTAATGCTGGGATTTACCCAGATATGTCTTTGGCAGTTTCTGGATCCTGTGATGATCCTGGTAGCATAACCTTCCACTCTGCTGCTTTTGGCTGCGGCTGCTCCTATACTGCATCGGTGGACTTTACAGTAGAGTTCAAAGTGGTAGGGAAGACTTCTGCAGACTTCCCAGCTCTCAGGTTTGAATGCCTGCCCACTGTGCTTGTGCTAGGTTAAACTGTGCATGAGCAGCACTTCCCATTCAAATAAATGAAAGGCATTGGCCAAAGGGATGAAAATGAAAGAAATCCAGAGGTTCAAATTGGATAATGAATGGAAATAATCATAAAAATGCTTGGGAGCAGTGAGTAAAGGAAACTGTGTCGGAGTATGGTAATTGAGGCAAGTTAGAGTCATATAGTTATAGTCCTAGAGCTCAACAGTACAGAAACAGGCCCTTCGGCCCAACTTTTAACACCACCTTTATGCACCTGTGCATACCCACAGCATCTGACGACCATGTGATCTCTGTCTCGGAGGCTGATGTCTGAAGAGGGTGAACCCTCAAGGTCTCGGGGCCCCAATGGTGTACCTGGCCGGGTACTGAAAACCTGTGCTGACCAACTGGCTGGAGTGTTCAAGGACATCTTCAATCTCTCACTGCTGCAGTGTGAGATTCCCGCCTGCTTCAAAAGGGCAGCACTCATTCTGGTGCACAAGAAGAGCATGGTGAGCCACCTCAATGACTATCACCTGGTAGCACTTGCATCTACTGTGATGAAGTGCTTTGAGAGGTTGGTTATGGCTAGAATTAACTCCAGCCTAAGCAAGGACCTGGACCAGCTACAATTTGCCTACTGCCACAACAGGTCTATAGTAGACGCAATTTTGCTGCCTCTCCACTCTGCTTTGGAGCACTTAGACGATAGCAAGACATACATCAGGCTATTGTTTATTGATTACAGCTCGGTATTCAACACCACCATTCACTCACTACTAATAACCAAGCTTCAAAACCTGGGCCTCTGTATCTCCCTCTGCAACTGGATCTTTGACTTCCTTATTGGGAGACCGCAGTCAGTGTGGATTGGTAATAACATCTCCTCCTCACTGACTATCAACACAGGCACACCTCAAGAATGCATGCTTAGTTCACTGCTTTACTCTCTCTATACTCATGACTGTGTGGCTAGGCACAGCTCAAACACCATCTATAAGTTCGCCAATGACACCACTATTGGTAGAATCTCAGATGGTGATGAGGCAGCACACCAGTGAGATAGATCGGCTGGTTGAGTAGTGTTGCAACAACAATCTCGCACTCAACGTCAACAAGACCAAGGAACTGATTGTGGACTTTAGGAAGGGGAAGTCAGGAGAACACACACCAGTCCTCATTGAGGGGTCAGCGGTGGAAAGGGTGAGCGGCTTCAAGTTCCTGGGCATTAACATCTCGGAGGATCTATCCTGGGCCCAACACATTGATACAATCAAGAAGAAGATTGGTGCTCCGGTTTCCTCCCACATTCTAAAGACATACGAGTTAGGAAATTGTGGGCATGTTATGTTGGCGCTGGAAGAATGGTGACGCTTGCAGGCTGCCCCCAGAGCACTCTACTCAAAAAGATGCATTTCACTGTATGTTTTGATGTACATGTGACCAGTAAAGATATCTTACCTTATCTTACTTTGTTAGGAGTTTGAGGAGATTTGCTATGTTTCCAAAGGCTCTTACAAATTTCTACAGATGTACGTTGGAGAGCATTCTGACTGGTTGCATCACAGTCTGGTATGGAGGCTCATACACAGGATCTCAGAGCGTCATAGACTCAGCCAACTCTATCATGGGCACAACCCTCCCCACCATTGAGGACGTCTTCAAGAGGTAGTGCCTCAAGAAGGTGCATCCATCAATAAGGACCTTCACTATCTGGAACATGCCCTTGGTTACTTCCATCAGGGAAGAGGTACAGGAGCCTGAAGACCCAAACTCAACAATTCAGGAACAGCTTCTTCCCCTCTGCTATCAGATTATTGACCTCCAACAACCACCAGCTGCTTCTTTTGAGAGGACGAGCAGACCAGAAGACTCTGAAAGACTGGTCTCTTTGGAATACTAGGAGGGGAAGATATGTCTGGTGATGGAAACTCACTGTCAGTGGCAGAACAAGGATGCAGAAGTTACTGTGCTACACAGCCACAGGACCTGAATTTGATCCTGACCTTTGGTGCTATCTGTGTGGAGTTTGCATGTTCTCTCTCTGACTGCATCGATTTTCCCCAGATGTTCCAAGCTCTGGTTTCCTCCCACATCTGGCAGGTTAATTACCTAAGGTAAATTATCCCTTAGTGTAAATTAATGGCAAAAGCAATCACAGGGGAGCTTGGGGCATGTGTGAGAGAGTAGTTGCAAGGTTTTGGGGCAATAAGGAGAGAGAGAGAATAAAACTAATAGGATTGCTTGCCAGCATTGACCGATTGTTTGAGTGGCTATTTTCTGTGCTATAATAAGTATAAGATGAGGAAATTGTGAAGGATAAACCATTAAGTGCAATTCTAGTGTTGTGGAAAGTGAAGACCAAGGGAACTTTGTCCTTGTTCTGGTCAGGAGGAGAGGGTTTACGATCTGAGAAGGGTAGATCAGAATTGATAGTGAAAATGTGGCAGGTGGTAGAGTTGAGAAGAAAGAGATAAGGTCAGAGGAAAGTGAAGGGGGAGAAAGATCTGGTAGAGTATTGGAATTAGAAACCTGTTGATGTTAGTGATCTTTGACATCTGTAAGGAAGGATAAAAGTCTTCTGATGCAGCACCAAAATGAGGCAACATGAAAGTGGGACTGTGGTCCAGACAGTGAGTCTGTGTTGTTGCATAGTGGGGTCAAGAGCATGCATGACTTCAACCATTGGTGTGTTTTCCCTTTTGATGGCTTTTGAATTCATTTTTATCAGGGCATCTTTTTGCTATACTTGGTTAAATACTGCTTTGTTGTCGCTCTTTGGTCAAAATTTGGACCAAAGCTGTGAAAAGTGTGGAGACAAGTGGTCCTGACAAAACCTCAACTAGGCATCGGTGAGACAGGTTATTGGTAAGTAAATGTTGTTTGATAGTGCTGTCAATTGCACCTTCTAATACTTTGCTGATAATTAAGACAGGCCTAATTGAGCAGTTACTAGCCAATTTAATTTACACTTTTTTTTAAACAGGATATACTGGGGCAATTTTCCACATTGTTGGATGGATGCCAGTGTTGTAACTGTACTGGAACATCTTGGCTCAAGTCACAGCTAATTCTGAAGTTCAGGTCTTCAGCATTACAGTTGTGATGTATGGAGCTAGAGCCTTTATGGTATCCAGTGCTCTTGGCCTTGACGCCACGTAAAGTGAGTTGAGTTGACTTGATTGAAGATTGGCTTCTGTGACAGTGGGGATCTCAAAATGAAACCAAGATGGAATATCTATTCAGTGCTTCTGGCTGAATGTTTCTCTCAATACTTGCCTGCTGGGCCCTGGCATTATTGCAGATGATGGGGATAACATGGGAGCCTCTTCCTCCTGATAGCGTATAATTGTCTGACATCATTCACCACTAGATGTAGTAGGTCTGCAGAGCTTTGATCTGATCCATTTATTGAGAGATCTTTGGCTCTATCTATTGCATCCTGTTCAGCATGCGTGTAGTCCTAATTTGCAGCTGGCATTATACATATGCCTGGTACTGCTCCTTGGCACACTCTTCTGAACATTTAGTTGAATCAGGGTTGATTTTCTGGCTTGATAGTAAAGGTTGAGTGAGGGATATGTTAGGCCATGATGTTACAGATTGCAGTTGTGTACATTTCTGCTGCTGATGGTTCACAGCAAATCATGGATTCCTAATTCTGAATCACCAGATCTTTTCTGAGTGTATCCCATTTTGTTGGAATATTGTACCAAACAACATGGCAGTTTTACTTCTAATTGAAAATCAAAAAAAAACCCAACAAATGCTAGCTGTCAGCAGCATGTGATGGTGGAAAAAATGAAGTTAACAATATTTAGAGTTAACTGGTTTAGATAAGTTAAATAGATTTTTTTTCCATTGGAGTTTAAGGGCTGCAGGCAGAGATTTAAAAATTTGGATAAAGATACAAAGGATATCGAAGGATCTTTTTATGTTGAAGAGCCTGCTCCCAAATGAATCAGGGCTTTCAAGAGAGAATTCGATGCGCACTTGAGGGTAAATAGTTTGTAGGGGCAAAGGGAAAGATCAGGGGAATTAGACTGACTAGATTGTTTTATTGGGAGTTAACACAAAATGGGCATACAATGGATTTCTCCTGTGTCATTACAATTCCATAATTATGTGATTTTTTGCTTATTTACTGCCATTCCAAGGAAATTCAGATATTTATATTTCAATTGAACAGTGAATGATTCACATTTTTAGCTTCTCAAATTGCGTTCTGCAGTAATGGGTGAAGTCTTTTCAAAATATCTCATGTTATACGGTTGTTACAGATGAAAGTAGTTCTATAATTATCTTGTCTCTTATGCAAGCACAGTTTGTAGAGTGACTTCTCTGTCTGGAATTTTATAGCATGGATGATGTGCAAAGGCCAACAAAGGTAATGTTCCATTTATGTTCTGTTTGTTTCTGCTGATGTTTCATGGCTTATCCCATGATACTAACTAAGGGAGTTTGACTTAATTCAGATTATTAAGCTTTGCTCTGGTGTGGCTTAATTATTGAAGCCCAACCAGTCTTAACCCTGTCAGAGGTGGAATCTCTAGATTTGGGTAAGGTTCCATTAGATTGGAAAAAGGAAATGTAACTACTTGTATTTTTTTTTAAAAGGTGATTAAAAAGCAGGAAACTACAGGGTAGTTAGCATCTGTCAAGGGGAAATGTTAGAAGCTGTTGTAAAGGCATCATAGCAAGACAGAAAGATTCAAGGTGATCAGGTAAAGTTTGCATGGTTTTATGAAAGGGAAATCATGTTTGATGAATTAGAGTTCTTTGAAGAAGTAACGTGTGCTGTGAATGAAAGGGATCCAGTGAACATACTATAATTAGATTACCAGAAGGCATTTGATGGGGAGCCACATCATTTGTTCTTGTGGAATTTAAGAAGTTCCTGCTACCGGAGGTAATCTGTTGGCATGGACAGCAGATTGACTGGCTATCAGGAAAAAAGAGTGTGGGCGTAGATTAGACTTTTTCCAGTTGGCAAGATGTAACAGTGTTGGGGCCTTGACCTTTTGCAGTTTATATACATAACTTAGATGAATGAGTTGAAAGTATGAACAAAGCTAGGTTGGAAAGTAACTTGTGAAGAGGACATAAAGTGGTTATAAAAGGACATGGGTAGATTAAATGAGTAGGCAAAGATCTGGCAAGAGGAGTCTAATGTGGGAAAGTATGCAATTGTCCTTTCTGGCAGGAAAAATTAAAGTACTTTATCAGAATAATGAGAGAATACAGAACTCTGAGATGCAGGGTGATCTGGGTGTCCTACAGCATGATTCACAAAAGGCAACTATGCAGTTGCAGCAAATTAGGAAAGTTAACAGAATGTTATTGTTCATTGTGAGAAGCATTAAATACAAAAATTGGGATGTTTGATTTCAGTTGTATAGAGCCTTGGTAAGACCATATCTGTTGTAGTGTATACAGTGACGGTCTCCTTATTTAAGGAAGGATATAAATACTTTGGAAAGAATTCAGAGAAGGTTTACTAGACTAATACCTAGAATGGATGAGTTATCTTGAAAGGTTGAACAGGCTAAGTTTGTATCTGTTTAGAAGAATGAAACTAAATTAATTGGAAAAATATAAAATCCTGAGGTGCATTGACAGGATGGACGGAGAAAGGATGCTTCCAGGAGGGAGAATCTAGAACCAGAAGTCACCGCTTAAAAATAAGGGTTTGGCCAATTAAGTCAGAAATGAGGCAATTTCCTCAAAGCGCAATCCTAGCAGTGTCTTGAAATATTTTTAAGGCAAGAGTATATAGGTTGTAAATAAGAGAGCCAGTGAAAGTTACTGGCAAAGGCAGGAATGGAGACTGAGGCTGCAGTTACATCATTGATGATCTTATTGAACAGCAACACAGTCTTGAGCAGTCAAATGGCCTAATCTGGCACCTAATTTATATGTTTAAATTATTGAATCTTATAGAACTGAAGGGTGCATTTAGCCCGTTGGGCTTGTGCCAGGGCTTTAATAGAGCTGATCAATTTATTCCAACACCCCTGCAATTTCCTCAGAACCTCCCAAATTTATTGAATTATGAAAAAAATTACTTCTGAAATTTCCTTTCAGGCAGTGTGTTATGCATCCCTTAACACCCCTCTGCATGAAAGTAGTTCTACTCCAGTTCTTCTGCCAATTATTTTAAATCAATGGCATCTGGTTGCTGAGCTCCTTTCCAGAGGAGATTATTTCTCACTAGTTTTGACAGAGCTCTTCATTATTTTGAACAAATCTGCACTGTGGAGAAAAATTCAAGCTCTTCAATGTCCATGCACAACAAAATGTACCTCAGCCCTGTTATCACATGGGAGAGCTAAAGCAGAGATTCCAAGACAAAATTAAAAAGAAAGCAGTATACTGGAAAACAGCAGATCAGGAAGCATTTGTGGAAAGAGAAGCAAAATTACTGTTTTGGATTGAAGATCTATCATCAGAACTAGGAACATTTAGAAATCAAATTTCCAAATTTTAGAGAAGGGAAAAGGGAATTTGTGTGATAGGATGAGAGACTGAATGATATATCATGGTGGGGCCAGCTGGCAGGGATTGGTGGTTTGTTGATTGCAGCTGATTGCAGCTGGAAGACATGTAAATAGAAGGAGATAGATGAGGACAGAGGAGCGAGAGGAAAAGGCAATTCTGGAAATGTGAGATTATATTGCTGTTGTTGAACATCTGAAAATAGAGAATGTTGGGAAAAACTCAGAAGGTCAGACAGTACCTATGAAGAGAGAAAAAAAATTACATCACAGATGACTTTTCATTGGAATTAGCTGTCCTTGCTATAGATGGAGCAGTGAGGGTGAGAGCACGAGTATGATAATGGAATGGATACAATTGAGAACTTGTCAACTGTAATGGAGGAGAAGCTATGGTTAAGGATAAAGAAAGACATTTTGGAAGCACTGGTGTGGAAAATGTACAAATGAGGTGGAGAAGCTGCAAGAATGGAATGGAGTCCTTGCAGGAAGCAGGGTGGGAGAAGGTACGATCAAGCAGAATCATCTATGCACTGAAACTATTTAGATCCAGACATCTTGTTGGCATTACACTGTACTCTTTAGGTTCAACCTGGTTGTGAGTTTTTGCTGTATGGCACCCTTTCTTCAAGGTTTTAGATTTTGCTGTTTCCTGATTGACACAGAGAAGTGCTAAATGGATATAAAAGATGATGGATTTGGCATTAATTTATAATCTGTTTTGGGTTGACTAGCCTTATTTTCTTCCTCTTTTGTCACTTAATTTTTATGAATTCTTAGAAGGATTGAGTTTGGAACAAAAGTGTTCTATTTCAATTCAAGGAGATTCTTCTAATCACAGTACTTTTATTATTGATGCATTTTTTGACACTGTCTCTGAATTTTATCTTTATTCCTGCTGAACTGTAAACTGTACTACATTCTTTTCTCTCCTGAGAAAGAAGGAAAGATTTACATTTATAGAGCTCATTCAACACATTTAGATACACCCTGAGCTTTAAACCCATTGATTTTTGAAGTGCAGTTAATATTTAGCATAGCGATATTAGAAAAAGGCATAGTGCATAATTTATGCTGGCAAGATCCCTCAAATAGCAATGCACTATCAACCAGACAACTTTTAATTGTAGTGATTGTAGTGCAAATGTTGGCCAGAACAGAGGGGAGATCAACCTGAACATCTTTGAAATAGTTTCCTGAAACCTTTTACATGCATGGCAGGCGATAAATGGTGCTTTGATTTAACATCTTAACTGCAGGACAACACATCCGCCAGCATGCTTTTATCTCATACTGCACTAGGAATGGCGGCCGAGGTTTTCTCCTCATGCAATATGTGTTCATGAGATTGTGGCATTCTGCTGGTGAGAGTACCATAGAACATCTGTGACATTACTATGTGCATGGCATGCTTTTCACCTTTAACTTCCTCATTTTCAACTGAACATCCTAAATTCTATACTATTTATGTTGTTTCCTTCCTAGTTTTGTTGACTTGTCTGTTTTTTTAAAAAAAAAAGCAATGTCAAATAACTTTCTGATTTTTATTCTTCTCTGGCTTTATTTCTTTCAATTTCGTGACTTTATTTTTCTATTTTCTTTATTTTTTCTGTGGTATTCAGTTCTGTGGGCAAATTCCTGTATGACCATGTGAAAACTTTGTGTGGCTGGGATGGCAGATACTGGCCCAGTCTTCATAAACACATGGTCCCCAGCAGGAATCTGATGGTGATTTGGAGAACATGGAAGAAGTGAGGAAACAAACCTATATGGTTCAAGTCTGGACAGAGCTGTAATTTTTAGATTTAAAAGAAATGTGAGGAGATACTCAGCAGGTCATATAGCATCTGTGGAGAAAGAAAGTTACATTAGCAACCTGAAACATTATCATTGGAATTTACTTTGTATTGGAGTTGTAATAAATCCATACCCAAGTGAATTAAATTTAGTTACTTATTTAAATGATGTGCATCAGCATTACTGGTATATGATAAATGAGACCTTATTTTAATGATGCATCAATTTAAAAAAACCTCAAATTTGAGTCACATGTCCAGCTAACACTGGGTTTGTGGCACTGCCTACAGACATTTGATCTGTCCTTTTTAAAAAAAAAAGGTCCACATATCACTGCTGAGTAGTTTTAGTGACTGTTCTGTGGTCAGATGATTTTACATGGTTCCAGATGGTTAGAGGGTTCCCATATCATGATGCATCAATTTAAAAAAAACTCAAATTTGAGGCTGGGTAGAACCACTTAGTCTTCTCATGACTATAAATTTTGTAAATTCTTATATTAGTATTTAAATTGTGTGACTTTCTGCATTGCTCTGTGAAGATAAATTTTATTACAGAGCAAACAGCCATAATTTTGGATCTTACTCTGACTTTAAAAACTCAATAGGCCTAAATAATACTTCTGGCTATCCATTTAAGTGTATTCTGTTTGATAATTGCCTGCAGTGGTGTGGATGCCCTTGTTGATGAGATAGCTGTCCTTATTTGATTAATGTACTCACAGCAGAGATTAATAGCTGCAGATTTATAGTGACATTTGCACATCTGGAATAGAGCAAAAACAGATCCTTTATGATCCTAACATTTTCTGAAAAATTGTAATTACAATCTGCAGACCATCTATCTTTTCTCAGTTTGCTAAAGCACATAAATGTTGCTTTGATTGCAAAATATCTTGAGTTTTTTTCTAAATAAAATCTAAAGTAATTCAGAGGTTCTGACTCGTATTTCACATGATTGATAGGGGGATTGTATGAGTATTTACCTCTAAAAGGAGGCATAACCAGAATCCAGTTAACATTTTTTTCTGTATAAAGTTGTATAAGGAACATGTAAATATTTTTAATAAACCATTTCCTCTCACTGATAATAAGTAAAGAAACATTTACTTAAAATAGCACAGATATTGTAGCAAGTTGGACCAATTAGTCTGGATTATTTCCTGGGCTTCATCCAGGTGTTTCCATACTTTTCAACCTGATGGTTTGTCATCTAATATCAGCGTACTATGTGGCTTGGTTTAATTATCCACCTGCCTTTGTGCCTCTTGAGAACTTGCAGTGTGTTTAGATATTGGGGGAAGGATGGAAGGATAATGTTTTTGTTAACTGGATGATGGGAAAATAATATTTTCTGAACTACAGAAGGGAATGAATAGAAGAACAATACTTTGAATTTACAAAGGGAAAAGGGTGTCTTAATGGGGAAGAACAACTGCATCAATAAATTGTAAGTAAATCTTCTAGACTTCATGCCTAGATAATAAATCATTTGAATGGGATGGCAGGCATATAGATCCAAAAGAAATAAGCATGGACATAAACTCTGGCTGTCTACATTGTTACTTCTACTTGTTGACTCTAATGCAGCTTTGGGTGAGAGAATATGAACATGTAGCAGATACAGCCCATGTCTAATGTGACACCTTAGATTGGAGTTAGTCATATTTACTGCCCAAAATTTGTATTATTTAGTTTGGCAACTGAAAAATTTCCTCATAAAGTTAAAATATTCCTTTACTTCGGTTTGGGTAGGTAGCTTGTTAATTGTGTATTTATCTACTGAGCCTTTGAACAAGCTTAGTACATCTCTACAATTGAGTTCAAGTGCTTTCACATATGGATACAGAAGGAAAACAGAAGGTAATCCATAATGCTTGACTGTAAATGGATATGTGCAACTGCATAATAATATAGTATCAGGGGCTATATTTTGGGCTCTGTATAAGCAGTAGAGCTACTGGTGTTTTTTGTGGAGAAAACAAGATCTTGGGAGCCAGAGTTTTTAAATTTAAGATTAAAATATTCAAAACTATCTTTAAACCACCTGTCATATTGAGAATTGTTTTACATAGAGAAATGCATTCAAAATGCAGTGTTGGTATACAGTGTTGCTTCAGTAGTTCCTCCTTAAGAGTGCCAATGTATGTAGACATTTCTTTGTTCTTGTGATGTTTGAGGGAGAAATTCTGGTCAGATACCAAAAAAACCCTGCTCTTAAAATATAGCCATGGAATACCAAACAACCAAGGTGAAGTGCACCTCAGTTGCAACTTGAGATCTATTGCACCCTCCCTTGTATACTTACAGGTTAAAAAGAGCAGCTTCCATAAGCAGATTTATGCTCTGTTATCTGAACTTGACATACAGTATATGTAAGATCTGTCCTTTTTCTACAGTATTATGAACTAGAAACAATGTGGACTGCATTTCTTGTCAACTCAAAATTTTAAAGTGATAAACTTGGTCTGCAGTACTATCATTAAAATATTTCTTGCACCTCTTAATGTTCATCATGTATTTTTTGGGGGCACAAAATTTTGCAGGCTAACTGAGATGGTAATTTTTCAGGTTATTGGAAAGTATTGGTGGGAGGGAGGGGCACAGGAGTTGTAGAATGCTGTAGTGGAGGGTGCATGGATGGGTTCTGCAGGGCCTACTGCTTAAACTTCAGATATTCAACTTTAAGATGTAGACTCCTCCATGAACAAATCACTGAATAAAGAACTTTTACTCAAAATGACCCAAGACATTTCACATAGGTGTGATAAAAGATAAAGAGACTTTAGGAAGGGTAACTAAATCCTTGGTAAAAGAAATGAGTTTTGGGAGGATCTGTAAAAGGAGTGAGAGGAGATGAGAAAATAAATCTTGGAGCACGGGTATGGGGTATCAAAAAAATTGCTAAAGTTTGGTGATGGGGATGATGTGCACAAGAGACCAGCATCAAAAAAATCTGTGAAAATTCCTCAGTTTTGTGCTAGAGATGGTTACAGATGAAAATTTAAGATGTTGGGCATTAGAAGAGCTGCAGCCCAATAATAGGTCCGGAAAGAATGTAGTATAAGCTGATCCTTGGGAGGATGGAGAAAAGAAGACCAACTAGGTGAATACTGGATTAAACTTGTCTGGAGGTGATAAATGTGTTTGAGGTTCTCAGCAGAATATGAGCTGAGGTGGGAGTTAAGAGTATGATTTTATGGAGATGAAAGTAGCAATCTTTTTGCTTGAAAGTGTATTATCAAAATTAATCTCTGCTGAAAAGAATGTAGAGATTGCAAATAGACATTGAGGAATTGGTGGTGAGGGTGGAATTCATGGCAGGGTCTATAGACAAGTCCTCACTTATGTTTAAGAGGAGGAAGTTCAACATCCAACATCTCTATTTGGAAAGCAGAGTGCTGTTCTTCAAGTTTAATATTGGAATAATACAGGAGACCAAACAAAAGAGGTTTCTGTTGGAGTGGGATGGAGAACTAAAGTGATAGGTGACCGGAAGCCTGGGTTCCCTTTGCAGACTGAATGGAGGTGTCCTGCAAAGTAGTCATCCAGTCTGCATTTGATTTCTCCAGTGTAGGAGAAACCATATCCCCTGAGTGCCAAATGCAGTACAATAAATTGGAAGAAATGCAACTGCTTTTCTGCTTCACCTGGAAGGAGTGTTTGTGTGCCTGCATGGTGGGAAAGGTAAAAGGACAGGTACTGCATCTACTATTGCATTGAAAAATGATGCAAGAAGGCGGTTAGTTGGTGGAAACAGAAGAGTGGACCATGGAATTGTGCAGGGAACAATCCCTTCAGAATGTTGGGAGGGAAAGGGAAGATGCTTGGTGGTAAATCCTCTTGAAGGTGGCATAAGTTTTGAATGATCTGCTGAATGTGAAGTGGAGTGGGATGGTAGGTGAGGGCACGGAGAACCCTATCCTTTCTCTCCCACCCCTTTGTTTTCCCTCATTCCCATGGTGCCCCTCACCCCTTCTCTTTCCCCTCCCCTGCCCTCATGACTTGCCCATCCATTCCCCACCTCCTTCCCTTTATTTAATTATCTACTGTCCTCTTCTGCTGATTTCCTCCTCCTTCAGCCCTTTGCCACTTTTACCTAACACCTCTCAGCTTCTTGCATCACTCCCTTTCATCCACGTCTCCCCTACCCACCTGGACTCACCTATCGCCTGCCAGCTTGTGCTCCTACCCCTCCCCTGACCTCCTTATTCTGGCTTCTGTCCTCTTCCTTTCTGCTGAAGGGTCTCGACCCGAATCATCAACTGTTTATTTCTCTCCATAGATGCTGCCTGACCTGTTGAGTTCCTCCAGCATTTTGTGTGTGTTGCTTCAGATTCCAGCATCTGCAGAATCTCTTGTGTGAACCCTGTCTTTGTTCTGGTTGAGAGGAAAGGGGCTGAAAATAGAGGAGACCAGTCAAATGTAATAAAGGAAAAACAATGGGTAAGGGAGAAGAAAGACGGCTTCTGAAAAGTGGACTGATACGACAGGCACTGAGAAACAGGGAAAACAGAGTGGAATCCTTGTGGGAAGCAGATTGAGGGATGTAGTCAAAATAGTTGTGGGAATCAGTGGGCTTGTAATGGATATGGGTAGTTAATCTATTGCTTGAGATGGTGATAGAAATGCCCAGAAAGGGAAGGAAAAAGTCAGAAATAGACCAGGAGAGCGTGAGAGCAGGGTGGAAATTGGGAGCAAAAATAATGTAAGTTAGCATTGTATTGGAAAAACAGTTGAGGGAGGGAGGGAGGCCTGAATAGGACCGAAGCAATGACTATTTCAAGTATCCAACAAAAGGACAGGAATAGCTTGGGTGCATGTGAGTTCCCATAGCTACACTTCTGGCTTGGAAAAAGTGAGTCGAGTTGAAAGAAAAATTGCTGAACAAATTCAGCCTGATGAAGGTGAGTAGTGATGGAATATGACTTTGTTCAACGAAGAAGTAAAGGCTCCTCAGACCATCCTGGTCTGGGATGGACGTATAGAGAGAGTGGGCATCCACATAAAGATGAGCCAGTTGGGTCTAAGAAATCTGACACACAATCTGAGATCCTATTGATTATCAATGAGGATAGTAGGGTTACAGATTAAAAGGCAAAGGCAAAAGTAGTTTTTGTTTTGCAATCATTTTGCTTTAGTTTAATATTTTTAATTTTAAAAATTTGTTTTAATTATCCTTTGATTAACTTATTTATTTCAATATTTCTTTTACATTTTTCTGAATGTAATTAATGACAACAGCATTGTTGACTGTCATTTAGAACTGTTTCAGGGGCAGGGCTGCTTCATTGCCTTGCAAAGGTCTTGTACCTGCTGAGACTATGCTGCAGGAATCTTGGATGTTTTGAGCTAGTGCATTTGTCCATAAGCATCCAGACTGGTGAAAAAAAGATGTGAAGAGACAGAGGGAATGACACTAGGTATGGGAGCCAGTTCAGTAAAATCTGGCCCCATGGTTTTTGTGGACAATCCTATGATTATGTTCTAGTATTCTCAATGAAACCTATCTAATGACCTATGTAAGGAGAAAAATGTATAGACTACATATTGCTGACAGTAAGTCCAGTTCTTCTGGCAGAGTAGTGCATTTGCTTTGGTTATGTTTTGCTCTTCGTTGTTGAATGGCCACCTTTTAGCTCAAACTTCAGTTTTGTACTGTGTTTGTGAGATTGACCAACTTGCACTAAGTCTTTCGCCAAAGCCATATAATAGAAAAGTGAAAATATTTTTGTCCTAAGATCCACAGCCATCAGTAACCACTTAGGGTTCTAAGAAGGAAGAGGAGTAGGCCATCTGGCCCATCGAGCCTGCTCCGCCATTCAATAAGATCATTGCTGTTCTTGCTCTCTACTCAGTTCCACCTACCTCCCTTTCCCCCATAACCCTTAATTCCCCTACAATGCAAACATCTATCTAACTGTGTCTGCGTGGCTTTGCTCCGGGTGCTCTGGTTTCCTTCCACATTCCAAAGATGTACAGCTGTGGGCATGCTATGTTGGCACCAGAAGAGTGGCAACACATGCGGGCTGCCCCCCGGCACATTTTCAGTAACGCAAAAAGATGCATTTCACTATGTGCTTCGATGTACGTGTGACTAATAAATAAATATCTTAAATATATTTAATGAGGTGGCTGCTACTGCTTCCTTGGGCAGAGAATTCCACAGATTCACTGCTGTCTGTGAAAAGCAGTTATTCCTCATCTCCATTCCTAAATCTACTCCCCTGAATCTTGAGGCCATGTCTCCTAGTTCTAGTCTCACCTACCAGTGGAAACAACTTTCCTTGCCGAGATATACACAAAGGATATCTTGTGTATCCCTTTCATAATTTTATATGTTTCTATAAGATCCCTTCTCATCCTTCTGAATTCCAGTTAGTCCCAGACGACTCAATCTCTCCTCGTAGGCTAAACCCCTCATCTCTAGAATCAACATGGTGAACCTCCTCTGTACCGTCTCCAAAGCTAATATTCAAGTGTGCATGCAGTACTCCAGGTGCCGCCTCACCAGTACCCTGTAGAGTTGCAGCATAACCTCTCTGCTCTTAAATTCAATCCCTCTAGCAATGAAGGCCAACATTTCATTTGCCTTCTTGATAACCTGTTGCACCTGCAAACCAACTTTTTGCAATTCATGCACCAGCACTCCCAAGTCCCTCTGCACAACAGCATGCTGCAATCTTGCACCATCTAAATATTGATCTGATCTTCTGTTTTTCCTTCCAAAATGGATGACCTTGCATTTAACAACATTGTACTCCAGCTGCCAGACCCTTGCCCACTCACTTGACCTATCTACATCTCTCTGCAGACTCTCCGCATCCTCTGCACAGTTTGCTTTCCACTCAATTTAGTGTCATCAGCAAACTTGGATACACTACACTTGGTCCCCTCTTCCAAATTGTTAACGTATATCGTGAACAGTTGCAGACCCAGCACTGACTCCTGTGGCACTCCGCTCACCACTGATTGCAAACCAGAGAAACACCCACTTATCTCAACACTCTGCCTTCTATTTGTTAACCAATCCTCTATCCATGCTGATACATTACCCCCAACTCCATGTATCCTTATCTTATGGATAAGTCTTTTATGTGGCATCTTATCGAACAGCTTCTAGAAATCCAAGTATACAACATCCACCCGTTCCCCTGTATCCACTGCACTCATTATATCTTCAAAGAACTGCAGTAAGTTTGTCAAACAGGACCTGCCCTTCCTGAATCCATGCTGTGTCTGCCTGATGGAACCATTTATATCCAGATATCTTGCTATTTCTTCTTTAATGATAGCTTCAAACATTTTCCAGACTACAGATGTTAAGCTAACTGGCCTATAGTTACCTGCCTTTTGCCTACATCCATTTTTAAACAGTAACGTGACATTTGCTGTCTTCCAATCCACTGGGACCTGCCCAGAGTCCAGAGCATTCTGGTAAATTCCCACAAACGCCTCTACTATAACTTGCCATTTCTATCAGTACCTTGGGATGCATTGCATCAGGACCAGGGGACTCGCCTACCTTTAGGCCCACTAGTTTGTTCAGCACTACCTCTTTAATGATATCACTTGTATCGAGGTCTTCATCTGCCATCACATCCATAACATCTCTCTTTGGCATGTTAGATGCGTCCTCCATCGTGCAGACCAACACAAAATAGTCATTCAAAGCCTTGGCCATTTCCACATTACTCAATATTAGTTCCCCCTTTTCATCTTTCAAGGGCTCTACGTTCACTTAGCCATCGTTTTCTGCTTTATATAATTATAAAAACTCTTACTATCTATTTTTATATTTTGTGCTGGTTTAATTTCATAGTCTATCTTCCCTTTCTTTATTGCTTGCTTGGTGGTTCTTTGTTGCTTTTTAAAGTTTTCCCAATCTTCTAGTTTCCCACTACTCTTGACGACTTTGTATGCATGAGCTTTTAGTTTGATGCCTTCATTAGTTATCCAAGGCTGGATCTCCCCACCCTTACTGTCTTTGCTTTTAGCTGGAATATACTTTCGTTGATCACTGCGGAAAATTTCTTTGAAAGAACTGGTCAGTAGGCACTCATGAGTTCTTAATCCATGGTTGTGTCTGAGACTATATTCTAATCTAATGGTCAAGTTATTGGGCTGATGAATCAAGATCCCACCATGGCAGCTAGGAATTTAAATTCAATAAATAATGGATTGTTGTAAAAACCCAAGTGGTTTGATTAAATTCTCCATTTGTGATTCCAGATCCACAGCAATCTGGTTAACTCTTAACTGTCCTTAGAAATAGCAAACTACCCAACAAAAGGGCAATGAAGAGAAATGTTAAATGCTGACCTTGCCAGTGATACCTACATCATGTGGATATTTTTTAAAATCAGCATCTTGCTTTCCCAATTTTTGTTTTTATTTCTGTTCCAAGTTGGCAAACACTGTTAGCTGGTTCCTTGCCATTTTTCATATATGAACTCTATCAGTATCAGTAAACAATTCCACTTGGAAAGTTTGCCAGGCAAACCTGATTAGGCCATTATTGGGATGAAATTGTATTACAGATCGTAGCACATCTTCATGACTCTTCTGTTGGGGAAAGAAAGCAGAGATTGCTGAAAAAGTTGAAATTTATTATAAAATTATTTTGTTTTCACTAGCTGTGCTTTTGAGAAACAGGATAGGTGGTAAACTTTGAACTTTTGTGTACTTTTACAGAAATGCACAATGTTTCAGTTGGCGCAGAGCTGTTGCCTTTTGGTAATAAACATCATGAAGATGAGGTGGCAATGAATATGATGTCGCAGTCAGCACAGATGAGCACAGAATCTCCCTTCAGCCTTCTTGGTAAGGATACATGTCAAATTTTAGGATCATAGATTTATTTTTTATTTGATTGGTAGGGGATGTTGGAGAAGAAAAGTAAGGAAGAAATGTTTTCAAATATTTCTCTCCCACTGCCTTGTAACCCCTTGTTCCTCAATTGAGTGAGTTGTTAAGATGCAAGGTTCTCTCGCAGTTTGTTATTCTGAAGTCATCATTTCCCCTTCGCCCATCCCAGAACCCTTCATCAAGATTTCCTGTGCATTTTTGTTTGGGTTTGGAGCTGAGGAAAGGGAAGAAAGATCTGTGTTTTTTTTTATTATGCTATCCTTTTCCAAGAAAAGAACTTGCATTTATGCAGAGCATTTACCATTGTATACATCCCTAGGAACTATATCAAATAAAAACAAAAATAAAGAAAACTGCAGATGCTGGAAATCTGAAATAAAAATAAAAATTCTGGAAACACTCAGCAGGTCAGAGGAATCTGTGGAAAGACAGAGTTAAAGTTTCAGGTCAAAAAACATTCATTTTAATTGGGAAAGAGAAAAACAAATTAGTTTTAAGTTGGAGAAGATGAGGGGAGGGATGGATAGGACAAAGGAAATATTTGTGGTAGGGTGAGGTCTTGGTTGCAGTGGGGATAAATTGCAGAGATCCTCTGGTCAGATAGATTAATGGGGGCGGTTAGATGATGATTAAAACAGACAAAGAAGCATAATGTGTTGCAAAAAGCAAGGTTGTGGGACGGGTCCTGCAGGTTAGACTATACTAATGTGGAGAGAAAGACTGAGCCAGTATCACAGATGAATGACTTGCAGTAGAAATGGGCACTTGTATAGAAAGTGAGTTACCTGAAGTTGTAGGATTAGATATCGAGCCTGCAAGGCTTCAATGTACCAAAACAGGGGATGCGTTATTGTTCCTCAAGCGTGTGTTCGGCCTCATTATAAACAGTGCAGAAGGCCAGAGACCAGCGTGCGATAGAGAACTAAAGTAAAGCCACTCTAATTCTCCACCCCGTTCTTGTGTCAACTCTGTTTCTCTTTCTACAGATGCTGCCTGAATGTTTTAAGCATTTTCTGTTTTAATTCCACTATCAGACAAGTTTTAATTAAGAGGCACACAAGAAATGCTAAAGCAGATGACCTAATCTTGAATAAAAAGATAGGCTTTAAGGGACAATTTATAGGAGGAAAGAGAGGTGGAAAGGTACAGACCATGAACTAAAATTCTGGTGTGTAGTACCTCAGTGCTAGGCTGCCATTGTGGGTGAAACTAGTGAAATCAGGGTTATGCAAGAGTCCCAAGTTGGAGGGCCCTAAATAACTGTAGTCATAGGACAGAAGGTAACACTGAGAAAGTTAAGATCACACAGAATTTTAAAACGATGCGAATTTTAAAATTGAGGCATTGCTCAGTCAGGAGCTGGTATAGGTGAATACGCACAGGATGATGGGGAATGGGAGAGCCTCTTAAATGTCCCTATTGTATCAGTCTCTACCACCACCCCTGGCACTGCCTTTCAGGCACCACTACTCTCTGTGTGTATATATATCAAAAAGAAAAAAAACACCTACCACTGGCATCTCCCTTAAACTTTCCTCCTCTGACCTTAAACTGATGTCCTCTGGTATCTTTGTGATATTCAGTTTAAAAAAAAGGCTTTTATTTATAATGCCTGATGGAAAAACCTTCAGAGTACTTTGCATATTATTTATTGCATCAAATTGTGGTGACCATCATGTAAGCAGATGGCATCTCTGAAAGTGGTGGAAGTTTCAGCGAAATGTGTAGGCTGGTGAGATGAAAGTCGAAGACTTGCTTTGAGTGTAAGAATGGGACATAGCCCTATCAATTACAGTGGAGGGAAAGTCATGATTAAGGAATTGGATGAATATAGTAAGGACATAAGAATGAGCAGGCCATTCAACTCCTCATATTGCCCAACTAATCATTAAGATCATGCTGATCTTTCACATCAGTGCCATTTTCCTGCACCAGCCCCTTATCCCTTGATTTCTTTAATGTTCTAAATCTTTTGATTTCTGACCTTAGAGGGGACCAAGCATAATGTATTCAAGTTTGCTAATATTATAAATCAGGGTGACAGTGTCCATTGCGAGGAGGATACAGAGAGGCTTCAAGGGGATATGGACAAGCTAAATGAGTGGGTGAGGATGTGGCATATGGAGTATAATGTGGAAAAGCATGATGTCATCCACTTCAGCAGAAAAAATAAAAGAGCAGAGTTTTACTTTAAATGGTGAGAATTAATGTTCAGAGCACAAATCTAACTTGAAGTTACAGAAAGCCATTCTGAAAGCAAATCTATATTGGTCTTTATTAGAAGTGGATTTGATTGCAAAAGTAAACATTTTATTGAAATAAAAGAGAGCCCTGGTGAGACTGCACCTCAAACATTGTGTACGGGTGTGATGTCCCATCTAATAAAGGATATATTTGGTGTAATGCAATGAAAGTTCACCAGATTGATTCTTGGATAGAGGAGATTGTCGTTTGATGACTGATTAAGCAGGCTGGTCCTACATTCTCTTGAATTTTTTTAAAAAGAGAGCTCTTGCTGAAACATACAAAATTCTTAAAGGGTTTGACAGGGTAGATGCAAGGATGATATTTCCCCTGGTTGGGTTTTCTCGAAATGGGGTCAATGTTTCAAAATAAAGGGTCACCAATTCAGGACTGAGTTGAGAAAATAATTCTTTCATCCAGAGGACAATGAATCTTTAGACATCTCTACTCAGAGGATATTGGAGGACCAGAGATTGAGTTTATTCAAGAGTGTTGAGGGATTTTTGTATATTATGAGAGTGAAAGGAAATGGAGGTAGCCTAGGGAAGCAGTGATAAGGTAAAAGATCAGAAGTTGACTTATCCAAAGGTGGAGCAGGCAAGAAGGGATGAACTTTATGCTATTATGTATGAAGATTTCAGCAGAAATTAGCTTGGGGCAGGTATAATGCTTGCAACAGTCCCAAGTTGGAAGTAAGTAAATGATTCTCCTGAAGACTATAAGACTTTAAACATAGTGCCAAATAGGATGCCCAGGTTAGAAATTCAAACTCATTCAGAAATGAATAACAGACTTGTGGTTTTATGAAGAGCTAGTGAAGGTGAAGAGAGTTGATAGTAAGCTTGGGGTCATAGAGCCATAGAGTCGGAAACAGACCCTTTGGCCCACTGAGTCTGCGCTGACCATCAAGTACCCATCAGCACCAATCCCATTTTTATCCTACCCATATTCTGATCGACTGCACCCATACTCTACCACTCACCCACACACCAGGGGCAATTTACAGTTGCCAATTAACCTATTAACCTGCATGTTATTGGAATGTGGGAAGAAAGCAGAGCACCTGGAGGAAACCCGCACGGTCACGAGGAAGAACATGCAAACTCCACGCATACAGCACTGGACATCAGCATTAATGTTATTTCTCTAAGCCAAACAATACATTCAAGGATTTTGGAGAACAAAGCAAAGTTGGTGAATGGACATAATTTGCAAGACCAGATAAGTAAAATGTGCAAGTTTTGAGGATATGGATGATTATGGCTGATTTGAAGTGGAGAAGAACAGGAACTGGGGTTAGGAACTGTTTGCATTAACTGTGTGCATGTTGGCCAGTTATAGAAGATAATGAGCAACTTGATGGAAAAATGGAAAAAGTGTCAGAAAAGCAGGTGGTGATTCTCCTAGATGTTAATGCCATAAATTCTTTAATATTTAAACTTAAACCAGTCACTCCTGATATTATATCATTCTTCAGTACGAAACCAGTCACAGCTGAAGACCATTTGCCTCTGAGAAGATAGGGTTGCCAAAAGAGCCTTTCTGGTATTTGTAATAAATTTTTGCTGTTTTTACAGGCACTATAGAAGGACCTGGTGCAGAGGGGCTATTGAACTTTGAACCTATTTTGTCTCCTGCACACGAAAAAAAGGGCCCAACAATGTCTTGCCAAGAACTGCAACACCTAAGCTCTCCGACTGAAGTTACAGGTAGGCAGTGTGACAAGACTGTAGAATCATCTTGCATTGATTTGTACTTTTGGTTTCATGCATAAAGGCCCAAATTCAAATACCAAATTCTGATTTTAGTCCATTTTAATCAGGTGGTTTCAGGGATAATCTGCTCTCCTGAAAATTGCTTGCAAGATATTGATTTGCCATACACTATTTTAAATGGAACAGGTCACTAAAGAAGCAGTGGTAATAACTATTTGCTCTAAAAAGCAAATGTTTGCCTTTTTATCTAGGCACTAAATATAAAAGTTTGTTTTAGAATGTTAGTCAAACATGACTGAGACATACAGTTAATTGGAATTCTTTGAAGAAGTAACATGCTGTGAATGTGGGGGTACTTGTTGATTTACAGCACTTACCTTACAAATGCCTTCTGGAAATTGTGTCATCAAAGGTTATTGTCAAATTAAATGGTGCAGGAACTTGCATATTGGCACAGATTGAAGATTAGCTGGCTAACAACAAGTATAAGAAACAGGAGCAAGTGTCATTTGGCCCTCTGAGCCTGCTCTGCAATTCATCAAGATTAGGGCAGATCTTCTTGTTCAATGCCATTTTCCTACATTATGCCCATATCCTTTGAATCCCTTAATATTTAAAAATAAATGTAAACCATTGAAACAACACTCATTTTTATTTTAAATGAACTTGAGAAATGTCTTTATGCAAAGAGTAGTGAATCTTTGTACTTCTCTGTCCCACGAGGCTGTGGACGCTCAGTTATTGGGTTCATTTGAATTCAAAATCATAAATGCCCCACACATCTTATTTGTTGTTTTGACACTAGGCCCTGGTTCCACATTCCTGAGCCAAAGGAAACGTCCTTCCAGAACCTAGTCTGTTGAGCCCTGTAAGAATTTGTACATTTCAATATGTCCTTGCATTCTTCTAAATGCTACAGAATACAAGCCTAGTCTACTTAATCTTTCTGCATACAGCATTCCTGCCATCCCAGGAATCAGTCTGGTGAATCTTTGCTGCACTCCCTCTATGGCAATTATATGTTTCTTTTTAGGGTAAAGAGACCAAAACTGTACACAGTGCTCCAAGTGTAATTTCACCAAGGTGTTAAGATAAGATATCTTTATTAGTCGCATGTAATTCGAAACACACGGTGAAATGCATCTCTTGTGTTGAATGTTCTGGGGGCAGCCTGCAAGTGTCGCCACACTTCCAGCGCCAACATAGATGCCCACAGCTTCCTAACCCATACGTCATTGGAATGTGGGAGGAAACCGGATCACCCGGAGGAAACCCACGCAGACACGGGGAGAACGTACAAACTCCTTACAGTGGCCGGAATTGAACCCGGGTCGCTGGCGCTGTAAAGTGTTACGCTAACCGCTGCACTACCGTGCCTGCCCTGTTTTAAGTGTAGTCTTAGCAAGAGCTCCAAGATGGATGTTCTTGTGTAGGGTTGCCAAAGGCTGCTATGGTCAGGAAGTAACCAGAAAACTAAAATAATTTTATTGTTTATTATGAAGGGAATTAAGAATAGAATTTATTCTTCAATATATTGTGGATTGCTGTGTGCAATATTGGTCTCCTTAGTTATGGAAGGATGTAAATGTATTGGAAATAGTTTGGAGAAGGTTTATCAGCTTGATACCTGAAATATGAGAGAGTGGTTATGAAGAGGATGTTTCCTCCTGTAGGAGAGGGATTGTCTATTTAAGACAAATGCGAGGTGAAATTTTTTTCTAAGGATTGTGTGTGTTTAGGGCTCCCTTCCTCAAAGGACTGTCAGCAGAAATTTTTTAAGGCAGATCCTCAATAAGTAGGTGAAAATTTAAAATAGGTGGATTGGAATGTAGAATTGAAGCTATCTTGAGATCTAACATGAAATTATTGAAAAGTAGAGAAGCCTTGAGGGGCAGAGTGGCCTTCTCGTCCTTCAAATTCACAAGTTTTTATGCTCTATTCCTTCTTGCAAGAGAATCTGCTATCCTTTCCCTGGTCTAGATGTGACTCCTGTACCACAAGAATGTGGTTGACTTTAAACTGTTCTTTGAAATAAGCTGCGTTCAGGAGCAATTGGGGATGCCCATGTTTTGTGGAAAAATTGGGGGGAAAAGTTGCTGCTTCCATGCTAATGTCATACAATCCCAGTCCAATAACTTCTTGTACAATAAGAATACCTTTTGAAAATTCACTGGCTTCTGCCATTTCAATCTTCAATCCTGCTAGATATGCCTTCAATGAATGTCAATAGAGCAGTTAAACATTATTTTCCCTTTATAAAACCAAGTAGATGCTGCCTAATTCGAATATTCACCACCTCAATAATGGTTTCCAGCATTTCGCTGATTACTAGGCCAAGTGATCTGTAATTTTCTATTTATTACTTTCCTTTGGTTTTTAAGTAGCCATGTTAATAATCCAGTTGCTCTATTTCGGAACCTGGGACATTTTGGAAGATCATTATTGATGCATCCATTATGTCTGCTATCAACTATTTTTGAAACTTGAGTTTCAGGGGATCTACCCAGTTTTAGCCTCCTTAATTTTGCCAATGTTCCTGTGCACTGGCTGTTTTGTGAGTTATTGAAATGTTCATGGCACCTGAAGATTCAAGCATGGTTAGTGGGAGAGCAGTATTTTAGAAAATTCCATCTTTCTCATTCTTTGTTGCACCTCATTTCCAACAAATTTCCTGAGGGAGGGACCTAATCTTCAGAACTAATGGGGAAACTGTTCAACCTATGGCAACTATACTCCAGAATCAAGGTCACCCTGCAGTATCTTGTCGACCTGGAGTATGCAAATAATGCTTGCATTTGAAGCTGAACTCCCACATATTGCCAAATTGTTTACCAAAACATAGGAGGATGGATCTTGTACTCAACATCTATAAGACGGGTCCTTTATTGACCTACCCCAGCTCGGCCTGGCCTGTTGTAAAACTCATGGTCTACCAGGCAGCAGTTATTCCTGCTTTCCCATATTCTTTGAACAGGTGAATCAATGTAACGCCTCTCCCAGGCCAACAGCCCCAGTATTGAAGTCCTGGTTACTGTCTGGCTGCATTGAGCCAGCTACATCATTCATGTGCCTGATACTAGACTCCCAAAACACACACTCTATTCCAAGCTCTGTCATGGTGGAGATTACCAAGCAGATCAAGCAGAAGATTCCAGGATGTGTTCAAAGCTTCCTAGAAGAAGTGCAACATTGCTACTGACTCTTGGGATCTCTGGCCATAGCTACTTAAAGTGGAGGAGGACGATTCAGGATGGTATCGACAACTTTGAATCCATTCATACAGAGCACAAAATCCCCACGTGAGTGGTGGAAGAAGTGCACAGCCATTCCAACATTTTTCCATGTTCTTCTGCTGTTCCCGGCTAACATTAAACAAATAGTTGCAGAATAATGGCTACAGCAGGGAATGGGACTATTTGGCCATTCTGAGTTTGTGCTGATTCTCTGCAAGAGCAATATAGCTAATGCTGGTTCATGCCCTCTTCTCATAGAGATGCTATTTTTTTCTTCTACTGATTTTAATTCCCCTTAAAAGCCATGATTGAATCTGCCTCCACTATCCTATAAAACGGTGTTTCCAAATGCCAACTGCATGTGATTTTTTTTTAAGTCATCTTCTTCATTTTTGATTCTTTTGTCACTTACCTTAAATCTTTGCAATCTAGTTCTCAACTCTTCCATTAATAGGAGCACTTTCTGTTATCATTTTGGTCTAGACCCCATATTATTTGGAATTGCTTTATTGTAACTCCCCTTGACTTTTCCCTGCTCTGAGGAGAATAATCTTTGCTTTTCTAGCCTTATAAAAGAAATCCTATATTCAGGAAATCTGTCCAGCACCCTCTCCAAGGCCTTCAAGTTGGGTTGGATCGGATCCTGCAGGGGGCGGAATGATATATGCCAAGTGGCATCTAAGCCTCTGGTGGTGGATCCTGTTCTATTTCTGGACCATACTAATGGCCTTTTGATAGGTTATGCTGTGAAAGGCCTTTTTAAACAGTTTCTAAATGCCTCTGGTATGTCAATCAGGCATGTTTAAAAATATAATAAAAATATTAGAATATATTTATTTAAAAGGTGCTTAAAATAAGTAACATTTAAAAATCAAACAATTACCTGCAATTATTTTTTTAGAAAAGGCTGGTGACGCCATTCAAATTGATGAGGTCACTCTGCATATGTCAGCCATGGGCTGGTCTAGAAGCTCTGCTGTTCCTTGGCTCAGCACAACTGAGCTCCACCCCTGGACTTGGTGGTGAATCCAGCAGCAGAGTAAGAAGTCAGCTGGCTGATATCTGACATCCAGCGCATTCCTGATTTGCGTGTTGCAATGCATAGGTACAGAAGTTTGGAACAAGCTGATCAGCTGTTGCGGCAAGTTGTCAGTTCTGTGCAGATGATCAGCACAATCTGATCCATACTTTTAGATGTGACAGAACTAGTGTTTTCTAAAAGTTTGTCATATTCTCCTCACCTTAGTGTTCTGTGCCTTTGTTTATGAAAGTTATGAAAATAGAATGCTGGGGCTATGTTATGAAAAAATCTTACTCTGAGGTGAAGATAAATTTTATACAAGTAAGCTATGTGTTTTAAATGATAATACTGTCACCCAAGTTTTAATAAAAGAAAATTCTTCCCCCTCAACATCTTGTAGAAGAACCAACATTTGAAGAAAAGGGAAGCCAAGAATTGGTCCAGCTTTCTTTTGAAGAAGTGGCTTCTCAGCAAGGAGAAATGCTTGATACTACTCTTAAAACCAGAGGTATAAAGAGGAAAAAGTTGAAGTGAACTCAACATTTGACTTATGATTGTGTACTGATTACTCGGATGTTTCTCAGTTTTCTACCTTGGGTAAAGTTAGATTCTTCATTTCTCACATCTAACAATCACTATCTCAACCTTGAATTGCTTCTCCTTGGATCTTTTTCCAGTCTTGTTTCTCTCAGTCTGAACACCTTGTCTTGTTTTAAATGGAGCACACATCTCATTCGTTATTTTAAGCCACCTCTGTTCACTTTTTCCTGCTGCAAGCTTATTTTGTTATTGAGTTTTTAATACTCTTTAAACCCAATTCTGTCTTTAACCTTTCTATTGCCACTGAATCTGGCAGTTTCTTCCAACAACTGTCTTTGACATCTTGATAACAGTCTTTGGGGAAAAAACTTATCTTTTTTCCTTGCAGCCAGCCTGCAAACTATGCCCTGCTGCTATTGCAACCTTGCTTGTCTGCCTATTGATGAGTATTGCAAGATACAGTGCTTCTTGCTTTTCCTTCCTTTTAGTTTGATATATTTTCGTGAGGTTACAAAAGACATATACCCATTTCGTATGTCTGCTTTAGGTATTTTCCATAGGAACTTATTACACAACTTTATTATCCTTTAGGTGAAAGTGTGCCAGCTCTTTGCCTCCATTGTGTCTCTATTCTTTGCCATAGAGCACCATTCTGAATTGTTGGCTGTCCTTTTTGAATTTTCTGGTAGATTGGGCAGCATGGACATTGAGAGTTTGGGAGCTATTCTTTGATTTTCTTTCAGTCCTTCCTAAAGATGATATACCTGACTGGGTCTGACTTCAGAGCTTGTGCAGCTCAGCACCGCTTTTCTAAGTGGCTGTTCCTACAGGAAGTCGGGCCAAGTCAGTGGATCATGCACCCTATATTAACCCAATCTCTCATCACTGCATATACACACAGACATATTCCTGCAAGCTTACTGGGTGATGGCTGAAACAGGGGTAATGACTTTTTTTTGAAAGAAAATGCTCTTGAGAATGTGGTGGGTTGGTTGTATTGGATTGTATCTACCTAAGCCAGATCAGACTCTGGACTTCAGGTCTGTACTACTTGGTGCTTCCTGATGCCATTCAAGAGAGTGCTCTTGTACAGTCACATTTTACTTTTCCTTTGGCTTACAACTCTCTGTTGTGCTTGTGCAGATTCCATGGCTGCAGTTACAGCACCCTTAGCATTTGAAGAAGACCTTTGCGCTAATCAGGAGGAAGTCACAAACAGCAGCATGACACTTTCACCAGCAGAGGTGGAATCTAGTAGGTAGAATGACATTACAGCAACTCTCCACATGTTGCTGACATCTTTTTTGAAGCAGTACTTGTTTTGGGTGAAGACCTTTAGAAGATTGTTAAATGGCTTGAGTTTCCAAATGATTGAGAGCCAAGTTCAATGGGCTACATGGTAATGAGTTTCTAGGAAATATGACTCATGGAACTCTGATTTCTGACAGGGTAACAAAGGGGATGCAGTGATCTCAGCAATTCTTTGTGAAAGATAACCAGGATTCAAGGTGTTGCCTTTGAATGACTTCTGAATAGAAAAGGCAGATGTCATTGGGTAAAGATGAAGTTGGGTACCACTCTGGTTGCTCTGTAATGCATGATAATCTGCAAAAATACTTTATTTAAAGAAAAAATTCTAATTGTTGATAAGTGGGCACTAAACACTCACTGATGTGTGGCCATCAATTTTAAATTTTCAGGAAATTATTCAAGAATGGTTTATCATGAAGACCAATGAGGCAGAGAGCATTGTATTATCACGAGAATATTAGATAAGTATTTAAAGTAAAAGAAGATGTAGGGCTGGGGCAGTCACATTGTGCTGGATGGCCTTCCAGGCTGTAAACATTTATAGTTTTAAGTGCTAACATTAAATTACTAACATTAAATCACAAACTGTTTTTCATCTCTCTGTATAACCATGTGACCAAAAATGGTTTGCAAAGATTTGTTTTGTAAATATCTATCTTTTGTAGTTACAGAACTTGAAGGAAATCTGGTTGCAGAAGTAAAACCATTGGAACAAGACTTGGTAAAGGCTGAATTGCCGCTGACACCAGCTCTGGAGCCCATAGAGTCTGCACAGACAATAGAAGGTAGGGAATAAAATTTAACATTTCGTATGACTTAGACATATTTGGTTAGGAACTTTTGCCCATTATGATTCTGAGCCATACATATCAGAAAGGCTTTGGTTCAATCCCATATTCATGCTGAATTGAGTATAACCAACTCAGGTAGCAGTTAAAGTTTCAGTTGATCTCTGCATCCCTGTAGAAGAATGTGGTGGTGGGGTAGGGATGGCTGGGTGGAGAGTTATTATTAACCATGTTCTTGCTGTGATGGTTAACCTTACAAGTGCACTCTGGATTTGGGTGTGATTTCAATATTACTGTGTTCGATTTTTATCTAAAGACTCTACTTGCCTTCATCGTGGGTGCACTAATACGCTGAGAACCTAGCAAGGAATGTTTGCCTTCAAAAGAAAGAGTTGACATTTGGAAGGAATAACAGAAATCAAGAGTTAGCCTGTTTTGCTACTGGGCCCATGTTTATGTAGGGATGCTGCACAAAGATTAAAGAAAATTATCTCTGGAAGGGAATGGCATCAAACTAAAACAGTGCATTTCAGTTTGTTTTACTTTATATGTACTGTTCTCTCCCTAATTTAGCTGTAGGGATTGCTTTTATTACTGGGTCTTCATACATTAATTACAATGATACGAACTCAGTTACACAGAATTTAGGAATCCAAATCCCACCATGACAAATTGTGAGATTAAATTTTAGGTCTGGTTTGCCATCAGAAAATTGACTATCAAACTTGTCGGATTGTTGTGACAATTCAATGCCAATGCTAATTTCCTTTAAGGAAAGAAGCATTCCACCTTTTCCATTCTGGTCTGTATGCGCCTCTCGACCTGCAAAAGGTGACTGATTTCTTCAGTTTCTTCAGGGAATTAAAAGTGGCCTTACCAGCATACCTTTTCCAAACATTAATTATTCATGTTTCTGCACAGCTCAGTCAGAGTTGCCTTAACACTTTCTCTTTGGGTTTTTTAAATAACAACTTTTTAAACCTGTAGTAGAATTAGGGTTGACCTGAATTTGGGTTTGACAGTGTCTTGCAGTCATAAAGTAGTGAGGATTGTTTTTCAGAGCATAGTCATAATGAGTTCAGTTGGCAAATGTGCCATATGGTACAGTATTAAGCTATGCAGACGGGGCTGTTTCCCTGTATTTCCTGAGCTAGCTAATGTCAAGGCCAAGGGAGTGTTGTTTACTTTCTAGGGAAGGGGGTAAAGCAAATTACTTCTGCTAATGTGCAGGTATGGATATCTGATGAGGACAGATGGCACATGACTGATATCTTCTGCATTTACCTAGGCTAGGTACAAGTGAACAATGACTGCATAGGGAGAATACTGGAAAGTTGCTTGTGTGTAAGATGATCTTCATCAGAGCTTAGCCTTTCAGGCAATAATGAGAACATACTAGGTGGAGGAAAGAGGGTATGCACCTGTGGTGCAGTGAGCTGGTGTTACATGATGTGCCAAAGAATGATGGTGGAAGGATAGAAGTTTACACATTACAAGCTTTACTGTATGAAGAACAGTTTCAGAGCATTGACTTAGGTATGGCTGCATCAGTGGAAGGGAGGATAAGTCACTGAGCAATATCATGTGCACTTTGTAGCCAGTGGCAAGTGTGCATCTGGTGAGTGTTATTGAGGAATGACTGTTATTCATTTTGGATTTTAACTGTGACCTACTTAAGTGATTGCCCCACTGTTTAAAAAATAAAATGCTCAGAGCTTGTCAATAGCTTAATATAACTTGTATTATGTCCTCCTTTATTTGCTTGGTATTAATGGGGTGCTGAGGAAAGGAGTGGATGTGAAGGGTAATTTGTTTTCTATCCATTGACTTAAAAAAACATTATTTTTGTCTGTATATAAAATTGAAGGAAGTGGGGAAAAATAGGCTTAGAGCCAGGTTTTAAGTTGTTATATCGCCTGCCCCTCCTTTCCCTGAATAGTTTGTTGGTTTGGGTGCATCCTGTTATGATACTCAGTTGTGAAAAAAATGGTAAGCTGCTGAGTTGCGTCATGGAAAGGACCAATGAGCAAAAACACTAAATAGAAATTAAAACATGGAAACAGTTCATATAGCCTAATCGGTTTGTGGCCAAATTTATCCTCAACAGTTATTTGCCTATTTCCATATCCCCAATTCTTTCATACACGTGTCCAGTCTGATCATGATTTTTTTCATAATTTGTCTTAACCACAAATGCTAGAATTTAATGCGCTACAAATATTTGTAGCTTCTCCAGCTGTCTCTTCTAAAATTTCACCTTTTATATGTGGCCTCTTCTAATAAATTAAGAAGAGTTTGCTGCTCTCTCCCTTGTCACACCTACTTCTAATTTTAAATGTTCAATTATTAAGCTCTTAATTTCAATTGGTTAATACAGACCTTCCTTGCACATCAGCAGTGTGGTTATTCACTGATAATTTCATAATGATTTATTATTTGAGGAATATGAATGGAATGATACATGTCTGCATGCAACAAGACTAAAACAGTGTTTTAGCATGGGTTGATAAGTGCTAAGTAACACCCGCATCACTCTAGGGTTAGGTAAGGACTATCATCTACAAAAAGTAACCACCACCCCTTTGCATTCTAATATACAGCCATTGACAGGTGCACCATATCAGCATGCTGTGCTTACCATTGGCCAGAGACTTAGAATAGCTAAAATACTATGGCTACAAGAGCAGGTCAGCACCAATGACCTGTGGGAGTGACTTGCTGTCTGATTTCCCCTAAACGTTTTCACTATGTCAAAGCATAAATCAGAAGCTTGTTGAAATACTCCCTTGTCTAGATGACTGTAGAGGCCATCCTGTCATACATTTCAGTGAAAAAGTCAACAATGACTTGGAGCCTGGTTTCCAAATGATTCCTGAGTGAAGGTACCTATTGCAACAGGAAAGAGAGAAAAGTAAGTTGAAGCAGTGACACTGCCTTGCTTGAACCTTAAGTTTGAATTGGGGTTAGCTCTCTGCTAAACCAGCTTAGAATAGCATCTCACGTGCCATTGTGTGGCACAGAGATTCTCAGTCTTTTAGAATGTTCATTTCCAGTAAAATACTCTTGCTCCTATAAATGCCTAATGATGTCACAGGCTGCTCTTTTTAAGGTTTTGGGCCGCTCTCAGGACTATTAGCACCCTATGACCAGGACAACTACTGTGCTAAGTTCATTTTTATTTATTTCTACTTTTTTTGTGAACTGTTGTATTAAATTATCTCAATGCTATTAAAGTCTCACTGAACTCCTGTAATCTTTTGTTCCTTTCTCCTGCACATTTTAACGTTGAAGGCACTTTGTTATAGTTTTGCCTGCTTTGTAAATGCCCCTTTCCAGTCTCCAGCTTTATTATTTAGTGAAGTCTCTAACAGCAACTCCTCCCCCTCTACCCCAAGCGGTTTAGTGGCTTTACAACAAACCGTATTAGTCTGTTACTTGTCACTAATCAAGTACATTAAAACTCCATTAATTCACTTGTGTAGGGCTTCATTATAACATTGTTGGAGGCCAAAGGGAGAGAGATCTGAGTGAGATGGAGCATTAAAGTGGCAGGTAACTGGAAGCTCAGGGTCACCTTGAAGATCAATTGGGGGTGTTCTGCAAAGCAGTCACCCAATATGTGTTTGATTTCTTCAGTGTAGACCTGATTGCAGAATGCAATCCACTAAATTAGATGAACGGTATGTGAATTGCTGCTTCACCTGGAAAGAGTGTTTGGGTCCTGGATGTTGCAAAGGATAAAGGCAAAAAGGAATGTATAGTATCTTATTGAGTTGTGTGGGGAAAGTATCATGAGAAGGGCAGTGGTTGGTGGAGATGGAAGAGCCAAGTCGCAGACAAAATGGTCTCTTCGAAATGATAAAAGGTGAGGAGAGAATGTGTCTGGTGATGGAATGTTGCGATATTGTTGAAGGCGGTTAATGTTCACAGAAGATGGTACTTTAAATGTAGAAGCTGGCTGGGTGAAAGGTGAGGACAAAGGGACCCCTGTCCTTGCACAGGATTGCTTGAGAGGAGAGTGAGAGAGAGGTAGTGCAGGCAATCGAGCAGAGGCTGTTGAGAGCTCTGTCAATTATGAAATAGGGGAAGCTGAAGAAATCTCAGCACTAGTGTGAAAAGTCTCAGCATTGCAACAGGTATGACAAAGATGGAGTAACTGGGAGAATGGAATGGATTCCTTACAGAAAGCAAGGTGTGAGGAGGTGTAGTCAAGTTGGCTGTGGGACTGTGATGGATTTGATCATGAATCTTTTATTTATTCTCACAGGAGGCTGCCTTTCAGCTGATTGGTCCATGCCAGCTCCCAGCGAAGAAATCCCATTAGTCCTGTTCCCACTCCCTTTTTTCCCCCCTATATCCCTACAATTTATTGCCTCTCACACATGCCCATTAACTCCCCTTTTGGTTCATTTTGCCTTTAATCTACACTAAGGGGTAATTTACAGTATTCAATTAATTCTAAACACATCAGTGGCAATAAAGGAAATGAAATTTTTGAGCTCTCCACAAGCGTAGAAAACATGCCAATAAAGTCATCCTCGTATCAGAAAAAGGGGTGAGGGAGGGGACCTGAACAGGATTGAAAACAAGAACTATTCTACTTATCCCACAAAAGGGCAGCATGTTCTGCCAGTTTGGATACAAACTGCTTACCTCTCCTAATGAATTTATAATTCAAGTCCAAGGCTAATTCCAATTCCATTTGCAATTTTTTTGTGGTATTTTGAGTGCCTTCTGAAAGTCCATTTGGATAGTATAGATAGGTATACCTTTGCTTACCCTCATAAAGACATCCTTAAAAAAAGAAATTGACTCGATTAGTTGAAATGAATGTGCTAAACAAAAGCATGTTGGCTTTCTTCTATCAGGTATTTGTTTAATTGCTGAGTAACTCAGTACTTAATGGTGAATTTATTTTGTGCTTTCTATTGTTTATTCATGGGCTGTGGACATCATCATCCTTCTGTTTTTGTCCATGAACTGATTGACTTGTCAGGACATTTTAGAGGGAAGCCAATTGTTATGGGTATGGAATTACATATAGGTTAGGCAAGGTAATACTGCAGATCTCTGTCCCCACAAGTCATCAGCAACAATCTGACAATTTCATCATTGCAAGTATCTGTTTTTTTTTGTTTGTTCTATATTTAATTGTCATTTAATTCAGAGTTTAAAATTAACCAAGCTGTTTTGGTGGGATTTGAGCTTATCTTCAAATCAATGCTTCACATCTCTCAATGTCAAGTCCAGTAACGTAGGCTACTGTATACTTGAAATGATCAATTCATTTCTTTGGTATTTCTTGTATCTTGCAAGTTTTTTCCTGCTTTACAATGGGAAGTCATACCTCAGAAGTAATCAATTGGATGTGCAGAACTTTGACACATCCTAACATCATGGCTAAGTAAATGCCAGTTTCTCAGCTCCTTCTGCCACGAGTTTCTTTGTGGTTTCATCAATTGGAGATTCTAAAATTTGCTGTTCCATATTTATTAAATAAACTCATCAAAATGAGTACTAGACCTTCATGTTACCTCCCTGAAAATTTTGTGGTTTATCCTGTTGTCTGCAAAGCTATGTCTACCACTGCATATTTTAAAAAAATTTCCCTTTATCCATTGTGATATCACTCATCTTGCCCTCAGCCACCAGGATGCACTTCCTACCCAATGTGGCATGTGATGCACACCAGGAGATAGCTGGTATGAATTGCGACAGAAGTAGAATTGCCAACAGTGGATAAGGTGGAAGAGGAAAATCAAAGGGGGTTTTCACTCATGTTCTGTATGAATCAGAAAGCAAAATACTGTAGATGCTGAAAATCTGAAATAAGAATGATATATGCTGGAAATACTCAGCGTTGATGACATAAAATGTTCTCTATTTTTCCCTCCACAGAATCTGCATCTTCTGCTGAGTATTTCCAATGTTTTCTGATTTTAATTCGTACTCCAAAAATCAAGGCACATAATTATACAGTTGAGTACATGATCAGGCAGAGTTATAAGAACTGGCAAGAACAATTGGTTTATAAAGGAGCTGGTTATTTATCCATGTCCTTTATTCCTGAAGCGGCAGAAACTGGTTGCAATAGAGTACGAGGGCATATACCTTGGTCAAATAAAAATCCATTGGACTGTGCTATACGAAGGCAGTGATATCTGAATGAGTGTAGTACTATTTGAGCTAATGTAATAGCTGGAATCCGACACACATGACAGATTCTAATTGGGTCAGCTAGAGCAGTTTGAATCATAATTGACCATCCAACCATGCTAATAATTATGTTTAGATTTATTGCTGCCTTTAACAGAATTTATATATACGAACAGTGTTGGGAGATGGGAAGGAGATTATTTCGTTCATCCCTGGGCAAACTGGACACATTTGTCTTTATCCATTCGTCCAAGTCAAAATTTATTTTTCATTTCTTCTCGAGTAGTAAAATACCTCTTTCATTGCTGAAAATCCTAGACAAATACTGCATTTAGTATTTCTTTCAAGTGGCCAAGCATTAGAGTAGTGCACACCCCTATCTTCAGCAGGTATCCAGAGATCAGGAGCACAAACACTAGTTTATCAACATCTCAGCACACTATTGAGCTCAATAATTGAGCCATAAAGCTGCCATGATGAAATTAGTAATTAAATAAATAGTAGTGATTGAACTTGGGCCTTTCTGGTATGGCTTAATGTTATTGAAATCAGTGCTTTTACCTTCTATGTCTTTAAAAGATTATGCCAGGTCTTGCTTCTTTAACACTGGTGTCACAGATGTAGAAGCATACAGAATAGGAGAGCAAAAAAACCGCTGAATACATTTGTTTGTTGAGTTGATAATGATATTGTTGTATTTAGCTGCTGTTTTTCCCTTGTGTAGAAGAATTGGGTGTACCATTCACCAGCTTGACTCAAGTTGAAACATCTTTCCACCCTGTAGACTGCAGTGATCCAGTTTTGAGCAGTGCTGGCATAATGGATGATCACTTAGTTTCAAACATGATGAAGACAGAGGTCACAGTTAATGCTCAACTGCAAGCACCAATAAACAACTCACCGAGCACCGTGCAACAGGAGAACTTCGGCCATGGTACTGAAACTCCTGTGTTCACGGAACCATTCCCACCCACCTCCAGAAACATTGACTTTGCAAAGGGCACTGGGGTACTTACCAGCACCACCACAAGCACAATTGCCCCAGTTACAGAAGTTTCACCTTTGGAACATCCTGAGAAAGACAAGTTTGCAAATGAAGTAAAAGAAATTGCACAAGCCAAAGAACCCCAAGTAGTAAAAGTAGCTGTGGAGAAGAAAAAGAAAAAGAAAAAGCGTTCGCATCCAAAGGCATCTCAGCCTGTAGTGGATGTTCCAGCTAAAGCTAAAGATGTTCATAGAATTATTTCTGATCAACGTCTAGAAGAGCTGCCTGCTGGAGTGATACAAGAGCACAAAGAAATCATCTTGAACACTGAGAGATCATTTAAGGAGACATCAGGAATGAAGGAAAAAGCACGACAGGTGGATAACACATCAAGTCAAAGCGGTGTTTGGGCAACAGGAAGTGCCGGGGATAAAATGGCATGTGCTCCATTGCAAGATATTAAGGGTTCTTCAGAGGTTCGTAGAGCAGACATAGTAGGGAGTCAGAGAGGAGAGGTGGCTTTTTCAGACAGCACATCACAGGTGGAATTGATTTCAGAAGTAGAATGGACTGAGCATCCTTTGGATTCTTGGAGCAGAGAGGTTACCTCCCCTGAATCTCTCCAAACAGGTGAAGTAGAAAAAGTAATACCTGAATCTCTCCAAACAGGTGAAGTAGAAAAAGTAATACAGCCATCTTTAGAACAGTGGAGTGGTGAAAATGCTCCTTGCAAGTCACAGAAAAAGTCTGAGGTAAACAAGTTAGCAATAACTTCTCTAGAACTTGGGGATATAGAAAATGCTCCCCCTGAGTCAATGAAAGTGCCTGAAATGAAGGAGATGGAGGTGTCTTATATAGAACACGTGGATCCAAAAACTGCGCCCTCTGGATCAAAGCAGACATCTAAGGTGGATGAAATAGCAGAGACCCCTCTAGAAAATGGGAATAGAGAAATTACTGTCCCTATGTCGCAGGAATGCTCTAAAGTGGGAGAAGTGGCACAGACCTCTCTGAAACTTGGAGGTGAAGAAAATGCTTTCCCTGAGTTGCAGCAATCATCTGAGGTAAAAGAAATGGCAGAAGCCCTAACTGAGAACCTAGGTAGAGAAACTTCATCCCTCAAGTGGAAGGAAGTACCTGAGGTAAAGGAGATGGCAAACCCTTGTGTAGAAAATGTTGCTAGTCAAAATATTCCTCCTCAGTCAGAGCACATGCCTGAGGAGAAGGAGATGGTAGAGAACTCTCAACTTGTTTGCAGAAAAGTTGCTCCCCCTGAATCAAAGAAAACATCTGAAATGAACAAGGCAGCAGAGATCCCTCTGTATCACCTGAGTAGAGAGATGGGTGGCCTTGACTCTCAACAAATGCCTGCGGTGAAGGAGATGGCAGAGATGCTTATAGACAATGTAGATACTCCCTTTGAATCAAATAAATTGCCTGAGGTAAAGGAAGTAGATGGGCATTCTCTGGAGCAAGTTGCTAAACAAGCTATCCCCCACCAGTCAGAGGAAACATCAGCAGTGACGAAGTTAGCAGAAAGCCCTTTGCACAGTATGTACAGAGAGGCAGGTGTCCTTGAACCAGAGCAAATGTCAGAGATGAAGGAGATAGTACAGAGCCCTCTGCAACATCCGAGTAAAGAAATGGGCTCCCTTGAGTTAGAGCAAACAACTGAGGTGAAGGAGATAGCAGAACACCCTCTGATGAGAGAAGCAGGTGTTCTTGAGTCACAGCAGACATCAGAGGTAATGGATGTGATAGGGACCCCTCTGGAACATGTGAATACAGAAATGACTCCCCCTGATTTACAGCATACTGCTGAAGCGAAATGGGTAGTGGATACTCCTTTAGAGCATTGCAGTACTGTATTTACTTCCACTGAATCGCAGCAGAGATCTGAGATAAAAGAACTTGAGAGTCCACTGGAATGTTGGAAGAGTGAATCTGCTTTCCCTGAATTGCAGCAAAGTTCTGAGGTGAATGAGATGATGGAGGGTCCTTTAGAATGTCAAACTGAAATCAAACTCTCAGAGTGCACTGACCAAGTTGCACCCCTATCACTGAAGCATGAAGCATCAAAACCACTGGATAATAATGAGGGGAAAAGTCCAAAGTCTCCATTGAGAAAAGGAGGTGCAAAGCTCCTCCAAAAGCGAGGATTCACTAAAGGTATTTCACAGAAGGAGACTGGTGCAAAAGTGTCTCCTGAACAGCACAGGGCCTTGAAGACTTCGGTGCAACCGAAGGTAGCAAAGGCTCCAAACCAACGACGGGGAGATAATGACCCTCTAGAACCAAAGGAGTTTGGAAATGTTAATGCACAGTCTGACCAGGGGCATCTGGATGAAGGTCCTCGTCAAGATGAAGGTGTGTTCCAAGAGCACTTTTCTTCTCCATCTTCCCCTTTCCCCATCCCTGTCCCCGGCTTCAACTTACAAAATCCTGTCATCGGAATTTCAAACTGACTGTAATGGCACAGCATGATATCTTCCTTTGGTTTACTAAAGCACCCATCATTTTGCATGCACTATTTCTCTTGAACTTGTAATTAATCCATTGCTTACTAACCACAAGGATTCTGTTGGATGAAATTAGCAGCTTGTGTTTAGTGGATATCTTTATAACCTACAGCATGGCATTTGGTTGGTTTTAAAGTGATTTTGATAGCATTTGCTTATTTTGTGAAGTTAAGTTCACATTTACATTGATTTAAGGGGAGTGGCAGAAGAGAAGAATAAAAACGGTAAGTGTCTAACCATATAACTGGATGTTACATACTTGTATGTTGAAAAATGGAATGTGTCTCACTTTCTCAAATGGAAAGTTGTTCAGAATTTTTTTGGCAATACAACTTTAGTTATCGACAGTAGTAGAGACTTCTTCATGCATACAGTAATCATGAATTCAAAAAGTTGCACATATTAATACTGTAAACCTTGGACTTTGGAACTATAGGGGGGAAAAGACAATACAATTTAAGTAAAGACTTTAACAGATAACACAGAAAAAATGTCTTACAAAAATTGTCCCATGAAAGTAATGACAATGAATCAGGAAGGATGATGAGGCATTACTGAGGCTTTACTTTGACATGTGTTTTGTATTCGTGATACAAAGGCATTTCCCATTAACAGCTGACTTTGCCTTTTAATCAAAATCAGTATAAAGTTTAGATTAGCTGCCTTAGTTCACTAATTTCTTCCTATCTGCCATGTGACCCAGTCACTGAGGAGTTAGTAATAATGAACTATCAATTTAAATATGTGACTGATTGATGGGGAGGATTAGAAGGAATTCTGACTGATGTTGAGATTTTAAGGTAAAATTGGATGAAATGTTTGAATCAGGCTAAGATATAGGACCAAGGGGATGGGGTTTGATTTTAGAATGTTTACCAAATAACTGATATAGGCATGACAATTTGAAGGTGGCCTGTTGCACTTTATCTAAATCATAGTTGACATCTGGAGAAACCAAGAGGTGCTATATTTGTCAGTCACCTTTGATAAGTAAAAAGTAAATAGTTCAATTTGTACAGATTAAAGCAATTTGGACCAATTATTTGTCAGTTTTAACGATGCATAGAAGTTTTGGGATTCAATCTCCTAATGGGGCCTGCTCTTTAAATAGTCACAAAAATTACAGCTCATTTACTGATGAAGCCTTTTAAAAAAGAGTATGGTTTAGGCTATATGCTGTGGAACATAAGAGTGGTGGGTGCCTGGAATGTGCTGCCTGGGGTGGTAGTGGAGGCAAATATGATAGGGACATTCAAGAGGCTCTTAGACACATGAATGTGCAGGAAATGTAAGGATATGGATATTTAGGCGGAAGGGATTAGTTTAGTTGGGATTTCATTACTAATTTAATTAGATCGGCACAACATTGTGGGCCAAAGGGCCTGTGCCGTGCTGTATGGTCTATTGTATCCTGAAAGTGTTGGGCAGCTTCCTGTCATCTTGAAAATTGAATTTTTGTTTCTACTTTTTAATCTTACTTGCTGGACTTTCTCTGTTGAAAGATTGATGTTCAGTGGAATGGTGTGTAGCAGTAGATTTAAACTTGCATGTACGTGGTGATCCCTGAGAACATTGACACCTCTGAGATGCTCCTTGCACTTACAGAATCACAAAATGATGCTGGGCATCATTCCATGCCAGTCTTTTTGAAAATAATTATCCATATAGTTTTGCTCCCCTGCTCTTTCTATCAACCCTGCAAATTCCTCCTATTTATTTATGTACTTATTTTCCTGCGGTAAGTCACCAATGAATTTGCTTGTGTTCCCCTTGAAAGGCAGTGCATTCCAGATCATAATAATCTGTGTCAGGAAAAAATTGTCTCCATTTTTCCATCCACCCCTTATTGTCAATTCTTTTGGCAACTATTGTACATCTACGTCCTCTGTTAACTGGCCCTTGAATAAATAGCCACACAATTCCCCTTACAACCCTATTAAAACCCTGAACTTTGTTCACCCCCATAACTTGTAATGGCTGGGGTGCAGAGCTGATTTACCTGAATGGTACTTGGAACAGGGAGAGACAAGAGAAGCTGAAATTCTCTTAAGGGTAATACATTTCTGCTGCTTTATATCTGTTCATTTCACCAGTGCTTGTCCTTCTGAAATCTGCTACTATCTTCTTTACTGTTAACAACATTTCCAAGTTTGCCTTATAAACCAAAGTTTTGGTCATTCATATGCTGTGGCATGATTTTAATCCTTATGTCTGTGAATTTCTCTTCGGTCTCACAAAGAGCCATTCGCCAATAATCTTTGCCTTCTGTCCTGTAGCAATTTTTGGAAACATACCACCACTGCCCTTCAATCTTACATTTTCAAACCTCACTGTGCATAATCAACATAAAAAGAGCATGTTAAGGGTGCAATGGGTAGAAGGCACATCCTATGTCCCCTCTACCCATTGCACTCTTAACGTGCTCTTTCTGACACCCCACTGGTGGTCTGGCATACCCACTGAGTCCTGGAAGTTTCTCCTTTATTATTAGGAAATTGTAATTTTTAACATCCAAAATCCAGGATGAGTTTAACAAAGTAAATGCTAAATGAATAAGAAGTTATACTAAGTTATTGAATACATAAAAGTTAAAGGATATAGAATGCATGATTCACACATATAGTTTTTAGCATATAACAGAAAGAAATCTGCTAGTCTTGGAAGCCAAAGTTTTAGTAGTTAGTTGAGGTACAGGGAGATAATTTGCTGAACAATGCTTTCTTTGCAGAATTATATTGTTTCTGTTATTTTGTTTTTCTGCAAAGTCCAGTGACATCAGATCTTTTTTTCTTCTCCCAATGTGGTTCACTACATTTCGTGCCATCCACAATGTTCTGAATGTTAAGTGGCTCTGTTTACAGTTCAAGTAGCACATGAGCAGATGGATCACTGTTTGCTGATCACGGTCAGCCTTCCATTGTTTATCTGTAATTTTGCAGACAGAAGTGTACACAGGTTTTATATTTTGATATAAATAAACTTGGAAGTGTCTCCTCTTAAAACCAAAGCTGAATTCTGAAATGCAGGGAGCAGGTGGTTGAACAAAATTATATGTTTAAAATAAAATATTTTGGTATCTTTTGTAATTTTGTATAATTTTGCTAATCCCCAAACATTTTGGTCTACTTTTGTGCTGAAATATTAAGAAAAGTTGCCTGATTATTAACGCACAACATTGTACACTCATCTGATTATAGATTAAGAAGTAGGAGCTCACTCATATACACTCCCTTCATGAATTTTCATTACTAAAGAGAATCATTGTTGTAATGTAGAGAATGTTAGTCAATTTATTTCTATCTTCCTGACCTTTCTGATGCAATGAATGTATTGAAATGAATGTATCGAAGTCAAATAAAAACTTCATGCTCAGAAAGATATCATGTAGACATCCGCTATTTTGAAATCCTGTTTTTTTTTCCCTCTTTCACACGATATGGGCATTGCTGGCAAGAACAATACTTTTAAAAAAAAACTTTATTTATACAGCACAGTAATAGGCCCTTCCAGCCCAACGAGTCCATGCAGTCCATTTAAACCCATGTTAACCTACCTGTACTTCTTGGGAATGTGGGAGGAAACCAGAGCACCCAGAGGAAACCCACACAGGCACGGGGAGAACGTACAGACTCCTTACTGACAGCGACGGGAATTGAACCCTGATCACTGGTGCTGCAGTAGCGTCATGCTACCCACTATGCTACCGTGCCGCCCTTTTCTATTGTTCTTGAGAGGAGGGTAGTAAGCTGCCGCCTTGAAATACAGGTGACCCCCACATTACAGGGGTGTTGCTTTCCTAGAAATTATTCCATATCTCAAGTATTTTGGTAGTGATTTGTGAATACTGTATGGGTGAATTTCCATACACTGAATGGCTGTAGCATGGAGGCCACTTATATTACAGTTCGTTTGGTGAAGATGTATCCATAGTATTGTTAGGATGTTCCAGTATTTAAATCCGCAACAATGAAGGTATGGTGATATATTTCCAAGTTGGTATAGAATGTCACTTGGAAGGGAACAAACAAATGATGGTATTCCCATGCACCTTCTGGGTAGTAGAGGATGTAGATTTGGCAACTGTGGTTGAAACCTTGGCATGTTGCACTTAATGAGACTCACTGCAACATCTGTACGCCTGTGATGGAGGGAGTGAATGTTTAGGCTGGAGAACTTGGTGCCGGACAAATAAGCTAGTTTCTTAAGGATAAAACAGAGTTTAGGATGTGTGGATCGTCTCTTTTTTTGGTTGTAAAAGAATGAATGAGGCATTCAATTTATTTGATGTTTTAAAGGAACTGTCAGGAAGACTGTTGCTAAGCTGACAGCCTCTGGTGAAGGTACTTAATTATGGGGGTTGTGTCTCTCTTGAAGTATAGAACTGTGTTGCACTGAGGCAAATGAATGCCATCACTATGGCAACATCTCATCACACAAGTGAGTGAATTCAGATTTTTTTTTAAGAAATAGCATTTAGAGTGGATGAGTAATGGTTTGGGGCTTTGTCTGAAAAAAGTAATAGTTCTGTATCTCAGCAAAAATTACAGCCCTTCAGCATATTGTTTGAGGGAATAAGATACAGCTTGTATATGAATTAACTCAATTTGTTGTCTTTGCCACTCTAGCCCTTATAAAATTGTGATTTGGATTTTTTTTATTACAAATTTACAAATTGACCCATCTCATTCATAACATTAAAAAAAATTAAATCTATCTTTTTAGCTGAGCTTTAGGTTATTCCCTTCATAGTGGCCTTGCATTAGGTCCAAGCTTTTTTTCATTCTGTAAATCAATGAGGGAAAGATGGTCAATGTTCCCTTGCTACTCTTGTCCATATGTCAAGAACAAACTACTTTAAAATAAAGAAAATCAGGTGCAATAATGAACTGAATCTTGCCATACCTGCCCCATGGTCAGCGCCTGCTTGCATTCACTCAGTCCAGATGTGGAGGGCCAATCTTGCTGGCAGCAAGTCAAGCTGCACGGTCTCAACACAGCCTTGGGTGATGGCACAATAGTCAGATTACTGGACTAGAAACCCAGAGGTCTCAACCAACAACCAGGGACTTGAGTTTAAATCCGAAATGGCATTTGAATTTAATTTCAATCTGTAAATTAGAAACAACACCAGTCTGTGTAAAGACCACAAACACTGGATTGTCATTAAAAGTCCACCTGATTCATTAGTGTCGTCTTCCAGGGAAGGAAATCTGCCATCCTTATCAGGTCTGGCCTATTTATGACTCCAGATCTATGGAAATGTACTTGACTCTGAAATGGTCTGGCAAATCGTTCTGTTCAGAGTCTGTTAGGGATGGACAATAAATGCTGGCCTTGCCAATGAGGTCCACATTGTGAAAAATGAAGAAATAAGAGCTAGTTATTAATATTTTCTACTGACATGCACTTTTATCCTATAACTCATTTTATCTCTTCTCTGTTCAGCAGCATTGTAACATAAGATGGCTAGTGACATGTTAATTCATGTCCTTTCATCCCCAGTTGGTTCAATGTAAATGATCAATGTAATTGCCACTGGTTATCACATTTTGCTGTCTCATTCTGCACTAGTTTTTGCTTTGCCATCCAGAACCTAAACCTCCGACCAGCAAGTTGTTTTCATTCAAGGCATTCAGCAGCTATGAATGCGTGATCTTGCAGCATCGGAGCTTGCATATATACAGTAATTATTAACAGATGTGAAGTTTAAAGGTCTTTTACGAAGAAGGTCAAAAGACCAGATGCCTAGCTCCTGTGGGAGAGCTGACCAATAACTTAATTGAAGGAAAAGCTTTTAAGAGGATTTTAAAGGTGGAAGGAGAATAGAGGTGGAGTTGAGTTCAAGTAGTACCAATGGATTAGGTGTAGCTATTTGGACCAATGGTGGAGCAAAAAGAGAGGCATGTGCAGAAAAACAGATTTTTGACAATTAAAGAAAGCAGAATTAGGATTTGGCCAAGTGATTTGAAGATATGGGTGGGGTGGGGAAGAGAGGAGGGTTGCGGTAGTGAGAAATATAATCTCAATGTGTTTAGGAGAAGCTGAGCATTTGTGTAGTTCAGCATCGTAGGAAGTCATGCAATTAATGAGCTACATTTTACTTGACCTGTCCATGGTCAAAGTCAGCATGCACCCAGCTGGTCTGGCTTGCCTTCTGCACTCTCAAGTCAGGCAGCAAGATCTCTGTGATGGTTAACACTCTGGTGATATACCGCTGAGTCCCAGCCACTGGAATGTCCTAGAAAGATGTTGACAGCAAAGCTGAGAGCAGAGCTTCAGCTTTCGACAAAGCTGTTTGAAATTTTAATAGTTTTTAAATGTCTCTAGTGTTCAAAAACAATTGAAAACAATTAAAAATAGAACTACGTAATTGAAGAAAATAAAAACTATTTAAGTTTTCAAGAAGTCACTTATTTTCCCCTTTATCTACTAATTTGCAAGTCTAGAATCCCCATTGAAATAAGCAGTGTCCCATTCACATGTCAGGTTTGATTTGACATAAGGTTGGATGAGTTAACGGCCAGAATAATGCTGGGGAATCCCAGAAAGAGGGCTCTGTTGTTGGACTTCATATGAAGTCTAGCAATGGGATGGAATGTAATGAAGATGCAATGCCATCTGTCACTTGCTTAAGGTTTGAATTTTGTATTTGGTAGTGCAGGAGGTCTACCAAAATTTCAACAGCTCAAGGTCATCAATTCTGTTCAGAACCATTTAAATCCAACCCAGCAATTTTCACCCCAATGAGTTCATAATATAGGATCTCATTTGAGGGTATACTGTATTTTCTTTGGATAAGATGTTAAATTGACATTTATTCCAGTTGGTTACCAATCCATTATTACCATTAAAAATGAGAAATATATTCTGCTCTTTTGAAAATTATTCTATGCTGGATAATTACAGATGAGACAGACTACTTGTTCTTTTTTAACAGCTGTCTTGAGAGATTCGTATTCCTTTCTCCTGAGGCATTGTAGAATACAATTGTTTTGCTTAAATTATCCCAGGGGCACTGTCTGTTCCTATCTAGAAGTTTGTTCTACATGTTGATTTTATTTTCTAACATCAACGCTGTCTTTTACTAGTTGGACCTCTGCCCCTTAGTTCTATGCCTGCAGTGTAATTTGAAATGAAATGCTTAATTTTTTCTACATCCTTTACTGCTTTGAATCTCTTATCAAGTTTATTTTGCCTTTCTTCTAGGCTAAAAAGTTCAAACCTTTCCAGTCTTTCTTCATAACTTGGACGAACGGATTCCTGTATTACTCTAGAGCTGTCTTATTCCAGAGCCATCTTACTAGGTTGCTACTGAGGAATTGCTGCATAGTAGGAGACCAAAGTGAAGTGAACTCGTAGGGTGGGGAGCTTTGGAATTCTTTACCCTTGGGAGCTGTGGAGGCTCAGTCGTTGTTTCATTCAAAATGCAGATCAGCATATTTCTGGACATTTAGGAAATCAAAGGATATAGTGATGTTGCTGGAAAGTGACACTGAGATAGATCAACCATGATCTTAATGAATAGCGGAACAGACTTGAAGGGCCAGATGGCCTGCTTATGCTCCTGTTTTCTCATGTTCATGTGCTCTTATAAATTGGAGTTGTCGGGGTAATATTTTCAGAAACGGATGTCAGCTAAGTGACCATGAAAATTAATTTTAATTAACTTAAATAATTTTTACTTTCTTCAATTTTTAATTGTTTCCAAATGTCTTTGAATGCTAGAGGCACTTAAAAATTATTAAAATGCCAGAAACCATAGCTCTGCTCTCACCTTTGCTATCAATATCTTTCTAGGGCATTTCAGTGGCTCAGACTGAGCACTCTTGCCAGAGGCCTAACTACCACCAAGATCTCGCTGCCTGACTTGAGGGTGCAGAAGGCCAGCAAGATTAGCTCTCTTTAGCTAGACCGGATGGGTGAAAGCTGACCTTGACCATTAGTCGCCTCGTGTATATTACCAGAGGTTCTCCAATAGATTTTTTTAATGAGATTTTTGAATCTTTGCTGAAGTAACTCTCTGAACTTGAAACCAGCAAGTCCTGTATTGATTGCAGAATTTCTCCTCACCTTGCATATGTAATGTGCTAGGAGTGGGAAGAGGTTTACTTTGTTACAGTTGGATAGATTTATGGAGCCAAGCAAGAGCTGGACACCAGAAGTATTGGAAGGAGTGTCAAAGGTGAAGATATGATGCATCACAGTGACATAGGATGTCCCTGACTTTGCTTAGGACTATTTAATTACAGGGATGGGAATGGAAATTTGATTGGAGAGAGAAAAGCAAGGAATTTTCAAAAGAAGTGGTGTAAATCAAAATAGATATGGAATGTGGACCCATGTTGTAATCTCATTCACTTGAGTCATTGTTTTAAAAATATAGGAATATACTAGAATGGTTATTCCTTTGGTTGCCTGTGGATTCCATGTTACTTAATTTGCTAGATTGATGGATTCTTCCTGTTGTGGGTCTCAAAATTAATTACAAGATCTGATTGAATGCCACAAAGTCGTAGATTTAATCAGATAAGAGGTTTGGTTTAAAAGCAAATCTTCTAATTGTGCCTGTGGACTTCTTTGGTGTTGCTGCAAGCATTAGCAGATAAACATAGGTATGTAGTGGCTGCTACCGCGATGTGAAAGTAAAACACTAGTCGGTGGGCTGCAGAACAAAAACTGATTTATTTTCCCGCCTTGTGCATGCCTTTTAAGAGGAACAGTTCCCACCCACTGAAAACAGAAATGATGTATGCGCTACGTCATCAAACTTATCCCGTGTGTGGGTTATCCCCATCTCTCGGGGAAGATGAAGGCCCAACGCCATCTTGGGCCTCACCGCTTTGACGACGCGCAACCCGGCTCAGCGCCAGCTCGCTTGCTCGGAAGGTGAGTCGCTACACAGCCACCAACCCCCCCCCCCCCCAGAACCGGCGATACGGTCCCCAAGGTTCGCGGGCTATGCTAGCCGTTGCTTAGGAGGTTGGCCTTTGCATCGGAGTGTTGGGACCTCAACCGGTTGTTGTAGATCTAAATGGGCCGGTTTGAGGTGGTCCGTCGTGAAGACCTCTTCCTTGCCCCCAATATCAAAAATAAAGGTGGACCCATTATTCCTGATGACCCGGAACGACCCCTTGTATGGTCATTGCAATGGTGCCCAGGGTGTGCCCCTGTGAACGAAAACGAACTTAGTCTTGTAGTTCCTTGGGCTCACAGGATGGGGCTTGACCATGCCGTGAAGTGGGAATCGGTGCCAAGCTGCCGAGCTTCTCGCGCAGTCTTTCCAGGACTGTCGTGGGTTGTTCCTCTTGGCCCTGAAGGGCCGGTATGAAATCCCCTGGGACAACCAGGGGCGCACCGTACACAAGTTCAACTGACGAAGCGTGGAGATCTTCCTTGGGGGCAGTGCGTATGCCGAGCAGGACCCAAGGCAGTTCATCGACCCAGTTAGGGCCTTTCAGGCGGGCCATCAGGGCTGATTTCAGGTGGCGGTGGAAACGTTCCACCAACCCGTTTGATTGAGGGTGGTAGGCCATGGTGGTGTGCAGCTGCGTCCCTAGCATGTTCGCTAATGCAGACTAGGTGTGAAAGCTGTCTAGCCCAACACTGTTTTCCTCATACTGGGTCACAGTCCTGTATCTTCCTCAAGCAGTAGCATGCCCCACTCTATGCCCGTGTAATGCCTGTGGATTTCTTTTGTATTGTTGCAAACATGGGAAGTAGAGGTAGAGTAATAAATAGTCATTGTTGTAGATAGTAACTCTCAACGGGTCTGCAATGTCCTTGTGTGAGAATTATCAAGAGTCATACTACATAGCACAAACAAGGATATTCTACACTTCTATTCATATTATTGATATCCATTTGTAGGGTTCTCATTTTGTCCCTTTTATTTCTTTTCATCTCATTTTATCCTTGTGCTTTGGCTATTTTACTTTGTTTAGTTTCTGCCCTTTTTCCTCCCTTAACCTTTCCTGCTGCCTCTCTCCCTCTGCTCATTCTCTGCTTCTCTTAACATGTTCTCCTTTTCCTGGTTCTGCCCTCCCTCTTTTCAGGTTCTGTTGTCTTTTCCCGCGTATCTGTCCTTTAACCCATCCCGTGTCTCCCCCTCTACTGATAACTTTTGCCTTTACACCCCTTCTATTTTTATAATTAGTTTCTTTTAATACCATCAGGAGAACTTGGAAATTTTTTTTACATTTATCTTGACATTTTACAATCCAGGGTCACCAGCTATTAAAAGCCACAACACCAATTAGTGTGTTACTCCCAATTATGCGGCATCTGGTACCTCACAGGAAAATTCCAGAACATTTAATCATCTGTGTATTATACTGGTTTATCAGTCTCAAGTCCAGTGGCCCCAAAAAAGCTTAATGAGCACAGCACCAGCAACTCTCTAGAAGCTCAACACCATCCAGGACAAAGCAACCTGCTTAATTGGCAGACTATCAACCACCATAAACATTCATTCCCTCCACCACCAAGTATAGTGGCTGCAGTCATTCACTCGTTTACAAAGCACTGCAGTTACCCGCCCAATTATTTTGCCAGATTTTCGTTGTGACAGGGTCTGAATCCTAGAACTCCCTACCCAACCGCATTCTGTGAGTACCTTAACAAGAAAGACTACAGCAGTTCACAAAGCCATCACCACCACCTTTGGCAGTTAGAGATGATTAGGGCAATTAGAGATGAACAATAAATGCTTGCCTTGTCTCTATCTCCAGTTCCTGAAAAGTTATAAACATAAAACAAAAGTCGTAATTGACTGTAAAGTCCTTTGAGACACTCTTCATTCAAAGCTGTTATTTTAATGCAAATTCTTTTTTCCACCCCTAATTCTGTGCCCTCTTGATTTATGGCCCTGACATGTCTAAATATGCAAACAGCAATTTATATGCCTAGCACTGAATCGAAGACTCTTGACGGCTTATCTAAAAGATATGTGGAGGAATTGAGAGTGTCATAGTTTTGCTGTGGGACTAGCAAAACAAAGGATATGTTTTGCAATGTCACCATTGTAAATTATGAATCTGATGTTTTGAGGCCTGGCAGTAGAAAATTGACCAGAAAAAAATCTTTTATGTTGTTCTGATTTGGCCCAGGTTCTCGGGTTTGGATTTTTGAGTAAAATATTAATGCACAAGGATAGGTTAGAGATATGGCCAAAATTATATTTTTTTTATAAAAAAAGTTCACAGAATCCTTGACAACAAAGTAAGTTTCTTGGCTGCAGGACGTTCAGGACAGGGAAATAAATTAGTTAGGTTATAAGGTTGTTAGGAAAGATAGGGAAAATAGTAGAGGAGTAGCAGCAGCCTTGGTGATTAAGAATGAAAATACAGTGATGAGAGAAGATGCAAAAAGAGTTAAAATTGAGGGTGGAGAGTTTATGGTTGCTATTGGAAATAATTAAGAACTTAGATTCAGTGGGAATTGTGTAGACCTAGTGGTGGCAGCAGGATAAATTCAGACAGTAAACAAGTGTATAAAGTAAGCAGACTTATCTTTCATATAGATTGGGATAGATTAGTTCATGCGAGAAAGATGTGTGTTTAGCATAAAATGTTTGAAAGGGAGAAATACATAGAGATTTAAATAAGGTTGACTTTTGTGTCAAAGGACAGAGTTCAGAAATGTAGTAAATTAAACAAATTGGTTAATGGTAATATTGTTAATTGACGAAACAGAAAAATCTGTGGGAGGTATCCAAAAATGATTTAATTTAATCTGAATCTTTTTATATTCCAAAGTGTCAAAACAAAAAAAAACTGCAGAGATAAGAGAATATTTTAAAACTAAAAGAAAAAGCCACCAACAATCCAGAAATTTACACAGATCTAGCAATTGCAGGAAATATAAAGAACAATTTTAAAACAAAATGATTAAATAGGTAATAATAGATTCAAGAGATGGTATGAAAAGAGCTTTTGCAAAGGATATCAAAATCATCTTAAAATGTTTACATTGTACTAGGGAAAAAGATAGTGGGACATTATACAACCTGTTATTGATATTGTTAATGAAAACGGCAGGTGTTTAATAATTGGGGAATCAGGAATAGGGAGGGACTTGATGAAGTTAACATAAACAAAATAGTATTAAAGTCCCAGTTTTCTAGAGGAATTACATAGGAACATAATCATAATCTTCCAAATTTGCTTTGTGATAGAACTCTCTCTTTATATTGGAAAATTGTGCATATTACTCGACCATTTAAAAAAGGGGGCAAGGGAAACCAAGGAATTATGGACAGTTTAGCTTAACAGTGGTGGGAAAATATTAAGAGTTTATAATTTGATGATGAAGTGACTGCAAATGAAGTTGACCATAAAGAATAGACATGCCTGATGAACCTGAGTGAATTTTCTGAAGGGGTGGTTGAAAGGGAATTGCTGGATGCATTTTACATGGACTGCATGAAGGCAATGATAAAATTCTTCTTTTTAGAATGTTGAAGCTCATGGAATAGAAGCTAATGTTGAAGCTTATGGGATTGAAGAAAAATTACCAACTTAGTTAAGTTAGCTGAGGGGAAGATGACAGAGCATGGATAATGGGCAGATTTATCAAATTGTCAGGATGTGACTGGTAGTATCCCTCAAGGATGTGTGGGGACTGCAATTACTCATTGTATTTATAAGACACTTAGTTGCTGGGATAGAAAGAAAAATATCTGAGTTTACCAATGTCACAAAAATAGGCATTGTAAGCAGTGTAGATGAAAATGTTAAATATCAGAAATTCAATGAATGACAAAGTTGTGGCAGATTCAACTTGCAATGGACAAATAAGATATTATCAAAATTGGATCTAAAAAGAATACTGCTTTCTAAATGATGAGAGGATAAAAGCTGAAGTGCAAGAAAGCGTGAAGTACATGTACAAGATCGTGAAAATATGGGCAATCACAGAAAATTATCAAAAAAACTTATAGAATACTGGCTCTTATATTTGGGTGATTGGAATAGAAGAGATGAAGGTTATCCCATAACTATCAAAAGGTCTAATTGGACCACACCTGGAATACTGTGAAAAGTTCTGATACCATATCTAGATTTTGTTCATTAGCCTTGGGAGTAAGTGCAATTAGATTTACCAGAATAATATCTAGACTCCAAGGGTTAAATTATGAGGAATGTTAACTGTCTGTATTTGTTGGAGGGGATATTTGAGGGTGGCTTGATCAATGTTTTTAAGATATTAAGGGAAATTAATGGGGTAGGTATTCTCTGGTTGGTGAGTCTAGAGCTACAGAATCCAGACTAAATTAGAATCGAGCCTTTCAGAAGTGAAATTAGGAAGCATTGCTGTGCACACCAAGTGGTAGAAGTTCGTTTTCTTGTATAAATATCACTTGATACAAGATCTATAAATAGTTTTAAATTTGAGACTAATATACCTTCAAGATCATTAAAGACTAAAGGGGAAAGAGAGTACTTGAATGATGGAATATGCTTGAGGAAGTAAATAGTTTATTATTGTTCCCATATTCCATCTTTCATATTAAGTACCTCTTTAAGATCCCCTTAGTTGTTTCCAGTTTATATAGTTATCCTGCTTTTTCTTGGTAGAGAAGCCAAGAGTCTGTTTACAGGTGACAATTATGGTAGACCAAACCAGTCCATAAGCAGTGGACACTCTGCATCTCCTTTGGTTTGAACTCAACAGTTGTCTGTGAGGTGCTGCCTAAGAAGAGCCTCATTCACAGTGTCAATGAGAGTTCCAGCACTGATTTTTCTTGTGGCAGCATTTCTGTTGATATTGATGTTTTGTCCCATTTTGATGGAGATAACAGTGGCATTTGGTGCCATCTGAAATGCTCCTCCTCCATTTTGAGGAGTCATGGACTTCAGATTGAAAATCAAAAAACTGCAGATGCAGGAAATCTAAAACACAAACAGAAATGCTGGGAAAATTAGGTAAAGCTGCATCTATGGGAAGAGAAACAGTCAACATATCAGGGTTCTCTGACCTGAAACGCTGACTGTTTCTTCTCCCACAGATGCGGCCTGACCTACTGAGTATTTCCAGCATTTTCTGTTTTTGTTTTCAGATGGGCTGGGATTCCCATGAGTTGGAATGTTACACCTTTTCAAGGAAATTTCGAGAACATCATTGAGTTGATTTCTCTGCCCTGCTAGTAATTTCTTGCCATGGCAGAGCCTGGAATACGGTGTATGTTTTGGGAATCTGGTTGCATGTTGGACACAAAAAATGATGCAGTCTACCCATTGGAACTGACTGGTGTTATCAGGGCCGCATTGTTCAGGATGTTGATCTAGAACAGGTCTTTATTGCTTCACTTTATCCTGCCAGTGGGTTTGGTGGACTTTGCAGAGCATTATTGGAATTTCTGCAGTGTTTTGAGGTACCTTCTATAGGAGGTCCATGTCCCAGAATGGCATAGATTGCTACTGCTTGGTAGATCGCAAGCCTTGGGTTGGGTTTGAGGTCTTGATTTTCAAACATTCTTTTTCTCACGTGGCTGAGGGTTGAGCTGATGCACTGAAGGTTATGGTGAATTTCATCATCTTTTTCTACCTTTGTTGAAAGATGGCTCTCAAGATATGGAATATGGCCCATGTTTTACAGGGTCTCATTGTGAATGTTTGTTATCAGGAAGCAATGGTGTAGAACAGGAGCAGGTTGGTAGAGGACTTTTGGTTTTCGTGGATGTTAAGTGTAAGACTCATTCTATTGCATGCTTCACTGAATGGGTCGACAATGACTTGGAGTTCAACCTGTGAATGTGGGCAAACACAAGCATCACCTTTGTACTACAGCTCTATGATTAGTTCTACAATGAGGAAATGACATAAGTTGAACAGCTTCCAATTTGTTCTGAAAATTAGCTCTACTCCAAGAGGGAAGCTTGTTGGAACTGAGGTGGAGCATAACAGTGAGAAAGACTAAGGAAATTGTTGAGGTGATGATGCAGCCTTGCTTGATACCAGCCTGCACTGAGATTACATGGCTTTAGCACAATGGCAGAGTAAATCTACATCAAAGAGAAGCTGTACTTACCAAGCACTTGCTGACTTTCTAAGTATAATTCTGTAGTTTCTCTTAAAGTATGTGTCCATAACAGGCCTTGTTTCCAGGCACCGTACAAAGAAATCCTCACGTAAAGGAGATGGGGGAGGGGAGAATATTTTGCAATGAGAAAAGACTAAATAATGCATGATTTGAGAAAGACGTATTAAGAAGTGTTCTATCTGAGAATGTTGCTGTTATTTAATGTGGTGCTGCCACAGAATACCTCGTGTTAGATTATGTTCAATAGATTAAAAAAAAATGATGGTATATTGAGGCTCAGCACTCAGAGGGTTAATTGGAGGCCAGCTGGCTGTGTCACATTATTGGCCATCTTGAAAACAAATGAGGCTGATGTTGAGGTGAAGAGCATGAAATTAGTGAGGCCTCTCCGTATCTAATTTGTTTTACACAATAGCAATTTAAATATGTAAATCTGTACCTTGCTATCGTGTGCTTTTCTGGAAGCTTTTTATGATAATAGGGCTTCCAGAGGTTGAAAGCAGAGACACTGATTGGGGGAGGATGTGGAGAAAGAATGATACAGTGAAATGCAGCAGCTGGATTTATTTGGCGGAGGGATACATTGTATTAAAGGCAAAAAAAATAGTTGTTGTAGGAATACTGGGGGTGTGCTGTGATGTCACAGCTTCTCAGACATAACCAGTCAGGCAAACGTACAGACTGCATTGCTTGTGCTGTGTAAAGAGAAAGAAAAGAAGCCTGCTGAGATGTCTGTCAGTAACCAGCCGCCTGCTCCTTGCACCGACTACAGCGATCTCTGCAAACCTAAGCCTGCTGATAGTTTCTCTGAGAAACATCCGTGCACGCAGCCTCAAAAGAACTGGAGCCAGTCTGAATGGGAATGGCACAGGGCAGAGGAGCAGCTCGGCAGCAATCTGAAAGTTGAGTCAAGCTCAGCAGCATCGGCTCCAGCTAAAGATGGTCTGATTAAGCATGTTGCTCTCACTGATGAAGACAAACTGGGCTTCTTTGGAACGACAGCAGGAGGCATAGAACAGAAAAACATGGCTGGTGAGGCTCAGTCTAAGGAATTCTTTGGAAGCTGGGCTTCTTCCTCTGCTAATCTCGCTGTCTCAGACCAAAACATAGAGAAAATGAATCCGGTCAGAAATGAATGGAGCCAGGCTGCTGTAGGCAAGCAGGTGAGTGCTGTGGATAAGAGGACAGGTAAGAAGGAAGTGGAAAAGAACATCACGGAAGAGAGAACTGACAAGAATGGAGAGCTGACAGTTTACCCTTTGGATGCTGAAATGACACATCCATCCACTGTATTTGGTAATCTTGCCCAGAATATAAAGAAAGATGAGTTTAGTGTGTGGAACCCTAATTTTATGCCAGACAATATGGACTTAAGCTGCAAGCAAATGGCAGATTTTAAGGGCGGTGAGAAGTCCACTTTGAATGAAATGGACATCCAATCCAAAAACGTTCCCGCATATACATTAACAATACAAAAGTCTGAAACCCCAACTATGGTGGATTATGAGCAAGATCTATCTGATATCAATCCTTTGAATGAGTCTCTTGAACTTAATGAAGGTGTGAGGATTGATTTAGTAAATGATGGTACAGCTAACAGGGCTACCCAACAGAGGAAGATGATGCGGCGGGCAATGTCAGAATGCTCACACTTGTCTGTTCCCTCAAGTTTTGGCATCACTGAGAAATATCCAGAACCCTTGCTAACCGAATCTCCAGGCAATTCAGTGGACCACTCGGAAAATTCCCCCAGCACCCAGCTTGCAGCTACCAGTAGCAGGAAGTGTCCAATATCACAGATAAAACGATCAATGACTGTGGCAGAGGAGCAAATCCCAGCTTACAGCTTTGGCAATGATCAAACTGCAGCAGAATTACAGTTTGACCAGCTTGCTGATGAAGGACATGGGAAAGAGAGAAATAAGGAACTTGATATTACTCCAGGCACAAAAGATGGTGTTACTGCTCCATTTTATCATGGGAAGCTAGAAAAAATCCCCGAGTTCAGCAGCAGTAAGATCCCAGAAGAAATGCTTCACAGCAAAAAAGAGCAGACCAGTCTCTGCACTAACCTTCAGAAGAAAACCTCAGTGGGCTCAGATCAAGTTCTTTCACTGGGGGGAGAAACAATTGAAGTCAATAATGCCAAGACATTTCCTCTTTACCAGCTGCAAGAAAATCCACATGACCCCATGTTGATTAATTCTGCCTTTACTGGAACCATCTGCAATGCCAGTGAAACATCTCAGAAAATTGAAATGACACATTACAAGCCTGAACAGGCAGCACAAACGCCACAGGAACTGGCACAGACAAGTATTCAGCAAGAAACCGGGTGCATGAAAATTGATGCCAGTTTTTCAGAACAACAGCAGCCCCTGGTATCCAGTGCTCCCCATGGCCTTGCTGAAAGCTTAAAGGCAGAAAAAGGGAAGAATGCAGAGTTAAGTGAGACCACAGGATCTAAGGACAAGGAGCCAACCCCCAATTCTATTATGGCCACCTACCACAAGCTGGACTACATTCAAGGTGAGGAGAAATGGGATCATAAGCTATAAAAGATTATGTAGCAGAATAAGGAGTCTAAATTCTTACAGAAAATTACTTTAAATATTTTGTGTTTGAGTTACGTTTTCTCAGTTGAGGTATAATTGGGACAAAGGAAAGGAAGAGTAGCCATGGCTCCTGATGGAAGCTGTATATGCAGCTGTGCCTCTGAAAAGATTTAGACTCTTCTCTGATATCATGTGCATTGCACAGTCTCCTGACTGATATGTTGAAAAATATGTTGCATGAAAAGATACTGTGCAATCTCTACAACCACGTACCAAAATGTTAAAGTGACGAGTCATAGAAATGTAAATCTGTGTGTTGGTTCTAAAGGATGACCTGTGCATTCAGTTTGCACTCATAACTTTGCATAGTAAATTACTGTTATGTTTCCAGCTCAAGAATTGCTGTTATTAGCCTTGTGAGATGAATGAGCTGTTTTATTATTTCTTTGAGTCGCAGTTCCACTCCATTCTGAGTATATTGGTGCTGACTGTTGAAGTGTTTTGACCTTAGTGCACGAGCTAATGCCACAGCTCAGGTGGCATCAGATTGTGTGGACCCATAATTGAAATGACGTGACATGAGCTTCTTCACTTATTTGTTTGCAGCAGCAAACTGAGTGGAACATAAAAAATCATATAAATTAAGAGAGCCACTGACTGGTCTCTCTATTTTGAGCTAACCGATATCAGCCACTGTGTGTGCTTGAAATGTCTCGGTAAATCATGGCTAGAGAGAGGGAAAAACCATGTGATTTTCTGTCCTTGATCTCTATTTGTGTTCTTTGCTTAAGGCAAGTGGTTAAATGTAGATGGCTTTGAGCTTGATGTCCTTCCTCACTTGGTCAAATAATCTGTCTTTTATTTTGTCCTGTGAAGAACAGGCACTAGCGCGAGGTTCTGATGTGATCAACAGGGGTCTAAGAGAAGAAATGGAAAAACAAATTATCTCAAATAGACTATTGAGAGTTGCTGTCAAGGATGAATCACTTTTAGAGAAAATGTGTCAAAACTTATTCCTTAAGTCAGTTCTATACTAGTCCAAAGAGCTTAACTATAGAATATACAAGTTACTAACCCATTTTTATATAATATATGAATGGGTATTGTTTGTTGGTCTAGCTCTATTTTAAAGCTAAAACTTCCCTGTTAATTTTTGCTGCACTGATAATTGGTGTGTGAGCTCTCACTTTTAACCATGTGGAATAATCCTTTAGTCAATGAAAAGACAAGTGCTAATCAGTCAGTTCTGCGTGCTGCTCAAAGTGAACAATGCTACAGATAGGCTGTAGTGAAGGATTTAACCCATTAAGAGTGTGGGTTTTTGCAGTGGATTGTGATATCTTTGAGTGTATAAAAAGGCATTACTGTATTTTCAAATGAATACTTCACAGGAACCCAGTAGAGAAATCGATGCCATTTCATGTGCATTAAATAGTTGAACCTGTTTGATAATTCAAAAGTTTATCAAGCTTTGTAGAAAGCCCAAGATGAATACATACCATGCTCAATGCTCCTTCTCTGAGAATATTGGTGCAATCCCAGAGGTCCCCTCCTTTCTCAAATATTGATGCTATCCTGTAAAACCCATCTGATATTTTGCCCCCCCCCCACCCCTCCTACAAGTACTAAAATTGTTGCAGAGTTCCTCTCCTTTGCAAATATTGATCTTTTCCAAGGGATCTCATTCCTTGTGCATGTAGATTGAAGTTCTTAAGGAAATTTCTCATTCCCTCTTACCCCTATAATCCCCATAAAGATTGAAGCTTTTGATTATGCACTATTATAGGACCCCAACCACCTTCCACACACACCATTCCTCTTCTTTCAGGTTTGAATGTTCACCTGAAGAATCTGTACAAGCATTGACCCATTCCTAGAGAACCTTTCCCTCTTTGGACTTGTTAGTGTAGTCCCAGCTAAAATTAGGCTGCTTCTGAAAGACATTTTTGGCTACTGAAAGGAAACCAGTTCCATTAACACAGAAAATGTTTTGCAGTGCAATAGAAATAACCAATTAAATGGTAAAGTAATAAGATCACAAAATTTTTGATGCAGTATTTCTCTTGCTTGATATAGTCACAGTCAACTGCACAGGAATCTGATCCTCAAATTTCCAGACCAAAATGAATCCCCAGAACTTTACAAGACATGGTTTTGACATTTTTGGATTGCAAGTTGAGCAATTATTTTAATAAAAATGGGTTGTCAAAACAGATAAGCAACATGGTAACCATAACATAAAAGAATTCCAGGAACCAGAAAAATATCATTTTGGTTCTCTCCATCCCTGCCATAGTAACCCCGTGCATCTCATTTCATAGAAGTGAGTCATAGAGTCATACAGTATAGAAATAGGCCGACCAATGGGCATCCATCTGTACTAATCCCATCTTCCAGCACTTGGCTTGTCATCTTCTATGCCTAGGGGATTTAAGTGCTCGTCTAGACATTTCTTAAATACTGCGAGTGACTCTGCTTCCACTTTTTCCGGCAGTACATTCCAGGTACTCACCACTGTTGGTGAAAAAATTTCCCCTCAGATTCCCTCTAATTCTCTTGCACTTTACCTTAAATCTATGTCCTCTAGTTTTACTCAACTCTGATAAGGGGAAAAGTTTCCTGCAGTCTACCCTATCTATACCCCTCATAATTTTATATATCTCAATTATGTCCCCTCTTAACCTCCTCATCTCCAGGGAAAACAGACCTAGTCTCTCCACTCTTTCCTTGTAACTGAAATGGTCCGTCCCATGCAACATCCTGGTGAATCTCCTCTACATCCTCTCCAATGCTATCAAATCTTTCCTATAGTTTGGTGACCAGAACTGCACACCATACTCTAGATGAGGTCTAACCAATGTTTTATAAATTGGAGCATAACCTCCCTGCTCCTGTATTCAGTGCCCCGACTAATGAAAGCCAGTATCCCACGTGCCTTCTAAACCACATTATCTACCTGCACTGTCAGCTTCAAGGATCTTTGACTTGTATGCCAAGATCCCTCCATTCCTCAGTACTCCCTAGGACCTTATCGTATTCTTAAAAGGATATTTAGATGTGCTTTGGATCTATATATAGTCCCTTTTCATTGGCTTTTTCCGGTAATTTTTCATAGTTCATAGAGGTTCCCACTGGTTCACTAATGTAATTTGTGATTCTAGTCCCACACCTTGCTTTGTGTGGCAAGTTACTGAGTTTTATCAAACGCCTCTCAAGTCAACTGTGCGTGCCCAATAAATTCCAGCCTTCCCAGTGTGCCCAATCTAAGAATTATTAAAAACTTCAATTTGTTTCTTGGAATTTGAACCCTTCGCTGTGGAATTACAGCTGAGAAAAAGACATTGTATCACTGCTGGTGTTTGCTCTGCTGGTGGAAATAATGCATTACTAGTGCCTGGATGGTTGCATTAATGCATCCCATGTATGGGATGATCATACTCCAGTGTATGAACAATGCATAGGAATGATTGCATTGTAACCTCCTGTCTTAGGTGGTAATGTCAGTTGCATCATGTTCAAATTGTGGCATTCCTGCAGTAAAAGTATAGCAATGATCTGTGCTAGGTCCTTGGCCTATATTAATATCAAATGAAAGTTCAGATTGTAATGTGTCCAGTTATGTTGATGGTACAATACATAGGGGGAAGGTGAGATGCAAGGGGGATGCAAAGGATCTGCAAAAGATATGGATTGGTTAAGGTTCCAAAGTGGCAGGATGTTCAATTTATGCAAAAATGTGTGATTATTTATTTTAGTTCTGGCGAAGAACAGCAAAACAGATATTTTTAAATTGTGAGAAAAAGGTAAATATTGGTTTAGAGGAATGTAAGAATATCATGTGAAATGCAGAAAGTCAAAATGCAGTTATAAGCTATCAATTAGAAAGGTCTTTTAATTTTAAGGGATTGCAGTACAATAGTGGGGAAATCTTGCTGTAACTGTGCAGAGTCTGTGAAAGACTACACCTCACTGGACTGCAAACTCCTGAAATATTGTTCAATTCTAGCCTACCAATGGAAGTATGTATAGTCATAGAATCATTGTGGCAAAGAAGAGGCTGTTTCTCAAATACTCACCTTGGAAGTGGTGCAGTGTGGACTCAGTAGATTGATTTCAAAGATGAGGGATGTGTGCCTTGACTTAAGTTTAGAAGAATGATCTCATCAAAATTGTGCAGTTCAACAAAGGATTGACAGTATGGATTTTAAGCACCTGTTTCTTCTGGCTGAATGGTCAAGAGTTCAGCTCTTTAGGTCTGAAATGAGATTTTTTTACTCAATGTTTTAATACTAGTAATTCTCCATTTTGAGGGATATGGATGTTCCATCATTTGAGTGCATTTAAAGCTGGGATCAGTAGACACTTCGGAAACTCAAAAAGGGGATTGGATAAAAATGTGGACTGGAGTGGAGGATCAGCCATCATTTAATTGAATGGTGGAGCAGTTTAGAAGGGCTGTGTGGGTTTCTGCTTCTGTTTCAAATGTTATACAGGCAATCCGCAGATTACGACATGGTTCCTTTCCTGAGAACAGTTCGTAACCTGGGGACTGTTTGTATAACATTTGTAAATGAACAAAAATGGTGTGTGGGAGAGGATCATGGAAACAGCTGGGATGGGAGAGAGAGCAGGCATAGGAAGAGTGGATGCCAGCTGGCCTCACTGACTAATCAGCACTCCTAGCTCTGCTTGGGTCAACCCAGCCCCTGATTGTTGCAGCTTGGGGATGGGGGAAGTGCGGAGAGAAGGAATGCGGAAATGCCCTATTCCAACCCGGCAGAAGAAGCCTGCAACCCTGCAGCAGCTGGCAAATCCATCCCTCCAATCTCCCAAACGCTCGTTCATATGTACGGGCCGCCCATAAGTTGGGCATTCATAACCTGGGGAGAACCTGTACGTGAAACGTGGAGGAAGGCTTGAAGGAGATGACACCATTCGTCTGTTCTCTGCCTTTCTAGATATTGCAGGTTACCAGTTTCAGAGGTGATACCAAATAAACATATTTTCTTTGTCACTGCGGAGATACGCAGTAGACACGCTACATCTTTGTTTAAACTAGTCTCTAAATCTTCTCACCTATGGATTTGCAGCAAAGGGTAAACCATTTATCCTTGGAATTTCACTGAATGCATTGTACATTTTTTTTAAATATCTGCAGCCAAACCAGAGGAAGCAACGACAGAGGACATGAACAAAAAAGAGACTGCTGCAGTCTCCAAAGAGCACCCACAAACCCCTGATGCAAAAGGAAAGGTAGGTACACATTGCGGTTGTAAAACAATCTTCCTATGCTTTGTATGATTTATTTAATACAGCCATATTTCTGTTAACATTTTTTAGTCATCAGTGCAACCCTAAAGTCTGTGCTTTTGAGGCAAATGGGTTTTGGTCTGTGTATTTTAACATTGTCAGACAAATAGTAAAATGCATCTTTCAAGGTTTTTATAAACTGGCTCCTTGCTGTCTACTGCTATCTTCTGTATATTTTGAAACTGAAAGCCCCACAGAATGTATCCAAATTTGGCCCAATTGTATATGCCTGGATATTGTCACTACTTCTAGAAGAATAATTAAGTTGGTGTGAAAGATCCAATGCTTAACTTGAGCCTCACCCATGGGCTTATAAACAAGGTAATGGGTGATGAACTCCCTCCCTACCTACTAATTTCCTCCCCTTTCCTCCCCAGAACAAACACATCCCCTCGCTTTGCATCTCTCCTATTCCCCCCTTTCCCTTGCCTCTCCCCAGCAGCACCCTTCCCTTGCTCTCTCTTCCCTATACTCCCCTTAATATGGTAAAATGCTTCTTTGAGGTTTATTTTAAATTGTCTGCTCTTAATTCCCTTGAACTTCGACGTCCATGGCTTGTGTCCAAATCTGGCCCTCTTTATGTCTGGAAATTGTCCTATTTAATTTTGGAGCAGTGCAGTATGATTAATCTGAACTGAAGGCTGTGCTTCACTTGTGCCACCTCCTGGACTTTCCAAGCATTAGAAGCATAGTAAATATCTCTTCCCTTTCTCCCTCTCTTCCCTCCCTTTCTCTTTGCTTATTTTCTCCTGAACCATTTTCCATCCTTCCCCTCCCACTTTCCTTCTTTCCCCCTGACTCTTTTGTCTCTGGCCCTCCCCTTCAGACCTTGTCCCCTCCTGACCTGGCATCTATTTAGCAGGGGCGAGGGGTGTTGTAGGGAACCTAGAACATTATGACATTTAGCTTTGTACAATTAAAATTTGTCTCGGATCCACAGAGTTTATTTACTTGGTGTAAAATTACCATTGGCCATTTTTACTTTGTCTTTTGTTTGCTTCTTTTAATTCCATGTTTCCTTTGGCATTGTCGACTTTTGTGTTATTCCCTTTTGCTGTATCTAAAAGCCGGGCACACTGACTACAAAGATCTCACCAACCAAAACTAAACCACAGCCTTCAGCTTCCCTTAAGCGACCTGCGGCAGCTGCTCCGAGCCCCAATAAAAAACTCAATACATCCACTATGACGGCAGCTACCACTTCCAAGCGACTTCCTTCTAGTCTGGCGCGGTCTTCTTCTGCGACCAACAAAGATGTGAAACCAAAGGTAAGGGTGGGGAGGTGGGTGTCATTGCTTTGTTTTCATTTTCCTAAATTTAATTAATTATTCCCCCTTGCCTTCATTGGCTTAGGTTGGTTAAGTCAAACTGACTTCAGTAGGAATAGTAATATGGATTACAATTCAACTCTGCTTCTGTGATGGAAACAGGGGGCAAAAGGCTAAACTTTTGTCTCCCACTCATTGTGTGTTGAATCCCCTTGATTCAATGGAATTTGATTTGGCTTTTTGGTCATATTGCAGTCTTGTTTAATACCAGACTGCACTGAGATTGTCTTTGTTGTGGTCCCTTCAGTTAAGATTGTGGCCTATCTGCTGTTATGAAGTAAGCATAAGATGGAGATGAATTTCATTGGTTGCTGATTTTGAGGAGTGTGTTCCTTAGTCCCTCCTGATTGATGAAGTCAAAAGGCAGGAAAAGGTTGTGTAGAGAAGTTGATGCTGCTTCCTCCATTTCTCTTGGAGTTCTTGAGTGGTGAAAGTAATGTCCACTGTGCCCCTAAATCAACAAAATCTGCACAGCTCTTCAGGCACTGGCAGAAGATGGCTGGCGAGGATCTGGTAATGACTTTCCTGGTAGCAGACAGCTGGGAGATCCCACTGCAATAACCATGGTTTGATTTGTTTCCTTTCTGGAAGATGGTCACAATTACAGCTTCTCTGAGATCCTGGAATATTTTCCTCTTTTCCAGATGTGAATGGCAAGGTTGGAAATTTGTGATTGAAGGTCTCACCACAGAGGTTTGAAATTTCAGCAGGGACGCTGTTGGCTCCCAAAGCTTGTTAATTTTTAGCATTTGACTTCTTGTCAGTTAGGAGTGATGGCAAGAGTGGACTGCGTAAGTTACCGTGCTATGCTGTGGAGTTGACGTCACTCAGGTCAAGATTGCTCATGTTCAGAGAGTGCTCAAACAACCCTAACTGCCTGTTTTTGAGGAGTTCACTTCCAGCCTTGGCTCTCAATGGGATGGAACCTTGAGTGTTTAGGTCACAGATGGCTTTCACTGAAGAACTTGTGCACGTCATGATTGTCAGTGCATTATTGGGCCAGCTGCTCTTTACAGAACAAGTTTTGTCCTGAGTCACAGCCTTGATGTGCCTGTAGAACTGTTTCTTTTCCCTTGAGGAATGGTGGAGCTTCCAATCGGGTAGGTCATGTTGTTTGAATTTCTGACACCAGCTTACGAAGTGGTCTGTTCCAAGCTCTGTCACAGGAAAAAGTAAATGACTCAAGGTTGTTCCCTAAATCGCCTTGAGGAGAAAAAATGCAATATTCCCACTTACTTTTGGGAATCTTTGACCCATGACTTGTTAAAGTGGAAATGGAGCATTCAGGATGGCGCTGAGGCTATGCATCAGAAGCACACAGAATGAAAAGCAGAAGGAACGCATCACCTTGCAAACTACCTTTTAGTCCACCCTGTTGGACACCACCTGCCCTCTCTGTGGCTCCTACATTGACCTCATCAGTTACCTTAGAATCCACAGCGCAGTGGACTGGAAGCAAATTATCCTTGATCCTGAGGAACTCCCTGAGAAGAATAAAAACATTTGCTTTATCTCAGTAGCAGCTTTTTTATGCATTTTGCTTTTGTTATTTTGTTTGCCTTAATGCCCATTCTGATTGTGCAATAGTAGATGTCTAAGGGTAAGTGAAAATCAAGAAAGTGCAGATGCAAGAGATCTGAAATACAGAAAATGCTGAAAACACTCAGCAGGTCTGTCAGTATCATTGTATGTTCCCATTAGCAGAAAAGTAAAAAATCAGCAGCCGCTGAATGAAGGTAATTGGGAAAAGAACCTAAAGTGACACAAGGGAAAACATTTTGGGTGGGGTTGGTGGGGAAGTGGGTGGTTATGGGGTTAGTGGAGACAGGTTCAGTTGTGACATTGAAAAGGGAATAGTATAAGTGGTTAAGAGGAAACGAAATGCAGGGTTGTGGAGGATGGGCAAGGGAATGAATTTCTCCAAGTCAGAGAGTTGTACTGCACCAAAACAAGCCCTTTGGCCCACCATATCCTTGCCAACCACTTTGCCTATTTACCCTAATCCCATTTGTGTGCACTAGGTCCGTATCCTTCTATGCCTTTAAGTACCTGTCTGAATACCCCTTAAACATGGTGATTGTATCTGATCCCACCACCTCCTTTGGTAGCGAGTTTCAGATATCCACCTCTCTCTCTGTGTAAAAAAAAAAGAAATATGGCAGGTATAGGCGACTGGGATTGAAGGAGCCTCTTCAGGAATAAGGTGTTTGAAGAGAACTTAAAGAAATTAGGAGGGCAAAAGAGGGCAGGTATCCTTTACAGGTAAGAATAAGGAGAATCCTAAGACATTCTATAAGTATATGAGGAGCAAGATGGTAGCTGGACCAGGAGTAAACCCCTTACAGACGAAATGGGTGATCTATGTGTGGAGCCAGGCAACATGGAGAAGTAAGTGGAAGATGGGAGTTCAGGCAGGGGTACATGGATAATCTGGAGCAGATCAATATTAAGAATAAGGAGGAGGTGTTGGATGTTATGGGACATACAACAGTTAATAAAACCCCAGGGCTGGAGTAAGGGAGGAGATAGTTGGGGCGCTGACTGAGATTTTTGCATCTTTGTCAGCCACAGGTGAAGTGCCAGAAGACTGGAGAATAGCTGGTGTTCCTTTATTTAAGAAGGGCAGCAAGGATGAGCCAGGTAACTACAGGCTGGTGAGACTTGTGTCATTGTTAAGGAAGTTAGTGAAGAAGATCCCAAGGGGTAGGATTTATGCACATTTGAAAAGGCCGGGGCTGATCAGGGATAGTCAGCATGGTTTTCTTTTGGGGAAGTCCTGCCTGACTAAATTGATTAATTACTTTTGAGGAGGTAAGTAAGAAGATTAATGAAGGCAGAGTGGTAGATGTTGTCTATATGGACTTCGGTAAGGCATTTGACAAGGTCCCACTTTGTGGGGTGGCCCAGAGTTTAAGGTACATGGTATCCAAGATGAACTGGCTCTTGCAGAGATCCAGCATGGACCATATGGCTTCCTTCCATGCTGTAACTTTTCTGTGATCTTAAATGGCCCATGACATAAAAAGCTATGAATGTTGTCTGGCTGCTCAGCTTCTTGTGTATGATCAAGTCTTTAGGGGGGTGATATCTGGGCATTAGGGCAGTTTGAGGAAAAGGGATAAAACAATATGCTTGAAGTACGTAGGTAAAGGAAAATAGAAGAAATTGGTTTTGCGAGGTTTAATGGAGGGGAAATATTTAGGAAGAATATACTAGAATGTAGACATATGTGACTAATAAATCTTTCTTGTTGTGGAGGACGGGGCTTTCTTAGACTGAGGTTGTATTGCCAAGACCTGAGGTTAAAGTTGGAGAAGAATGAGCCAGTGTTAAAGACCCACGGTTAAAGACTGACACAATGGAACATGGAGAGTTAGGAGAATAGTGAGGGTTGGAATGATTCTCCTTTGTACAGGAGAAATAAACAACAATCGAATTATAGGCTTAAGAAGTCAAGTAAAATAGCATTTTCATGATGCTGATGGGAAATGCATTGCAAATATCAGGCTTGGAGAAGACCAAATCTTGGATGAGACAGAAATATAGAGAAAGCCTTTTAGTCCATAGAGAGTTCATGTCCTTGTCTAGTTGATATGCCTGATTGAATTTTGTTTTTTAACACAACTAGAGCGCTCCTGTTTGAAACAGCCGCTGTAAATAATTGGCATTCAACCATGCTTATGTCACAACTAAAGTCGCAATGATTACCCATAGTGATCAGAACCAAGAACTCAAGCAATATGTAGATGACCCTACTACAGAGGGGACAGCACTTAACCTCTTTGGAAATGAGGCAGGGCAAGTGGCTGATGTGTCAGTGAGGGAACACTTTGGGACAAGTGACCATAATTCTATTGGTTTTAAAATAGTTATGGGAAAAGGTAAGACTAGTATACAAGTTAAAATCCTACATTGGAGCAAGGCTAATTTTAAAGGCATTAGACAGGAACTTGAAAAGGTTGATTGGGAGAGGATGTTAGCAGGTAGAGGGGAGCCTGGCAAATGGGAGGCTTTAAAAGTGAGATAGGGATAATTCAGGGCCAACATGTTCCTGTTAGAGTGAAGGGCAAGGCTGGCAGGATTAGGGAACCCTGTTGACAAAGGATATTGAGACTCTAGTCAGGAAAAAGGAGAAGGCATACGTCAGGTATTGGCAACTGGGATTGCAGCGAATCCTTTGTGGAGTATGAGGGATATAGGAGTGCACTTAAGAAGGAAATCAGGAGGACAGAAAGGGAACTTGAGATATCCTTGGCAGATAAGATAAAGGATAATCCTAAAAGATCCTATAAGTATATTAAGAGCAAAAGGGTAACGAGGGAGAGAATAGGTCCCCGTGAGGATCAGTGTGATCATCTGCGTGGAGCCACAGGAGACGGGAGAGATCTAAAGTGAATACTTCTCATCTGCATTTGCTGTGGAGCAGGTCATGAACACTAGGGAGTTCAAGGAAAAGAACAGTGATGTCTTGAAACATATCAACATCATGAAGGAGGATGTGTTGGCAGTATTGAGGTGCATAAAGGTTGATACATCCCCGGGGCCTGACCAAGTGTATCCTGGGATGTTGTGGGAGCCAAGAAAAGAAATTGCTGGGGCCCTGGGTGAGATTTTAGTATCTTCATTAGCCAGGTGAGGTAATAGAAGATTGGAGGATGAATAATGCTGTGCCTTTATTTAAGAAGGGCTGTAAGATCAGGCTAAGGTAAGTTTGTGGTTGACACTGAAATGGATGGTGTGGTGGACAGTGAAGAATGTTGTCCAAGGTTATAACAGGATCCTGATCAACTGGGAAAATGGACAAAGGAATGGCTGATGGAATTTAGCTCAGACAAGTTTGAAGTGATACATTTAGGGAAGTTAAATCAGGGCAGGGCATACACAGTGAATGGCAGGGCCCTGGAGAGTGTTGTAGACCTAGGGGTGCAAGTACATAGTCCCCTGAACATGGCGACACAATTAGACAGGGAGCTGAAGAAGGCATATGGTATACTTGCCTTCATTCGGGGCACTGAGTACAAGAGTTGGGACTTCATATTACAGTAGTACAGGACATTGATGAGACCACACTTGGAGTATCATGTGCCGATCTAGACATATTAAAGGAGGGATGTGATTAAGCTAGAGAGGCTGCAGAAAAGAGTCACAAGAATGTTGCCAGGACTGAGGGCTTGAGTTATAAAGAGAGACTGGATGGGCTGAGACCATTTTCCCTGGAGCAAAAGAGGTTGAGGGATCAGCTGATATAGCTTTATATAATTATGCGAGGCATAGATAAAATGGATGGTCACAGTCTTTCTCCCAGGGTGGGTAAGAGGGCAAAATTTAAAGGTGACCTGAGGGGAAAGTTTTTCACACAACAAAGGATAATGGGTAAATGGAACAAGCTACCAGAGGAAGTGGTAGAGGTAGGAATAATTACGATGTTTAGAAGAGATTTGGACAGGTACATGAATAGGAAGGATTTAGAGAGATATGGGCCAAACACAAGCAAATGGGACTGGCTCAGTTAGGTACCTTGGTTGGCACAGATGAGTTAGGCTGAAGAGTCAGTTTCCATGCTGTACGACTCTATAACCAACCTGGTTGTTCTTCTCCAGCAGTGCTTAAGCCAGAAGTAATGTGTAGACTATAACTAGCAACCTTAGAATGGAAATTTAACCTATAATATTGTGGTTTATGTGACTTGCCAGTATATCAGCTTGGCTCAGTTGGAAGCTCAATTAATCCTTGAAGAGTAGAATTTTAATAGTACTTTAGGTACAGGGTTTTTAGATAAGAGGGAAATGCGAAAGAAAGCTTAGATAGCAAAATTAGTTTACCAAGCTATTACAACTATAAAGAGGAATTATTAAGCTCGAGAAATGAAGCCCTTTACGTTCAACTGGACCAAACGGACAAGCACACTGCTGAGGTAAATGGGAGGAAGGAAGGTAAAAAGGCAAATTTGTGTGCAGATTTCTGACAAGTATGGAAATTAATAGGTAATAATAAAAGGAGATTTCAACTGCCTTAGAATTAACTCTGTACAAAATGTATAGTGATTTTAAAATATTTAAAATCTGTATGCAGCTTGATCAACTTCCCTTAAACCAAGTCCAGACAGTTCTGGGCTTTGTTTAAGGGAATGAACCCTGGCAGATGGAGGAGATATCAATGGGAGTGCTTCTTGGAAGTAGTGATCAGAATTCATGGTTCTGGAAAAGGGCATAGATTGAACTTGAGTAAGATTGGGTTAATTTAATTAGGCTGATGTACGTTTTAGGAATAATAGACTGGAAACAGCAGTGGGAGGTATTCAAGAAATAGTTGGGCATGGCTCCTCATACTGTCATAAATGCCCGCCAGTAATATCTGTACGGTTTTTGAGGAAATGTCAAGAATAAATGGGCTTTTTGACAATGTAATAAAAAATCACTCCTTCCCAAATTGACATTACCATTTTAAGAAGATAAGAAATGTAATAGCACATTAATATTCGTGAAGCTGTCTTTCAAATCATTACTACGCCATGGTTCTACCTTCCTGAGCTTGGATTTGCATGGATGTTAACATCTTATTGCAATATTTGAGAAAGGTCAACAGGTTTCTTGCTGTTCAATCTATCATTCATCCTTCAGCTAGCACCACTATGGAATCATTGCCATTTGGCCCATTAAGTCTTTGCTGACTCTTAATTCAGCAATCCCATCAGTCTCATTTCCTCTGCAGAATCTTCAGAGCAAAAAATTACTGTAACTTACCATCTCACTGGTGTTTGTTGGCTCCTAACGTATGCAAATTGATGCATTGTTTATTTTAAAAATCCATTACGCTCAAAAGTGTTTAACAGTATGAACTATTTTGATGTGCTTGAGAGATGTATTGAGATTCTGTACACATTGGATGCACCTGTTTCGTCATCCATAGCTGGCTCTATTTTCTCCATTCTGATGCTACATTACAAATGCCATACATCTTTTTTTGTTTATTTTTGCAGGCAACTGAGGCAAAGAGTCCAACGAAGCCCCCCTCATCTAGACCACCATCTGCAGGTGTGACAAAAACACCCAGTAACACTACTATTAAGAGCAGTACAACATCACTGCAAAAGGTAGCAACTACTGCTGGGTCAACTCCAAGAAATACCACACTTTCGACCCCTAGAAGACCAACATGTACGTTAAAAAAGTTTTCATGTAATTGGGTATTTGAAGGGACAGTACAGTGAAGCTAGCAACTTTTTAATCTTATAGATTGTGGGTTCAGATTTGTCATTTTATGATGATACATGAAAGTTTCCTCCTCCTATGGTGGTTTTGTTTAAGATGAGTTTCAGCAAATTGAATCTAGTTTTCAGTTGCTGATTGGTTGCCCTAACCAGAAGATATCTAATAAAAGAAATTTTAAAAATGCTTAGTAGAGTGAGCTTTCCTAAAGATTTGAGAGGACAGAGCTTCTTGCTGTCTTTGGCTTTGCTGTAACTTGACTTTGGATGTATTGTGTGCTTGAGCTGAGCAATGTTCCTTGATTAATATTAGTAGCCCTCACCTAATAAGTTCAGAACGAACTTTTTTCTCCAATTACATTTAGAAATAACAACCTAATATTCCTAGCTGCTTCCAACTGTGAGCCTCTCACAAACCATTTGTTGCCTCTCCCAAACTGACGATCAGTGTGGATTGGCTATTTTGTATCAAAGTACAAATATGGAATCTTTCAGGCTGGTGACCAATGTTGTGATTCTTTGGTCTTACGCCATGCGATTGCATCATATAACAATGGGCCAAGGCTTAGCCCTTGAGCAATTCTATACAAGAATCACGTGACCAAATCTATAAAGGGTGCTATTTTTCTTACCAAAGCCAAAAAAAGTGTTTGGATAGTGGCAAGGTTAGTAGAGTAGGGAGGGACAGCTTAGAGCTAGCACCTGATTGGTAGAATTATCACAACTCTTTAAATATTTAATTTTCAGCTATCAAAACTGAACCGAAATCTACAGAAATCAGGAAGTCCCTGTCTGCAAAATCTCCCTTGGGTAATGTGCATTTGTTTTATTACTGTTCCTTTTATGCATTTCACTTTCTTTGCAATACTCTTTCCCACCACCTCCCCCCCCACCTTCCCCAACATCCCAACCATCCTTGACACCAATGATTTTGCATTAGCTCATAATTATCTATGTTTTCACACTCCTGAATGTGCTAACTTCCTGCTTGGGATGTAGTTACATGTGCACCAGCTGCCCTCTAGTACTTCATCTAAATTGGCATTCCTCTTGTGTTTTGACTGGAGAATAAATTTTGGAGGACAATTCAAATCATATGTGGTGTTGCTGAGGCCTCAACCAATGAGCACTGATCTACTTTCCACCATTGTTCCTGCTTTGTGATCAGGAGTTGGTTTTCTCCTTTATTTCCCACTAGTCAGCAATGCTAAAGACAATTACATTTTTCCCATCTTATGGACTAACCTTCCATCTCCTATATCTTGCTAATGGTAAAGACTAGGGATAATCATGAAGTTCTGATCTGATGGTTCAGTTACCCAAGGATAAACTCACATAGTCAAATGTTAACCTGGATGTGGATTTATGTTAGTGGCATTCAGATCATCTAAATGCCAGGAGCTGGGTTGAAGAGTTGACCACAAATTTGTTGCTTTTATTTTGGACATTCGTTTTTGATGTTCTTGCTTCCATGTAAGTGGTCATCTATACCAGATAAAAGACCTGTTCCCAGTGGGGGGAATCCTCAATTTGAATAGTGTAGTATAACCTAAACTGCCCATGGAGTCAGTTCAAGAGAGATGGATGTTTATTTGTGAAGGGCTGTTTGAGGGGTAGGAAAGAGCAGAGTATAGTATTTTATACTTTTAGGCATCTAGTCAATTAAGTTGTCGTGCGTTGTTCATTGTTGTGAAATGATATCACCATTCAACACATAACTAAATCAACTTGATCTAGAAACAATTTATTTCTGTCAAGAGAATAGCTTGCTTTTTGTTTTGATCTTAGGTGAGACTGGTCGCTCAAAGACTACTTCCACAACTTCTATTAAGAGCACAGGCACTACCCCAAGTACGCCAAGCACACCTCTTGGCGTGAGTAGTCCTGGAACTCCATCATCTAACACCCCTCGGGCGCCCAGAACATTGGCTCTGAAGACAACAGCTGCTTCTGAGGCCAAAAGAGTTGCACCTATTTCCCGGACACCTTCAAAACCCACCGTAGCAGCAGGTCCAAAGCAACTACGACCAACCAGTGCCCCAGCTCCAGACCTAAAAAATGTCAAATCAAAAATTGGATCCACAGATAACATCAAGCACCAGCCTGGAGGAGGAAAGGTAAGTGGTTTCCTATTTGAAGATAAATGAATGACAGTCATTTGTTTCAAACACACTTTGATAAGTTTGGTTGAGGATTTAAATGAGAAGTGAGCATCGGAAATTTGAAATGAGAAAATGTTAGTGGAAAATGAAGCTTCCTCTGTTCATCAAAGCTCAACCCTGTAACATACTAATTCTCCCATTTAAAAAAAAATGACTTGTGTTTAAGTATTGCCTTCTGTTTCCTCAGAATGTCCCAAAATGCAAAACAGCCATTTGTACTTTTACTTAACATTCATGTAATACAGGAAATTTTGAAAGTGCAGCTCTATTTTAAAAAGTACTAATATATGTGCCTTGCTGCTTATTCTAAATATTCATTATTCATAATAATTTCCTCATCATTAATTTTTGTACTATTCCCACTATTCTCATTGAACATTTATCTTTCTGATTTAATATTTTGTGCATCGTGTTGCTTTTGAGCTTCCTTCTAGTTGTCTTCTGTTTCGTTCCTTGTCCAGTTCATCCATTTTTTGTGATGTATTATTGAAAATTATAAGCATTCTAAGAAATATCAACCAAGTACTTTGTAGATATGTATTATTTCTGAAAATTTGTATACTTCTGAAAGAAATTTGTCAGATAACATTTGAAAGAATAGATTAAATATCATTGCCAGGTCTGACCTGAATGTGATACCAGTGAAGGCTACTCCCCAAGAAGTACTCTCTTCCCATCCAGATGCTGAATAACCTTCATTTTGTTTCCAGCATATTCAACTTTTAATTCTAATTTAACGGTTGTGAGAATAATATAGCTTTTTATGGCATAGTCCCAGCAGAGTTCGTAGCCCAGTAGGGCATGCTTACCATTTTTGTTAACTAGCCTCACTGCAAGTTTTTAATCCCATTATAAATTGTGTAATGTGGCCCCTAAAATCAAGTGAAAGTATCAGCAAAATTGAAGTCCGTAAATACAAAGCTAATTGTTTTTGAGTACTGGAAAGAAGTATATAGGATTAACTCCAATATTAGGACTGCTGAATGGGAAAGTGTTAGCTGGCAATCTTATAGTAAAGGATCCCCTAGAATTATAGTAGGGAAGATTTTTTATTCAATTTGTGAACAACGTGATAAATTCAAAAACAACTTTTAAAAATATGCCTAGTCATAGTGTTATGATGGCAAGTTGGCCTAGGGAGAGTAGATGATATGTCAGTAGAAAGGCAATGATAGGATCATAGAAAATGTAGCACTCCCCAAAAAGGTGAGGAGGGGTAATTGGCAGATGGAGGAGGGAAGGGTGAAAATAGTGACCTGGGAGGTGATAGGCAGAAAAAAGGGTGCAGATGATAGAATTCATGCACCAACTTCCGTTCCTATCAGATTCCATTTTTTGCAGTCCTATATTGCCTCCACCTATCACCTCCCAGCCTCTGTCACTATTTCCACCCTTCCTTCCTCCATATGGAATGTGGAAATCCTATCCATCCCTGTGGAAATCCTATGCATCACTGTAGTACCTGTCAACAATTCCCTTTGCTTCCTTCTATGGAGCCAATTTTAGTTCCAATCCCTTACGTAATCTTACTTTATTGACCAGACTCCCCTGTGGAACCTTGTCAGACCGGTCTTACCCATAAATCAATCTGTGCTGATTGTCTCTGACTCATCTTTGGCTTTATAAATGAAGATTTATACTGTTACTTAGAATTTTATTCCAATCATTTGCCCACCACTGATGTTAAACTATCTGGCCCTTGTTTAAATAATCCTCCATTTCCTGGCACCACTCCTGTAGCGAGGGAAGATTGTGAATGATGGTCAGAACCGCTATAAATTCCTTTCTTGCTTCTTTTAATAGCCCCGGATATATACTGTATCATCAGGGCATGGTGACTTCACTTTGACCATGTTTATTCCAAACGGTATTTCAGACTTGTGCTGCTCACAGAGAATTCATGCAGAACACCTAAACAAATAATTCATAACCTTAAGTGTATATCCATTGATTCTCATGAGAGAACTTGACAGAAATAGATTAAAAGAAATGTGCAGCGTTATCAAAATGAATAATAAGCCTGAGGATTGAGAGGCTTTTAAAACTCAATGAGAGCTGAAAAGGAAATGAATGAAAACAGGAAAATAATAGTTGTGAGGAGAAATTGCTAGGATGGGTTGTCTGTCTTTTTGGAACAAGAAGATTAACGGTAGATTTAATTGGTGTTTACAAAATTGAGAGGCTTAGACAGAGTGAACAATGAAGACATTTTGCAAAGACATTGATAATTAAGGGGAGGTTGATTTAAGATAAATGATGGAAAGAATAGTGGAGAGTTGAGGAAAAATCTCATCCAAAGTGCAGTGAGGGTCTGGAACTTGCTGTCCGAAAGGATGGTGGAGATGGAGACCCTCATTGCATTTGAAAGCTACCTGTGAGAGCATTCAACAGGCCACAAACTAAAAGAGCTAGAGAAGTGGAGTAACCTAAATAGTTCAAATCTTGGCTGGGACGGACATGATGAACCAAATGAAAATCCCTTGTTCCATAACCTTTCAATGCTCCTGTGAACAAGAGTGGTGGGATGTTCAGAAGGATGAAAAAGATGCATGCATTATCTAAGGGGAGTGGGGGGAACCAAGAAGCAAGTAAATCAATTGTTTCCAATCTTATGGACTAAAGATATTTTGGAATATGAGTACATAAATGACTCTCAGAATGAGTTCGAATCAATTGGAAGTGAAAAGTGTTAAGTATTTCTTAAAACATTGATCTATTGTGTTATATTAATATGATGTATTTTAAATGACTATTCTGGGTTAATCATTTGATTCTATTACATTTCAGAACATTTTCTCTCAAGTTTCTCCCTCATTACATTTGCCTGTGTACTTGTTTATTTTTTCCATCCCTTTTTGGTTGTCTACTTAGGCTAAATCAGTAGAGAAAAAACCCGAGCCGGTAAGATTGAACCGAAAAGTTGAACCCAGCACTGTGATTCGAGTAGCTAAAACCACAACCACGAAAGATAGTCAAAAACAAACCAATGGCAAAGTGAGTGAATGAAAGTATATATGAATTTTTTTGTTATATTCACTTTTAAGTTGCATACATACGTAAGCATTTCAATTTCATTCATTTTTCCTGAGCATTTCTGTGGATTGTTTAAATCACTGAATTGTGCAGTGAATTAATGCACTAAACTTTTACTTTTAGGAGCTTCAGATCTAGTCAAGCTATGCATTTGTATGAACAGCAACAGCTTGCACTTGTACTTTGGATTTTCAAGAAAACGTTACTTTCCATCACTATCTCCCTTCATCTCCTCGCTGCTGTATCTTATTACCCCTGGCTACTCTTCTATCCCAGGACACGTTGTTGTTCTCCAACACCCCCTGCTGCCATCTTTCCTGTCCCAAATGCCTGCAGACATCTTTTGGCTCTTATCTTCCTCATCCTTTCCCCTTAATCACAGAAGGTGGCTATTCAGCCCATTAATACTTGTTTCTACTCTTTGATTTAGTTGTATTCTCTATCATCAATTTTTCCTCATAAACCTTGCAAATTTCTTTCCAATAGTAATCTATTAACTTTATTTCAGATTTCTTCATAAGCTCTATGAAAGCTTTTCCAGAGTCTACTTCCATCACCTTTCAATTACTGTATTCTAGATCACGACAACATGGGGGTGGTTAGGGTCTGTAATTTGCCAATTATTTTAAATTCATTATCTCGGGTTACTAATCCATTTGCTTGAGAAAACACTTTCTTCCAATGTGCTTTATCAAAACCAGTAATTTTTTTTATTACAAGTCTGCTCAACCTTATCTGCTGTAAATAGTACAATTCAGACTTCATTGGCTTGTAATAAGTCCCCATCCCTGGTATGATCCTGTTAATCCACCTCTATACTGTCTTCAAGGACCTGAACTGTACATTGTATTTTAGCCAAAGCTTAACGTAGTCTAGTGTGATTTTTTTTTTCCCATTCAATACTCCTGTTTGCAACCTTCATCAGAACACTTGTTATTACATCAAAGAACTCGGGCTAGTTGTTCAGACATTACTTAATTTTTTAAGAATTACTGTGCTGAGTGTTCCTTCTTAACCCATCCTTTTCCAGGTGAGAATTAATTTTGTCTTTGACAATGGTTCATAGTAATTTTATCATCACTGATAAATTGATTAGCCTATGGTTACCAAGTATATCTGTTTCCTTATGTGAGCGGCTTACAAAATTTGCAGTGCTGTGACTCCATTCCCATAATTCAAGCAGGAATCAAAGATTATGCCCAGAGCTTCTCTCAAGATGCATCCTCTGGTTAATGTACCTTGCTAGTTTTGACATTTTCTTTCCTTAAGACAGGTACAAAGTGTCCATTTAGTATATTGGTACTCTCTGTCTCCATATGAAGATCAGAATAATTGCAGATACTGAATCTGAAATAAAAACAGAAAATGTGGGAAATACTCAAAGGATCTGTGGAAAGGGAAACAGTTAACTTTCATATTGGGGACATTTTATCAACAGGGTTTCAGCTCAAACATTGAGATTTCTGTTTTGTATTAATTCCTTCTATTGACGTGAGAGGCATGGTGATGCAGCAGTTAGCACTACTGTCTCAGGGATCTGGGTTTGATCTTGACCTCAGATATTGCCTGTGTGGAATTTACACATTTTCCCCAAATGTTCTAGGTTCGTCCCACATTCTAAAGATGTGCTGGTAGGTTAATTGGCTTCTGTAAATTACCCCTTCATTTGCGTAAGTGGGGAAAATAGGACCATAGAGAAATGAGGAGAGGGAGAATAGAACTAATGGGATGGATCTTCTGGGAGCTGTGTTAGCATCACCTGAGACATATTGGATAATCTTCATACATAATTCAGCACTGAGCCATGCAGAATTGGAAGCTCCCTGGTTTGAGCTTGAGTCTATTCTGAATTAATCCATCCCATCACAGAAACACAGAAGTTGGCAGTACCGTAGGCCATTTCCCCCTTCATGTCTATACTGGCTCTATGCAAGGTCATAGAGTGATAGAGCACAGAAACAGTTCCACAGGCCCATCATGTCCATGCCAACCATCAAATACCTATCTATATTAACTCCATTTATCACCATTTGGTCTGTAGCCTTCTATATCTAGTACTCATCAAGGTACTAAAATGTTTTGAGAGTACCTGCCTCCGCCACACACTCAGGCAAAGCATTCCTGATTCCAACCACCCTTTTGGGTGAAAAGTATCTCCTCGTTGCCAGTCACTTCAACTCCCCCTCCCACACCATCACAGATATGTCAGTCCTCAGGCCCCTTCACTGTCAGGAGAATTCCAAGCGCAAACTGGAGGAACAGCCACCTCATTTTCCATCTTGGAACCTTGCAGCCTAACGGCATGAACATTGAATTCTCCCACTTTAAGTAATCCCTACATCCCTCCCCCCACCACCCTCCACCCCAACTATGCCTCTTCTTTTCTTCCCTTTCCTAGCCTATCTCTTTTTTTTCTACCCACCATTTTTTCTCCTTACCTCTGATCCATCCCCCAGTGGATCTGCTGTCCTCTCCTTCCCTGCACCTGTCTATCACTATATCTTTATCTATCTATCACCACCACCTTGTGCCCACCCCCACCTCCCTTCTTTTGTCTACCTATCACTGCTCTGCTTTTCCCTCCTATATACTGGGCTTCCCCTTTTCCTATCTTCAGTCCTGAAGAAGGGTCCTGACTCAAAACGTTGACTGCCTGCTTTTCTCCACAGATGCTGCCTGGCTTGCTGAGTTCCTCCAGCATCATAGTGTTTTTCACTGGGCAAGAAAGAAGATCGTGCAATTTTGATTAAGACAAATACATTGTTAGGAAGAGTCTTTGTCTTTGAGATGTCAAAGACAAAAATATTTGGTTGTATATTAGAAACGATAAAGGAACTGTTATGCTACTTGGTGTATTTTATGGACTCCACCAAATTACAAAAGGAAATAGAGACTCTGAGTCTTTGCTGTGTTCTGTTTTCAAGATGCATCCAGTTAGTCCTATTCCCCCAACTCTTTCCTGAAGTCAGTTGTTGAATCTATATCTCTATTGGTGTATTCCAAATCCCAACAACTGTTGTGCCGATGTTTTCCCTTGTGTAGTTTATTTCTCTTGTGCCAATCACCTTTAATCTGCCATTATCAATTATTTGGGTGGTTGAAAGAGTCTTGTTTTATTTATTCAGTACAAATTCAATACAAATCTTTCATGAATTTTTCAAATCTCCTAGTCTCCTCTGCTGTAAGAACAGCCACAGCTTCTCCAATCTACCCATTTCATTTTAATCCTTAACACCTGGAAGCATTTAAGGAAATCTTTTCTAAAGCTTCCTCAAAGAAAACATTGCTGCTGGGCTAAATAGTGTTTTTTAATGTTTAGGATAACTTCCTGATTTTATTACTATTCTTCTTTGTAAAATCCAGGATTCCAAAATTGCTTTGTGAATTTGATGTGTCATATTTAAACATTTTTCCACAGAGATCCCCTCTATTGCAAACTCAGTGGGTTGAATGACTTTCTCTTGTGCTGTACCACGCTATAATTTCTGTTCCCTACATTATATTCCTAGTACCAGGGTGGTGCACCAATTGTACTGATTAAGATTAACTAACAGAATTAACACTGATCAGAGGAGTTGCTATCCATTCCTTGATGGTCATGGTTGCTGATTCAGTTGCTGCAGTCCTTTATCTGAAAGCATAAATTGGTCTAAGAGGAAACAAAGATGATAGAGGCTGCATTTTATGATCAGATTTGACTCTTTGCCAATAATTGTTCTTTTAAGCAATGTAATAAGAGGAAAGGAAATAAAATCCTTACTATAAGGCTCTTAAAAAATGCTGTTTCTTGCTAAATGTTTTTGAATGGTGTAGTTAACATTTGATACTAAGTTCACAAAGGGTTAGGTCTGTTTGTGCATAAACGGTCACGTATTAGACTGATTAAAGATGACAGACCTGTCTTATTCTTGCTTGCTCTTATTCCTTCTCTGTTTAGCACAGATTTGTCTGATTTGACAACAATACCCGTGCGTTGGCGGCGGAGGGAGGGGGTTGGGAGGTGGTAGGAGAAGGGGGAGAGAACATCCAGATAGTGCCTTAGAAGCAATGTTATTTCTCAGAGGCTGGATTAGTGGTGGAATCTGCTCCCATTGTAATTGATACATTTAACACTCAGCTCTGCATGTATAATCATTTACTGCACTGCAGCCTTCTACTTTAATGATCTTCTCACTGAACTGTCACTGCCATTTATATTTGGCACAGATGAGATATTTTTAGGGTGAAGGTGGGGTTATGCCTAGAGTGAGCTCTCACAATAATCAGAGGTCTGAAATGACATTTCAAGAACCTATCAAGAAAATATTGATCCTATTCTGTTGTAAAAGAGCAGCTCGTTGTCCACCTTTTTTAACATATTCATCAGTTATTTTTCTCACATAAATACCTCCAGTTTGCATTATGAAAAATTTTAGTCCTTTCCCAGTAACTCTGCAACAGCTCGATTTGATTTGCCATGGTAACTGCTATAATCCTAATTGTTAACCTGCTGCTGAAAGCTTTTCAGCCAATTTATTTAGTGTGAATTCTATAAATGTGTCTCCTGCCTTGTTCAGAAGAATTTGATTAATCCATATCAATCAGACATTGTCCTGAAAGAACTCAATTCCAGTCTTCAGTTCTTCCAATTTCTTGATCTTACTAAAGATCCAATTTAAAATTTAGGCCTGTTTCCCTCAGCAGCTGCATGCAAGGGATTGTTTAATATGCCAGTCCATAACAAGACCAACAGACCAGCACCAAGTTTTATGTGCAATCTTTGCCCATGCAACGTGGACCTGACCTAGAGCAATTAATTAAAACATACTCCTGTCTGCTCTTTTCAGATGGATTGAAAAGATCCCATAGCACTTCTTGAAGAGAAGTGATGAGTTTGCTCCAGTGTTCTTGTCAATGATTATTCCCTGTCCAATAGCTGACAAATTATCTAGTCATTAATGCTTTGCTGTTTGTAGGAGTTTGCTATGCCCATATGACTGTAATGTTTTCCACATTTCTCTACTGATTGGACTTCAAAAATATTTCGTTGGCTGTGAAGTACTTTGGGGCTTCATGAGTTTATGAAAGGGATTGTCTAAATACAAGTCAAACTTTATTCTTTTGCTGAAAAGCAAAAAGCTGCAGATGCTGAGTATCTGAAATAAACACAAAATGCTGGAAATACTCAGCTGATTAGGGAGCATCTAAAAAGAGTTGTGTCTGAACAAGCCTGTTCTGTTGATGACCTTACATCAGTTCTGATGAAAGGTCATTGATCTAACAAAGGTTCTTCAACATATAATTATCTTCATAGATGCTGAGTGTTTCCAGAATGTTCTGTTTTGGTCGAAAGTTACCAAATCCTCCCAATATAATTGCCAAATTCAACAAAAGCGAAAACTGAAAATGCTGGAGACACTTAGCAGGTTAGGCAGCATATGTGGAAAGTGAAACAGAATTAACCTTTCAGGTTGATAATCCTTCTGTCAGAACTGGGGATGTGAGAAAATGAATTTTAAGTTGCAGAGAATGTGGGAGGAGGGATGGATAGGACAAAGAGAATGTCTCTCTGATAGGATGTGACTAGGGTTACTGAGGTAAATCCATGTTTATATTTGGTTAATAGATTAATGAGGATGATTAGAGAAAGAAAAAAATTAAACTAAGGAATGTACAGGACAAAGCTGTTACTGAACCTAAAACCAAAAAGAGAAAGCTAGAATGCCTGGTTTATCAGGGAGTGTATGTGGAGAGAGAAAAACTGATGCATAATATTACAACAGAACAGGCCTGTTCTGATACAAACAGAAAAGATGACTTTCTGGAAATTGTTGAATTCGATATCAAGGCCCGGTGCAAGCTTATGGCAAGAGCATCTGCAACTTGCCAAGATGGGAGATGAGATACTGTGTCACAAGCTTGCGTTGGACCTCATTGGAACAGTGCAGTAGACTACGGACAGACAGATCAGAGGGTCAGTGGGATACACAATTAAAGCAGTTATGCAATCTACATTTGTTTTCTTCAAAGGGTGACTTAATGGCAGCAGCTAGCAGAGTTGCTGCCTCGCAGTTATGTTGACCCGGTTTCATTGCGATCTCTTGTGCTGTCTGTATGGAGTTTGCTTGTTATCCCTGTGACATTGTGGCTTTCCTCAGGGTGCTTCAGTTTCCTCCTGCATTCCAAAGATAGAGGGGAAGTCTTGGACTTGTAATGGGTATTAATATGAGTGGAGATTGGCAGGAAAATAATGACATTCTTGAGTTCTGAGTGTAGGAAGCAGCACCAATACAATTTATCAATGTACCAGAAAATTAGTTGAGGCAGAGAGCTGAAACAAGGACTGATTCCATGTATCTAACAAGAAGATAGGCGTAGCTTGGGCCATGAGAATTATCACCTGTCATGTCTCCCTTACTGTATCCCAAAAGGGAAGTAACCATTGTTCATATTTCCTTACAACATAGAAGGAGAACATTCCCTCATTGAGTCAATGCCAGCTGTCAGGACAATCCCACCAATCCCGTGTCCCCTTCACTCTCACACACATGCTTATTAACTCCCCATCCCTGATTCTCCCATCAGCCACCTATATTACCCCTAATGTCCAGATGCTAATTAACCCAACAACCTGCACATTTTTAGGATATGGGAGGAAAGGGCACTCGGAGGAAGCCTACATGGTCATGGGGGAAGTGCAGACTCCACACAGACAGCACCAGAGGTCAGAATTGAACCTGCGTTGCTGGAGCTATGAAACAGCTGCCTCACCACCATGTTGTCCAGAAATGATGTCATGAAGGCAAATTTCAAACAAAAATGAGATGTGTGACATAGGTATTGGTCAAATGAGGAATGTTGACTTAGAAAATGGTCAAGTTTCATGATCCTGGTCAAGGATGCCATGGCATTCTTGATCCATCACAGCAGATAAATGAACCTCTATTTTTTTCATCATAATAGAGGCATCTCCAGTATTGCTCTACTCATCTAAAGGACAAGAGAATGCTCAGAGTTGTTTGTTTTTCTATTCACAGCCTCTCTCTCCCTATCATGACTCTCAGTTTGGGTTCCTTTCTTGGAGAGATCAGTTTTTGCCATATTCACAATGTATAGGGTTACCGTTTTGCTGAATGCAGCCAGAAGTTGGGCACATGGCTTTAGTCCTGATATTTGCTTTGAACTAACAAAAATAAACAAATGACCTTACCAGATTTTTTACTCCAACACACCATAGATAAAAGAGATTAGAATTACTTCACAAAAAAGATTATGTTCATGTTGCCTTTCAGAAATTATCAAAACTGTTTGGTCTGAATCTAGCCAAGGAGGGGAGGAACCCAAATCTCAACACAGCCAGAAAAGGCATTCCTAAACCTATACCATTGAAAGGCAATCTTAAATGTGAGCCAGGAAGGGCAATTGCAAAACTGGGCATGGCCAAGAAGAAGTGTTTACATATTGAATAAACCTATGGAGCAATAATTTACTATTATTTCCACTTTTGCTCTTGTCCTTAGAATAGTATTGTTTTTTTTCCCTCAAACGTAATTATCTTCACGCAGTACATTGGGAATGTTGTTGATAGAGTTGTAATATCTGCTTATTTGAAAATTTTTTCTTTAGGATATTAATCTTGAACTCTTAGTGACATGTATAACAGGAAAGCCTCAACAATACCTTGAAGTTATTATTAAAAAGGGAACTGATGTAGAATTGATTTGTCCAATGTGTCTTAGGTCCAGATTGTGAACAAAAAAGTTGACTACAGTCATGTGCAGTCTAAGTGTGGCTCCAAGGATAACATTAAGCATGTTCCTGGTGGTGGCAATGTGAGTATTGGCTTTTGGATTCTCTTTACACTAATCTTCTGTGCATTGCTCTCATGAAGCTTATTTAGTCTATTAGTAATGTATGAAAATGTAGCACTTACAAGAAGCATACCAGACAATGAGAGGTAATTTATCTGCCATTACAGTCACTACCAGTGATGGATTTGTGACCTCCAGTCTCTTATGTTAATATTTGTACAAATCCAAGTGCACCTTTTTGATTGCCCATGTATTTGAAAAGCAAGAATCTATAATTGTGTGTTTTTCCACAATTCTGATGGGGCACAATATGAAAATCTGACATTTTATACAATCTGTGAATCCTGACTACAGCCTTAAAGCCACATGTGTGCCTTGAACCTAGTGAATACAACTCATAAAACTTTGTATTTCATATTTGTTGGTTAGTGTACTTGGATTTTATGGTCTGCAAGTTAGACAAGAATTGTTCATTTTGTTGTAGCTTCATTAGGAACGGTAGCTCTCAGGGCTGTGAGAATAGAATAGGTGAATGGGATTAAGTGGTTTACTCTTTCAAAGAGCCACCATAGATAAATTGGGTTGAATCTTCTCTTTGTTGTAAGAATCTATGAATAGATAGGCAGAAATTAAGGGGAAATAGATTTAAATTTAAAGTGCCCCCTAAGGCTCCAAAATATACACATCCAAATATCCTAGTAAGACAGTGATTTGGATCCTCCTGCCTAGGCTGCTGCTTGTTGTTGTGGTGTTGAAGATACGTACTAATGGATGGCTGCAAGGGATATAATCTGTTAAATCTTACAGCTGCCTTTTAATGTGTTCACCACTAGTAATTTAAATCACTGTTCTTCCACTACTTTGAACATGGTTCACGTTGTATTTCCAACAGGACATCACCATGTAAGAATGGAAGAAAATAGCCAGCAGGATCTCTGATTTGACACCTCATTTGTGTTGTGATGGCTGATCTTAGGTTATCACTGTTGGGTACTATTATTGACTGCACTACCAACTCTTGCTAGGAGCTTGTGTTTGTGTGCATTTGATTGGCATTGACTGAGATGCCCTCACCTCAAAGAATGATGCTTATTAAGGTTCATTTTGAGAATGGTGTAATATTGAAAAGTATCTGGCATAGTGATTGCCAACTCCTTTGTTTGTCAGAGTCCCCAAAAGAGGAAATATCCAGGCAAACGGAGAAATTAGTTTGGTGAAGTGGTGCTATTGCCCGGAGTATAGTGGTGTGGTGGCTTTGGTAGAGGTTCTGGCAACCTAGAGGTCAAATTTAAGCAAATGTGGAATTGCTAGTTATTTGTAACCTATCAATGTCCATCAGGAAAGGGAGCCTGCCAACTTTTTCCATATTATTGTGAACATCTTTTGAAGTGCCGGTCAATTGAACAGACTGAAGCAGTGCATTGCAGTGGAATACTGCACAATAGGAACCAGCAGGTCCTAGTCACAATCACTCATTGCTATGTGTGGAAATGCACTCAATCGATTGGACTTCCTAGTCGTGGAACTGAATGTCCTGGGCACCCTTCTATCTAGCCACCTTTTTGTAAATTGCACTTGGGGAAAAGTCTGTTGCTGGCATGGTTACCTTTAATTCTATTCATGGATCAGTTCAGAAAGTAGTTTATTTCGAAATACACTAAAATTTCTAAAATATATAATTATAACTATACTAAATGTATACTCCAATATGTAAAGGCTGTACAGACCTGACCTTCCCCCCCCATCCCCCACTCCCATCCATTCTCAGGATGTGGGCATCAGACAAGTTCCACATTTATTACCTGTCCCTAGTTTCCTTGAGGTGGTACTGTGCTGCCTCCCTCTCTGACGCAATTAAATGGTATACTTGCCCAAGGAGTAATTGAGTCAACCACACTGGTATGATACTGGTGTCCCAAATGGTGAGATTTAAATCAAGATTTATTGGGCATTGGTCCAGTAACATAACCACTAGACTACTGTGCTAGTATGTGAATGCCAGTCTCTTATTATTTTATTTTATTTTCTCTTCATTAAGTTTTGAATAAATTATAATTATGTGGGTATTTATATAATATATAACATCTATGTTCCTAATGGGTCTAATCCTACATGAGTCTCTTAAGCCTAGTTACCTGGTTTAATTAGAAATCTGGATTTTCATTTTAAGCAATGTAGTATTTCATATACCTTAATGAAGCATGAGTTGCAGATACATTTCCTATTTCTTCTTATTAAAGGTATTGAAACAATGATAGTGTTTTTTTTCCAACTTTTAAAACTGTAGGTGCAAATTCCAAAAGCCAAAGTGGACGTGAGCCGTGCATCATCAAAGTGTGGATCCAAGACCAATCTAAAACACAAAGCAGGTACTATTGGTACATTCAAAATAATCTAAACTTGAAAGTTGAAAATTAAAGCTTGTATTAGGCAGCCAATAATTTTAAGTACAATGACATTGTAGTGAGATAATGACTTTTTCAATATGTTATTGTGAGCACAGTTGTGGATGGAATGTTGGTCAAAACAATGAGCTCTCTGGTCATCTTTGAACAAAGCCTTAGGATCTTTAATGTACACCTGAGCCACTGGAAGAAACAGCCTGGGCTTAATGTCTCATTTAAAACACAGCACCCTGTGAAATATTGAACAGATTATGTGTTCAACTCTTATTATAGGTTTTGAATAAGGATCAGTTTTATCCATTTGTTCTATTTAACTATGTGTTGAAAGTTGTCTAGTAATACCAGGATGGTGGCAACAGCATATGTTTGTTTTAAGGTGGTTTTAAAATGCCTATACCCTGAGACGATATGTATTTCCCAACTCCTCAGCCATTTTCTGGAGTTTCCAATTTTGTCTCTGCATCGTTCTCGGTGGTCAGGGTCTTCCAGTGTCTCATCGCATGTGAGACCAACGTCAGCGTGATATTTGGCTGTGGTATACAATACAGTTATGATATCCATGCTCATTTCCCTGCAGGGTTTTTGGTTAGCTCCCAGGTACAAGGTTGCCTCTCCTCTGTGCTCCCTGGTCCATTGAAACTAAGAATAGTTGGTGTACCAGCTCCTTCCTGTGCTGGTTGGCCAACAACAGAGATCTTGATACAAAATTGGAACTCCTTAGTTTATGTAATATAACCGCTGGTGAGGAATTTACTGAACAACTCATTGTGTATCTGCATCATTAATTGGCATCTTGGGCCAGATTATAGGTTCACATCTATTCCAGGATTTGAGAGACTAAGCAAGGGAATATTGTATCAGCTGAAGTGCTTCTCCTCAGAACTATGATACTATATCTCAGGAGGGCAGGAGATATTATGATGTCCTGGCCAACATATCTCCCTCAACCAGTAGCAACAAAACAAATAGTTCATGGTTTCATTACTATAGGATGTTGCAGGTACCTAATAGTTGCTTTGCTTTTTGCCTAAGTTTTTAATTCAATTTCCAGGATCTAGGTGTCACTGGTAAGGCTCAGGTGAAAAGGTGGTGGTGAGTCACCTCTTTGAACTGCTGCAATCCTTTTGATTAAGGTACTACCAGGTAGGGAGTTCTAGACCCAGAGACAATGTAGGATATATGATACACAGTGTGTGACTTGTATGGGAACCTGCAGGTGGTGGTGTTCCCATGTGTCTATTGCCTGTGTCTTCCTTGATGGTGCAGATTGTGAGTTTGGGAAGTGCTATCTGGGTAGCCTAGGCAAGTAACTGCATTGCAATTTTTACATGGTACACATTACAGAGGTCCTGGATGACACGGAGCTTCTTGGATGTTGGAATTGTCGAGAGGCAAGTATTCCATTGTGCTCCTGACCAATGAGGCTTTGAGCCATTCACTAAAGGGTACCCAGTATCTGATATGTTCTTAAGGCACAGCATGGAGTTTCTGGTCAATTGTGACTTCAGATTATTGACAGTGGGGAATCAATGGATGGTAATGTCATTAAATGTCAAGGTAGGTGATTAGCTTCTCTATCATTGGAAGTGGTCATTGCCTGGCACTCTTGTGATGTGAATGTCACCTGCCAATTATTAGCCCATGTCTGAATGTTTTGCAGCATTCAGGCTACTTTGTTTGCTGAGGTTTGGAAATTGAGTTGAACTTCATGCAAACATTCACATTTCTGACTTTCTGATGGAAGGAAGGTATTTCATGAAGCAGCTAAAAATGTTTGGGTCTCATACACTGCCTTGAGAAGCACATGCAGTGGTTATGAGGCCGAGCTGATTCGTGTACAACAAACATAATTATATTCCTTTTTTGCAAGGAATGACACCAGATAGCAGTTTATTTTCCCTTTGCACATTGACCAATTTTACCAGGGTTCCTTGATGCCACACTTGTTCAAATACTGCCTTTATGCTAAGAGCAGTCAACTGAACCTTCACTTTGGAATTCAACTCTGATCCACGTTTGGAAAGGGTCTGCGATGAGCCTGGAGAATTGGTCCTGGCCAAACCCAAACTGGGCATCAGTGAACAGGTTATCGGTGAGTAGGTGCCACTTGATAGCCATTGCCCCACATATAACTGAATTTACAAAGAACTACAAGATTATATAAATTTAAAAATACCATTCAGTTGAAAGCAGTGCAAATTACATTTATTTGTGCTTCTCCCCATCTTCCTTATCCTTTCAAAATACTTCATCCTCCTCACCCACTACTCCCTCTATTCAACTTAATGGGCATAATGGAAAGCCATTGTCTTTCAATCTCACACCATCCTGACTTGGAAGTATATCAACTTTTCTTTTATGTCATTGGGTCAGAATCCTGGAACTTCCTCCCCAACAACATCATGGGAGTACCTTCAGAAGGAATGCAACAGTTCAATACAGCAACTCACTACCACCTTTCCTAGGATGTAGAGATGGGCAGTAGCCTTGCCAGTGACATCCGTGTTGTGTAAATGATAAGCTTAAGCTTCAGGTTGGTTCTGTATCCATCATTGTATGGCTGAATGCACAGCTTCTGACTGTTTTATCTATAATGTACAAGAATCCCAATCTTGCACTAGTGTCGTTGTTTATCTTGAACACATGTAAGTTATGTATAATTTATCTTGTGTTTGTCCTCATCTTGTAATGTTCTGTGCTGCTAGTGCAGCAAAAGTCTAGTTTTCATGGCATTTACACCCTGTGTATGTATGCCTATGGCAACAATAAACTTGAACTATTTTTGAAAACTATCCTAAATTTGCAGTCGTGTCAGGTAGCAAGTAATCTTTGTAAATAATATTCTTACTTCACAAATATTTTTAGGTGGTGGGGATGTGAAGATCGAGACCAGCAAGACCAATTTCAAAAACAAAGCTGAGTCAAAAGTTGGGTCCTTGGACAACGTCAACCATACCCCAGGAGGTGGCAACGTGAAGGTGAGGTAGATGCAGTGGGGTAACATAAACTAGGCCAGCACAGTCGCTAAGGAAGTATCAGTTGGCTGCATCTGGTTTGGGGAAAATGCTGCAACAAAATTGTTCTCTGTACTCTCTTCTGATTTGCATTCACCTTTGTTCCTCAGCCTCTCTGGGCTTGCAGTTCTTGCTCCTTGTCACTTTCCAGTTATTGCCCACTTCCCCCAACCCATGCACCACAACGCAGCTCCTTTTTTTCTGAAAAGTGCTTTTTGGATGTTGGATGAAGATAGGATTGAATTTATATGTAATTCAGTTGACTGCAGTCATTCCTAATCAATGCTCGAACAGGTAGAATGCCTACTTGAGTACAGCACAGGAAGGTGGCCTGGATTATGAAGCTTTAGATTAGCAAGACTCACTGCCTTCATGAGAACAGATACAAGTTCCTGAGCAGGGAAGGTTCAGAGTGGTAAATTTCCCCTGTGATGTTTACATACGTGCCCCATCCCCTTATCAATTCCCTATTTACTTACGAATGCACTGTTTCTTAATTTCTTTTACCCATCCACCTTTGCTTTCCAATTCCTATATCTAAACTAAAGCTGCAAAGTGTGAGATGTTGTAGGGTCTAACCACATTCTCTCTGTTGTTTTGTCTAAATTCCTCCATCTTCCAGAAGGGTACCTCTCACTTAAGTCGTCATTGTCATCTTGTGCTTCTTATCATAGTTTCCCATTGTCTTCTATGCTGTGGCTGTGTCACATCTTGCAGGTTATGGCGGCTGTTGGCTGGTTCAAGGATTAGTGCATTCATCAGTGAAACCATCAGGAACTAAATTGCCAAACAAGTACTTATCTCACCCTGGTCTAATTTGAAATTATGGACTGATTTATAAAAAAAAATTCAATTATTTCACTTCTGTCATGAAGGTGTTAGATTGTAACATCTGGCCTGACATACAAGATTGAATCATAAGAGAGAAGTTAGTTCTTCAGTCCCCTTTCTGTTTTATTGATTGGGCAAACACGCTCCCTGGAACAGTACAAAAACTGGAATGATAAACTCTCGGCTGAATTCACATTCCATGTTGATTGCTATTGCCTTAGGTCAGAACGGTCAGAAACCCTGGATTAACACTGAGAATAGCCACCATCCCTGCAACTGATCACCATCCAGGGACACTGAATGGAGATGCACTTGGGTGGCTGAGAATCAGTAAAATTCTGGTACCGAAGCCCTCACGACCAAATAGCTGCTGATATTTAATCATACATAAATAATGGACACTAAAGCAAGGTACATTGAGACTCTAAATGCAAGCATAGAGCCAAACCTGAACAAGAAAACCTTTTTTTATATAAAAAAAATCAATGAAAAATTCAAGTAGTCAGTAGGTGTAAAATATTTTAATGCCTATTTGGTGTCTCAATATAATTACTGCATTCAGGAATATTATCATCTTCATGTGTTATGTTTATTTAAATGCAGTCAATGTGCCGGTCTTGTATATTTCTACACAAAATCTGTGCACGTAATTTCACTTAAGGAATTACGGTACAGAGTATGCCTTCAATTGTGATCTTGTTTGTTGTGACTTCTTTTTGTCCGTTTTTTTGGTCTTTTTACAATGTTAAGATGAAGGTCGGGAAGGAAAATGCACTGGAGGACTGAAGATGAGAGACATACCCCATTCAACCACAGATCTTGTGCTGATATTCACAGTCTTTCAATCTCTTTTTGTATTCCTGAAAAGTTTTTTTTACTTTGCTCTCAGTGAATGGATTCCAACCTTACTTTCTCTTTCACAAATTTCTTGTGTCTGTTACCAAAGCTTTAATGAACTTGTTCCTCCTCAGTTTCAAATATCCTGACTGCACATTCGTTCTTCGTGTTACATCCCCTCTGTTAGAACAATGAGCTACCATTTGCTTCATTTCTTCCCCATCGAATAATACTTTAAAAAAATACATCTCGTCATCCTAAAATCTGAAAGATTAGCTTACTTTAGTGACAATTCTTTTTACTACTTTGGCTCATTTGCTCTTGACAAGGTTGACACTGCCCTTTGTGGCTCCAGCTCCACAAACTTAATCAAGCCCCACACAATCCACATTGAGCACGTTATCCAAATTGAGAATCCAAGCAATGCTAAGGTTCTTCATATTAGGCGTTAATCCTTGAAAGATTTTATGATTTTTTTTAATAATGTAGGAAATTCTGCAGGATTCTTGGCTAGCATTTACCTAAAACCTGTTAAATAGAGCACCTGATCATTTGTCTTATTGTTTTATGAGGCCTTTGTGCACAATATGACTGTGAAGTATTGCTGTACTACAGCAATGAAAATCAAACCATGGGCTTGAAGCTCATTGGGACTTCTTCAGGTCATAAAGGTGCTTGATGAATTCGTTCTTCCTCCCCACTTTCACCAATCTGTCCCAATATTCTTGGGAATACATGGGTGTAATAGACCACATCTCAGCAAGTAGGGGCAATCCAGTTAGCCTCAGTACCCCTGGGATGGCCCTGGAAAATTGTTCCCAATTTTTATCTCAGTCATTCAGTGCATTTGATTTTTTTTAATCATGACATTTTAGGTTTTAAAAAAATCTTGTATGTATTTTGCATTTCATTTCATACCCTCCTATAACAATACACCATTGTACCCTCACCCCATGATTTTATTTTTAGAATGAGGGTGAAGAAGAATCAGAATCAGCAACAATCAGTCAGACTCCAGAAAATGGGGAACTGACAGGACAAGCTGAGAGTGGGACACAGCAAAATGGAGTAGGGGTGGACCCAACTGCCGGGTCTGACGAAACTCACAGCCAAGAGTTACACATACAGGAGACATGTAAGTGAAAGTTTGGCCTGCAAGGGCTGTGTAGTCTCGTGAAAAATGTTGACCAGTTGGGAACTAGGTGCTAGTGTAAACTTGCTCTTTGCCTTTCACTCTGGGAAATGTATTCAAATTGAATCGCGGTAATAGGTTATGAAATGTTCCTCTGTACTGTGGGTGCTCTGCCAAACTAATGGATGTTGGCTCTATTATAGTCACAAAATTCTGTGCCAGCTTGGAAGGCTGGAGGCTCTTTGTACAGTGAATGAAGATATAATGGGGGTTGGAGCTGCAGAAAGTTGTTAGGATTGTGCATCAAACCACGTAAAACCATGTAAAAGCTGATAGTGAGCTTTCGTGTTTCTAATCCATGGTGTACCTGACCCAAAAACTTGATTGAACAGTGTAAAGGGAGCTTTATTCTGTGCATAACCTTTTGTGTTCACATTCTGAAGTGTGTGACTGATTGAATAGTACAAAGAGAGCTTTATTTTGTTTCTAACCTATTGTACACCTGTGTGGGAGTGTACAATTGGATGGTGCAGGTGGGGCTTTAGTCTGTATCTAACCCATGCTGTAATAGTCCTGGGAGTGCTTGATGCAGTGTGGAGGAGGTTTTACTCTATATCTAACCCAGGGTTTACCCACCATGGAGTAAAAGAGTGAAAGAGCCTTTATTGTATGCAACCCATGCTTGTGCCTATCCAATGGGGCATTAATAAAGTAAATAACAACAAGTGAAATAGGCATCAGGTAAGTTAGAAATGAGGGACCTTTATTTAAATTATTTTAAGTGTTAATTAAAAGTATCTAATTACACTGCACCATTTGAAGCAGATAATATAAATGACCTCTTTGATGTTTGTACTCACGTGCTATCAAAAGCCTCCATTCTTATTGTCTCCAAGACATGCTCAGGGCTACAAATGCCACAACACCCACTCACCTTTGGATTACTTAGCAGTCTGCTGAATTTATGCAAGTTATTTTCAGGTTAAAGCACTTGGTTAAGTGCAGAGCTACTTATTACCTCTTTTTGTGAGAACAGAAGCTGAATGGCCTAGAATTATGTAAACCAGGAACTGCCATATTTCAATATGTGGTGTGCTGAGGGATGTGGCCCACTGTTCCCTTCCTTCAATACCCCATATTTAAGAAGAGTGAGACAGAATTTGAGGAAGGCGTCCTGCTGATGTTATATGGTGTTGGAGAATGTATATTTGCTGCCATCATGCAAGAAGAGCATTAATCTCTGTTGTGAAGGTCAAATACTCTGAATGATAACTGGCATTTGAAGAACTGCCACTTGAATGAGGTCCTAGAGTGTGGCTGGGGCATCAACTTAGTCCTTGGTGAGAGTTAGTATCAGCAGGGGAGGAGGATGAAAAATATTGGTAGAGAACAAAGTAGGAAAATATAAATTACAGAGTAATACTTTCATTGAAAATTTATTGAAATATATTTCTTTGAAATATAGTATTGATATAATTTTGAGCTGCTTAAGAATCAGTTTGATTATGGGGAATAAAAATCTGGTTCATTAGCTGGCTGGTCCAATGAACTTTTGGAATAAGTTATTTTGCAACAAACTGCTCTCTTGAAAGGAGCTAATATATTGTGTGCAGGTCACTTTGTATCATTTTCCATGGGTGAGCCCTAGCAGCAGGTTTCAGCAGCCAATTTGATTGCAAATGATATCAGAGTAAATCCTGATCTTGTCGGTACCTGATATTCATAGACCTTCCACCCGAGGTTACTGAGTGATTGCGCTTTTCTTCCCCCGCCCATTCGCCCACATCCTTCATATTCCAGCCCAGGAGTACTGAGCTGTCCTCTGCAACAGCTAACGTGCTATTCAAGAAAGGTATAACACTGGAATTTCCTCGTGAATGTGTCTCTGTACTAGGGTTTACAATGCATTTACAAAGCCACCAGGATGATAGTGAGTGCCATGGATTCTGTTTGTAGGGAAAATTTTATTATCCTCCTTTCCTTTTCCTCTTCTGCAGATTGAATCTCGCAAGCTGATGTTCCGTGAGAATGCCAAGGCCAGGACAGACCACGGAGCAGACATTGTGTACAAATCCCCCGTTTCGGACAACACCTCTCCTCTCTGCAGCACATCACTAACTGAAAGCCTCAGCTCCCTTGGATCTCCGCAGCTTGCTATTCCTGCTGGATATGTGTCTGCCACTCTAGCACAGCAGAGCTTGTGAATTTATTCTTTCTTCTTATCTTCATGTTTGTGTCAAACTACATTTAACAAAAACAAGAGGTTTAGCATCATTAACAGGATTTGTGCTTTAAAAGGAACCTGTTCCTATTGAGTTATTTCAGGGCTGGGGAGCCATTTTACATCCTTATTATCTTTTAGATAGAAAAAAATCTTTATACAAATCCTTGTTATCTCTGCCACATATATCCTTACTGGCAAATACCTATTAGACTTACATTCTTCTGGAATAAGGTGGGCTTGAAGCTTGGATGGAACAACCACAATTGGCAATACTATATTGTAGACTGGTTAGGAGAGTACATTGGATCATTTTACCATGAAGTTTGACAGATAAGGTAGATAGATTTAGGGAATATAAAACCACCCTAGTCCCATCTACTGTGGGAAGGTAAATCTTGCCCCCACATTCTCAAATGGCATTAGTGAATGAAGGCAATATCTCATACTTTTTAAAACAAATCTTTTCCCTAAGTTTTTGTCTTTTCTCTTCATTTTCCTTCTGAATTTGAGAAATGTCCTTGACCTATGGCCTGCCCTTGCACTGTAAATTTTGTTTTAAGTGATTTTGCTCTTCTCCCAGAGTCTAATTGCTTATGAAACTCTGAACAACATGTTCTGTTAAAGTTTACCATATTCTAGATTTATCCTTTCATTATTTGCCTCATTTTCCTGTAAATATTATCGTATGTCAAAAATACAGATAATTAGAACAAATTGAATTTGCACATTTGGAATGGACAAGGCAGGGGAAGTGAGTTGGTAGAGGAAGACAAAAACTATATTATTACAAAGTAAAATGTTTTTGAATGTTGGTGAGCAATCTTCAAGCCTTAAGGGTTTGTTGCCGAAGATACTTTTTAAAGAAATTGCAATCATTATCTTCCCTGAGAGATTTTTTTTAAGAGCCTTATTTCTGTCAATATCAGTCAGTGCACTGTGATACAACTTAGCCTGGAGTTCAGAGTTGTAGAATCCTGCACCACAGAAGAAGCTATTTGTCCCAATACACCTGTGCTAACTCTTGGAAAGAGCTATACAATTAGGCTCATTCCTTCCTCTTTCCCCACAGCCCTGCATCTGCCTTTAATTCTTGCCTCCAGCTCAAGAAATTGTTGTTGCAAAGCTGAAGCTGGAACTTCAGTGGAGGTCTATTTTGTTACCTGTCATTGAGCTGGATGCTAAGTCATAAATGGAAAGCTAGTAGGATTAAATCAAATGAACTACTTCTGAGAACTGTGCGGAAGTACAGATGTTGGCACTAGCTTGTTGGATGCTAGAGGCCAAGTGGAAATACTTTAAAACGCACACTCTTAATCTTTGCCTGGGCACTCATTGTTACCCAAACTGAAGGCAGATAGGGTTAACATTAATTCATCCATTAAATTGTAGAATATCTTTCCCTTCCACTGTATACCCTATAGAGAGATCTCTTCTAGGTCCAGGAGCTATATCTATCCATTCTGACTGAATTCCTGCAGGTTCCCCGAGGTCCTTAGGCATTGACATGTCCTTTGCTATTCTGCATTTTTCCTCTTCTAAAGTGAAACAGCAGCTTAAAGTGGATAAAACAAAAAGCAAACCATGAAGATGCTGGAAATAATCAGCAGGTCATTCAGTACTTGTGAAGACTGGTCATTGAAACTTTAATCTACTTTCCTCTGTCCACAGATATTGTGTTTGTTTTCATTTGAAGTAGTGGAATTTTGTTCCCCCCCACCCAATCTCTTTCCTCTGTCCCCCTCCCCTCTAACCAAAGACAACTTCTTCACACCCTTCATTTGAATGCCACGTCTACAAGAATTGTCTCAGTCTTTAAATCTTTAAAAAAAAATTCTTAAAATAAATCTTATACAGAGGAGCAAAGGTCCCTAGTTATATAAAGTAGAAAAGTTTTTTGGTATTTTGCACGGATGCATGGCTAAAGTGTCTGTGCTCCAGGTAATGATTGCTGTAGAGTCATACAGCAGATAACTGGGCCCTTCAGCCCACTATATCCATGCTAGCCATCAAGCACCTATCAATATTAATCCCATTTATCAGCACGCAGTCTGGAATCTTCAAGTACTTAAATGTTGTGTGAGTTCCTGGCTTCACCACCCCCTCAGGAAGTTTAATTTTAATATTTTAAATACCACTTCTCTCTTTCAAAATGTCTAAACTTACGGTATACCTCAATCCCAGCAGCTATTGTTGCAATGGGAGCATGTTGGTTTGTTGTAAAGGCACCTTTTGCAAGATATTCGTAAGTCGTTCTTTTGAAGTGACCTAGAGCAGCTCATTATTAGTCATATAGCACAGAAACAGGCCCTTTGACCCACCATATCCATATTGACTATTGAGTACCCATCTATACTAATCCCATTTTTCAGCACTTGGCCCATGGCTGCCTTTGCCTTGGCGATTCAAGTGTTTGTCTTAAATGTTGTGAGAGTCCCTACCTCCACCCCTCAGCTCCAAGGAAAACAAATCCAGTTTATCTAGTCTCTCCTCATAATCGAAATGCTCCATCCCAGGCAACGTCCTGGTGAATCTCCTCTGCACCCTCTCCAGTGCAATCATGTCCTTCCTATAGTGTGGCAACTAGCACTGCACATAGTACTCCAGCTGTAGCCCAATCAATGTTTTATAAAGTCGTACCATAATCTCCATGTTCTTATATTCCATTCCCTCATCTCATAAAGGCAAGTGTCCCATATGCTTCCTTAACTATCTTAACTACCTGTGCTGCCACCTTCAGGGATTCATTGGACTTGTACAGAGTGACCTTGGTGTACCTCTGTACATTCACTAGGGTCCTACCTTTTTTTGCGCCTATCCTACCCTTATTAGTCCTTACAAAATGCATCACCTCGCACTTATCAGAATAAGTCACCAAGTGTCATTGGTCTTCCCATCGTACTAACTGATCAATATCATCCTGTAGTCTGAGACCATCCTCGTCATAATCAACACTACCACCAATTTGTGTGTCATCTTCAAACTTTCAAATCATACCTCCTACATTCACATCCAGAATGTTGCTGTAGACAACAGTAAGGGTCCTGGAACTGATCCCTGCAGTGTGTTAATGGTCTCTTTCACACAAACACACACAGTTTACCCTGTACTTCAACTAAAGTCCTTTTGGAATGAAAGTGCAGTCATCTCTGTGCAACTGTCAAGGTGGTTGTACCCAGTTTGGAGGAGAACTAGGAGAGGAGGGGGATTGGTCACATTTGGATATGGCTCATAGCCATTGTCTATCCTTTTTTTTTCATTAAGAACAAGTCCTGTTAGTGAATAAACCAGAGACATTTCTTACAGTCTTCGCAGCTTCTGTTTTCCGCCTCAGTGTTTAAGTTTGTTTTTAAAAAGAACTGTAAATTGTTTTAACTTGTAGATTTCTTCAAGTTTAATCTTTGGTGATGAAGTACTGACTATTATATAATGAGTAGTGATTTAAAGACGATACGATTAACTCTTTTCTAAGCAATATAATCTTTGAAGGTTGTGTCAAATGGAGCACTGCCTTAAAAGTTGTTCCAGGAGGGATGAGGGACTGAGTTGGAGTCGGCCAGGATTTGTAAAATTGTTTTTGGTGGTTGGTAAACAGGATGGCAGCTGCATGTAGAAGTGATGTTTGTGCAGAGTCTTATGAAATGAAGGGTCAAGGATAGGAAAGCAATTAGACTTAATGCACCAATATGTAGGAAAGAGCAAACTAGAATGAGACCTTTAAAGTTGTTCAGTCATGACAATATTGCAAATGAGTGGAGTCTGGGCCTGTGTTGCTTTTGTGTGGTTTTTAAATTTAAATACTAAAATGGAAGGTCATACACACAATAACTGTGCAGAGTGCAATCATATACTTGTGTACTAGAGTATGTTTAGGCCTCATAATTGGCAAAGCAGTGCTTGTTCTAAGTTTGGTAATTGGTCTCCAAAGGGACAGTTTAGATTAAAGTTAAATTGTTGAGATTGGCTTCACCATGTGTTGGGTAGGGCTTGTAGTTCGGTGAAGAGAGTCAGGTAAAGGGTATAGTTATCTGAAGCCCAAAGAGGCAGGGTTCTGGGGACTGACTCCAGAGTTGTCTGTACGTAACATTGTTCATTTCTGAGGAATTTTTAAATTGTTCACATGATCTATAGTGAGAGTAAAGCTTTGTCGCCACTGAGTGTCTTCCTTGTTTTTGGAGAGCCACTAGAGGGAGGGAATGCATTTAATTTATTCTGGCTCTAGCAAACATGGAGTGAGGTCTGGACATATCTGGAGGCATGGCATTCACCTGTTCCCTGCTCCACATGCACTGACTGTAGCAGAGGGTGCACAGGTGGATGTTGGTATCTTTGATGGAAATTTCAGGGATAAAAGGTTAAAGAGGAATCACGAGAGATGCATCTGGATTTCATACACCAAAAGATTTACTTTAAAAGTAAAGTCATGTATCTTAATTGAAGAAGCAATGTTGGTTTATTGATCAAGGTTTGGCAGACATTATTAATTCTAAAGTTGCTCAGAAAAGAACAAGCTTAACACTCATTGTTCATATGTCATTTTCAAAGGGATTTACTGCCTCTGTACCAGTTTGTTTGGTACCACCATTGCCCCTTGTTAGCTTACAATTGCAATTGCATTCAGACCCTGTACTTAACATTTTAAACACTATTCAGAATCACTCAAGTATTTTAAAATATATAACATTCTATTGCTGTTTATACTTAATTCGGAGTAGTTCTAGAATATGACTGGCTATAATATCATTGTTTTAATCTCTGCACTAATACCCAGATGTAGGTGAAATTGGATTTGAAACTGAAAAGTATTAATGACATTTATTGAGTTTTGTTGACTTTTAGAAGTGGCTTCATTTAAATTGGTCTGATCTGCTCTGCTTTTCCCTTCAACCTTTCTACCAGAAAAAAAATACGTTTACATGTGGAACTACGTCTGATAGATTCATTTCAGTACATAAAAATTACATTTGCACAGAATTGATCTGTTGATTTCAGGAAAACGATGGGATTGCTCTGGTCCCAACAGTCCCAGAGAGATTGGTTCAGGTTTACAATTGTATTGGAAAAACGCTCTTAAAATTTTATGCACCCATTTGTAAAGAATTGTATACCCTCCTAGGTGTGAGAATTTCAGATGTTATGTGCATGTGTACTTGTTGGACAGATCATTTTTAATATGATGTTTGTGCTGCTGTGATTGTATTTTTTTTAGTTTTCTTACCTTTGTGTGGTTTAATGTGAATTGGTCTGTGTCAGGAGTTGGGAATTATACCCTTGACATCATCTGAATCTCATTTGCTTTTAAAAATCTGCTATTAATACTCCCTAGTACTGCCTGGAGAGGAATGGAGAGCTATTGGAATGGGGATTGATTTTGGATCTCTGCACAATTAAGGTAATTGGGGCAGCAATAGGGACTGCACAATTGGATTCGGCCCTTTTAAGCTCATGGTGAGGTGTAGGTGGATTAGTGAAATCAGCCTTGGGTCCCATTCAACCTCAGCCTCCTGTGTACCTAATGCATGTTCATTTAAGGAAGTGTTAGGTTTCATACCTTCTGTATGGTCTGGACAGATTGAATCTTCATATGGTTATGGATGGGTATCTACAGAGCCACTTGGAGGGACAGAAGCTGATGTGTTTGTTGGGGGTGGGGTGCTGGAAAGCTGCAAACAGTAATCAAAAGGGCCTTTAATGTGACCTTTAAATGTATTGATGGTAATTGATTAAGTGCTCATGACTATATTGCTCTTTGTGGCAAGTTGATGTATGCAAATCACTGCTACATTTCCCACAACAGTGATTACACTTGAGAAATACTTCCTTGGCTGTAAATCACTTCAGAAATGTTTGAAAGGGACACAAAGGCACTGTATAAATGCAGGTCTTTTGTTTGATTTGAGATTCCAGTAATCAATGTACATGCATCTGGTTCCAAAGGTGATGTTTAATGTGACCCACAACTTCCTTATCCTGCCATTCCCACCCCCAAAAATATTCTTGTTACTGACCAGTGTGATTAGTGGTCACACCACAACTGGTACTCTCCAAAATGAGAATTGAATTGTTCCTTTAAATATTGAAATACTGTTGAATTGTGAATTGTTCCTTTAAATATTGAAATACTAAATTTTAAAAACCTGCATGTACTATTTAGATTAAAAAGCAACCCTGTATGGAATTATAGCTGACAGCCTTTGAAGGGAAAAAGCAATAACTTGTTCAATCCACTGATGGTTTGCACTCTGTGCCAGGTACGTCTGGGGTTTGTAGAACCAGTGTGACCAGCGTCTGATTCCGCAGTGGCTGTGTGTTTGACAGACATTGTGCTTGATGTTTAATGATGTGGATTCTGTTGTATAAAGAAAACACTGTAGTCCACTCCAGGACCAGCATATCCTCATCATAGTTGTTCCCTTTCCTCCACCCCCAGAATGTAATAACGTGTTAGTGCCTGCAGTGAGACTGGATGACTTACAGCTTTACTGAAGTAATAAAAGGGGAAACCTGTATTTCTAACCTTCAGCCTCCAGTCAAAGACTGATTCTGCTCTCTTACAGTGGGGGGGGGGGGTCCTCACATCATGGACCTCCACTGTAGTATGGATTGCCAGAATGAATACCTTTTTGTTGGGTCAATTCATGAGAGCAATGGTTTAAATAGATTGCTGCCCCATGGCACAGGACTGAAAGTGTTAGTGCTTTCTCACTTTTAATTTTGCATACGCTGATGGATCTGTGTCCACTAAAGATTCACCCTTGCACGACACAATGGTAATTTCCTCAAAAGTGACACAAAAGGGAATTAGCAGGAATTTGTAGCCAAAACACTTTTTAGTAATAAAAGGTGAGAAAAATCCAGAGATCATTATAGGGGACTTAGAACCCAAATATTCTTTTCCCTCCTTTTGCTTTCCCTGCTCCCCCCCCCCCCCCCCCCCCGACCCCACTTTCTTTTTTTCCTCTCCCTTGCCTCCCAAATTGTTCTTCTCTGCTGAGGTGCATTTAGGACCAGCAGTTCATAGGCAAATTTGTCTGGCAGTTTATGCTAATCATTTTTATTTTCTAAAGAAATCTTTCCTAAATTCCATTACCAATCTTTTTTGCTGCGTTAAGTGGGGGAAGGCTTTAATGGCCTTGAAATTTCAGTTCATTTTGCTAGAACCCTTTACGATTCATTGGTGCTATTTTTAATGAAATTATCACTTCCCTTTGAAGAAGTTTGAAGCATCCGTCCGCTAAAGTCACAGAACACAAGTTTGAGGCACTATTCTTTCCCCAAAAAAATAATTGTCATTTTTACATTTCAAGATGAGAAGCGAGACTTAGGAAAAAAGTAAGCTGTTACTGAAGACCAAGGAACACAAGTTGATTTTTGTGGTTTTTTAGAATCTATAAATGGATTTTAAAAATAGTAACTGGCTGCAGCAGTGAGTACCTGGGTGAAGTGGTACAGTATTTCCGCTGCTGCTATCGTCCTTGCACACGTTTAATATTCTGGAAATTTTCTTCTCGCTTTTGCTGTTTGGCCGCTAATAAGCAACATCATTGTGGCAAAACTCAATTCCCATTGTTTGGTCCTTATTGTACAAGTAAAGGTTTGAAATAAAGCTTAAATGTTGATGTTAGCCTTGTGTGCATTTTGTGTTTTGGCGTTTTTGGAGTGCTGTGGCCCCATGGGCTGGGTAAGCTGGTGGTGATTTCCCTCCCTAATGCTCAGGGGTGAAAGCAATGAGATCTGGCAGCATCTGAGGGAAAAACGGTTAACATCTCAGTTCAGTGATTTTTTTTCCACCAGAACTGATCACTATTGTTCATAATAATGAGTGTTTTTCAACGAGAAGTGGTGACTCTTTCATTCTTTGTAGATACTGCTTGTCAAGGAGCACTTCCTGTTTCAGATTTCCAGTCTGGGTGATGCAACAGCTAGTGCTGCTGAATTTCAGCTTCAGGGATCCGGGTGCTGTCTGTGACCATATAGGTTTCTTCCTACATCTCAGAGATGTGCTGGTAGGTTAATTGGCTACTGTAAATTACCCTGTAGTGTAAGTTAATGGCTGAAATTATCAAAAGGGGAACTGATGGGCATTTGTGAGAGCAAATATGTTGTAGCCATACAGGGAAATAAGGAACAGGACTACTGGAATTTCTGCTATGGGACACCAATGAGCCAAAAGGGCCTCCAAAGATCAACAGTATTTTGTTTTTGAATGAATGTTTGCACTAAGTGTTCATCTGGGTTATCAGCATGGGGAGAAAGGGAGATCTTTATCCCCTCTGCTGTTGAAGTTAACTTTACTGCTTGTTTCTACCCTTCATCTTTTGTCCATTACTTGCTCTCCTCATCCTGCCATTGGCGAACATGCCTTCAGACCACCTGCTGTCCTAGCCTAAAAAATCTTGAACTCCCCCTTTTAACCTCTAGCTATTTCCAAATCCTATTTTTCATAAAACTATTGTTAACCAATCCTAATACCAGTTTCTTGACTTGGTGTCCAATGTGTATATTTGTGCTTCTGTAAAGTATCTTGGGAAATTTTGCTTTTATATGGTACATTTAATGTTGTAAAGATCTTATTTTTCAGTTCAGTTCTCCCTGTTTGAGTTCCTCTCTTGGGGGTGAAATGGAAAGGTTGAATTTAAGGAAATATTTCAAATCACAGAAAAAAAAAGTCTAGATCCATTCCTCTTCCTGGTACCCAACTAGAAAGAACATCCTGGTTGAGGAATGATGCATAACTGAAATATGAGCCAGAAAGATGGAAACTACAGGTGAGTTAGCTTAACATCTTTGGGGAAAATACTAGCTTTTATTAAAGATGATGTGGCAGGGCAGTTTATGAAAAACTCATGATAGTTAACATAGTTTTATGGAAGAAAAATTACATTTGACCTGTTAGTTATTTGAAGAAAGTAATGTACTGTGCATAAAAGAAAGCTGATAGATGTGCTATGACATTTGATAAAGGTGCTACATCAAAGGTTAATGTGGACGATAGAAGCTCATGCTATAAGTAGGTAACATACTGCTGTGGGCAGAACATTGGCTGGCTAAATGGAAAAGCAAAGTAGGTATATTTTTTTCTCAGTGTGATGTGCCCCAGAGAGCAGTGCTGGGTCCTCAGCTTTTTAATTCATAAACCTTCAGTGCCTTCAAATCAATTCTGGTTGCTAAATTTGTTGATAACAAAGATAGGTAAGCTGTGAAGAGGTCAAGAGGCTACAAATTTAGAAATAAAGGTGAAGTGAGTAGACAAAGATTTGGCAAATGAAGTGTTGGGTGTGTGTGTCTGTCTTAAAAAAAAACATCCAGTGCCGAGGGATCTAAGTTTCCTACTGCATAATTCACAAAAGGCTAATATGTAGAAAGAGCAAGTAATCAGGAATACTGACATTTTATCCAATTACCCTCACAAATAGTAACTAAAGTAGAGAAGCTTATGCTTTGGAAGTGCCCTAGATTTCCTTATTGGAAAGAATTCCAGGTATTGGACTAATAAACCATCTCTGAACTTACTAGGTTATAGGTTTAGGTTGTCTTACAAGGGAAGGCTTGACAGGCTAGGCTTGTGTCTGCTACAATTTAGAAAAGTAAGAATGGACTTGATTAAACCTAACAGGAACCTGAGGGCTGCTGACAGAGTGCAGGTGAAGAGGATGTTTCCTTTTGTGGAAGAATGTTTTTAAACACAGTGATCTCTTGATTATACAAAGGATCACCTATTTAAAGGAGAGACAAGATAAAATATTTTCTGAGGGTTGTGGTGCTTTAGAATTTTGCCTATGAGGAAGAGGTAGTTGCAAGTCAAGTAATGGTGAAGCTAGATCCCTACTCAAAATTAATAGCTGTTCTTTGAATTCCAGTTTGGATCAAAAATCACTACTCCCATTTTCAAAATTACTTATTAACACCTTCTCTAGAGCAATCAATCATTTGCATCTTTTTTTGTAGCTTCTTCCCTTCTATGTGTCATTTAATAAGGCAAAATACTACAGCTATGTCACCTGCAATAAAAGCAGAAAGAACTGCAAATACTCTTAAAATCAGGCATCTACCTAAAGAGAGAGAGAACATTAGATCAATCAATCAGCTTTCAAAAGAACTGGAAAGAGTTAGAAATGAAACAAGTTAGTATTATGGCCATTTGCTAATTAGCATTGGGCTGCTAGTCCAAAAGATGGTTTGCTTTGTCCTCTGTCAATATTGTTGAAACATTCATTATGGATTACTAAATCTTAAAAAGGATATTGTCCACATACAGGTGATTTGGACTGGGTGAGCAACATTGCAGAGGGAAGCTGCAGAAACACAGACCATGGCAGGTTTAAAAATTGAGTTTTGTAAAGAAAAACTGTAAATGTTATATTTCAGTTAATCTCTGACCTGTAATATTGTTTAGCAATGAACATGGCAGTAAAAGAAGGCACTACAGCTAAGAGGAGACTTCTGGCACTAAACCTGAAAGGTACCTTTGATATAAAAATGCTTTCTGCTTAAGGTTTTGAAAGTTTACTGAAGTCTCATGCTTGATGAATGCTTTTTTTCTTCCAAGCACTACTTCTATATATATGTATTGCCATCTACATATTTTTTAATACTGTACTGTCATTGATATTGGTTCATTAAGCAAAGTGGAAAATCAATTAATATTTCTGAAGTTCAGGTACCTGTCAGTAAGGATATGCTGAAACTAAATTAAGCACAGTAAGCAAGCTTACTCAAGTAAGAGTCGTCTTTGATCCACGGTGCATGGTGAAATAACAGTTTGTTCTTTTGAAGTAAAAATAATGACAAATACAAACAAGTTGACAAAAGAATATATTAAATTTTAAATCATGACAATCAAGACGATACTGCCAGTACAAAAACATTCTCCATATTTTTAGGGGTCCTTGGTCAACAAAATTTTCTGATTACAGTTTTACGCATAATTCATTATACACAACAGCTATAAGTTATGAGATCATAGACTGTTCAGTCCATTATTTTCAAGTATTGTTGAAGAGGTGAGCACATTTCTAAGCTCCCAAAGAATTAAATACAGCAGCTATAATTTTTTTTCCCAACGTGCCAGCAATTCTGATACAGAATATGATACAAACTCACCTGCCTGCCCACCTCCCATGTTCCCAGTGAACCATTCACTCTGTCGGCCAGCAGTTCAAGAGTTCCACAAGTAATAACAACACTTCATCGTGCTCTGTACGCAAGTTGGAGGAAAGTTCTGGCAGCTCATGGCGCAAGCAAGTTTCTACCATCTTGTGCACTGCTGTGCGGAAGCTGAAAAGCAGGTGTGCGGTCTTTGAGTCTAGTTCGAGCTGGAGGAGACTTGAGTCAGCAAGGGTGAGCAGCACAGAGTTACCATCCTCTGAAAAAGGTTCAAGGATAAATTTAAAAGAGGTGCAGAATCTGAGGCTTTTTTTTGTAAAGACTTCAGAAATTCATTGTCCAAACTTAAGACAGTAGGCTGTTTTTGCCAATAATCTCTCAAAACATGTGTTCACCAAATTTATCAACTGAATTTGGTCCCTCCATCAAACCAAGATATGACTGCCAATAGCTAAGAGGCCATTTGGTCCATCATAGTCATCCAACTAGAAGGTTGCAGCTGCAGTTTTCAACTGTTCCTTAAAAGGTCCCAGAATTCTGTTTCCACTGGGCTGGTCACCTCATTTTACAAGCTCCTTATTCCCTTTTATAGATCATTCTGCTCTCTCTGAACACAGCACATCTTTGGTGGGACAGAATCCATGGGGAATTTTACCTTGATTGATCTGGTTCCATGCAGCCTGCTCCGAAACAAAAAAGTTCCACCAATGGCACTTACTACATATTCTGTCCTATGTACTTGTATGGTCTTTCTGGGAATCTTGGGGAATAGTATTCTGATGTTTCACTCGCTCAACAATGGAAGAGATGCTTTGGTTCTATTAAGATAACCCCATGCCTATTTCTGTAGATTGGTGTGTTAGCTGCTTATAATCCTTTTAATTCCCTTTGCAATTATTTTGAAAGGTAATTTTTCAGGTTGCTTTCTCTCCCCCCCATGCTGCAGAGGAAAAGAAAATCATTGGCCAAATTGTCTGCCTCTATTGCTCAATGAGTAGTCCCAGAACTGGCCTTTGGCATAGTGAACTTCAGGAAGTAAACTGTAGATTAAATAGATATAAAAACCTGTGAGCAACTTTGAGTTCAGCATTCACATCTGATCACTTATTCTCTTAAGCCCTGGAAGCTTACTGTTACATTCTCACTTTTCCCAAGGCTACTAGTCATGACACACATCTGGGAAGTTCCATATCACAGCATAAATTTAGGCATTGAGTACTAGTTGGTCCTAATCTCCATCATTAGCTCCAAAATAAGTTTTTGCCCAATTTGATTAGCACACCATCCACCACTGGAACAGGGTGGACACTATCTACATGGCACAATTTTTAAGACTGAATTGAACGTTTGCTACTTTTCTGAATGAGTGCAGCTCCAATAACACTCAGCCCACATGATTGGTACGCCATCCACCAACTAAACTTTCGCTGTGCTTCACCACTTGGTCTAATGTGGTTACAGCATGTACTGTCTACAAAATTCATTGCAGTTATGCATCTAGTCTACACTTATAGGACCTCTAAAACAGAGCTCCACCACAACAGAGAGCAAAATAGCATGAAAACACCACCACAAGCAGGTTCCCCTCTAAATCACTATCTTCTGTGAAAAGAAATCCTATGCACCTCAGTTTTAAATGACTGCCATTTTACCTTAACTATGTTCCCTCATCTGAGACTCTTCCACTAATAGAAACATCTCAATATCTCCCATCTTGGCCCATTAGGATCTTAAATGTTTTAATAACATCACCACTCATTCTTCCAAACTCCAAGGAATATAGGTCTAACTTTTCTTACCTATTTATGATAGGACAACCCTCTCAACCTTGGAATTAGCTGAGTGAATCTCTTCTGGATTGCCTCAAATCCTAGTACATCCTTTCTTAAATTAGGGGACCAAAACTGAAGAAGTCCAGGCAGGACCTCATCAACTGTAACAGTACTTCTCTATTTTTAAACTCCAACCCCGCAGCAATAAAGAATAATATGTCATTTCCCTTCTTAATTACTTCTGTGCACGCCCACTAACTCTGTGTCTCATGTACAAGAACACCTAGACCCCTGTATTCTCCACTCATCTGCAGTATGTCTTTTGATTCCTCCTGCTGAAGTACATGACTTCATGCTTTCCTACATTAAACTCCATTTGCCGAGATTTTATCCCACTTGCATAACTGATCTATATCCTGTTGTAGCGTCCAAATATCCTCATGACAGCATGCCTCATCAGTAAACTTACATTTTGTCCCCTTCACCAAGTCATTAATATAGTAAATGATCCTTGGGGTACTCCCCTGGTCGCATCTTTCTGGTCTGAAAATGACCCATTTAGTCCAACTGTTTTCTCTGTAGAACCAGTCTTCAGTTCACATTAACACACTTCCCCAGTACCATGGGTTCTTGTGCACTAGCCATTTATGTGGCACCTTATCAAAAGCCTTCTGGAAATCTAAATATGCTGCCTCTATTGACTTTCTTGTTACATCCTCAAAGAACTTCTGCAAATTTGTCAAACATGATATACCTTTAATCAAACCAAATCAACATAGTCTTATGATGTTAAACTTCCCCAAGTGACTAGCTATTTCTTTCTTGACTATACACCAGCATATTCCCAACAACAGATATTAAGCTAAGTGGCCTGCTGGCTTCTGTTGTTTGTCTCTCCCCTCCCACCCCACTTCTTGAACAAGGAAGTCACATTTGAAGTTTTCTAATCTGCTGGCACCTCCCAAAACACAAGGAGTTCTGAATAACTTCAACCAATAGCTCTACTATCTCTGCAGTCAAAGTGTGTACCTTATTTTGGTTTATAGCCTCGAAGGTTCTCAGCTAATAATCAGCTACATCCATCAGCAAGGAGCTTGAGTGGGACCTCCATTTCCAGGGCCTTGCTACATCCTGTTTTATGTTATGCAAAAGTCCCTCCACAACACTTACCCTTGACTTGGATATCACAATCTGCAAGCAAGAGCAGAGCCAGCGGATGGATCATGGAGGAGTCACGGACAAAGACATTCTGATTGGACTTCACAGCTGTGAAGTAGGTCAGCCAGCGGCTCTTAAAAGATTCCTCATTCCTGAAAGTGCATTGCAAACAGCATTAGCAAAGAGAGGGGAATACAGTTTTCAACTGATCCTGGCCTTGGAATGGGGATCTAGAAAATGCTGAAATGACCCTTTTCCTTTCTGAATTACGACTTTGAATCTTTAATATCCTTCTCAGGAAATGGAACTTAGTTTAATGCCTTAGTCAAACAATGGAAATTCTCAACATTTTATCATCCCACATTGTCCTTTGCAAGATGCTGAGTATTTTTATAGCAATCTATACAAATGAGTAGTTTGCTGTGTCCTGCAGAAGTACTTAAGGGTTGACCATTATAGGCCAGACCGGAAAAAGGCAGATGCCCTTCCCTAAGGGGTAATTAGTGTGTGAACCAATTTGAGAACTTCACACTTTTAATGATAAAATCTTTTATTTCAAGAATGTTAATTCAAATGTTCAATCTGCCAAGGGACGGGAGAATCTCACATCATCTTCAATAGGTTAGTAAATAACTACAACCTTACTATTCCATTTTGAGTTTCTACATCAAAAATGTTATCACCAACTGCTGAGCAAAACTAGAGTCAGTTTTCATGTCATACAGACTCTTAGCAATTCAGTCCTTGCACTCATACAAAGAGTGGTGGCATACAACTATGGACACCAGTGCCAGTTCTACTGCTCAGAGCTGAATTTGAGAAATTTGCTGGAAATGAGTTTTCTCATGATTAACATTAAACGATTCAACACCAATACTGCGCAATTCCACAAGAGATCGTCATTCTTTTCTGCATATCCTCACCACACATTTCCAAAGCCATGCTCATACTATAACTTACCTGTTGACAGTAGACCTGTGCAGTAATACCTGGCCAGTCTTAGTACGGCAGACCACACTATTGGGTTTGAACTTTCCTTCTTTGGTGACTTTCCCATGCCTCAGCTACAAAGCAAACAGGACAAAAAGGAACTGTAATTTTAAACCAGGTGGGCAGCCTGGGATCCAAACCAAAAACACAAAATGCTGGAAATTCTCAGCAAGTGAGGCCGCATCTGTGGGAAGAGAAATAGAGCTAATGTTTCAAGTCAGAGACTCATCTTTCTGATGCAGCCTGACCTGCCAACTATTTCCAGCATTTTCTGTTTTTAGGTTTAGATTTCCAGCATTTTCTGTTTTAGATTTCCAGCATCTGCAGTTTATTAGATCTTCAGTCATCGTTGAAAGAGGAGTTGACCAGTCAGCCAATTAGGCTTGTTCAACCATTCAATCTGATCTGTATCTCTTCTGATTTTGCAGCCTTTGATCTATATCCCTCAAGAACATAGTCTATCAAAAATTTATTAACCTCACCTTGAAAATTTCAATCAACTCAGCATCTGTATCTTTGGAGAGAATTTCAGATTTCTTCCATGTTTACAAGAGATTCCTTATTTCATTTGCAAATCATGTCTCTCTAATTTTAATTATGCTTGCCTGCATTCTCAGCTTTCTCACCAGAGGAAACAGCTAAACTGTAGAATACTTTAATCACTTCAAATACCTCATTTGGGTCACTCCTCAGACTTCAAAGCTCATGGAATACCAACCAAGTTTGTGCAACCTGTTCCCAGCATTTAACCCTGGTATCATAATGGTAGATCTGTGCTGTTTTTATATGATACATGCTTAAATCAGTCAGATTTGGCCCCAAATCAGGCATCACATTAAAGCCTGAACCTGAGCTCAATCCAGTATAATTGGAAAAGGATCAGTGACAAATTTCCTTCTTCAATAACCAGGGCAACTTTCTATACTGAATTAACCTCCTTGGTTCATACTCCATCTCAACATCACTAGAGACAACATCACTGTTGGCCAGTGAACCAAAATACACCGACACAAAGTAATTAAATGCTGTTGTCAGATTACTTCAATCAGTAAATCTTGGATGAGACACAACATCCCCTCAATATCAAAAAATGCAGCAAGTCAGTCATTCTCACATATATTTGTTCAAATTGTACCTGAATTGTAATCTTTATCGAGTTTCTGCAACTGCATTTGCTCTGCATAGTTTTATCTCTTGTAACACCAGAGAGAGATGGGCCCTGGTCGATACTTGCATGCCAGAATTTTCTAATATCAAATCTGGTCTCCCAAAGAAAAAACTTACAATAATATTATTTTGCTCTCACTTACCTGCATTAGTCCAGTGTCAAGCTGATCCTATCTAAGTACCTGTACAAATGCCTCTTAAATGTTGTAATTGCATCTGCCGCTATCACCTTCTCTGGCAGCTCTTTCCACCATCCTGTGTGGAAAACTTACCCCTCAGATCTCCTTTAAATTTCTCCTCTTTCACCTTAAACCTGTGCCCTGTAGTTTTAGACTCCTCTGCCCTGGGAAAAAGTCTTGACTACTACCCTATCTGTGCCCCTCATAATTTTATAAACCTAAACAAGATCACCACTCAGAATCCTACAGTTCAGTGAGAATAAACCCCACCTATCCAATCTCCCCTTGTAACTACAGCCCTCCATTCCAGGCAACATCCTGGTGAATCTCTTCTGCATTTTCTCTATTGCTACCATAACCCTCTTGTAGTGTGGTGACCAGAAGTGTACAAAATACTCCAAATGCAATCTAACCAATGCTTATGTCCCAACTCTTATACTCAATGCATAGCCTATGAAAGCAAGCATATCAAGTGCCTTCTTCACTAGCTTATCCACTTTAACCCCAAGGTCCCTCTGTACATTTACACTCCTAAGATCCCTGCCATTTACTCTGTCTACCAGAATTTGACTTCCCAAAGTGCATTACCTCATGATTGTCTGGATTAAATGCCATCTGCCACCGCACCACCCAACTTTCCAGCTGATCTATGTTCTATTGTATCCTTAAGACAACCTTCTTTGCTATGACTCCACCAATTTTTGTGTTGTCTGCAAACTTACTAATCAGACACCTCCATTCTCATCCAAGCCATTTATATATGACAAACGACAAAGATCCCAGCACTGATCCCTGCAATACACCACTTGTTACAAATTTCCAGTCAGAAAAACACCCATCCACCACTACCGTCTGCCTCCCATCACCAAGCCAAATTTGGATCCAGTTTGCCAACACACCTCAGATCCCATGTGCCCTAACCTTCTGGACCAGCCTACCAAGCAGGACCCTGTCAAAAACATTGCTGAAGTCAATGCAAGTTGCATTTATTGCATTCCATTTGCCAATTTTCTTAGTTATCTCCTCAAGAAAACTCAGATTTGTGAGACATCATCTCCCCTGCATAAAACTGTCCTGAATGCTCCAAATCCGCCCCTGCCTTTCCAAGTGAACATAAATCCTGTATCTCAGAATCTTCTGCAGCAACTTCCCTGCCACTGATGTTAAGGTCAACAGCCTATAATCTCTAGGCTTATTAGTGGAAACATCACATCTACCCTGTCAAGCCCCCTTAAGTTCTTATATATTCCAAACTCCAAGGAATACAAACTGTCTAGCCTCTGTACTCAGTGATTCTCCTTTGTACTGCCTCCAATGCTACTATACCCCCTTTCAGGTAAGGGGACTGAAACAGTGTGGAACATAGAACAGTACAGCACAGTACGGGCCCTTCAGCCCACAATGTTGTGCCGACCTATATTAACCTTATCCACATTCAAACTATCCCCCTCTCTACTTCACTTCCCATAACCCTCTATTTTTCTATCGTTCATGTGCCTATCTAATAGTCTCTTAAATGACCCTGCAGTATCAGCCCCTACCACCACCAGTGCATTCCAGCCACCCACCACTCTGTGTAGAAAACCTACCTCTGAAATCTCCCCTGAACTTTCCTCCACGCACCTTAAACAGGTGACCTCTAGTATTGGCCATTACTGCCCTGGGGAAAAGATGCTGGCTGTCCACTCTGTCTATGCCTCTCATAATCTTATACACCTCTATCAAGTTGCCTCTCATCCTCCATTGCTCCAAACAGAAAAGCCCTAATTTGCTCAACACATCCTATTAAGACATGATCTCCAATCCAGGCAGCATTCTTGTAAATCTCCTCTGCACCCTCTCCAAAGCTTCCATATCCTTCCTATAATGAGGCAACCAGAATGAACACAATATTCCAAGTGTGGTCTAACCAGAGTCTTATAGAGCTGCAACATTACCTCTCAGCTCCTGAACTCAATCCCCTGGCTAATGAAGGCTAGCACACCATATGCCTTCTTAACCACCTAATCGAATTGCATGGCAACTTTGAGAGATGTACTTGAACCCCAAGATCTCTCTGTTCCTTCACACTGCTAAGAATTCTGCCATCAACCATGTACTCTACGTTCAAGTCCGATCTTCCAAAGTGTATCACTTCACACTTCTCCGGATTGAACTCCATCTGCCACTCCTCTGCCCAGCTCTGGATCCTGTCTAAATCCCACTGCAACCTACTACCAACCTTCATGTCATCTGCAGACTTACCAACCCACCCTTCCACTTCTTCATCCAAATCATTTATAAAGATCACAAAAAGCAGGGGTCCCAGAACAGATCCCTGCGGAATACCACTAGTCACCGACCTCCAGCTCGAATACTCCCTTTCTACAACTATCCTCTGCCTTCTGTGGGCAAGCCAATTTCGAATTCACACAGCCAGTTTTCCATGTATCTCATACCTCATGACTTTCTGGATGAGCCTACCATGGGGAACCTTGTCAAATGCCATGCTAAAATCCATATATATGATATCCACCACAATACCTTCATCAAATTGTCTTGTCACTGCCTTGAAAAACTCTATTAGGCTCGTGAGGCACAATCTGCCCTTCACAAAGCCTTGTTGACTATCCCTAATAAGACTATGCTTCTCCAAATGCTCATAAATCCTGTCCTTAAGAGTCCTCTCCAATGGTTTGCCCACCACTGACATAAGACTCACTGGTCTATAATTCCCAGGGTTATCCCTTTTACCTTTCTTGAACAATGGAACAACATTTGTCATCCTCCAATCCTCCAGTACCACTCCTGTAGCCAGGGAGGACTCAAAAGTCATTGTTAACGCTCTAGCATTTTGTTTCCTTGCTTCTCATAGTAACCTGGGGTATATCCTATCCGACCCCAGGGACTTGCTCCAACACATTTGCCTATTCGATGCTAACCTCACATTTGTCCAAGTCCCTCTCCCTGGTGAACACTGAAGCAAAATATTCATTCAGGACCTCCCCTACCTCCTTCACCTCCAGACACATTTTCCCCCGTTATCCCTGAGCGGTCCTACCCTCAGCTTAGTAATCCTCTTGTTCCTCACATACATGTAAAGCACCTTAGGGTTTTCCTTAACCCTACTTGCCAAGTCCTTCTCATGTCTTTCTAGCTCTCCTAAGTCCCTTCTTAAGCTCCTTCCTGGCTACCTTATAAACTCTAAAGAGCCCTGTCTTATTTTTGCTTCCTAAACCTTAAATATGCTTCCTTCTTCCTCTTGACTAAACCTTCCACCTCTCGTCAACCATGGTTCCTTCACTCTACCATCCTTTCCTTATCTCAGCGGGACAAACCTATCTAGAACCCCATGTAAGTGTTCCCTAAACATCCTCTACATTTCTGTGGTGCATTTACCAGAGAACATCTGTTCCCAATTTAGTCATAGAGCCATACAGCATGGAAACATTTACAGCCCCAAGTTCCTGCCTAATAGCATCATAATTCCCCCTCCTCCAATTAAATACTTTCCCATAATGTCTGCTCCTATCCTTGTCCATGGCTATGATAAAGGTCAGGGAACTGTGGTCACTATCCCCAAAATGCTTGCCCACCGAGAGGTCTGTCACCTGACCAGGTCATTGCCTAATACCAGATCTAGCATGGCCTCTCTAGTCAGCCTGACTACATACTACTGTGTCAGGAATCCTTCCTGTACACACCTTACAAATTCAACCCCATCTAAACCTTTTGCACTAAGGAGGTGCCAATCAATATTAGGGAAGTTGAAGTCACTCAAGACAACAACCCTGTTATTTTTGCACCTTCCCAAAATCTGCCTGCTTATCTGCTCCTCAGTGTCCCAGTGCCTATTTGGAGGCCTATAGAATACTCCCAATAGAGTGATCACTCCCTTTCTGTTTCTGATTTCCACTCACACTGACTCAATAGACAATCCCTCTACGATGTCCTCCCTTCCTACAGCTGTGATACTATTCCTGATCAGCAACATCAACCACACCCCCCCCCCCCCCCCCACCCTTCCCTATCGAAACATCTAAACCCTGGAACCTCAAGCAGCCACTCCTGCCCTTGCAACAGCCAAGTCTCAGTAATGGCCACATCATCATAATTCCATGTACTGATACATTTCAACCCATCTAACTGCCTGTATTTATGCCCTATCCCCTGCCTATCCTTCCTCACATTCTCAGTCCACACACATCTCCTTCTACACCAACTGATCCATCTTCTAATCTAACACTTCAGTTCCCAACCCCCTGCCAACCTAGTTTAAACCCTCCCCAACAGGTCTAGCAAACCTGCCCACAAGGACATTGGTCCCTCTCAAGTTCAAGTGTAACCCGTCCCTTTTGTACAGGTCATACCTACCCCAGAAGAGATCCCAATGATTCACAAATCTGAACCCCTACCCCAACTCTTCAGCCACTCAATTAGTCTGATGTATCTTCCTATTCCTTCCCTCCCTGGTGCGTGGCACAGGCAGCAATCCAGAGATTACTACCCTTGAGATCTTGCTTTTTAGCTTGCTTGCTCTCAATACTCACTCTTCAGGACCTCATCCCTTATCTTACCTATGTTGTTGGTGCTAACGTGCACCACAACTTCTGGCTGCTCCCCCTCCCCCCTAAAGATTCTGTGCTCGAGACATCCCTGACCCTGGCACCTGGGAGGCAACTTACCATCCAGGAGTTTTGTCCTTGTCCAAAGAATCTCCTGTCTGTACCCCTAACCAACGAATCCCCTATCACTCACTCTCCAATTCTCCCACCCCCCTTCTGAGCCACAGAGCCAGACCATGCCAGAGAGCCAGCTGCTATGGCTCTCCACCTGTGATTCATTACCCCCCACCCTCCCCCAACAGCATCCAAAATGATAATACTTGTTATGAAGGGAAACGGTCACCAGGGTACCCTGTACTGACTGTCTATATTCCTTTTATCTCTCCTAATGATCACACAACTCCCTGCATCTTGAACCCTAGATATAACTGCCTCCTGGTAACTCCTATCCATCATCTCCTCAGCTTCCTTAATGATCCAGAGTTCATCCAGCTCCAGCTCCCTAACGTGGTCTGTAAGGAGCTGCAGCTGGACGCACTTCCTGCAGGTGTAGTCATCAGGGACACTGGAGGTCTCCTTGACTTCCCACATCCTACAGGAGGAGCATACTTGGGGAGGGGAGGAGGGAGGGAGGAAGACCAGAATCCTCCGCTCACTTATGAAGCCTCTTTAGCCAAAGCCTCAGCTCCCCTCTCTAACACTGTCCACTCACACAATGGCCGCTCTGCTTGACCCTAACTTCTTTTTACTGGCAGCTGCTGCCTAATTATCCAATTAGCTAATCACCACAGCAACAAGAACAACAACAATGGGCCTACCTTTTTAAACTGCTCCCCACTCTTGTTCTCGCTCTAGTCCTCGTGGTACTTACCACAGCAACGGGACTTCCCGCTCCTGTACTCTTACTACTCACCACAGCAACAAAAAAAACAGCGGGCCTACCTTTTTGTGTAGTATTCCAGGTGTGGCCTCACCAACACCCTGCACAACAGTAACAAAACTTCCCTATTATTAAAGCCCAAAAAGTTAACTACTATTTGGATCTGTCTGCTACCATTTTGTGATTAATGCACTAGAATACCTAGAACTTCACTCATGTGCAATCTCTCTTCAGCTAGTTAATAATTCATGTTTTGATTCCTCTTACCAAAGTGTATGACCTCAAATTTCCCCTCATTAAACTCCATTTGCCCAATCACTCAATCTATAGCTGTTGCTGATCTACATCCGTGCTTTGACTATATCTCTCGCAGCATCCTGTTAGCTACTGCCCAAGATACAGCAATGATTTTCTGTTTGACTTGAATAAAAAATGCAACTGTCATCACCGACACTAGTTTAACATATCATCATTTGAACTGGGTATTTCAGATTATTTGGCACAGCAATCCATGATTTAGCCCCAGCTGTAAACCCTGCTCTTTGGTAGAGACTTCCCCCTTGCCTCACCTGGGACCTGATGGTTCACAATCCACAACAGAGTTCCAAGTGGTACATCCTCTCCATCAGCTAAACTGATCACATCCCTTCCAGTGCTTGCTCCACTTCTAAATCATTTATACTCTCTTCCTTCATTTCCCAAACTCATAAGCTCCTCAGTGATCCCACCATCCTCCACATGCTATATTCCAAAAATTTGCCACACTTGTCCTGCTCAGTCACACCATTATTCAAACGCTTGCTGACCTCACACCCCATCTGATTATAAATTCCTGATAAGTCCCTTCAATGATTTCCCTGATCTCCTTCAGCCTTTACCTCTCCATTGTGAAAATCCATTTCCATTCCAGAAAGTGCAACTTTCAGTTGTTCAAGTAGAACTTAGAACTCCCTCCTGAAACCTCACCTTTTCCATAAAACCCATCTGTGTGGATGTTAGTCACCCAAACAATTGCCTCCCCTCCTGTTTGAGCATTTATTTCCTTATCCTTAATTAATGTAATTAATTATGTGAACACATCAAGACAGTTAAACCCAAGGAGATTATCTCTCACCTGGATAAGGTTGGGGTACAGGCCAGCCAACAGTACCCCCTTAATTAGCTCTTCCTCCCCTCTGTACTGGTTACACAAGGAGAAAGAACGCGTGCAGTCTGAAGAATCAGACACCAGGAAAGCATTGTAAACATTTTCAGAGAATTGTAGAATCAATCCTGGATCAAAAGAATGCAAACATTAGTCAACGAAAATGAGAGAAAAATAATAAAATAGCATTTAAATTACAGAATTAAACTTTGCACAATGATCAAAATAAGAGAACTTGAAGCTACAATGAAAATAAAAATTAAATTATTACAAATATTCTAAATAGAGGAGAATCAGCCATTGGGTCCATGCAGACTGGTGTGGTAGACTTTTTAGTCCTGCTTTTTCAACACACTCTTTAATACCCTTTGCTTCCAAGTTCATCCCTTTATTCTACACTTGCACAAGTTTTCTTTGAATCAGTTTGACTCAAATTTCGATATTTTGTCTCAGATGCTGCATATTCTCCATCTATCCTGCCCAGTCGCTGTCATTATTTCTCTTGGCTACCAGTCATCGGAAGCTCATCTTGACAGTGCTCCAAATGAAGGCTGACCGGCATATACAGCTCAGTTTTCAAATTTTGGAAGACTTCAGAAATTGAAACTGAAGAACACATGCCAGCTGCCATTTGAGACACAGTTTATTACAGGAAATGTTGCAACATCTCCTACAATAATAAACTGTCTTTAATCACAGATGGGACTAGGGAACTTCTGAAGTCTCCCAAAAGAACAAAAATAAAGGAAAGGCCTTTAACAGAGCCAGCTGAAGCCTGCAGTCCAGCAATCTTGATGTGTCTAATGCTAGGCTTGTTCTTCCGATCACCTACCGTGAATGAAGTGGAGACTGGGAGCATACAGTGTATTCTCTTCTAGATACTCTTTTTTGGAGTCTGCATCCCACTCCTGCAGTACTTTCTTCCAGCCTTCAACTGCTTTAATAAATGCTATGTGATCACTTCGGCTCTCCCCACTTAGACGCGCTTTAGCCTAAAGGACAAATCAAAACCTGAGTTCACGAAGGATCTTGGTGGATTAGAAAATCTAGGATTACTCTTTTCAGAGGAGATTCAGGGGACCATTAACAGCTGTTTAACATGAAGGGTATTTATTGGAAGATTTCATAATATTTAGTTAAAAAAAACATGAGGGGTGAGGAGTAGAATGCTTTTTATGGAAGTTACAATAATCTGAAGTGCAGTACCCCATAAAACAACCAGACCATTCCAGGTAATAGTCTGGTAAAGTTTGTCTGAGCTACTTCAAGCATTAACATCTTTCCTTAAATAAGGAGACACAGTACTCCCGATGTGAGCTCACCAATGCCCTATAATACCGAAGCAAAACCTCCCTACTTTTGCATTCAATTCCCCTTAGCATTAAAAGATAACGCTATCTCAGCTTTTCTGTTTACTTATACTACCTGTATATTAGCCTTTTCCAAGTTTCAGTGATGGTGGGGCCGTGTGCAGCATCCCTTGCTTCTCATCAAGTGTGTTCAACACTTGGACTTAAATATAGCGACCATGGTTTGCAACTTTGCTGTTAAAACCAAAACTAGCTGTGTGGTTGGAAGTTTGAGGCCACAGGAAGATATCAATAAATTTGTCAGTTGAGTACAAAAGTGGCAATGAAATTCAGTCTGGAGTTGTGAAGTAATGCATTTACGAAGAGCAAAGGCAGCAAGGAATTACATGATTAATGACAGGACCCCCAGAATACAGAAGGACAGTATGATGAATTGGTTAAAAAGGCAAGTGGAATATTTTATTGTCCATGGCACTGAATGAGAAAAGGAAGGTTAAGTTAGAATTGTACAAATACAAGTTAGGCCACATCTAGAGGACCATATACAGTTCTGATCACCACATTACAGGAAGGATATGACTATAATAGACATTTACAAGGATGTGAAAGTCATCCAGAACTGTGTATAGAGATGGACAGCAAGGCTAGAAGCAAAAGTTATCTTTCAACAGCCCCAAATCATACCTCTGACCAAGACTCAAGATCGGATACAACCTCAGCTCAGAAAGTATGATGCCACTCACACCCTGAGAACAAAAGGTAATTAACAAAAAACCTCCACGTCGTCACAATTTACCTGATTTCTTTCCCTACCTTCATAACCTCAGCCCTGTTCAGCAGGCTGTTAACAAATGGATCTCGAGTCAGGCAGGCAACAACTATCAGTACAGGGGATAGACAACGGAATATGGAGGCCATGATGATTGCTTTGGCCAAGCGTGGGTCTGTGGAGATGTGGGCCAGTCGCTGACCAAGTAAGGTAAGAGATTCGTCTTCATCAAGCACTCCTGGAGTGGAAGGGGAAATACATTAGAGAATTCAACTCATGCGTCCATTTGACAGTGCAGAACTGTGTGGATTCTGATGAGCTACTACAAGCCTTTACATTTCTAGCAACAGAAGAAATAATCCATCTCAAATTTTCTCCGCTCTTCTATAGAACCGACATGAAACTCGAGCTGACATTGAACCTTCCATCCAATCCTGTGCTCAATTGGCACCAGTCTCTCCTGAGGAGCTGAGCTTTAACCTTCACCATCACAGAATGCAGGATGCCAGTCTGAGATCAATTAACAAACTATAAACTAGTGATTGAACGTCAGTCCTTTGATTTAGTGCAGTTCAGGAACACCGCAACATTTATAAATTAACTCAATAAAAACATTTTATTAATCTGTATAAAAATTTGACCTGGAGGTACGGAGCATATTGCAAACTGAGTTCTCCTATTGTAGCTGCAGTTATAAAGACGAAGAAGGCCACAGGCTCAAGAATTAACTCCAAAAATAGCAACTGTGGGACCATGACTTCAGGACATGTTTTACTCTGCAGATCCATGACCTGCTGGTGGCTCATGAGGTTCCACATTTCATGCAACTTGCTGCAAAGAAGTGGAAATGGAGTTTTTAAATTTAAAGTCTTGAAAACAGTGCTCCAGGCTGATGTTTAGATTTACAGGAATAGCAATTCAAATGGCATGGGACTGACTGTGGTACCATTGAATTCTGTTACTTCAGCAAATGTAAGTAATTTTGCACTTATTCTTTATAGGTCATGACTCTATAGCTACAAAGATTGGGTTAAAAAATATAGACACGAGAGACTGCAGATGCTGGAATCTACAGCAAAACAAGTGCTGGAGAAATTCAGTAGGTCAGGTGGCATCAGTAGAATCAAAGGATTAGTCCTGATGCAGGAACTCGACCCAAAACATCGACTATCCCTTTGTCTCCACAGAAGCTTCCTGACACACCGAGTTCCTCCAGCACCTTTTTTTTTTGGGGTTTAAAAAAAATCACAGCCAACATTCATTTGGGCAAACCCGTGTGCATGTGCACACACACACACCCCCAAGAGGAAAAGGGGGGCTATTAATGGGAACCTTGATCCATTTTACAATTGAAGCCAGTTTAGCAATGAACTCAAGTCTCAGTACCTCCTGATCCATATGGCATTTAACTGCTCACTAAGATAATCTCACTGAGCCATTGGATGCCATTGCAAGTGTTCCTTATCCAAGATCTTCCAATATGCATTCAAAAATCTACTGTAGCATCCTCCTTCAGTAACAAAACTTCCAATCCCCAGCACTCACTTATCTCCTGTAATAGTCGCACAGCTTCATTCACTGCCTTAGGGTCTGGACTATTCATTGCTTTCGAAAGAAAATCAGAAGCCTGAAAAATAAAGGGAAGAGGTATCTGGGGGTGATATTAAAGGCATTTATATTTGCCCAAATGAATACCAGCAATCCAGGCTCTGGAGAATCATTGGACTATCTGAAATACATGATCTCTATTCCCACTAAACCACTGGCCGATGACTTTCCCTTCATGATCCCATGTTAGGTGATGTTATTAATGGCTCTCTCTCCCCAGAACTGTCTGTATCAAATCTGCTGCATCAGCCTTCTTTTCAGCAAAGCAACCTTTGCCTCCTCTGTCACTGCATATTACTTCTCCATGTCCTTTTCAAAATCCTTAAAGTTGTAGTCTCTCCAATTCTTTCAGAACTGTTTGAATATCCCCAAGCATTAGAGAAGGGAGACAACTAATCAAAAAGTAAAATATCAACACGCACTGTAATGTCAGGAATGTGGATCTTAGACTGGACCACGATGTTCTCCAGCGGGGTGCGTAGGATTTCTGGGATCTGGAAGTCATCCATTTTCTCCAACCTCTCCCTGCTGAACAGGTGGTAGGCATTACCTGGCTGACAGCGGCCTGCCCGCCCACGCCGCTGCTTCACATTGGACTTGGAAATCCAAACGGTGTTGAGACATGAAACCTGCAACAGAGGGGAGGGAGATAGAAATAACCTTTACCCACATGTACACTAACCTGTTAAGAGGGTTACCCATATCACAGGTTCAAAACTGGATTAAACATTCTGCTTCACAGCAACTGACAGAGATGGATACATTACCCTTAGCACAAGGTGACCATCAGATACAGATTCAGATCCAGATCCACACAGGCCTCAGTCCTTATTTTTACTCATTCTTGGTAAAGTGGGTGCTGCTATCATTGTCACATGTACTCTCCAGTTCTAGTTGCTCAGTTGATTGTTTTTATGTCTGCACACAGTTTATTTATTGAAGTATTAAAAGCCAACTACACTTGCCTGGGATTAGAGTAAAATGTAAGTGTTTTCACAGGTTATTTCTTGATATATTTTTAATGTTTTAAAATTTTATCTACAGCGTGGTAACAGGCCCTTCCGGCCCAACGAGTCCGCGCCGCCCATTTTAAACCCAAATTAACCTACCTGTACGTCTTTGGAATGTGGGAGGAAACCGGAGCACCTGGAGGAAACCCACGCAGACACAGGAGAACGTATAGACTCCTTTCAGACAGCGACGGGAATCGAATAGACAATTTATTGAATACATTACATTGCAGGTTTGACATTGCAACTCTTTAGATTTCTGGTCCAGTCTATAATCACAATACTACCATAACCCTAGATATACCCAAAGTAAGTTTGTGTGGTTTCCATGGAGACAGAAGTAAGCCATTCATCCCACCACCTAGAGTACGTCCCACCACTCAGGTTGTATTTTAACTCCATTCCATCCGCTTTGGCTATCTCTTAATATTCCTGGGTAAACTTCAGATTTAAAATTATTAAGATACCAAACTGCTTTCATTTATGTGGGAGATACATACTACCCATATTTGAAGTAATGTTTCCTTACTTCACACTCCTAAATTACCTGCCTCTAATTTTGCCTCTCATCTTAAACTCGCTAACCATCTAGCTCAATTCTTTGCAAAGTCTTAAAAACTTTTAATTGAATCATTTTGTAACTTTATACAGTTCGGGGAATACAGGTCTAGGTTATGTATACACTCAGTGAAGATGATGAAATTCACTATCGCCTTCAATGCACTCACGTAGGCTTTGGTTGATTGACAAAAAAAAAGGGTATTTGAAGATCAAGACCTCAGGCCTGACACAAAAACGAGGTGGTCTGCTGGGCAGCAGAGATCCCTGCCCTCCCATACACTTGAGATCTGAGCTACCTAACAGCAGGCATCTCAAGGGAATCGAGAAATACCACCAATGCTGGCTCTACAAAGTCCTTCAACTTCACTGGGAGTATACCAGGTCACATTCCTGGCATTGTGGTTCTCATTGCTCATGGTCGTCTACATAGGGCAGGCCACAGTGCTCGTATGTCCAACGCTAAACTCCCAAAACAGACACTTTATTCCAAGCACTGACATAGGAACAGATTACCAGGTAGACCTCAAGACTATGCATCCAGAGCATACCGAAGCCCTGTATAAGTAGTGGAAGGAGTGAACCACCTCACAAACTCACCCACCCTGTCAAAAACTTCCTGCCTCTTCTGTGAAGGAATCTGTGATTCTTACATTGGCTGCCTCAGAACCCACAAAACCAAATAGGAGCAAGTCATCCTTAATCCGGGTGACTGCCTAAATACTGGCGTGGATTGAGAATTGAGAATTGGTTATTGGACAGAAAACAAAGAATGGGAATAAATGGATCCTTCTCAGACCAGCAGACTATTACTAGTGGTGTACAGGAAGTATTGATGCTTGGACCTCAGATATTCATAATCTGTATCAACGATTTGCCTGAGGGTACCAAATGTCATATTTTATGTTTACTTATGATACTAAACTTGATGGAATTATGAGTATGCAGGAAGATGTAGAGAAGCTTCAAGTTATATGGACAACTTGAGTGAATGGGCAAGAACATGGCACGTGGAATACGATTTGGAAAAAATGTGAGGTTATCCACTCTGGAGCACATAACAGAAAAGCAGCTTATTTGTTAAATGGTGAACGATTGAGTAATGCTGATGTTCAAAGGGACCTGGGTATAATTGTACACGAGTCACTGCAGGCCAACAGACAGGTGCAGCAAGCAATTGTTTAAAAAAATCTTTCCTCAAAAGGACCTCATTAGTATTTTACATGAACTGAAGAGATACTACTTTAAACCTGCAAGGCTCTACAAGCTATTAGGAAGGCAACTGGTGTGTTAGTCTTTATTGCAAGAGGGTTTATTTACAACAGTTAGGAAGTCTTATCGCAAACATATGGTGCTGTGGTGAGATTGCACCTGGAATGTTGTGTACAGTTTTGGCCTACTTGCCATAGAGGGAGTGCAACAAAGATTCATTATAGTTCCAGGTATTGCGGGTTTGCCACACGAGGAAACATTGAGTAGATTGAGACAGTATTCTCGAGTTTAGAAGAATGAGACGACATTTGATCAAAATTTACAAAGTTCTTAAGGGACTTGACAGGCAAGATGTAGGGAAGATGTTCACCCTGATAGCGGAGTCTAGAACCAGGACCAACTTTGTGAGAATAAGGGTAGGCTGCTTAGCACTGAGATGCGATTAATTTTCTTCACCCACAGGATGGTGAACCTTTGGAATTCTCTACCCCAAATGACTGTGGAAGATCAGGAAGGAAATCAAGTGATATGGGAATGGTGCTGAGGGAGAAGATCAGCTATGAGTTTGATGAATGGCAGAAAAGACTGGATGGTTTCTGCTCCTATTTCTTATGTTCTTCCTGCAGCACAGTACCCAGAACTGTGCACAGATGTGGTGTGACCAGGGCATAATATAGTTAAGACTTCCCTTTATATTCTAGCTCTCTGCTTAAAAGTTAACATTGCAAAGCACAGGATCAACCATGACCTTATTGAATGGCAAAATAAGCTAGAGAGATCATAGACCTACTCCTGCTTTTATTCCTTATGTCATTAAATGATTATTTGTCAAACTTTATTTTTTCTGTTGTTGATTATACTCCTAAACCTCCTTGAATCTCCTCTGTTCTTAAGTTTTCACCAGTCAAAAGTATTCAGATTTCTCCATAAAGGATAAAGTGCCAAAGTAGAAATCTGGATAGAACTGAAATCAATTTGTTAAAGCAGCATAGAACAAAGAACCGCTCACAGGAACCACGTAACCTGGATTGTCACAAACTGATTCAACAGGCTCTTTGAAGAAAGCCTGTTGTCCTTAACCAATCTGCAGCATAAATGGTTTCAGAATTAGATTTATCATCACTGACATATGAAGTGAAATTTGTTGTTTTGCGGCAGTAAGACAAAGTTACTATAAATTACGAAAATAAATAAATAGTGCAATAAAAAAGGAATACCGGGGTAGTGTTCAAGGACCGTTCAGAAATCTGATGGCAGTTTCAAACCTATAGCAATGTACTGATGCTTGGATGCACTCAGAAAAGATGTAACAAGTTACATTTCGCACTATCAAATTCAAAAGAACAAGTTCTGAAGCAATAAATGCCAGTGAGGTCCCTATTCTATAAATGGACAAAAACTGAAAATGCTGGAAAAAACTCAGCAGGTCAGGTAGCATCTGTGACAAGAACAGTTAATGTTTCAGGTCTAGAACATGAGATTTGGAACTACACTCTAACTCGAGAACCATGCAGCATCATTATGAAGTGAGGGAAGCAAATATTAGTAATGTGTCACCAAAAATGAGAAGGAACCCTCTGCATTTTCCCAAAGGTAGACTGCTTGCCCTTCTACATTACACAAATGTACAAGTCACCAGGACACTCTAAGCTATACTTGGGTGGTACCATGAGGAGATGCTATACTTTCAGATAAAATTCTTTTGCCCCTTTCAGGAATATGTAAAAGATCCATGGCACCACTTGATTGCTGGGGAAATCTTCCAGATGTTGCTGTCAACATTTATCCCTCAACCAAACACCATTAAGCAAATTATCTGGTCATTTTAACACTATTTTGCAAATCTTTGGCTTTTAAGACCACTATCATCCCGGTACCGAAGAAAAGCAAGGTAACATGCCTCAATGACTACCAACCAGTGGCTCTGACATCCACCATCATGAAATGCTTTGAGAGGTTGGTCATGGCACGTGTCAACTCCAGCCTACCAGACAACCTGGACCCATTGCAATTCGCTTATCACCAAAACAGGTCTACAGCGGATGCCATCTCCCTAGCCCTACACTCAGCTCTGGAGCATCTGGACAATAAAGACACCTATATTAGACTATTGTTTATTGACTACAGCTCTGCCTTCAATACAATAATCCCAAGTAAGCTTGTCACCAAACTCTGAGACCTAGGACTCAACACCTCCCTCTGTAACTGGATCCTTGACTTTCTAACAAACAGACCGCAACCAGTGAGGATAGGCAGCAATACCTCCGGCACGATTATTCTCAACACTGGTGCCCCACAAGGCTGCGTCCTCAGCCCTCTACTCCCTATACACTCATGACTGTGTGGCCAGATTCTGCTCTAACTCCATCTACAAGTTTGCAGATGATACCACCGTTTTAGGCCTTATCTCAAACAGTGATGAGTCGGAGTACAGGAAGGAGATAGAGGGCTGAGTGGAATAGTGTCATGACAACAACCTTTCCCTCAATGTCAACAAAAAAGGAACTTATCATTGACTTCAGGAAAGGGGGCGGTGTACATGCACCTGTCTACCTCAATGGTGCTGAGGTCGAGAGGGTTGTGAGCTTCAAGTTCCTGGGAGTGAACATCACCAACAGCCTGTCCTGGTCAAATCACGTAGATGCCACGGCCAAGAAAGCTCACCAACACCTCTACTTCCTCAGGAGGCTACAGAAATTTAATTTGTCACCTTTGTCAGGAGGCTACAGAAATTTGGTTTGTCACCTTTGACTCTCACCAACTTTTACAGATACACCATAGAAAGCATCCTATCTGGATGTATCACAGCTTGGTACGGCAACTGCTCTGCCCAGGACCGCAAGAAACTGCAGAGAGTTGTGGACACAGCCCAGCGCATTAGGACACCAGCCTCCCCTCCTTGGACTCTGTCTTTACCTCTTGTTTTGGTGTAGCAGCCAGCATAATCAAAGACCCCACCCACCCGGGACATTCTCTCTTCTCTCCTCTTCCATCGGGTAGAAGATACAGGAGCCTGAAGGCACGTACCATCAGACTTAAGGACAGCTTCTACCCCACTGTGATAAGACTATTGAACAGTTCCCTTATACAATGAGATGGACTATGACCTCACGATCTACCTTGTTGTGACCTTGCGCCTTATTGCACTGCACTTTCTCTGTAGCTGTGACAGTTCACTGTTTTTGTTTTTACCTGTACTACATCAATGCACTCTGTACTAATTCAATGTAACTGCACTGTGTAATGAATTGACCTGTATGATCAGTTTGTCAGACAAGCTTTTCACTGTACCTCAGTACAAATGACAATAATAAACCAATACCAAATAAACCAATACCAATAATTGCCTACATTAAAAAGCAAGCAATTACATTTAAAGTTACTTAAAGTGCTTTGGGATCCCACAATATACATGCAGATCCTCTCCTTTTCCCTTATTTCCCCTTGACCAAAACATTTACAGTTTTTCCTTTACTAAGACACCTCAGTTTTATGCTATTCTGTGAGACTGCTTGGATCTAATCCAGTTTCTGAATATCTTTTTACTTGCGTCACCCTGCAAGGTCTTGGAAACTGTATCATATTCCTCGCCTTAGATGGAACTTAAGATTGCCATAAACAGGAGCATCTTTTACTATTTCTGTGACGTATCCCAAGGATTTTCAAATCCCCTGAATCATACAATCTACAGTAATCTTGACCTGGTTTTCAAGTGCCCCCTGTTGTGTGATTGAGGAATTGTCAGTAACCTAATTCAAATTAAGGTTTAAGCAGATCATTTTGATTGGGTAGCTCTAGTAGTGTTTGTTACTGGAAATCTCAGGGTGAGAGGAAGAGCCAGCAAATTCAAGGTGTGTAGACAAAACCCATGGGAAAGTGGGCTGGCAATGCGACTAGTAGTTGACTCCCTAAAATTGTAGGAAAAGCAGACACCTACCATCATCCAAACCCTTTCCCTAAAAAAAGGTAAACACAATGGATAAGGAAGGTCATTCAGTCCATCTACATTCAACTCTTGAAAAATCACCTCCATTGCAATAATTGGCTCTCACCAAGTTATCAAAGTGATTTACTTTGAAGTACTAACTAAACTATGGTGAAAAAGAATTCAATAGAGAATCTACTATATAATATGAAAAATAGGAATTAATAAGCAAAATTACCTTTGTCCTCAAATCATAGCGTTGTTCTTTGTGACACCCTGTGTCAACGACATGTACAATATCATCAATAGTTATTGAGGTCTCTGCGATGTTTGTTGCCAGCACTATTTTCCTCACCTTAGGAGGTGGCTGTTGGAAAATCTCCTGCTGATCCATCACAGGGAGGTTGGAGTGAACTGTGTGAAGAAATGACTAGTATTCAAACAACTCAGCCTTTCTCTTGGAAAGATTTTAAAGTGCTTTAGGTATAATGTTTTCTCTAATGTGCAGTGACTGGTGTTATGTAGAAAAAGTCGGTTGTTAATTTGCACCCCAAGTCTGAGTAAACCACAGTAAAAGGTGAAAGGCCAACAAGCTTGGCTTTTCTCTTTTGTAAAGTCCATGGGGATGTGGTGAAATGTTTCAAATCGAGAAGGCTTTGGACAAATTGGATCCAAATAAGCACTTCTGTCCTGTACAAAATTAAGATCCAACGCCTGAAAACTACAACTTAAACACAAGTGCAAATAAGTAGAGAGGGACTTACTTTTCTAAAAGAGTGGCAAATATAAGGAGTTGTGGATAGCGATGAAGGTTGTCAAAGAACAAAGCAGGATATAGATCAGTTGGAAATTTGGGCTGAGAAATGACAGATGGAGTTTAATCTGGACAAGTGCAGAGTATTGCATTTAGGGAAGTCAGGTGTATTACAGTACAGGTCAGGCAGTGTCAGCATATAACAGCAAGTGAAAATGAGTAAAACAAAGTAACACAGAACTTGTCTTCATGCTCTCTCTTTATACTGCAAACCAGTCTAACCGGTAAGATAGGGAGACTCCTGATTACACTGCCATAATACTTCAGGCTTACAGAATGAACAGAAATACAGAGCAAGTCTTACAAGTTACTAAAAGTTTACAAACAGATGATTGTACAAACATATAAGCAACCATAAAGAAAACTAAAACTACAAGAAAAATATCAATCTGGACCCCAATTCAACAGAAGTATATAAGATTACAAGGGGCATAAATAGGGTTTATAGTCAGTGTCTTTTTTCCAGGGTGAAAATGTCAAATACTAGAGGGCATAGGTTTAAGGTATTGCAAGGTAAAAGTAAATTTGCAAGGTAATTTTTTTTATATACAGAGAGTGGAAAGTGCCTGGAACACACTGGCAAGGGAGGTGGTACAGTAGATACAAGAAGCAGCGTTTAAGAGGTATTTAGGCAGACTCATGAACAGGCTGAGGGAATAGAGGGATATGGACCACATTTAGGCAGACGGGAGTAGTTTAATTTGGTATCATGGTCGGCACAGACATGGTGGGCTGAAGAGCCTGTTCCAATGCTGTACTTTTCTATGTTTCGATGTGTGACAGATTGCCCACATAGGTGATGACACAAGACAATTTGTTGTTGAGATAACCAAAATCACAGAGGTACTTTGTAACCAATAAGAGGAAACAAATTAAACTTGCTCCATTACATATGAATTTTCTGACAAATGCTGACATACTCATTCAGTTTTGCATAGGGAAAACCTGGCCTGGTTGAATCTACATTATCAATCCAAGCAACAATTCCTGTTTACCCCAGGAGTTCTCTCTTTCAGGATTACAGATTCATGAGCACCATCCATCTTTTACTATTTTGCACAAGCAGTCATTCTTCCTTTGGGCTGCTCACCAAATGCTAGCAGTTCATTTAACTGTATAGTCCATCACTGCATTCACCTTTTAGCAGGTATCATTCTGTATTATTCAGGAGCAGAGGGCATACAAATGCACACCAAGATGCCCTATTTGTCACAGTTATGTTGTGTGGCAAACAGACAATACCTTGATTGTTGCAAATGCTTACTTCTGTCATGTTTAATAAGTAAAAATGTGACATTCACTGCTCCCATCACTGGTGGTGCTGTGGTTCAGATCATCAGGATTAACCTGATATTTTTGTCAAATCCAAAGATAACATTTCAAATAACTAACTGAAGTAAACCAAGGGAAATTTACATGCCTTCCAAATACATTCTAAGTTTGTACACTCACCAGGTAAAATGATGTAGTTTTCTTTTCCGGTGGAAAGATATTCTTCGAGTCTCTGTTGAACCCGTCTGATCTCCTGCCAGCCTGGCAAGAAACACAAAATTCCCCCTGAAATCAAACATACAAATTAGTTAAAAGCTGAATGAAAGTCTGGTTTCCATCACAATGCTCATCTTCTCCTCTTCAATCAATTTCATTGCCTCCTCTCCGTTAAAAAATGGTAGCCATTTCTGTCCTATACTTAAGTGGTGGCTCTTTAATAGCATGAGCACAATACTCTCAATATTACAATAAAGTGCTCTCACCTCAATTAGCAGTAATTCACCGTATTTTTACAGCACAATTCCTTTTTCATGATACAGCCCAATATTGATTATTACACGGTTGAGCTCTTCTGCAGTGCATGTAGGCTTGGTGTGAATAGTTCACACACTTGCCAATACACTGTACATAAACAGTGTCAACACGGACAAGCCTATATAAAACTTCATGCCAAACTTGTGTTCAAAATTACTCTGTAGAAGGAATAAAAATAAGACACAGAGTTATAGGAATTGGGGTGGGTTAATGTGACTGAAACTAGGTGATAATGGGAGGAGGAAAAGGGAGTAAATGCTATTGGACAATTAGTTTAAAAAGTCATTGCAGGTTTCATGCAATTTTACTTTGTACAATTAGACTACAAAGACCATTCAGCCAACTGCTTAGTTAAGACTCAAGCTGGATCCTGCCACAGATTCTTAACATAAGCATCAGTGTGAGGGAGAGAAGGCAGGATTTTCTGGACAGATAAACACCGAAGTCCCATCATTTTGCTTCTATCATCCTGGTCATTCCATGATGCACTGAAAATGGAGTTGATAATGAGAGAAATCAATTAGGCCACAACAGATACAGGAATAAGCAAGGAAAACTCAAGTGGTGGAAAGGTTTGGGAATCATTGGTGCAATATTATGATTTCCTTCCAAGCATTCTTCATTTATCAAGTCCTGTATCTTACACTCAGAAAAGTCAAAGTTAAAGTCAAGTTTATTGTCATATGCACAAGTACATGTATGCACAGATGCAAAGGAAAACTTACTTGCAGCAGCATCACAGGCACACAGCATCATATAAGCAAGATGCACAAGAAACACATGAATTAAACACAAATTATACACAATTTTTTACAAGAAGCAATTAGAATAAAACAAAAGTCTATTTTAGTGCAAAGTGTCCTCTGGTGGTCATAGTGTTGCCAAACTGTAGTGATTAGGGTTTTGCCAGTTGGTTTAAGAACCAAATGGTTGAAGGGAAGTAGCTGTTCTTGAACCCGGTGGTGTAGGACTTGAATATGAAATTATGTTGCTGCTAACTGCCTGCTAAGTGTTGCCTCTCTCTGGTGCCATCCTAGAGCTAGGATGATTGTAGTTTAATCGAACCCTATCCGCTCCAGATATTTATCATCTCCTGACTAATTCATCACATTCCATTAGTGCACAAGTGACAGAATTAACACTTGTCCCACTACCTTGGCCAAGGTCAGTAACTTGAGACTCATCAAGAGTTAAATTTGGGGTCTTCCTGGTCCAGGCAGTAAGGTCAGTGACCAAACCAGAGAGAGAAAAAAGATAAAGTGGCCTTCAGAACCAAACCCCAGAGATAATCAGATTTTTCTTACCAGGTTCACCATGCTTGTCAATATGCAGAATTGTGTCAGTGACCAAGTCAAGGTCAGGGACAGGGTCTTCCTCATCCTGTAAGATATCATAAAACAGAGGTAATTATAACTATGATACCAAGCACGCTACAACATCGTCATCAAGAAAATATTGAACTGACTGAACTAACAGCGAAGTACAGGTAACATCTGCAGGTCCTGGGCGCTCAATGATGTCCCATGGCATGATGTGCAGTGACCCATAACAAGATGTTTATTCAGAAGTTAATACATGCTGGCATTTTGGGTGCCAAAATCTGACACTACTGCAAATGGAATTCCAAGTTCTAGCAGCACTTTCAGCTGGGTTTCCTGAGCAAAGCTGGAGGAGGGGAGGAGTGGAGTTGGGAGATAGAGGTAGGTGGGTGATAGATGGAAGCAGACAAGAGGGGAAAAGGGGAAGATGGAGCCAGGTGGGACTCCTCCTCCCCACCCCACCCCCAGCTCCATCTGCCATCATCCTTCACCCCTGCTCACTCCACCTATCACCTACTGGCCCCTACCCCACACCTCCCCCTCTGCTCTTTGTACTGGCTATCTATCCTCTCCATCTCAATACTGATGCAGGGTCACGACTGGAAACATTTGACAATTTTTCTCTCCCCACAGATGCCGCTCGAATCGCTGAGTTCCTCCAGCAGTTTGTTTTTTTGCTCTAGATTCCAGCATCTGCAATCCCTTGTGTCTCCAGCAGATCACTCAGTTCTGAATAAAAGTCAGGCAGTGAATTCATAAATGAAGGCTGGTACCTTTTGTGGAGGATTCCAGAGAAGGATAATGCAGTTGTTATGAATGCTACACCTTTGACTTTATCACTCTCTCTTGGCTCTGGCATTGAAGATGTGGTTGCTCATGGACTCTCTTCCTCCTGTTAGCTGTTTAACTGTCCACCTTCATTTATAAAATGCAACAGGCCTGCAGAGCTTTAACCTAAGAAACTGGCTATAGGATCACTTGTTTAGCATACATTTAAAACCCATGCGTAGCTAACCAGATTGGCATCTCACTCAGTTATGGCAGATGCAGTCATGGTTATTCCTCTGGCTTAATGGTAATGATCAAATGCTGTGAAGTTAGAAGTGGTTCTGGAATTAAATTCTGCTGGTACTAATGACCCATGGAGCCTCAAGGTTACCAGTTTTGAATTGCCTCATTCTGAAATTATGCCATTTAGCAAGGGGAGTGTCCTACACAACATGACAGTACTCTGAGTGAAAATAGAATTTCACCTCCATAGAGACTATGTGGTGGTCACTCCCACTAATACTCTCATAGCAGACGCACCTTCAACCAACAGACAGGTGAAGAAAGGGTCAATTTGATTACTCCACAACCCCCCCCCCCCCCCCCCCACGTTGATTCTCACACCATCTCCGGCAATTATATACTTCAGCTAGCTCATTAGTGATATTACAAGGCCAGTGTCCCTCAAAATTCTGTGCCCTTGCTACTCTCAGCATTACTTTCAAATAGACTTCAACATAAATAAGTATTAATGTATCAACTGAGGAAGGTCAGTGCATGTTGAACACTGGAAAATTCCTTCCTCATTTTTGACAAGATGACTGAACACTGCATAGGATCCAGAGTCATTTTGTGGATTCCCAGGGTCACTGATTTATGACGTACAACTGTGGTATCTCTAATGAGTTGCTCTGCTGATTGGAAAGGATATACCTAGGGATATCGACTAGGAGTTGTACTCTGTGACTATGGCTATGTCAGGGGCTGGTTCATGATTGGCCTATGAGGTAACTTTCCTAATTTTCATATGTCCTCAAGATGTTCATGAGGGGGACTCTCACTAAGTATGCCTTTTTGTGTCCAAATCCAATGTCTAAAGCTGAGTTAGCCACATGGATTTATTTTTGTTGTACTTTTCTGTAGTGGTTTGAGTGACCATAAAAACTTTGTAGGCCAATTAAAGAGCACACATTATTGCTGTGGGTCTGGAGACAAACATAGGCCATACCTCGCAAAGACAGCAGGTCTGCTTCCCTGAATGATGAGTTAGATTTACATGACAATTTGATAAACTCATGCTATTACTGATACCAGCATTATATTTCAGGTTTTTTAAACAATTCAGTGTTCTTCACTGCAGTGACAATGTCCTCACTACCCCTCTACATATTAAAACACCACATGTCATCATACATCCTGGCTTTACCAAGTTCCATGTGCCAACATGACTCAGTCAAAAGCATTCTCATCACTGGATTAGAATGAATCAAGCCTGATTCTTGGAATGAAGCATGTTCTTTATAGAACCTTGGAACATCTATGTGCACTAAGGAACCAATGAAAAAGCAGGGGATTTTTCCTCATGTCTTGGCCCCACTATTTCCTCCCAATCAACAGCACCCAAAACCAGATTTACTTATCGTTTATCTCACTTCGACAAATAAACAGATCACTTCAATTGGCAATAAAATGTTTGGGAAACAGGAACCAAGGTACATCAATGCAAGCTTATTTTTTAAAAAAACTTAACCACTTACTTGATTCAGCTGAATTGTCTTCTTTTGACCCAGCATTGGTAGGATATCATCTAGATAATAATCCTTGACCGGGTACATGAACCCTGGCACAGTCACTACAGGGCAATTCCCATAGTAATCTGATATCCGCTCAGTGTCACTGGTGGCACTCATCAGGATGATCTTCAGCTCGGGGTTAGCGTCCATCACATTCTTCAGCAAGATGAGCAGGAAGTCGGTGTTGACATCACGTTCATGAACTTCATCCACAATGACATGACTAATACCTTCTAGTGAGGGATTCCCTTGCATTTTCTTCAGGAGGATACCAACTGTGCAGAATAGCAATGCCCCTCCTCTCGGAGGCAACATGCTCCCTAGCCGTACCTGGTAGCCCACATTTTTCTTGAGGCCTGGTCCCATCTCAGAGCCCACCCTATGCCCTACTGACACAGCACTGATCCGCCGGGGCTGGGTTATCAGAATGTTACAGCGGGCTCCTCGGTTATCAGTTATGAATTTCTCCAATATGAACTGTGGGATCCTGGTGGTCTTTCCACATCCAGTTGCTCCAGCTATGATCACAATGCGATTTTCCTCAATGGCAGAGATGATTGCTTCCTTGAGAGAGTCAACAGGAAGTGGCTTAACTTTCCCTGGCCTGGATCTCTGCCATAGCCAAAGCAATTTCTGATTGATGCGCTCCATCTCTCCATGTGACATTGGAACGTAGGCATTTCCTGTGATGGCATCGCTAATCAAACCAAAGTTAGATGTTGGATCCACAATTTCTGGGTCAGGGTCAATAAGTTTGGGCTTAAGGTCATGGAGTTCAGGTGTTGTCTCCACTGTGTACTGAGGGAGAAACAGGAGAAAAACATAAGTTAGTTGTCTCCCTCTCATTGATGAGAACATACTAAAGATGCCACAAAAAACAGAAGTATGAATAACTGATTTAAAAAGTAATTTTCTAAAAAGTAAATTTAAAAAAGAAATTTTTCTATTCATTCCCTCTGGAAGGACAAAGATTGATTCAAAGTAATGGGAGGAACCTTGGGTCTGAATGGCACAACACAATCCAAATTCATGCCCTTTCTTTTCCAGATCTTCTCTTGTACCATTCTCAATTAGTGATTCTTCATGCACAGGTTCAGGGAGAGATTAACAGTATGATATAGCACAGGAACCCATACAGCCCATTGTGCCTGTGGTGGTTCTTTTAAAAAAAACTGATCCCGTTATTCCCATTTCAATTTCCATTCCCCAAAGCCCTCTGTCAGATTTTTGTTTAACTTTTGACACTGGCAGGGTTGCATTTATTTTCCATTGCTTGTTATCCTGAGGTGTTGATAATACACTTTGTTAAGCAGCAATTCTTTGCACAATAAAACAGCTCCCTAAATCAATACAAAAATAATATGGAATAATAATACAAAATAGTTTGTGGCTGCAATCACCAATTAATCATACTGAAATGGGATGACAGGATATTGCACCAATCCAGCTTCTTTCGTGGCATTTCTAACTTTAAGTCTGAAAGGAAAGGCTTTCTTGAATTCTTCACATTCTATTAATAGCAACTTCTAGCTTTGTACCTGTTGAATGGACTTTTATTAGATGAATGAAAACGTAATCAATAGGTACGTTTGTTTTACTTATGTTTTTATCAATGCTTCTGTGTAAACAGTGGGAATTAAACATTCTGCTAAACAGACATTAAGTAACTTTTGGTGGATTCAGTATTGGACAAGGTTCCTTTGTTTGCCTATGCCTTGACAAAGCTGTTAAACATCCTCCAAGGACTTTGGCTATCAATTTGTGAAGTTGTAATTTCAAGTGATCTTCCTAATGTTCACATAGGGTGTAAAGCTTTCTAGGCACCAACTCCCTCACAAACATGTCTTCACAAAGTGTTAACAATGCCTGCGGAAGGCCTTTGATCATTATTTCATCTAACAATCTTCAGTCTAATGATTTGACTGACAGTTCAATAAAGGTGAAACTACATCAAACTAGGAACTTTAATTACTAAAATTGAAGTTATTGATAAGGGTCATGATTAAAAAATCAAGTGTTGCTGTAAAGAATGCAAGTTGTCATACACTAGCTGTGAGGAAGAGACACAAAAATGGATGTCACTAAGGTCTGATCAACCTATAAAACTCCTGGAGTCCAAACTATAACATTTGGATTCTGGCATGAATTTACAGAGTTTTGCAGTGTAGCAGTTAGAGGTACTTTAAATTACTAACTAATCACTGCTCCAAATGACAAAAAAATACAGCAATACCATTACTTTTCACAACTTTTAAGAGCATCCTTCCTCCAACAACACAAGAACCACAACTGCAAGATTATTGGTGCACCAAAACTAATAAAGTTCTCACCCAACACCCAAATGTACTTCACAGCAGGTGTCCCCTTTTTTACTGATGCCCCAGTTGAAGTTAGCAGAGGAGCTGGCCCTGGTGTCCCTGGGTTTTCAGAAGTGGTGACGGGAGGTGAAAGTTCTTGCTCCAGGATTCAATAAATTTTGTAGGAGTGTGTCTGGAAAGATTGGATGGGAATGGGATCAGATTTTTGCTGACATACTCTTTCACTTGTCACTACCAAATGAGAAAGGCAGCAGACATTTATGTCTAGACTTGTACATGAGGCTATGATACTGGAGCACTTGCAGGAAAGGAAATTCAATATCACTAACAATTAAAACAGAGAAAAATGTAAAGAAAAATAGATTTTTACAGCCCAAGAGACCATTCACCAATTGCATCTGTGCAGTTTATTTGAAAAAGCAATCCAATAACCTCTTCCACAGCTACACCCTTAAGCCTTGAATGTTTTATCCAGTTGTCATTGACATTTAATTTCTTTTGAAACATACTATGGACTCTGCTTCCACCATCCTTGTCCAACAGTACAACGCACACTCCATGCAAAAACATTTCTCCTTGCTTCTAAATTTTGCCAGTTAACTTAAATCTGCGACCTATGTTTATCAATTCTTCAGCCAGCAGAAACAGTTACTTCTTAGTTACTCTTTCAAAATCATTCCTTAATTTTGAACATGTCTAATTAAAGCATTCCTACAACCTTAAATGCTGCAAGGAGAACAACCCAGCTTTTTTGAAGCTCCACATTTTAAAAACATTGTCTGCTACTATTTTAAAATATGACATGGAAATAGCTTACTAAGGTGAAACAAGATTTTTTGAAAAGGCTTTTCTTTTAAATGGCAGGCTAGCTTATTAGAAACTTATATAAAGAAGACTGTGCTTTTACTGACTTGCTCCAGATATTGTTGGATTCGTTGCTGGAGACTCTTGGGGATTTCTAGCCTGGTTGGTCTCCGCTCCTTTTCACTCAATTCTTTAACTGCCGTCAGGTTGTACATGGCATGGGTCAGTGGATGGTTTCTCTGGTTAAGCAAGCCCAAATCCTGCCAAGGAGACAAAGGTATATAAAGTTATGTCCACGGTCCCAGAACATTCTGTTCAGTTTAAGTTCAATATTGTGAAAAAGTAGCAGAGCAGACAAATGGATAACAAGCTCACGACTGTACAGAGCTGTGGATTAAAAGCATCTTTCACATCTTTGGGATCTATATTTAAATTCAATTCAAACTTGAGAATACAAGGTTTTCTTTCACTTAGCTGTAAGAAAAGGTTCTATTTCAATTCCTGATAGCTCTACAGATTTTACAAATCCAAAATCATATCTCTGTTCAATCAAACAATCTCACTTATGGAAGCCACAGGACTCCTGGGCTGATAAATGTAAACTGTTCCTGTTGTTGTAGGGGACTAAGATGCACAGTTGGTACAACTAGTGGGAGCCTTGGTCTACAACCAACGCACGCTGTACTTTTGCTCAAAGCGTTTGATGTCATAATATAGGGAGATCGGCAGCCTGTTTCTAAACCATGCTGCAAAAGCCCTGGGAGTGTTTAATGGGCAGAGTAGAGAGATTTACACAGTATCTAATCCATGGTGCATCTGCACTGCCAATACTTGATGGAATAGTGCAGAAATCTTTAAAGTACAGTTAATACACTCCGTAACCAGTTGCATGTGTTTGATGGCAGAGAGGAGAGAGAAATTTATACAGTGTAGATTAGCAGAAGGATCATTTATTCCCTCCTCAGCACAGTCCCCAGATCAAATTCTTTCTCAGGACATAGTTAATATAGCATGGCCTTCTCTTAAATGCCCTGACATGGTGAGGTTGAGCTATTCTCACCCACTGTAACCAGTATTGCAATGGTGCATTTACATTCATAACATTCTTAAATGATAGCTCCAAATCTGCAGATAAAAGACGCTTCATATTGAAAATCAAAACAGCAGAAAATGCTAGAAACACTTAAGCAGGCCTGACAGAATCTGTGGAAAGAGAAACAGAATTAACAGGATCAGGTATGAGACCAATCAAATGAATTGAGAAAGAGAGAAAACAAGTCAATTTTAAGTTGCAGAGAAGGCGGGGAGGGATGGATGGAACAAGGGGAATATTCTCACTATATTGTGACATTCTTTTGTCCCCCACCCTCTCTGCAAATTAAAACTTATTTTTTCTCTTTCCCAGTTCTGATGAAGGAACTTGGACCTGAAACATTAATTGTTTTTCTTTCACAGGTGCTACCTGGCCCGCTGCCTGTTTCCAGAACTTGCTGATTTTCTTCCTTGCTCTATATTGTCCTGGACCATACATGGTACTGCATTTGCACATTAAAGAAACATTGAATTTCTGTTGATAAAAATCAAAAAACTGCAGATACTGGAAGTCTGAAACTAAAATAAAAAATGCTGGAAACCCTCAGCAGGTCAGGCAACATCTGTGGAAAGAAAAAGAGAGTTTATGTTACAGGTTTATATGAGTTTATATGACCATTTATCAGAACTTAATTTCTGTTGTTCTGAGCACATCAATTCAGATGCAGTCCAGATAAAGGGCCTCAACCTGAAACACTGACTGTCCATTTCCTTCTGCAGACGCTGCCTGACCTGCTGAGTTCTTCCAGCAGCTCAATTTTTGCTCCAGATTCCAGCATTTACATTGTCTTGTCTACATCAATTCATCTGCTGGGTCAGTTGGTGAATTTGAAATTCAGCTGGCATGCCACAAAGATGACATTTCTAATATCAACAGACACAAGACCCAACTCAACAAGTTGCAATCACCTTTAGCTTCTTACAGGCTAGAGCCGCTGCTCTCCTTTCTGCTTCAGTTTTCCGCCGACCACTTGCAACGAAGGTCATCGGGGTTGGCCACTGCACCTCGAGTCGACAGACCTTCACTGAACTACCTTCTGTGGAATATTTCAGATAATCCTGAGGGAATACATGTATGTAATATCAGTATCATTCTCATTTATCAGATATACTGAATGGCCAAGCAAGCTCAAAAAGAGAAAATGATGGAAGCACACAACTCCTCTCCTATTTCTTAGCTTCTTGTGTATTTGTGTATGTGAGCAAGGACACGGGAAGGTGATGTAGTATGATTGGAGAGGATTTAAACTAAACTGGCAGTGCCTGGGTATCAGAATGTAGCAGTGGAAAAGAAGGGCGAGAGGCAAAAAAGGAAAAGGAGGTATAGATAGCACTAGAGTAGGAAATAGTACAAACTAGGTCAGGAGAAATAATAAGAAAGGCAAAGACAACTTTTGTTAGATATGGAGATGATGATGTCCAGAAGGTTCTTCGGAAGTCAAGAATGAGGCACAAATCTTATGGTTACAGCCGTTTTATTAGATGTCCATCACTGTACAGATCAGACAGGGTCAGTCTGTACCAGCAAACAAGGCAAGTAAAAAGTAACAAAGAACTTGACCACATGCTCTACCTTTATACTGCAAACCAGTCTAAACCAGTTTAGATAAGGAAACCTGTGAACAGCTACTGTCCAAGTCACACTTCACCTTTGCAGACAAAGAAACTACAGAAGTATAGAACCAAATGTACTACAAGTTACTAAAAGTTTACAGACAAACAGGTGATTGTACAAACATAGAGTATAAGCAAGCATAAAGAAAGATAAAACTACAAGGAAAAACACAATAAAAACGACAATCTGGACCCTAATCCAACACTTTAGAGTGCATGCATGTGAGAGCACAGACTATGGTGAACAAAATGTGTAAACAGTGAAGATCATAATAGACTACAAGAGGGCATGGGTAGGCTGGCAGAATAAGCAGACAAGTGTCAGATTGAATTTACTAAAGAAATGGGAAGTGAAACATTTTGGCAGAAAGAACAAAGGAAGAATACTCTGATAATCCACTACCTGATTATTCCAAAATCCTAAATGGTTCAGTATCTGGCTCACCAGATGGTGTTTCCCATGCTCCCTGTAAATTTCCCAGGGCCCCATTTCCCATGCTCCCTTTAAACTCTGTTTAAACTCACCACAGCCCATTTCCCAATCTCTCTTTAAAATCAACATGGCCCAGCTTCGCACACTCCCTTTAAACTCCCTGGGTGTTGTTTCTCTCACACTTTTTAAAATCACAGGGCCCCATTTCCCACCCTCCCTTTAAACTCACTGAGGCTCCATTTCCCATGTTCCCTTAAAAATCACAGGGTTCACTGGAAAATGTATTATACTACTGTACAACACAAAACAAAAAGCAGATTAAAAGTGAGTTGAGGTACTAAAAGGCGCAATATCCAATACTCTGGAAAATCTGCCAGTCTGACACCAAGAAAATCCCAAAAGTGCCAGATTATCAGAGTTTTACTGTACCAGTGCCAAAGTTCTAAAGATGTGCACGAACAGAGGAGTATTTGAAGGTTAGCAGGACATATTGAGAGAGCTGTTTGAAAAGAACAGCGGATCCTGAGCTTCATACATGACAACATGGAGTACAAAAGTAGTGAGGTTATTTGAATCTTTATTAGACATAGGTTAGTCCAGGACTGCATAGAACTCTGGGTTTCACTCTTTAGAAAGGATGTGAGGATCCTGGAAAAGGTGCACAAAAGATGAATATAAATACAAGCTTAGATTGGAGAAGCTGGGTTGGTCTTGAAGCAAAGAAGGTTGAGGAGATTTAAGAGGGGTATACAAAATTGTGATCAATTTAGGTAGACTAGAGGGGAGTTATTTGCAATAGTGGATTATTCACAGACCAGGTGATACATATTTAAAATGAAGGGCAAAAATCAGAGGTTGTGTGGACTACTTTTTCAGAATAAACAGAGTGTGATTCTGATTTGGTACATGCTGCTATTAAGGGCACTGAAAACAAAATCAATCGGGCTTTCAAAAGGAAGCTGGATAAACACACAAGGGAAAATAATTTCCAGGACTCCAGGGAAAAAACCAAGGATAAGCATGACTGGACTATTTATTCCATGAGCAGCTGACCAGGATTTAGTGAACCAAAAGGCCACCTTCTCTGCTGCTGCAGTTTTCTCACACATCCCAGAGACATCAGAGTTGGTAAGTTAAGTGGCTGCCATAAATTGCCCCTAATGTAGAGGTGAGTGGTAGAATCTGGGGGAGTTAATGGGAATGTGAGGAGAATAAAACAAATGGGATCAATGTAGGATTAGTGTCAATAAGTGACTGGCACAGAGCTGAAGGACATGTTTCTGTGCTATTTGTCTTTATGACTCAAATACATGCTTGCTCTGGCAACATCACAAATGAAAAAAAGTGCTTCACTACTGAATTTTGTTTTATAATACTCTTGCAAAATGCATTGGGGAGCTGTGTTGTGATGAAGGCACTATACAAAAGTAAGTTGTTATTGTGAGATTAAATGCATGACATTTATAAATGAGACAGAAATCTATTTATGCAGACAATATCAGACAGTTATTGAAGCAGGTCTGACAGGTGGTTGAGTGAAAAGTGGCTAAAGAACACAGTAGGAATAGAACTAATGTCTTTATGGCTTAACACCAAATGTATTTTTTCTTTTTCTTGGTCTTTCATCCCACAACTAAGAATTAAGATACATTAACTAACACCATGTTAAGGTTCAATAGAATGGCAACAAACTAAAAGAATAAACAGAGCATCATGTAAATGCATTTTTTTTTACACAAATCAGCTGAAACCAAACATAAAGCAACATATTGTTTCTCCTGAGTTTCTCCCAAAATCTCATACAGGGTTTGATATCTGCTGGGAACGTGAGCTAGTTGCTATCTCAAACAAGTGGCCATTCCTCAAATGGGAGACTCCATTGCGTATGTTGGGAAGTTCTCCATGGGCAATTTAATCCCTATCAACTCTTATTGCCCTCTCCTCTTAATGTAGAAGCATTAATGCCCATTTCAATGTCCCAAATACTGTCATCATTGCAGCTTAATACTAGAAATAATTTGCACCAAACACAGCAAAAACATCACAACGCAATAAAAAGAGGGATTTCTTTGAAATAAAATAACAAGACCTCGTAACAGTTGGATTTGTAGGAAAGGAAACTGAAACCTCGGTCAAAAAGGCAAGTTTTTATAGAGTGTTCAAGGAATAGTAATGGATGAAGAGGAATATTTTTACAAAAAGAGCTCCAAAGACAAGGACAAGTTTGAAAACTTTCCAAGCAACTGTGGGATGAGGGAAGAGGAAATAAAGATGTATATCAATGGCCAGAAGAACACTTGGCTGGAGAAGTTTTTAGAGCCAGAGAGGACCAGGACCACAACCACAGAGATATTCTTGAGGATAAGGAGTGTGTAACCTGAAGTCAATAAGAGATTTTAAGAGGATAAGGAAAATATTAGCAGGCAGCTGGCAAAAGAAGATCTGTGCATTTCTCCACCAAGGATACAGCCCAAGCACTAAATCCCCTTCCACAGATGATATGCAACCTACCCTTTATTGAATTCTGCCCAGCCATGCAATCTTTTGATGAAAATTTACATAAATGTCAGAATATTGTTCTAACTTTTCCATTATGGAACCCTGACCCATTACCACCAACATTTAAATCCATTGTCTCCTCTCTTCTACTTTATCCCAACCTCTTGAGGCATGAACAGACCTAATACTTAACATCCTCCTTTTTGAATGAGACAGTGTTAAAATTATCTCCATGTTATTCCATTTTACTCACTGTGACAGTAGAGGAGGTGGTTGCTATCTGTATAACCTTTGACAAGAGGTTCTTTGGCTCAGGGAACTGGGTGAGAGCTCTCATTGCACTGGAGTCATCAGTCATGGTACCCTGCACTGCTCTGTCAAAACATACAGTATAAAATCAATATCAGCCCTGACCCACATAAACGGCAAGCACTGAGGAAGAAGCACACACTATCACATACTAGTTCTGCAGTGCCATGAATAGTTTATGTACAGAATACATTCAAACATAAAACATGTTCTAGAGCAATACTATACGATGATGGCAAAATGTTTATTTTGTGAGGTCATGGCAGCAGCTCTGATGTAACAATTATGTTGTCACAGTGAGAGATTAAAAGGGAAATGAGATTAAGGGGCAGGGCCCGAGGTCTGTCCAAAACATCTTGCACAGTCTGTTTAAAAATGCTTTCTTCAAAAGTCGGATGTATTAATCAAAAGGAAAGAAAGGCACAATGGATGGCACACATGCCCAAGGTTGACTTCTGCTGCTTCAAATGAATCTACAACTTCAGATCAATCTGGAAAGGTTATTCAATATTCCCATCCCAACTAGAGAGAAATAAAAATCACACCACTATTGGCTGGTGGAAGACTCAGCTAGCATCCCACTCAAAATCAACTTTCGTGCCTCTCTTAAAATATTGTCTTCAACTCTAATGCTCTGTGATGTGGTCAGCCCATGTTTCTACTCCCCTATGCTTGCAAAGCCTGCAGGCACTATGAACAAGAGCACCAATACCCAAAAATAAAATTCAACAATTTAGGGAAGAAACATCACTACAATTATTATGAATAGATGACCAGGGTACTTACCTAACATCTTCCTAACTAACCATCACTCACACCATATCCCGCACCAAGAGCAAGAGAGCCTTTTGTCTTCACAAGCTCCACAGGTACAGTATACACGTGAAAACTTAAATACAAGTTTCTATTCATTTCCATCTAATAGAAATCTTTGACAATGACAGAGCACTAGATTCCTATATAGTGTTCATCCAATTACCTGTGTGCCATATCCACACACTTAAGCAGGGAAATGGAAAATAAGAAATGTAAATAAAACAAAATTACACAAGGCAAGAGGTCCACAGGTTGGCACTGACCCCAGATTGCTTTCTCTTTGATTTTGTAGCAATTCATCTCTGAATCAGAATGTTGTGGATTCAGGTTTCAGTCATGGGTTCTCCTAGCTGTTATTTTAGTGCAGGGTTGAGGGAGTTCTATTCATTCCCAATTAAAGAGTAAAACAAAGCCATCTGTCTTCTCTGGTGGGCTTTGAATAATTTACAGTACTATTGCAAAGAGCAAGGGATTTCTCCCAATGACCAAGCTAATATTTATCCCTCAACGACCATCCCTAAAAAAGTAGATTTGGTCACCTTTCTCCTGCCATTTGTGGGACAATGCAATGTACAAAATGAATGCCCTACATTACTGCATTCTAAAAAATAATTAACTGAGATGTACTGAGGTCAAGAAAGGTCTGATATAAAAACGTGATCTTACTTTCATTATTTTAATTGAATATTTTTCTTTTATTCCTTCTTTGGCATGTTGGCAAGGCCAACAATTGTTGCCCACCCATAACTACCCTCAAAAAGGTGTTGTTGAGCCAATGTTCTTGAACCACTACTGTCCTTCTGGTTAAGGTACTTGCCCACAGTGCAGTTAGACAGTGTGTTGCAGGATTTAGATCCAGCAACATTGAAAAAAACAGCAACATATTTCTAAGTTAGGATGGTGTGTCACTTGGGCAGGAACCTACAGGTGATGGTGTTCTCTTGCAAGTTGTCCTTCTTGGTGATAGAGGACATGGGTATTGTCGGAAAAGCCTAGGCAAGTAACTGCAGTGCATTTTACAGATGGCGCACACTGTAGCTACTGTATGTTGGTGTGGATTAAATGTTTAAAGTGGTTGATGGGGTGCTAATCAAGAGACCTATTTTGTTCTAGATGAATGGAGCTCCTTGTTGTTGGAGACAAGTGGTCAGTTTTCAATAATGCTCCTGACTTGTGCCTTGTGAGTGGTGGTAAAGCTTTGGGACACAAGGAGCTGAGTAACTCACTGCAGGATACCCACCCTCCAACCTGCTCTTTTAGCCACACTACTTATGTAGCTGGTCCAGTTGAGTTTTTGGTCAAGAGTGACCCAAAGGATGTTGATGGTGGGGGACTCAGCACTGTGAATGCCATTGAATATCAAGGGTTTGTGATTAGATTCCTCTCAAAAGAGTAGTCATCACCTGCCACTTTTGTGGTACTTTTATCTACATATCAGCTGATATACTAGTTCACATATCTTTGTTCTTTTTCAGTCTAGATTACATCCTCAAGTCTCCACAATGGAAGCTGAATTCATGACATTCCAACTCAAAGGAGAGAGAGCTACCACTAAACCAAGACTGATAAATATGACCTTCAATGACTCAGTATAACTTTCTTTCCTCTGAGTGGTTTCAGCAGCTGGATAAATCAAGGCCATTGTTACTACCAATTGTCACCATTGTGGACTCCTCCTCATGACTAATCCAATTAAAGATAAGCACCTAAATATAGTAGCAAATTCTGATGAGGAGCAATGGAATCAAAGAACCTACATTAAAACAGTCATCCACCTCAGTTTTGAAACATCAATCACAATCTTGTTCATGGCCATTTAGCAAGATAACCATTCTAATACAAAGTCAGATTAAAACAAGAATCTTTATTACCTTGGAAAAGTCTTATCCAAAGATGTTTTATCTGTGAGAGAGAGGAAATCTGTACAGTCCATTATCCCTTCTTCCACCATCTCATCCACCTCTTCACTTTCCCCCATCAGACCCATCTGCGGCCGTCCATCAGCAAATTTAGCAGCCAATTGCTGGTACTCTTGAGCTTGGAACAGCTGGTTCTTCGGCCCAAGAAGGCCCCATTGCTGTCAAACACAACCAACAAATATGCAGTCTTAAAAACAATGTCAGCCTACCTCCAGATCAGACACTGGTGCATTGGTAAGAGTGGAAAAATCCTAGGGCATCAGGTTTATTCTGTCTCCAGTAGCAATGCTTCCTTGCTTGTGAACAGGTTTTTTGGCACTAATCACTCATAAGTGAAGACAGCATAAATGACTTCAGAGAAGAACCCAACCAACGAATGCCTAGGTATTGACTTTTGCCTTTTTTTGTTGTTAAAGAAGCTGTGAAAAAAATATGGAAGATCCCAGTCCTCTTACACTGCAATAAAGGGAATATTGCACTTAGTGCTTACCTTCACAGGGATAAAAGTACAGCAAGTTCTCAGAAGCTACATCAAAGCATCTCGTTTTAACTCATGAGGAAGCTGGTTGGGGCTCCTCAGCTGAGATATCCAGGATCCAAGGAAAACAAACTGAAGTATTTTGTCTCTCAACCCTAACTGTGAAAATTGATTGCATTTAATAAACAATTTAATCATACCTTGAATATTCCACAAGCAACTGCTGCAGCATGTTTCTCTGCATCAATCTTCTTCGCGCCGAAACCCTCTACCACCAGTTTTCTTGGCCAAGATATATATAGGAGAGTTTTCTTTGTAAAGAAATAGAAAGTTGTAAACTGCCAAAAAGTCATAGCATCTAGCCACAAATAGCTTACAAAAGATGACAATTACTTGCTTGGCAATATTATAAAATATGACAAGATCAATATTGTTAAGAACAAACACAGGCCCTGACCTTACTCAAAGGAGGGGACCCAGATTGCTGTGGGTGAGAACTTGAAAAAAGCTGGCTCCACAACGTACAACATTGATCTACTCCTACCTGTATACCATTGTGCTTCCACCTCTGGTGGGTCTGTCCTGTCAGTGAAACAAGGCATACACAGGGATTGTGATGGAGGAGTCTAGTGCATGTATCTGTGTTAAGCATCATTTGGCAAAACTTCTTGGTAAAGCAACGTTTTCCCTTTTGAAATCCATGCTGACTGATGTTTTCATTCCTTTATACATTCAAATGATGTGGACATGGCTGACAAGACCAGCATTTATTTTCCATTCCAAATTGTCCTTCAACTGAAGAGTCAATCACACAGTTGGGTCTCAAGGAACATACTGGCCAGACTAGGTAAGGTTGGACATTCCCAAGAAGGACATTCATGAACCAGATGGGTTTTTACGACAATCCGGGACACAAGAGACTGCAGATGCTAGAATATGATGCAACACACAAAAACCTGGAGGAACTCAGCAGGTCAGACAGCATTTATAGAGGGAAATGGGCAGTCAACTTTTCAGGTCGAGATCCTTCGTCTAGACTGGCCAGATAAAGGGTCTGGATTTATGACAATCCTGTAGTTTAATGGTTACCATTACTGAGATAAGTGTTTTTTTTTTCATTTTAATTCCCTTTTTAATTTATTTAATTACCTGAAGTCAAATTCTGCATATACTTAATGTCTTTCTTATGCTAAAATTCCTACAATACTTTTCGTTTCTATTCTTCTATTTGCTCCTTGAATGGGGATTCTATTATTTTTCTTCCCACCAAGATTAAGCTGAATGGACAATAATTCCCTGGTCACATTATTACATTTGCAATTTGCCAGTACCCTTTCAGTGAAGAATTATTAAATATGTGTAGTAATACCCAGACTCTTAAAACCCATGGTTATAATCCAGCAGGACCAGAGGTCTTATTCCATTGTTCAGTTTACTTTGTCAACCCCTTTTTCTCTTTTAAATGCACTTATTTCACTATTCATTTCATCAATACCATGTTCAATCACCCCAGTAAACACTTGATGCCAAACAATGATTTAATACATCTCAATATAAAAAAAAGGGGCACTGGAGTAGGGACAAAACAGATTTACTAAAATAATGTCAGAATTTAATAGTAAGACGATAGACTCGTAGGAAACATTGAACTCGTCAGGGCTGCATTTTGTTCAAAGAGGAAAGACTAAACTTGATAAAATCCTTATGAAAAACACCATGATGCTAGAGGAACTCAGCAGGCCAGGCAGCATCCATGGAGAAAAGCAGGCGGTCAATGTTTCGGGTCAGGACTCTTTTTCAAGACTGAAGATAGGAAAAGGGCAAGTCCAATATATAGGAGGGAAAAACAGAGCAGTGATAGGTAGACAAAAGAGGAGATGCAGGGTGGGCACAAGGTGGTGATGGGTAGATGCAGGTAAGAGATGGTGATAGACAGGTGCGGGGAAGGAGGGGAGAGCAGGCCCATCAAAGGTAAGGAGGTAAAAAGTGGGGTAGAAAAAAGATAGGGTAGGAAAGGGAAGAAGAGGCATGGCTGTGTGTGTGTGTGTGTGTGTGTGTGTGTGTGTGTGTGTGTGTGTGTGTGTGTGTGTGTGTGTGTGTGTGTGTGTGTGTGTGTGTGTTGGTGGGGGGAGGGGAGGCGGGAGAAGAGTGGTTGTGGGGATTACTTCAGGTGGGTGAATTCAATGTTCATGCCGTTAGGCTGCAAGGTTCCAAGATGGAAAATGAGGTTCTGTTCCTCCAGTTTGTGCTTGGACTTCTCCTGGCAGTGGAGGAGGCAGAGGACTGACATATCTGTGATGGAATGGGAGGGGGAGTTGAAGGGACTGGCAACTGGGAGATGCAAATCATGGTTATGGACAGAGCGCAGGTGTTCTGCGAAAGTCACTTAGTCTGCAGTTGGTCTTGCCAATGTAGAAGTGGCTACACTTGGAGCACCGAATGCAGTAAATGATATTAAGGGAGGTGCAGGTAAATCTCCATCTTACCCAAAAGGACTGTTTGGGTCCCTGGATGGAGGTGATGTAGGGGCAGGTGTTGCATCTATGGCAGGGGCAGTGGAAAGTCGCTGGGGTGGGAGCGGGATGAATGGGGAGGGAGGAGTGAAATACAGTGTTGTGGAGAGAGCAGTCCCTGCGAAAGGCAGAAAGGGTTGGCGAAGGGAAGATGTGCTTTGTGGTGGGGTCCCGTTGGAGATAGTGGAAGTGGCAGAGAATGATGTGTTGGATATGTAGGCTGGTGGGATGAAATGTGAGGACAAGGGGACCCTATCCCTGTTGGGTCTGGGAGGGGTGGAGGTGAGAGCAGAGGTGTGGGAAATGTCAGAGATGCGGGTGCGAGCTCTCTCGACTACAGTAGGGGGGAAGCCACAGTTAGTAAAGAAGTTGGACATCTCAGATGTCCTGGAGTGGAAAGCCTCATCATGGGAGCAGATGTGGCAGAGGCGGAGAAATTGAGGAAAAGGGGTCGCGTCCTTGCAAGAGACAGGGTGGGAGGAGCTCTAATCAAGGTAGCTATGGGTGTCAGTGGGTTTGTAGAAGATGTCGGTGGATAAGGAATCTCCTGAGATGGTGATGGAAAGATCGAAGGAGAGAGAGATGTCAGAGATAGTCCAAGTAAATTGGAGAGCAGGGTGAAACTTTGTGGCGAAATTTATGAAACTGTTGTGTTCCGCACGAATGCAAGAAGTGGCACCAATATAGCGGAGAAAGTGTTGAGAAATGGGGCCAGAGTAGGTTTGGAACAGAGACTATCCAATGTAGCCAATGAAGAGGCAGGCATAGCTGGGGTCCATGTGAGTGCCCATGGTCTGTAGAAAGTGAGAGGAATCGAAAGTGAAGTTGTTTAGAGTGAGGACAAGTTCAACCAGGTGGAGGAGAGAGTTAGAACCAGTCCCCTTCCACCGTCTCTGGTCAAGAAAGAAGCAGATGGCGGTGAGGCTGTCATGATGGGGAATGGAACTAGAGAACCAAAGGACTGCAGATGCTGGAAACTAAGTGAAAAACACGATGATGCTGGAGGAACTCAGCAGGCCAGACAGCATCCATGGAGAGAAGCAGGCGGTCAACGTTTAGGGTCAGGACCCTTCTTCAGGACTGAAGCTAGGAAAAGGGAAAGCCCAATATATAGGAGGGAAAAGCACAGCAGTGATAGGTGGACACAAGAGGGGAGGCAGAGTGGGCATAACGTGGTGATAGGTAGACTCAAGTAAGAGATAGTGATAGGCAGGTGCGGGGGAGGAGGGGAGAGCAGAGGGGAAGGGTCAAAGGTAAGGAGGAAAAAAGGGGTGTAGAAAAATGAGAGAGGCTAGGAAAGGGAAGAAAAGAAGAGGCAAGGTTGGGGGGTGTGAGGGGTTGTGGGGATTACTTAAAGTGGGAGAATTCAATGTTCATGCCATTATGCTGCAAGGTTCCAAGACGGAAAATGAGGTGCTGTTCCTCCAGTTTGCGCTTGGACTTCTCCTGGCAGTGGAGGAGGCAGAGGACTGACATATCTGTGATGGAGTGTGAGGGGAGTTGACCATCTGCTTTTCTCCACAGATGCTGCCTGGCCTGCTAAGTTCCTCCAGCATCAGTGTTTTTCATCTAGATATTGCAGCATCTGCAGTCCTTTATTTCCTCTTGATAAGATCCTTTAATATTATGAATAGTCTTAACAGGGTAGCTGCAGGGACGGTATTTTCATTTGCAAAGGAAACAAGATCTAAGCACCCATAAATGTTGCTAATAAATCCAATAAGGAACTTAGTAGAAATAGAGGGTGCAACTCACTGAAAAAAAACTGTTGAAATAAATAACATAAAGGCAATCAAAGACAACCCAGATATACCACCAGGAGAGAGGGAAAGGAAATCTTCATAGATATTGAGTGGGAGGAGGCTTACATGGGTCAAAAGGCCTGCTTCAGATTTTACACTGTATTTACAGCTGAGTAATGGAATGAAGCAGAATGTCAATGTCTGCTCTTTTGGCTCACACATGAAGAACAGTCATTTAGGGAAAGTCTCATGTCAGCATCTGTGGAACATTCCCAGAAAAGGCCTCAGGTTCACAATGGAGATAAATAATTGAATGAGGTCAATCAAATGGGGCCTAATGGTTCACCAGCTAGACCTTCAGCCTCACAGCTCAATCCTGACTTCCGGTGCTGTACGGAGTTTGCACATTCTCCCCGTGACCACATGGGTTTCCCCCAGGTGTTCCACATTCCTCCCACATCCAAGGTATACTGGTAGGTTAATTGATTGCTGTAAATTATGCCTAGTTTAGGTGAGAGTCACATGGACTCAATGGGCTGAATGGCTGCCTTGTATGTCATAAACAAATATGAAAAAATATAAAATATAATTATCAGGGTCACTTGCTCCTGCTCAACAGCACACTTTAAGCTGTAAACATCAGCAAAGTGAACAACCAAGCAGGAGTAGAACAGACCTATGCATGACATGTCTAGTAACTTATTTGCAAATTGCATGGATGTGGAGCTGGGAGTGTGGAATCAGGGAGCATCTGAAGGTCTTTCCCAGACAAGAAGTGCCTTGTCCAGACTTAAAAAATACTACTTAACCAAGATTGTACTGAAAATAAAGACAGAAGAAATCCTTACTTTAGTAGGTCCTTTGAATGATTTGTAGACAATGTGATCCTTCACATCAGAAATTTTTAGAGCTCGCTGCATAACCTGAGCCAGAAGGCCTTTAGGCTGTGGAAACTCCCGTAGTAGAGTCTGTAAATCTAAACAACAAATTAGACTCAATATGTATTACCAGTCATCATCAAGATCCCAAAACTGAAACCTGGGGGGCTGGGGGAATAGGATGTAGGGGAGGAGGGAGAGTGGAAAGGTCAATTTTCTCCCCTCACCGTAAGGTAACAATGTTTACAGGGATACAGATTATTAACACATTATGCATACTGTGACCATAGATGGTAAGCATCTGCAGGGTCACTTTTGAACTCAAATTTAATCCAGCTTCACATTACATCTACTACAGATGCACTTGTTAGCTAGAGTCATTGGACATTTATAGTAATGGAAATACTGAGTAATTCCCTCTTTCCATATCCTAATATTAGGTGGGATAGCAATAATGAGACAGGAATAGAAGGGATTTCGAAGAGACGTCTGGGAGAACATGCTTGGTCAATGTTCTCTTCTCCATTAGGAAAGAGGCATCATGTCGCGGAACAAATCTAGCAAAATCTATCAAATAGAGCAAATATCAGTGGGAGGACTTTTGGGGTACAATGATCAGTTCAGTTTAGGTTAGCCATGAAAAAGGACAAAGAATAATCTAGAGTAAAATTACTAAATTAGAGGGCCAATTTTGATGGGTTGAAAATGGATCTGACCTAGTTAAACGAGAACCAAAGATTGGCAGGCACAAATCATAATCAAACAATGAATGCAAAGATGGTTCAGATCCACTCAACATAGGACAATCAAATCCAATAAGATCAAACAGAAAAATGGGTGCAAACAAATGTCAGTTGATAGTACAAGGCTGAATACAGAACACTGAGAAGGAAAGTGAAAAAGTAAAAGCCAAAGAGAATGTAAGTGCAGACCAGAGCTTCTATAAAATGGAATCCAAAAATCTTGTACAGTCACATAAACTGTAAACAAATAACAAAAGAAGGAGATGTTCATTAAAGAACAAAATGGAAACTTGCTCAGTAAACCAAAAGCAGGACTCAGGTCCTGAATGAGAACTTTTCAATCACCTTCACCAAAAAAACTCTATAACACAGCCAAAGTGAAAGAGGAGATTACGGATGGAGTATAAAATGGACACAGTAAAGGCTGATCTCGGGGGAAGTCACCAGACTAGTTCATTCTTGATGGCAAAGTCCACTCCACGAAGGTGGCCTTCATTGCCCTTCCAGAAAGTGTATCCAACGAGCTTGCGCTTTGAGCTCGTCATCTCCCACCTGTTATATCTTACTTAGGGTGGTGACTTGGATGTCTTAGTTCTCAAGCTACAACAGCAGAGTGATATTTAGGTCTGTCGCTGTTGTAATTGCCATGAGGAACCTGTCAATGACAAATCCTAAATTTCATATTGAGAAGTGGAAGTAGCCTGTGAGAATTTCTTTTATTATGGGGCTGCTGTGGCACACAAGCCACCACACATGTGACAGAGCAAGGGCCTGATCCAATGGCAAGGAGGCAATTAAAACAACTGGAGACCAGTTGTTTTCCTTTGAATGCTCCAGCCCCACCACCTTTTCCAGGACTGTGGTTCAGGGACTGGAACCTTGGCGGGACCAGAAATGGGGGCTGGAACATAGGCAGATGTATCCAGAGAGAGTGAGGGGCGTTACAGTTGGAGAAGGGATGTCGATGTGCATGGATTACTTCATGAAAGTTGATATGGATTTTCAAAAGACAAATTCCATTTAACTTACCAGATTGAGTATTTTCTTGGAGGTAACAAGGTTGATGAGTGCAATATTACTGACATGGTCAACTGGTCTAATGTAATTTGATAAAATGCCACAAAGTTACAGTCCATGGAATGAAAGTGGCAAAGGTATGGAATCTAGACATGGTGAAAGTCATTTTGAGACTGGAGAATAGTGATAATTGTAAAGAGCACATTGACAAAGTCTTAGAATAGGTAGACTTGTAGCAGAAAAGATCCAACACAGAAGCACTGTAAAACATTGATATGAAAATCAAAAGAAGCAAGTTAATATGAAGAATAAAATTCTAAATCGTGTCCGGGCAACAACAACCTGGGAGTAAAAATATATAAATCTTGAATCAGGGCAGGTTCAAAAAGCAGCTGAAAAAGCATTCAGAATCTGGTGCTTTACAAGTAGAAGTATGGAATCCAAAAGTGAGGAAGTTATGATGAACTTATATAAAACAATGGATCAGCTATAACTTTTGTACTGCATTCAGTTCTAGTCATCACACTTTAAGGGAAGATATTACAAACCCTCACAATTTTGCCATTCTTCTTGTCACATTCTTTAACAAAAAAAACTTGTCTCAACACTTAGATCCTAAGCTTTCATTGCACACCCATCAAGGCCTGGAGATCCTTCCCAATGTTGATGTGTGGAATTTGAAACAATACTCTAGCACTGAGGGGATGTAATAAATATTTACAAGATGAGTCCAAGGATGAGAGATGTTGGGATTGATTTTAGCAGTGATAGAAAAATGTTTCCCATCATTGTTGGTGTCAAGAACAAGAGGTCAAGTTGGAAATGCACTTGAAAAATTACCAAAAGCAATGAGTAAATACATATTTTAAAAAAATGCTTAACATTGGGAATTGCCTGATAAGGTGGGAGGGGCAGATTCAATTGTGGCTATCAAGGGGAACAGCATCAGTACTTGGGCAATAAAAAGTGCAGCACTACAGGGAAAGTGGAATTAGGTGCACTTTTCTTGCAATTAACTGGCACAACGTTGGAGGGACCAAATGGCCTCCTCCTATATCATCACCACTTCAGGATTCATTCAGACCTTCACATCTGTACCCACTCAATGAAAAAAGGTGTTACCAATTAATCCTACTGCCCTATCTTAATGGAATAGTCAGAAAATGTCTGTTGCTTTCAAATATTTTTCCCAACTTCCATTTGAAATCTATAAGGGAAATTATTTTCTCCATCCTTTCAGACAGTATTACGTACTCCATAGAACTAAAATTCTTCTTCTCAATTCTTTTGCTATCTTGAATGCTTTCTCTGGTTACTGACCCCTTGTTGGTAAAAAGCTTCATATTTACGCTACCAAAACCCTCACGATTTGGCCACACTTAAAATATTCAAGAAAACTAATTCAGCTTCTCTTATTTCTCCACTCTAGACACCATTCTGGGTGAGCCTTCACTCCATATCCTCCAAAGCCTTGACATCCTTCCCAAAGTAGATGTTCAACTTAAAAGCATAGTCATTTGAACTTCCTTTTTGCAAACTCGTGCTTTGGTTTATAAAGCTAAGTATCCCTTAAACGTTGTTAAATAGCCAAACCAATTAGTCCGGCCTACGCACCTCCAAGTCCTGTTATTCCAAAAATCCTTTAAAAAGTGCATTTTCCCCATCATTTCAAATTGGATCTTTATTTAATGTTGCCTAATCACACTTTCCCCTCAAAATCCACTGAATCTAATGTATATTTATTGACTGTTAAATGAAGTTGAGTTGCAGGCTGCAATTTTAATCGTATATTTAATTACAACGTGAGTAGAAAACTTCAGTTAATACGTGGTGACCAATGCTGCAGTACCTTACATGTATTAATACAATTTTGATCACATTTCAACGTCGCTGAACATCTGATCGCACACCATGTGTGGGGTGTCAGACTTGTCCCCGAGTCCCACCTTGCTGCCTACCCGCCCCTGCTCCTGGTGGCCGCTTCAGCTCTTGCTCCTCTTCCTCGGGATCACGCAGGCTCGCTGTGTGCTTCAACCGGTGCATTGCTCCAGTCTGGCCGCAGTCCCACTCCGTAGGCCAAACCAAGGCTGCGGTCCGTCCCCATGGCCCAGTGCCGGGGTGTCTGAGCGGGCAGAGTCTCCGCGCCAAGAGGCGCAGTACACCTGCAGCCCGCACTGCTGCTGCCATCTTTGAAGCAAACAGCATCCGGAACCGGCTCCTAGGCCTTCGCGGAGAAGCTGGGAGCTGCGGACAAGATGGTCCTGTTACCACCAGCTCTGACAAGGAGCCCAGTGGAGCCACTAGTGGCAGGATACAGCAGATTCAACCCAGCCTTTGGTGGAAGTACAAGTCAAAGGTTGCAACAGCACTGGTCAGTGGTGACCAGATCACTAACTGAATTCTGGTTGGAAGCCAAGGAAAATAGTAAAGAATTATCAGAACATCAGAAAATTTACCCCTCCATATAGCATTAAACTCATTGAAAATGGTTGCTGCAACAAAAAGAATGTTAATACGTCTCTACGTCATTGCACAATACTGCATTCAGTGTAAAATGATGACAGCAATGCGACTTGGTCCTCATGATTAACGTTCATGACTTTTAAAACTGGATCAGATGTTGCAACTTTAATAATCTACCCAAAGGTGCCTGGATCCTATGCAATAATAATCCATGGAAAGTCAGCAATATCCAGTGGTAGGAAATAACATCAAAAAAACATTTGAGAACTATTTTCTACAGCGTTCTCCGGGTAGCCATGAGATGAAGGAAGGCTTGAGAATGGTTTTCGATCTTGATCTCCAGTGCTGTGTGGAGTTCCTGCGTTCTCCCTGTGAACACGTGGGTTTCCCAATGAGTGATATTTTCCTCCCATATTCCAAAGTTCCACTTATTTCACTGTAACATACAGTCTCTCATGTCTATGGTGGTGTTAATAGGCATGTAAGAGACTTTTACAGGGAAATAAGTGGAGAAACGAAAGTGATGATTGTTCTGAACGGTACAGACTCAGTGGGACGAATGGTCTCCTCTGTTGTACAGAAATATGATAAAGAAAAAGAGCACTTTTAATGAAGGTCTTCGACTGAAACCATGAACTCCGTCTCTCCACAGATGCTACTGATTGTTTCAGCATTCTCTATTTTAGTTAAGAAAATACAATTTGCTAGTTAACTCATTTTGAAAGTGGTTTCACATTGATTTTTACAAGCAGGTAATTGTGTCCTCTTTTCTCTTAGCTTGAAGGAACTAACCCTTGCTGCCATACAGATGTAGCCAGGTAGTACACTGCAAAAAACCTAATCTTTGCCACAAAATGTCAACTGTGGAAAACCACAGGTGTTCGATCCTCTTCACACCTGGCTTCATTGAAGCAATTTAGAATAGTGCAACCTTAAACAAAATTCTCACTTATGATCAGAAACTTAACTGGATCATGACACTAATACTGTGCAGACAAGAGCAAATCTATTCTGTAATGACTGACTCACCTCCTGACTTGATTGAACTCTCCGTATGTCTGAATTAGTGTAGTCTCAAGAACACTCAAGAGGCTGCACATCACCCAAAGAAAAGCAACTCACTTGTTTGGTATCCTATCCACACTAGCGCATTGTAAGGCAGTGCTGTCAATTATTACATGATCCACTGCAGCAACACATCAAACCTTTTTCAATTATGTTCCAAAACTGACCTCTAGCATTGAGTTCATATACACACAGGAGCACCACCACATGGAGGTTTCCCTCCAAGTCACACCATCCAGACTTGGACATTTACTGCTATTCAGTCATTGTCACAGGTGCAAAGAGACAAAATTATGGAACTTCCTACATGTCAACACTGTGGGAACACCACCGTCACATGAAACTTCCAAGAAAGGTCATCCATCCAAAACCTTTGTGCTGTTTTTCTCACTCCACAGATGCTGCTTGGTAGCTTACTACCTCCAGCATTTCCTGTTTTTGTGTTTACATCAAAGTGGCATGCTAGGCGACTTTAAAAAAAAACACAGCATGGACAAGAGATAGCCTTTATCTCTAAAGCTCTTGAGTTTCTGCAATAACAAGTGAGATTTTCAGATTTTTCTTCCTGTCATAAATTACAAGATTTATTGAATTCAATTATTCATTTCCAGTTTGACAGATTAAGACACAGGAGACTGTGGATGCTGGAGTCTGGAGCAACAAACAATCTGCTGGAGGAACTCAGCGGGTCGAGTAACACCTGTGGGCAAAAGGAATTGTTAATGTTTCAGGTCGAAATCCTGCATCAGGACTGACAGTGGAGAGGGAAGATAGCCAGTATAAAGACAAGAGGAAGGATGAGAATAGGGGCCAACAGGTGATTGGTGGACCGAGAAGGGGTGAAGGATAATGGGCAGATGAGGCCAGGTGAGGGAAGGGGATGGAGAGGGGTGGAGTTGGGAGACAGAGGCAGGTGGATGATAGGTGGAAGCAGACAAGGAGGAAAAAAAGACAATTCCATGACCTCTTGATTCCTGGTGCTCCCAAATACTGAGTAGTGACTCAGTATTCAGCCCATCTGCTTTTAAGTAGTCACCAGATTCGGAACAGATTGGTCAGCATCTATAGAGTGTATAATAAAATTAGCTTAAGGTTGCTTACTTTTCCTCAGAACAGGAGCTAGTGATAAATTTGTTCTAAGAGGCACAGAAAGAAGTAGAAAAGAAATAACAAAGGAGGAAGTAGGTAATATGGTGAGTTCAAAAAAAGTCTAAGGAAATAGGGAATCATTATCAACAGCTACCATCCAAGACATTTTTATAATGAGACTGGCTGTTATGATTTTAAATCCTTAAATTTATTGACAAGTCCAGAATGACTAAGCAAAAAAATGAGCTGTGCTTTTTGAGCTTATATTAAGCTTCAACAAAACAGTTTAGGAGGCTAAGGACAGACTGTGGGAGCGCGGTCTGAACATGGGTGTCTTAGAGGCTGAGATGTGACTTAAAATGGATAATTAAGAAAAGCTGTGACACTTAAATGCCAGCAGTTCCAGGTCGCTCCATATACATAATCAAATGACAAAGGTCCAAACTTACTTGGCAAGAGCTGGCTGGTCACGTTTCACACATTCTGCCCTTGGAGTCCAGTGACAGAGGTCAATCTGGCTGAGGTTCCTCAGCTCAATGAGCCTATCAATTTCAATGGGGCTTGTAAGCTTCAGAGGTTAGTTTTTTATTATCAGATGTTCTCCCCGTGTCTGCATGGGTTTCCTCTGGGTGCTCTGGTTTTCTCCCACATTCCAAAGACGTACGGGTTACGAAGTTGTGAGCATGCTCTGTTAGAGCCGGAAGCATGGCGACACTTGCAGGCTGCCCCCAGAACACTCTACGCAAAGATGTATTTCACGGTTTCGATGGACATGTGACTAATAAAGATATCATCTTAAGTGGACAATACTTTTTAATTTAAATTATTACATTTAGTGTTTAACAAATTTTCAATGTTTTTGAATGTCAGAATTGGGTGGGGGTGGGGCTTTGCAAGGTGTCAAAGCTGTCATGAAATTTGGTGAAGGGTTGGGGCTTCTTCATTGAGGCCCTGTGGCTACTCAGGCTTGCTGCAGGAGTCTAGGATGCTCTGGACCAGGAACACAAACCCAATGCATCCAGATCAGTTAAGTTTGGGTGTGTGGTGACTGTAGGCAACGTGCTCATAGCAGCAAGATATATTTTGTACTGCCTTCACTGTTGAAAAGGCAAAAAGCACACCGTAATTAGTGAGGAAAAAAGCATCCCCTTCCTTTGATGACCTAAACTCCATGCATTACTTCCTGGTGTTGTCTTACCAAAGCCCTGTAGGGTTGCAGAAAGACAACCTTACTCTTGTATTCTAATTCTTTGCACTAAGTCCAACATAACATTTGTCTTTCTCCACTTGAATGTTAACTTTGTGATTTATGTAAGTGGATACCAAAGTGTTTCTGTTCTTCCTAACAGAGTGGATATCCTTATTTCCCTAAATTACACCCCATTTGCTACCTTGCCTATTCACTCAAGCTGTCTACATCTTAGAAAATTATCTGTATCCTCTCCACAACTTACCTTCCTACCTAGCTTTGTATCATAGGAAAACATGGATACATTAATATTAGTAAATAAATCATATTATAATATTCTGGTCACATTTTTACCAATTTCACCTTAAGGATTCCAGCATATTTGATTCATAGAAAAACACAGGATCCTTTTTATTTTTGATTTGTTTTTAAACTTACTAAACCTTTTAGAATATGTCTATATTTCTTGGTTGCTTTCTTTTAAATTGTTTTCTAACCCTATAATTTGTTTGATTTTATTTGCCTATTTTCTAAAATTCTTCCAACGTGATTGGTTTTATTTAAGATCTCTAGTTTTGCAATGATGTAAATTTCTGTCAATATTATGATCATCCTTTCTCAAAGCATCCTTCACCATAAGAATAATATGTTTCATTGCATTGGACAAGATCTAAAATAGGGGGTAAACCTTCTGTTGCCCAAAATTGGTAGCTACCCGTCCTGGACCACAATGCATAATCCTGCATGACCCCTGGTGCAATAATTCACTGGGAGTGCACCTCCTAGCATCTCGTGGCCCTGCACAGCACAGGGGTTGTTTGGCACGGGTAGCCAGATGCACTTACAAAATCATTTTGACATCCGGCATGACCTCACCCTGAAACTCACCAGCTCCCAAATATGCCAAGCTTATTGTTATAGTATCTTTTGAGATTCAGTCAGGTAAAATTTGGGAGTGAAACAATTGTTTAAAAAATTAATTTCATTAGTTACATTCAAAACACCAAAAACATTCACACACTAGAAATCAATTAAAACGTTAAAATTAAATAATTTAAAAAAAAATCTCAGCAGCTAATTTCTCCTGATGGCAAGCCTGCAGATCATACTGCCCTGTTGTACTCCATAATAAGTCCACCAGCACAGTGCAGGGGCAGCCACAGTCATCGGTATGCAGGATACCAACATTGGCTCAGGCCAACAACAATGCTGAAAACCACGACTTCCACAGGTATACCCAATTAAGCTTCCACATTAGCATTTGTAGTAGAGCAGGTCTTCCCAATCTATTCTCTGCTTTACAGACCCTTTTATGATTGCATTTTATGAACTCCTCCTCCAAATATTTGTCAGTTGATTTGGTCAGTCTATATTGTTTAAATTCCCCATAAGTATTTACTTTGTTGTTCCTTTCACTTCCTGATTAACACATTGTTCAAAACCATATCTATTGCCCAAAGCCTGATAAACTACTTCCACTGTTTTTATTCTTACTTCCATCCAGTGACTATATTCTATCTTTTGAATCAAGATTATTCCGCCCTACTTCTTTCAGTCCTAAACCATGCCAAAACTTTAACACTTTTATACTTAATCAGTCCTTCCATCATATCAACTATCCTGGAATATTTAGTTCCCAACTTTGAAAACATATCATTGTAATAGCTGCTTGATCAAACTCATTAATCTCTGTGCCAATAATGTTCTCATTACAAACATATTCAGATAAAAAGCGTTTAATTTTTTTTACCACTGTCCTCCAAATACACCTTGCACATAAATACACTGTTAAATCCATTATTTTCTCTTCTCACACCCTAGTTATGCATACCCAACTCAGTACATTGCTGTATTGCTTTGACTTTGCTATTAAATTTATAAACTTTCACCTGAACTTTTCCCCTTATTTTCTAAATATGAAGTTCAATATACAGCCCACATGATTTGATTTTGGAACCTTTGTACAGAAAGCATAAAAAGCTAACCTGCAATTTCAGCAAGATTTAGGGAGACAAATATAAGGTGTAACTACATCTAGATTACTTCATTTGGTGTTCACAATGTGATCTCCTCTACATGGGAGAAACCAAACCCAGACGGGGTGATTGCTTTGTGGAACACCTGCTTTAAGGCCCCAGGAATGACCCTGACCTTCTGGTTGCCTGCCACTTAAATTCACCATTCCACTCTGATCTTTCTATCTGTGGCCTTTTACACTGTTAAAATGAGTCATAATTCAGGTTTGAAGAACAACCTCATCATCCATCTGGGCACGTTGCAGCCTTTTAAACATGATATAAAATTCTCCAGTTTAAGGTGACTGTCTCTTTCAGTCTGCTTCAGAACTGGTTGTTTCTGCCTGTCACCATTTTGGCTGAGCTTTTCTTACTGTATTCATAGTCTGGCCTGCTGGACACGTCACACATTCTCACTGTTGACACATTACACAAAGCAGCATAATGTCCTTATAACTGCCCTCATAAAGCCATCTGGACTCACCTTCTCTGCTACTGAAAGCTAATATGTTTTTCTCCTTTTCCCAGCTCTAACAAAGAGTGCAGACCTGAAACATTAATTGTTTCTTTACCCACAGATAATGAATTTTCTAGCATTTCATGTTTTTTAATTTTAATCTGCAGTTCAGAAGACAGGTGATCTCAATAAATTATATAAAATTCTCAGAGGGCACAATAAGATAGATGCTGGGAGACATTTCCCCTGGGCTAGAGAATCTACAACTAAGTAGCTTAGTCTCAGGTCAGGGGTCAACCAATTGTAACTGAGATGAGAATTCTCTTCAGTTAAATGCTTCCTTCAAATCTTTGAAACTCAGTCCCAGTTCTGGATACTTAGTTGAAGATATTCAAAAATAAGATTGAAAGATTTTTGAACAATTAATTTTCAGGATTGCATATTATAAACAGAAACAAATTCATATAGAGTTATACAACACAGAAACAGGCCCTTCGGTCCAACTCGTCTATGCCAACCAAGATGTCTGTCTGAGCTAGTCCTATTTGCCTGTGTTTGGCCCATTTCCCTCTAGGCCTTTCTCATCCATGTACCTGTCCAAATGTCTCGTAAACATTGTAAATTATACCCGCCTCCGACAGCTTCCTTTTTTAAAATATATTGATCATTTGTTAATGGCATGAAGAATACCAAGGGTTAAAAGTAAATTAAAAATAAATGCTGCCTTCTAACCACTTCTGTGTTGGATAGAGCAGACTGCTTATGTGCAGTGAACACAGACATGATGCAGGATTACACAAAGCTCCTGAGCAGCCTTGTTCCCATGGTGCAACTCACAGCAGTCAAGAAAAGCAGTACTTAACTGCAACATGGCTGTTTTGCCCCAGTAAAGTACCACACTCTCTCGTTTAATTATATAACTTAAAATTTGCTGAAGGAATGATTTGTCACTTAGAGAAAGGTTTCCAGTGCTTCGTGGGACTCTGATGGAGTGAACAACTGGTCTCCCAAAAAATGCTTGGTGGGATATTGACCCCAGAAAGAATACTACTCACTTGAAAATACAGCGGCAAACAATGGTTTACAACCAAACTGAATTCTGATCCTTACTAGTCTCATTGATTTTTTTAGCATCTTATTGCTTCAATGTTTTATTGTCGGTTTTGAAGCTGAAGCCATTGAGACTGAGGAAGATTATCTGGAAGCCTCTTCAGGGAATGCAGCAAAACTATTTGATAAAAGGCCACATGGTCATAAGTGATGGAACAAAGGAAACAGAGGTCTGAATTGGAGGAACACAAGAATGAGAATTTCAAATATGTTTGAGATTATAAAAGCAAAGTAGTTTGGGATGTTAGGTTAATTGAAGGGTGGCCCAGCATGTCACAGAGGGATGGCCTCAATGGAATACTGACAATGAGAGAGAACTGTTTTGTGGTGGTGGTATCAAAATTATGGTGATGGAAATGGTATCGGAATGATATGTTGAATTAGGGTGTTGGTGGGGTGGAAGGTAATAATTGGGAGGGAAGGGAAGGATAAGAGCAGAAACACTGGAAACAGAACAGATTCAGTCATGGGCTTTGTCAGTCTCAATGGAGGGTAATCCTTAGAAGTCAAGGTAAAATTGGATGAATAGAATCCTTACAGGAAGTGGATGGTCTTGGTACCTGTGGCAATCACAGGCTTTTACTGAATATTAATTTATGGCCTATTGAAGAAAGAGAGAAAGGAGTCAAGGAAAGAAAGCGAGAGAGACAATTAACAGCCTAGTTGATAAAACTGTCCATTTTGAGCAAGAGGAAAAAAAAATCTACACCAATACTCTCATCAGTACACGAGAAAGAGTGATGGATTTGGAAAAAAGAATGCTTCATGTATGCGATAAGCAGGCAAGCTTTCTGGTATTCATAACAGCTTTTATTTGGAGAAAGTGAGTAGACAAAAGGAAAAGTTGTTAATTTCAGCCAGGTGGATAAAAGTGGAAGGGGTGGAGGTGGCTTTACCTCTATTCAAAGTTGTTGAGGACCAGTAGGCCTCTGCGGTGGGAGATGGAGGTGTAGAGAAAAGGAGATGGTTAGGATGTTGCTTGAAACAATGCACATCTGCCCACTGCCTCTAGCTGACACTGTCCTGACCCATTCTGTACCACATCCCCTCTTTCAGTCTGAATCTCCCTCATGCTCATTCATCTATTTTACTTCTCAGCACTAAATATGAAAGTTATTGCTGTTGTATTCCACTGCAGAAGGTGTGATGCTGGAAATCCAGCTTTTGGCTAGGGCTGATTCGAGAGAGGGTAGGATGCGGCAGAAGTGAAAGAGGGACAAGGACAGGTAGTGTATGGAGTTGGTAAGAAATTGAAAGTGAAGTTGGGGTAGTAGATACAAGTGCAGACATTAATTCAAAAGGAAGGAAAATTAGAGGACATTAATTCGGTGGAGCAACAGAGATGGACATGCAGGGAAGGAAAAGAAAGGCAAAAATGGGAAGTTAATAGACAGCATATGACAGTGAAAGGGATGGGCAGGTGTTACAGAGCAATAGAGAAGACAGGTCTGACGAAAGGGAAGTAATATGTCCAATACTATTAGCCTGTGCCCTTTTCACCCAGAACCAGTTTATCTTTATTTACTCTAAAATTTTTCATGATTTGGAACATCTTGACAAAATCTACTCTTGAAGTTCTCTTGCCCTAAGAACAACAACCCTAACTTCACTTGTCTCTCCATGTAATTGAAGATCTGTGTTTCTGTTATCAATTCAGCAAAACTCATTTTATCTAGCAGAAGGCCTTGACATAAAACTGTGATGCCTATAGAGCATGAGCATAATTTCTTCCATGCTCCTTTACATGAATGCAAGGATCCAGAAATTTTTTTTTAAAAACTCATTTGTTGCTCCACATTTCAACATTGCTCTTCTCTTATGTCTGTATATATATTACCACTCTTCATTCTTATTAGCAAAATTCATCACATTTTAATACATTAAATTACACAAGCCATGTGCTGCCAATGTCATAGGTCTATATCCTCCCAATGTCTGTTGCTATCCTTCTATTTACTACATTTCTGAGTTTTGTACTGGTTGAAAACTTAAAAATTATGACATGTATGCCTAAGTCCAGGCCCCTAGTAGAACTTAAAAACAGTGGCCATAAGATTGATCTTTGGATACACAATTGGGTATTATCCTGCAGTCTGAAAAATGACCACTTCCTGCTATACATTTTCTATTTACTTCTTGGCCAATTTTGACCCACTGCATAATGTCCCTATTTTGTTAATAAATCTACATGACACCTCATCAATATCTTTTGAAAGTGCATTTGCTAACCATTGCACTTCTCTTATCAATCCTCTATAATACTTATCGGAAACTCAATTGAGTAAAACATTATTTGTCTTTAACAAATCATTGTTGCTTGCAATTTATTAACCCACATTTCTGAAATGACAATTTTGCTGCAGATGTTTGTATTACATAGTTTCCCTGCCACCAGTGACAGCCTGACTGGCCTTTTGTTCCCCTATTGCTTGTTAATGACAAGAACACAGCACGTGCATTTCCCTAATCCTATGACACCATCCCATATTTAATGAAAATTAGAAGATTGTGGCCAGAGCCCCCACTATCTCCACCTTTACTTTGATAGCAAACTTGGTGTATTCCATTCAAGTCATGTGAGTTTCCTACTTTGTGAAATATCATTTGTTTAATTTTCAACCTTTCCAATTCCTCTACTACCACCACTTGACACTGATATTGACTGCATGCACTGTTTTACTAAAGAAAGATGCAAGAAGACTATAATGCTTATAGGGCGACTATAATGCTATCTGCCTCCACATGATCAATCCATTTTGATTCCAAATTTGCCCCAACACTAACTTTGAGAGCCCATTCATTATTTATTCATCAAGTAGCAGTCTTTTAGATTCCCTTTCATATTACCTGCTCATCTATGAAAATTCAATGAAGCAAGCTATTGAGCAGCCTTGTATGAGAGGACATGGCTTAAAGAGAGTTACAGCACAAACACAAGTGGTAAACAAGAACTGTAGTAATTTAATATAGGGCAAGTACAGTCAGTCGACCGCTCCTCGGGCATGCTATACAACAGCACAAGTATTCTAGAATTCAGCAGTGTTAATGAAGACAAGCCCAAGGATTTACTGCAACAGGAGAAACTATTTCTACTCTTTCCAGGGAGGAATCCTGTCCCCATCCCACTCCCATTTTTTTTTGTTTTAAATAGCTTTGTTTTCACTCTCTAAAACTCTCTCTTCCTGCTTAATTGGCACAGACTGACATCACTCTAACATACAGGACCTTATATTCTTTACACTTGTGACCATTTCCCTGGCCCTAACCCCCCAACCCTCCATGGTACAATTTACAGTACATCAATTTGAAAAGAAATGGAAAAAAAGCCCACTGAAAAGAAGTTATATACGCATTCTCTCAAAAATAGATGTTTGAATATCAAACATTAAAAACAAAATAACGGTTTTTTTTTCTCTCTCTATATATATGTATATATACCATATATCACATATGCATATATACTATATATATCTGTATATACACTATATATCATATATACGTATATGTATATACACTATATATATATATATATATTTGTGTGTGTGCATGTGTGTGCAACTGTGTGTACACATGTATTATATATATTTATATATAGATACGGCATGTATATACAAGATGTGTCAGCTATGCACGCCTGGTTGTTAAGTTACTGGTGCATCATCTTCACCTAACCATACTTCGATCATTCTCTATTGCCAGAGTCAATTTCAAGTTTGAACTATCGTCATCTTGTAAAAATGGGGGTCCACTAGGACCCGCTGACAATGAAGGAGCACATTCAGCAGCTTCAGTCCTCACACCCGGCTTGCTAGCTGAAAGCCAGTGTAGGTCTCTAGATCGTTCACAGCGGTTTTCTCTCTGGGAATTGCAATGTCCTTTCAATGCCTCCAAGTCCTCAGCTGATAAGGGAAATATCCTTGGCTCCCATGGCTGCACCATCTACAAGAATAAAAAAAGTATTAAAACAATAATGTGCAAAACTTGCGCAACCATCTCAGTTTACTCCTACTGAGACAAAATAGGGGATTAATCAAGACAAGCCATGACAGCTAATGAGTTCAAATAGAACATGACAAATTAGTGAAATTAGTTTAATAAATCTGGTAGTTTTGTGGGCTGGGAACAGAAAATAACTGTGAAAGTTTACAGAAAACCAACAAAACTTAACTGGTTCTCCAATATTTTTCAGACAATAAAGTTGCATGTAGCCCAAGTCTCATGGTATAAAGACAGTTGGGTAACTATCATTTCCCACTGAAGTCATTCAGTTTCCTACATTCCATGAGTATTCACTTGTAAGTATTTTACTAGCTTTAAAACTCTCTCAAATATTGAGAACTTGTAGAAGATTTAATAGAAATGCAAGTTATACTTAACTAATTCCACAAAAAGTTTCAAATATACATGTGTACTATAAATATGTGAGACCAATTGCCCATGACATTTTATTTATCAGAAATGTAATTATAAAAATATAAATTCCCTATTGGTTACAAGGGCTGATGGCTGATGTTTTGGACAATATAGAACTGGATAGATTCCCTCATAACTACAGACATGAAGATTTATGATAGACTATGCAAATCTAAGATTCTGAATCTAATACAGATTCTTCAAATATACCTGTACTTCATCATCTGTGACCTCAGGTGTTGACGATCGTGTATCCTCACTGAAGGACAGGACTCTTGTACGATCTTTTGATGAAAAGGAACTAAGCGATGAGCAGGCTTCAGGGCTTACAGGGCCAGTAAATGAGGTCACCTGAGGATAATCATTTAGGAGGTGATATCCACTGTCGGGTGATGCAGGCTGAACGTTTGTTTGCTGTGGTTGTGGGGTGGATCTGCCATCAGCTTTATTTGAAGATCTGGAAACCAGAAAAAAATGACATAAAATAATAAACCTTCATGTTTTTTTTTGTTTGGTGGCGTTAGGATATTGATCATTCTTGGGTGATTACCCCCACATTCACATTTTCTGTTTATTCCAGCAATTTGAGCAGTAGCTATTAGCCACCACCTCACTCCTGTGCATGATTTATGGGTAAACCTGAAGAGTAAGGGTTCAATCTATTGTCTCATAGCAAGCATGGCCTCCGCATGCAATCATTTCCCAGTAGTCACCAAACCATGATCAAGAACCATTGCCGAAATCCACCCAGGCAACCAAGACCAATTGTAGACCCCCCAGTTCTGTTAGAAAGTTGGCAGATTGGTGATTCAATCAATCAATGAATAAACAAACAAATAAAGATGTTATCTAAATGTTGAGAGATGTCAGAGTTCTGAGGTGCAGAAGGATATGGGTGACTTAGTGCATGATTTCTGAGGCTAGGATGCGGGTCAGTAATTATTAAAGCTAACAGAATTGTATATTGCAAGGGGAATTGATTAAAAATCTCAGTCAGAGCCCCAGCAATCCCTTCCCTTACCTCTCGCAGCAGCCTGAGATACATCCCATCTGGTCCAGGGGATTTATCCACCTTTAAGCTTGCCAAGGCCTTCCATTTATCGAGACCTGCACCTTCATCTATCCCTTCACTGAATTCTCCAACTACAAAATGTTTCCTTTATCAATACCAATGAGAAGTATTTATTGAGGACCTCAGCTATATTTTCTGGCTCCACACACAGATTGCCCCCATTGTCTCAAATGAGCCCTATTAGCATCCAATACCTGTCCTTTGCTTTCTTCTTTCTCCAACCCTCAATATCCCTCAGTGTCCAGGGTTCCCTATACTTGTAACCCCTAGCTTTTACTCTTGCAGGAACATGTTAGCCTTGAACTCCTGCTATTTCTTATAACAAACTTGGCCTGCATAATACAAATAGTGTTCCCTAATTCGTCAATTCTGTTATTTCCAATGTGCATTACGGAAACATGCCCTATAGCAGAACTACCTGTACTGCGTCAAAAGCTTTCCTGGAGACACCTCAAGAATTCCACCCTCTCTAAGCCTTTAACACTAAGGCAATCCCCATTAATATCTAGGAAGCTGAAATCCCCCAGTGCAATAATTCTATTTTTATTGCATCTCTCTGATATCTACCACCATATCTGTTCCTCTGTCTCCTCCTGACTGTTGGAAGGTCTGTAATACACCCCCAGCAACATCTCAGAATTTACTTTGTGGCACCTTATCAAATGCCTTTGGAAGTCCACACACAATGCACTTCCCTCATTAACCCCCTCTGTTATTTCATTTAAAAAATAAACTGCAGTTAGACATATACGATTTGCCTTTCTAAAAAAATGTTAGTTTTCTCTAATCAATCCACACTTGCCTAAGTGACTGCTTTTTCCCTACCTGATTAAGGATGGAACGGTGATGGAGAAGTTAGCACTGCTGCCTCAACTCCAGGTAAATTGGCTACCGTAAGTTATCAGTTGGTTGCAAGCAATTCAAAGGGGAATCGATCACATTTGAGAGCAAGTAAGTTGCAGGCTACAGAGAAAATATGGAAGGGGGAATGATACTGATGGGATTACTTTGCTGGGACCTGGCATTGATCAGATGGGCCAAATGATTTCCTACTGTGTATTTAAAAAAAACTAGAAATTCCCCCATCACTATGGTTAAATTGGCCTGTAGTGACTTGATTTTTGATCAAGGGTATAACAATTACAATTTGCTCTTTACAGATGTGCAATTTATGGATATTCAGAAAATTATAGCCAACTTCTTCTCTTAATTTCCTCAGAAACTTTGTATGCATTCAATCTGGATCAGACAACTTATCCACTTTCACATAGCTAGCCTTCATAGTACCCCCATCATTGGTCAACATTTAGCCTATCAGAATCACAAATACACATTCTTTTGCTGATATTTCAACAGCCTCTTCCACTTGATGAAGACTGATGTAGGGTATTCATTTAGTGTCTAAGCCATGCCCTTTGCCTCCAAGTTGATACCCTTATTTAGGTCACTTTACACCCCACTTCTCCTTTAAGAATCCCATTCCAATTGACTCCTAACACCTCCTGAAATGGGCTATTGAGTCATCTAGTTGTAAAAGCACTAGTGTTCCAGGTCAAAATTATCAGGCCAAAAAGGGACAAGGCACAATGTTGTCTCATCTTATGTTATCCACAAACAATACAACTGTCAGGCATCAAAGGGGATGGACCCATCTTTCCTCCTCCTGAATTCCAGTCAAACCAACAGAAAACAGCCCATGTGTAGATGTGGAGTCACCAGGGAGATACCATCACAATGATCTTGGTGCATGAAGAATGGCAAGACGCTGGATCATCCACGATCATACTGAGTGGCTTGGGAGGCCTGGTGGCCTACTCTTGCTCCCTTTTTTTGTGTTCTTCTGTTGGATTGATTAATGCCATTGAATCTCAACAGAAGCAAGGTTCAACAATTCTGGAAGGAAATTGCCACAACATAACTTATCAACAGTTACTGGATATTATGTGGTTTGGAGACTGGGATAAAGATCAGGATGTCTGAATTACGTGTCATCAAATTAAGAGAGGAAATAGAGAAACTAAATACAAAGGAACCTGGATTAATAAAGAAGGTGGGCTGGTGAATCACGATGGTCATTTAGAATCACCGAAATTCAAGCCATTAAATAAACCAAGTATTCTGTATCAGTCAAAAATTTAAGTTATTTTGGTTAATCATACTTCTGAACTCTCTGTCCATAGCTTGTAGAAGGCTCTTCAAATATTCATCCACTTAATGAGGATGAATACAAAGACAGGAAAGAAGGGAAACAAATATTAAGGATATAAAGTTGATAAGCCAGAGGTTACCAAACTTGTTTTGCCAAGTACCACGAGACTGAAATTATATTTTCTGCACTCCCATTACCTCCAGCCCCCACCACCAACTAAACAGTCAATGCTTAATTAAAAGAAATTAAATCCACCCAGTTCTAAACTTATAACGTCCCTCTACGGGGGCGGGGGGGGGGGGGTGGCATGCGCAGCTTGCATTCCAAGTTGAAACAGAGATGAAACAGAACCAGAAGCAGATAAAGGGACTTAATTAGATCAGCTGTGATCTAAATCATGGGACAAATGGCCCAGTTCTATTCCTGTAAAACAAGGAAGAAGGTTTCAAACCATAAAGGTGGATGGCGTACAGGCAAGTTTAGATTTGTCTACAAAAGAGAAATGAATGTTGTGACATGGACTGTGCAGGGAGGCAGGAAGTATGGGAATTTTAATAAAGAATCAGTTAGATTGTTGAGAGAATGGGAAAATGAGAGGCAGAATTAGTAACATCCTATTATCCCCACTTTTCTTGGGCACATCATGCAACCCAAATTTAATATGAATTCTAAATAAAAATTAATATTAACTTCTGACATCAAGGTTACCTGCTTCCTCGCCTTGCAGAGCTGGATGATGACCATAAGCACCATCTAGAACGTTCCATTTCCTCACATTTGGAATGACGACTAAGAAAGGCTTCATCAGACATCTCCTCATACTACATATTTAAGAATGGACAATAGAGGAGTTTAAATAGAAGAGTTTATAGCAAACTAAAATTAAATAAGAAATACTATATGGACTGACTAAAACTTCAAATACCTGGTCATCCTCCAACTTGCCATTCTGCTGCTTGGACTGTTCGATATCTGCAATTCGCCAACTGCCAAAAAGAAATGGGAAATGATCATGATGTAGTCATTTGAAGTACTAACTTCCAAGTCCACTTGTTTTAATTTCAGATTTCCAACATCTACAGTATTTTGCTCCAGTGATCTAAACTACAAACAAGTCCAAAGGTAATGATTTTAGTACAAGGTACTATCTAGATCTATATCTTACCCCATTAAGCAAAGGACAGAGGCTTATTATAGGAAGGGTAAGAAATTGCACCAAGTGAAACACGTGGAATCATGGAATGTTATAAAACCATAAGATAATCATCAGATTCACAAGTCATTTCTACTTCCCTGCACATTGCTTCAATCCTTTCATATTTCTCCTTCTACAAATAATTATCTAATTCCTATTTGAAACAAATGGACTCTGTTGAGCTCCAATATAACGAGCAGGTACTTGGGGGAAGCATCAGGAAATTGCCTTGATCAGCAGAATGGTATCCTATTACTAAATGCTTCATTCAGAAATAGAGTTTTGAGAGCAAAATTCTGATATTTGTACATGGCACAGGAAAAGCAATAACAACATAACTGTAGCTCATCTTCAAAGAAGTAGCTCCTGGCACAAGTAATATTCTGCCATCAGACATGTCCAAACCCAGGCTTCAGCATTTATGCTAGGTAGACACTTCAGCACAGTATTCTGCTTTATTCAAGGCACTGTCATTCCAATAGGATGTTAAAGCTAGAATGTGCTGATAGAATGAACCATCTGTTCAAGTGAGAGTTTATGAAAATCAGAAAGTTTTACAGGGGCCCTGGCCCAACATTCCTCATGTAACAGTCTTCTATGATTTGAAATTAAAATAGGAAATACTGTAAATATACAACCAGTCTGGCAGCATCTGTGGGGATAAAAACAGCATTAACATTTCAGGTTGATGACCTTCCATCAGAACAAGGAAAAGTTAGAAATAAGCAAGTCTTAAGATGCAAAGAAAGAGTGAAGAGTGGAGAAACAAAGGGAACGTCTACAAAAGGGAAATCTATGAAAGGGTAAAAGGCAGTAGCCACAAATGACATAGGAGATAATGCAAAGTGAAAGGAGGTGGCAAAATGACATAAGGGAACAAAAGATCATTCTGGAAGAGGAATCAATAAAAAAAAGTTGGAGTAAAAACTGGTAATCAGAAATAACAATGCTTGAAATACTGAAATTACTGAAGTAGTAAGGCGATAATGTCCCTCTTCAGAGGGTACGGCATTGTTTCTTGAGCTTATAAACTTTGTTGGAATCATGCAGGATGCTAAGGACAGAGAGGTCAGAGTGGAATTGCAATGGATTAGTAAAGTGACAGGTGATGGCAGACTAAATGGAGGTGCTTCACAAAGCTGACACCCAACAAGCATTTAGTCTCACCAATGTAGAGATCACATCATAACCAATAAATACACTGTACTAAATCGAAAGGACAAGTAATCACTGCTTTTCATGTAAAATGTTTTGAAGCCCTGGATTGTGGAAGAGGACAAATTATGGGTCAACTGTTTCTTTGGTTGCACAGAAAGCTGCCATGAGGAGGGGAGAGGCCATTGCTGGAGAGGAAAGAGTGAACTCAGAGCAAATGGTCCCTTCTGAATGCTGACAGGCAGTGGTATCGGTAGAAACATTGCCCTGGAGGTACTGAAGATCGTAATAAGATTGTGAATTAATGTGATGACTGGAAGGGTGGAAAGGTGAGGACATGGAGAACTCTTTCCTGGTTCTGGGAAGAATGGGAAAAGAAAATGGGACATTGTTTCGACATACACTTACTGTTCCATTCTACCAGTATCACAATGACACTGGATTGGGTTACCTTGGTGTTAGGATCTCCTTATACTGAAGTTTTTCCACTCGAGCTGCTGCAGCCATTGACATGGGAATAACAATGTTGTTTATGTCAAATGAACTTTCACCTCTTCTCCGTCGTGCAGACTGTAAGAAAACCAAGAATGAAAAGTAAATACAGCTTCTTGGTAAGTTAATTGTTTCAATACAGACTATCAATAAAGATGCTTATTTTTAATCAAATTGGGCCACCAGATGGAGCTCTGGAGGTGTTCAATCAGAAAATGAAACCACAAACACAGCACATTGACTGGAAGCAACTAATATCAATGCATTGAGGACTATGCCTAAAAGAAATAAAAAAATTTTTTTAAATACTTATAGCTTCTGCCATAAGTTATTGCACATCCATAAATACTCGAGAAAGTAGTGGTGAGCCACTTTCTTGAACCATTGCAGCTCTTCTAGTAAAAATACTCCAACAGTGTTTTAGGAAGGTTGTTCCAGCATTTAGACTCAATAGCAATGAAGGAAGAGGTAGTAGTGCCTACCCCAATCTCAGCAACCCCAAATACCTGGTATTACAGAAGTAAGGGTCACATTCTCAGAATAAAGGGTCATCCATTTAGGATTGAGATAAGGCAGATTTCAAAGGATGATGAATCCTTGGAATTCTCTATCCCAGAGGCTATGGAGTTGTTGAGTTCATTCAAAACAGAAATCAGATTTCTTGCAGAAAAATGCAACTGAAGTGGAAGATCTTGATGAATGGCAGAGCTAAGTTAGAAGGTCAGATGGATTACTTCTGCACCCATTTCTCATGATCAGTACCTTTGAATTATAGCCATTTCAGAGCTAACAACACTTAGGTGAGGTACCCTTAGATTCTGCAAACATATGTAAGTAATGATACAAGTGCATGTATTTCTCCTTGTGGTTTTGCCAAGATTGACCCCCCCCCCCCCCCCCCCAAAACATTTGGAAGTTTGATCTTTGAGAAACTATATTATGTACATATCGAGAGTAGATATGAAAAAATATTTGCTGAGTGGGAAGCATTATGTAATACCCTGAAATGGTAAAACAGCATACAAGTTCAAATTCCTTACTTGCTAAAACGGTTTTTCAGGAATGACTATTCATGCACAGGTAAGATCAATAGTAACACTTCTATTTTACAATTCTACTGTAAAGCAGTCCAATTGTAATTGTGCCCTGGTTCAGACATCAATTATTCCACATAGAAGCCAATCAAAACAATCTCCTGGGACCATAAAAACCAGGATATTGCAGTACAATGCAAACCAATCAAAATAAAAGTTAGTTTAAAATAAATACAACAAACATGCATTTAAAAATTAAAGAAGAGACCTCAATCAACGAAACTAATGTGCAGAAAACATAGCATTTCAGAACAGCAAAAAAAAGTGCAGCGATGTAGTTCATTTCCTTCTGCTTCTTGGAAATGGGTTTGTCAGTACCTAGTAATATGGGAAGATCATATCTCCCCATCCAGTTTCAAATGATTTGAGACGATAGAAGCAAAACCTTTTAAACCTATGTATCTGTGCTGGCTTTTTTCAAATAACTATCCACTTAAAAACATTTTTTTTTATCTTCCCTCTGGTCCTTACATCAATGATCTTAAATCCAGCTACCGACCTTGCTCTGTAAACTGTTTTTTCTCTCAATTACTCTTATCAAACATGTGTTGCTTCCATTAAATTGCCTCAAATTCAAGTGCGTGAAGAAGAATCCCAGTTTATCTAATCTTTTCATAACTGTAATCCCATCCTCTGTCAATGCACTGCAAATCAAGAACCTTTGATATAACTTACTGGCGTGGAAGTGTTGGACGTTGCAGGCTGGTTGTGCACAGCTGAAGGAGGAGTATCTGTATATGAAGGCAACTGGTGTACCACTGAACTTGGTTTTGGAGTCTGTGGATTCAGCAATGGAGGGTATGAACTTGAAGCTGCTTTGTGTCGCTTACTGAAGGCTGTATGGAAGGAAAGTAATGAGATTAATGATGCTCAATATGCTAGAGATGAGAGGCAAGGCATTATAAAACTCTCAATGTTATTTTACATCAAATGGAGCTGTAATAAAGAATTGCCATTTCCTCTCTTACAAATACTGTAATTATCATCTCTGTACACGTGCACACGTACAAACTCACAAGTGCAGACTCGTACAAAGATATAAAATTGATTCTTCAGTGGAACTTACTTTCCCTTTCTGAATAGTCGACCCCACCTGGTTTAATGACAAGCAGAAAAAATAGTCAAAATACTGTTGAAAAACTGACCATCTTAATGAATTCTTGCCTCAGCAGGATTTGACCTCACAATCTCAAGGCTGATTCACTCACTTTGATTTGAGTAGTGGTAAATAAGAGAGCTTTTTATTTCCTCCTGAATTTTCACTTGCATGACTCCTCCTTTCTTCAGCCATTAAAGCCCAATCCTCTGAATGACGGAGGCATGGAATGAGACGGTAAAGGAATGAAAGAGGGAAATGAAATGAGAATGACAGGGAAACAGTGTGAAAGCGAAGTAAATGAGAGGGTGACCATAAGAATTTTAGGCTCAGAAAGAAACGTATGCTAACATGTCGAAACTAATATCCCAAAAGACCAGTAGACCTATAGGTCTATCAAGTCAGTGGCATACTACCCTTGACGAAACTGTTCTAATTTTCCCCTCTTGTAACCATTCCAAACCCACCTCCTCCAACAATCCCCTGGGACCATGAAAATAAGGAGATTGCAACACCACTTAATTTCTTTTTAAGTACTTGGTTGGATTATCTGATGTAGTTCATATTTTGAAATGCGCTGCAAATTTAGGTCAATGGCTTCATATCTGAGCAGTAACTCCCTTCAATGTCCTAGTCAATACACAATGCTTAACCACCAAAACAAACAAGCCTGTTTGTCTGTAAACAGCTGCCACAAGTGCCTCCGAAATGGTGACTACCATCAGAAGTAATCTAAAATAGCACTGGGAGCCTCAAAAGAAATGAAAGCCTCGCAGTGATACAACTTTTCTCTTCACTATTTTGTTGCCGGTGCCTTATCAAAATGGTGTCTCTAACAGGTCAAGAGAGATCATGTCGATACGAGTGCAGGAAAACCTGTCCTCCACTGATAACCACAGACACACTTTCCACAGGGGTCACTGGAATGCAACAAGAGGGTGATTTTTTTTCCCCTTTCACAGGCCTAACTAATGTTCAGATCCCACATTGACCGGGTTGCAAACAGCAAACTCGCCACTGACAGGTTGAAATTTTATATCTTATAGAACCTTAACTCACATTAGGTGGTGTACTAACCTGCAAAGGGAAAAGGTTAGCCATGTTCCATATCCCTAACAAAAGAATTAGGCTCTTGCATAAGTCTTCCACCCCTCCAATCACCCCCCACCATTACCTCCTTTAGTACTACTCTTACTGAGGAAATAAATGAATTCAAAAGGGGAATAAGGGAAATAAAGAACATGCGAATCCTTAAAACAATTTTCACAGAGATATATATAGTGTCCTTGAGAAACTTTTTTAAAAAATCATAAAGCAAACCTGCTCAGTTTGCAAGACAAAGGGGTACAAGTAGAGCATGCAGAAAATCTTAGGCTCAGTTGAAATACTCCCTTCTAGTCAATTAACATAGCATGCATGGCAGGCACTGTGGTGCAGCAGTTAGCATAATGCTATTACAGTGCCAGTGACCCGGATTCAATTCTGGCCGCTGTCTGTAAGGAATTTGCACGTTCACCCCATGACTGCATGAGTTTCCTCTGGGTGCTCTGGTTTCCTCCCACATTCCAAAGACATACCAATTAGGAAGTTGTGGGCATGCTATGTTGATGCCAGAAGCGTGGTGACACTTGCTGGCTGCCCCTAGAATGCTCCACACAAATATGCATTTCACTGTGTGTTTTGATGTACATGTGACTAATAAAAATATCTTATTTAGCAAGGTAGCAGAGCAGTAGCTCAATTACACATATGGCCTCAGTACTCCTGATCTATTTGATATATTTGTTATGTTTGATTCCAGTTCCTGTCCATTATATCTGTTTGAAAAATCATGTCAGCAAATGCAAGTTTGCATTGCCTAATTAAAAAAACCTTAATAGATTTAAAGTATAGGCAGTCCCTGGGTTATCCAAGGGCTACACAAGAACAATCTGCAAGACAATTTCTCTTCAAGTCAGAAACATCCATTTACTATAGCTACCCACATCGTATTGCTCTACATACACTTGATGTAACTTGTTCATTTCACTGAATAATCATGCTAACACTACCCATAATTCAACTAATGGAATACATACTGTATCCAGTCATTAATGAATACCATGAAACATATTACTACTAGCTTGTAAAATGCTTTAAAAATGTATGGGAGAATTTGTATAAATTCGGATTTTCGTAAATCAAATCATTCATAAGCCTGCAGAGAGAGAGCGAGAGCGCGCGAGAAAGGCAGGAGATGACAATCCAGGCAAAGGTGCCAGAAGCCCAGGTAAGCAAGTACAGGTCAGGTTTAGTTTGACCGCCCCTTGCTCTCCCTCTGCTTCTGCTGTTGGTCACCAATACAGCCCGAGATAAATTGCAGTCACTTTCAGACAGAAGCAAAAAGTCAAGACCAGGCTTTCCATTGAAAGAACTAGGTCCAGATATCTGTTCCAGTCTGATCTCCCTCTCTCTTCCATTCCTTCCCCCTTGCCTCCATGCTGCTCAGCCATTCTCAGACACTCTCTCAGGGTTCATAGTCCCTAGTACCCATGGCAACTATAAAAAGGCTTTTCCAGTTGGGTCACGCCCCTTGTCACTTGGTTGTCTGCAGGCATGGAGTGGAGTCATAGAAAAAAAAAGGCACCTGGCAGGTCTATGGCAAATATTGCACTATTTTTGGAAAATACCACACCACCCCCCCCCTCCCAAAATCTACAATAGGTGAAAAATTAAACAATTAACCTGCAATTACAAAATCATGCATTTATATCCCTACTTGTAACACAAATGCACAAGCAAAAATTAAAAGAAGCACTATTTACCACTCACAAACCATACTTCTGTCTGACAAAAATTTTAAGCAGTCTGAGCTGCAGAGACCGACAGTTGGCTATGAATAGGTCCAGGGAAGGTAACAGGCCCAGTGGGGGAGTCCAGGTGGAAGAAGAGGGCTGGAGGCGGGAGAACAGGATGTCACAATCCCCACAAAGAGGACTGCCCCAGCAGACCTATTGTCTCCACATGCTCTTGCCCCACGGAGCTAGTATCCTCGTACCTGGACACTATCCTGTCCCCCGGGTCCAATTCCTTCCCACCTATGTCTGTGACACATCACACGCTCTCCAACTCTTCCATAGCTTTAAGTTCTCTGGCACATACAACCTCATCTTCACCATGGACGCCTAGTCCCTATATACCTCCATTTCCCATCATGACAGCCTCACCGCCCTCCGCTTCTTTCTTAACCAGAGACAGAACCAGTCCCCTTCCACTAACACTCTCCTCCGCCTAGCTGAACTTGTCCTCACCCTCAACAACTTCACTTTTGATTCCTCTCACTTTCTAAAGACTAAGGGTGTAGCTGTGGACACTCGCATGGGCCCCAGCTATGCCTGCCTCTTTGTTGGCTATGTTGAACAGTCCCCGTTCCAAGCCTACTCCGGCCCCATTCCTCAACTCCTTCCCCACTATATCGACGAATGCATTGGTGCCACCTCCTGTTCCCATGCAGAACTTGACAGGTTCATAAATTTTGCCACTAATTTTCACCCTGCTCTCCAATTCACTTGGACTATCTCTGACATCTCTCTCTCCTTCCTCGATCTTTCCATCTCAGGAGATTCCTTATCCACCGACGTCATCTACAAACCCACTGACACCTACAGCTACCTCGATTACAGCTCCTCCCACCCTGGCTCTTGCAAGGACACTATCCCCTTTCTCAATTTCTCCGCCTCTGCGACATCTGCTCCCATGATGAGGCTTTCCACTCCAGGGCACCTGAGGTCCAACTTCTTTTTGAACTGGGGCTCCCCCCCCCGACTGTGGTTGAGAGAGCTCACACCTGTATCTCCACCATTTCCCGCACCTCTTCTCTCACCCCCACCCCTCCCAGACCTAACAGGGATAGGGACCCCTTGTCCTCACATTTCTTCCCACCAGCCTGCATATCCAACACATCATTCTCCGCCACTTCTGCCATCTCCAACAGGACCCCACTACCATTCATATCTTCCCCTCCCCACCTTTCTGCCTTTCGCAGGGACCGCTCTCTCCGCGACTCTCTAGTTCACTCTTCCCCTCCCACCCCAAGAACTTTCCACTGCCCCCACCATAGGTGCAACAACTGCCCCTACACCACTTCCATCCAGGGCCCCAAACAGTCCTTTCAGGTGAGACAGAGATTCACCTGCACCTTCCTTAATATCATCTACTGCATTCGGTGCTCCAAGTGCGGCTTCCTCTACAATGACGAGACCAACTGCAGACTAGGTGACCGTTTCGCAGAACACCTGCGCTCTGTCCGTAACCACGACCTGCACCTCCCCATTGCCAGTCACTTCAACTCCCCCTCCCACACTATCACTGATATATCAGTCCTCAGCCTCCTCCACTGCCAGGAGAATTCCAAGTGCAAACTGGAGGAACAGAACCTCATTTTCCATCTTGGAACCTTGCAGCCTAACGGCATGAACATTGAATTCACCCACTTTAAGTAATCCCTACTCCCTTCCCTACAACCCCCCAACCATGCTTCTCTTCTTCCCTTTCCTAGCCTCTCTCCTTTTTCTACCTTTTCTTTTCTTTCCTTACCTTTGACCCACCTCCTGCTGGATCTGCTCTCCCCTCTTTCCCTGCACCTATCACTATCTCTTACCTGCATCTACCTATCACCACCTTGTGCCCACCCTGCCTTCCCTCTTTGTCCACCTATCACTGCTCTGCTTTTCCCTCCTATATATTGGGCTTCCCCTTTTCCTATCTTCAGTCCTGAAGAAGGGTCCTGACCCGAAACAATGACCGCCTACTTTTCTCCATAGATGCTGCCTAGCCTGCTGCAGTCTTCCAACATCATAGTGTTTTTCATTTTAAGCAGTCTCTTCTATGAAAAATTATTGGTATTGGTTTACTATTGTCACTTGTACCGAGGTCCAGTGAAAAACTTTTCTTGCATACTGTTCGTACAGATCAATTCATTACACAGTGCATTGAGGTAGTACAGGGTAAAAACAATAACAGAATACAGAGTAAAGTGTCACAGCTACAGAGGAAGTGCAGTGCAGGTAGACAATAAGGGGCAAGGTCATAATAAGGGGCAAGGTCATAATAAGGGGCAAGGTCATAATAAGGGGCAAGGTCATAATAAGGGGCAAGGTCATAATAAGGGGCAAGGTCATAATAAGGGGCAAGGTCATAATAAGGGGCAAGGTCATAATAAGGGGCAAGGTCATAATAAGGGGCAAGGTCATAATAAGGGGCAAGGTCATAATAAGGGGCAAGGTCATAATAAGGGGCAAGGTCATAATAAGGGGCAAGGTCATAATAAGGGGCAAGGTCATAATAAGGGGCAAGGTCATAATAAGGGGCAAGGTCATAATAAGGGGCAAGGTCATAATAAGGGGCAAGGTCATAATAAGGGGCAAGGTCATAATAAGGGGCAAGGTCATAATAAGGTTGATTATGCTGTCAAGAGTCCGTCTCAATCGTATAAGGGAACCATTCAATAGTCTTATAACAGTGGGATAGAAGCTGTCCTTGAGCCTGGTTGTATGTGCCCTCAGAATCCTGTATCTTCCACCTGATGGAGAGGGGAGAAGAGAGAATGACCTGGGTGGGTGGGGTCTTTAATTATGCTGGCTGCTTCACCAAGGCAATGAAAGGTATAGACAGACTCTATGGAGGGGGTCAACTGCTGTTGTCATCAAATCTAAAACATGATTTGAGAAATATCTTGTAAAACTGAACTATTGTCTAATCAGTGACAGCCATCAAACCCTAAATCTCCAGTGTTCAGTGAAAACACATGATTGGGCATCTCTACATCACTGCTATTACCTAAGTGCACAGGTGCTCTTTGCTTCTTTATCTGTGTGCTGAGTTTTTCAGTGAGAGGATCAACATCTGATTTTGAAGTTGGCTGCCAGTGATCTAGTCGCCTTTTGAAGATCTTTTCCGATGCATTTCCGCTTTGCACATATTCTGAAGGTGAAAAAACAAGTCTCTTATATCACAACAGATGTACAAGTGATCCGTCTAGCTCACCCTTTAGTAGAAATCCATAGCTTTTCCAGCCACATAATGAAAGACTAACCAATCTGAAGACTTTCCTTGGTCTCCAGAAAATGTATCCATAGAGCTTGCAACATTAAATTTTTTTTTTAAAAAAATCTCATTTTCTTCCTCAAATCTTCTTTTCCTTTCTTCCATTAATAACTTGTGTTTACATAGCACCTTTAATATAAAATACATTCCTCGGTGCCTCAAAAAATATACACAAGATAAACAGGCGGTGATGGGAAATTAGGGAGGGCGACTGAAAGCTTGGCTGAAGAGGTGTCGCTTGGGTTTTAGATAAAAGTTGGATGAAGATATTGAGAGAGATAATTCCAGACAGCAGGGCACAAGCAACTGAACTTCTGATATGACTGATGCAATGCTTAAACGGGGAAATGCAAAGAAAATGAACTGGAGGAACAGTGCTTTGCAGTGAACTCAGTATAAACTAGGAATCAAATCTTCTGATCTGACAGTCCCATTTGAGCTACATGCAGGGCACGGTCTACTTATGTAGAAGTTCAAGCATAGGTGGATGTCTTGAGTGTTTTACTGAAGCATTATCAGACAAAAATCAAGATCAAGCTGAAGAATGAAATATAGGTTTTAAGAAACGTTGAAAGAATGAGGGAATTTTGGAGATGAGAGGCAAGAAAGGCCCCAGCATTGATGCAAATGGTTAGGATAAAAAAAGTGGATAAATAAAATTCAGGCCCGGCAAACATTCTTTTCCTTAATTATTCATCTCCACATTAACCATTTAACCTTAAATTCAGACCAAGCAGCTACTAAAAAGACAAAAAGCCTTAGAATAATAAGGTGGAAACACAAAGTTGTTTTTCCAGATTAGAAGCCTGTGACCAGTGGTGTGCCATGGAGATTGGTGCTGGGTCCGCTGTTGTTTGGATGATTTGGATGAGAATGTTGGTGGCATGATTAGTAAGTCCGCACATGACAACAAAATTGGTGATATGGTGGACAGTGAAGAAGGTTGTCTAAGGTTACAATAGGATCTATATCAACTGGGAAAATGGGCAAAATTATGGCAGATGGAAAGTGATGCATTTTGGGAAGTTAAACTAGGGCAGGACATACACAGTGAATGGCAGGGTCCCAGGAGAAGTTGTTGAACAGAGAGACCTGGGGGTACAAGTACACCGTTCCCTGAAAGTGGTGAAACAGGTAGACAGAGTGGTGAAGAAGGCATATGGCATGCTTGCCTTTATTGGTTGGGACACTGGGTACAAGAGTTGGGATGTCATGTTACAGTTGTACAAGACATTGGTGAGACCGCACTTGGATCACTGTGTGCAGTTCTGGTAGCCATGCTACAGAAAGGATGTCATTAAACCATAGAGGGTGCAGAAAAGATTTGCAAGGATGTTGCCAGGACTAGAGAGCTTAAGTTAGTAGAGAGTGGATAGACTGGGACTGCTTTTCTTGGAGCGAAGGATGCTGAGTGGTGATGTTATGGAGGTTTATAAAATCAGAGGGGTGAAGATAAGATGGATAGTCACAGTCTTTTTCCCATGGTAGGGGAGTCTAAAACTAGAATGCACAAGTTTAAGGTGCAAGGGGAAAGATTTAAAGGGGACCTGAGGGGCAACTTTTTCCACACAGAGGGTGGTGGGTATATGGAACAAGCTGCCAGATGAAACCACAGAGGCAGGTACAATTACAATGCTTAAAAGACATTTGGACAGGTTTATAGATAGGAAAGATTTAGAGGGAATTGGGCTAAACAAAAGCAAATGGGATAAACTTGGTTTGGCACCTTGGTCGGCATGGACAATTTGGGCCGAAGGACCTGTTTCTGTGCTGTTTAGCTCTAAGACTCTAACTGTGGGAGTACATTCACCAGAAGGTGGCTCACCACCAACTTCTCAAGGGTAATTAGGGATGGGCAATAAATTATGGCCTTACAAACAACACTTAAAATTGATATTGAAAAAAAACACTGCTTATGACCTAGGCTTGTTTGATGGGACAGTGTAGATGGAGGGTTTTTGCTTTGTTCCTAATCCAAAGTGCAGCTGATTAGGGCAGTGTCCAATGGGACCATATGAGCATTTTATTCTTTACATAACCTATGGTGTACATAAACATATGCAGGAGTGTTTGTTAACACACTAGAGGGGGGTTTTAATGTGTATCTAATTTGTCCAACACCTGGGTGGGTGAGGGAGTGGGGGCGGTGTGGAGGGGAGGAGGTTTTGCTGGATCAGGGCAAGCCACAAAAGGCAAACAAATCTCAAGTCACATCTAGGACTGCTCAACATTAGTTAATGTGAAATGTTCCACTGCCATTGGTAACTCCTCGCCTTGATGGCTATTACAGAAAATCTTCTCAGAAATCTATGTTCATATTACTAATTATTTTATCACCACACAGATTGGTGAATGGATTTAAGTTCTTCTTAAGCACTGGGGATCAAAAGAATATCAAAACTAATTGTAAAATTATTTACCACATTCAACATTCTTTTCATTTTTCCCCAAACTGAAGGTGTGAAGCAACCTAGTTAGCCTTCATTTAAGTAATACTACTTCTCATGTTAGCTATCCTCTATTGTTTACATTCTTGCCTTAGTCTGGTTGTGGAGTCAAATCCATTAAAGGCAGCAACTGCATAATCCAGAATGGTGCTTCAGAGTACTTAAAGAGTGCTGCACTGTCAGAAATGCAGACATTCAGGAGATGTTAAACTGAGGCTCTACTTTTTATTCAGTTAGATACAACATACAATGCTTTTTCAAAGAGAAGGATGTTCTAATATTTAAATTTATAATCTGTTCTGAATCAACATATCAAAAATTGATAATCAGCTCACATATTTGCATTTTGTAGGACTTCATCATGTGCAAACTGTACTTAGTAACAAAACAAGTATTTAAGAAATTGTAAAATGCATGCTTTTTTTCTAACCTTGCTGGTGCTTTTCTATGTGGCCCGTGATCTACATGTGTTAACTAAAACTACTGAGATGAAACTTACTGGCTGATGAGAGGAGGGAAGAGGCAAGCTTTTGACAGACTTTCTTTGCAGAATCTTGGGGTCTCTGCTTCACTTGGGACAACAACCTCAAAGACTTGAATTTCTGTGGCTGTTTTTGATGTTCTTCCTCTTTGAGTAAACCTTCAAAGTGCACATGAAGAGGTGTATCTAAAGACAAAACAACAATCAAGCTCATTGACATGCTTACTCTTTATGTAGATCACTAGAAATGAGCTTATTAAACTTAACATACCAATGAGATTCATTAGCCACATGGCCATGGTACTGGACCACATTCAACTAGGTCAAAGTGGAGAAAATTAACTACACAAACGTGATTTGTATGCTGGCTGGTGAAAGACAGCCAAAAAAAAACCCAAATGGTTAACACATATTGTTCAGTGTAAGGAAACTTCTGCACAAGTCACCAGGCCTACATTATGTGGCCACTTGTTAGTATCATTAAGACAACCAAGGATCGGCAATAAATACCACATTGCCAGTGATGTCCACAATACTAACAAATGAACAATGAACATAAAACACAGGAAGCATTTGTGAAAACAGAAGGCTACTTTCAGTACCACATAAGAAAGTTATTTACAACTTCACATTATTGTCCATGGCTTAATAAAATTTGTTCCTGCAGACTGTCCCATGAGATACTAGTCAATCATTCTTTCGTAGAGAGATTCCTCCAATTGATCACTCTTCAAATATGAACCAAGACCAAGGCTGCTGCAGGACGTTTGAGAGTTAACAAGCTAGATAATGCACAAGGCCATTCAGCCCCTCCTGCCAATTCATCCAAAATATAAAAACAGAAAATGCAGTACATCAGGCAGCATCTGTGGAGTGAGAAGCAAAGTTACCATTTCAGGCCAATGATTTTTCATCAGAACTGGAAAAGTTAAAAATTTAACTGTGGGATGCAGTGCATAGCAGTCACTGGAAATCTGAAACAAAAGAGAATTCTGTAAAGAGCAGGATAGGTAGTAGATATGGAGAAAGAAAAAGTGAGTTAATTAATGTTATGGATGGATGATCTTATATCAAAACTGGTCAATTCTGACACCAACTGTAAAGAGCTGGTTGCCTGAAACTGTTGAATTTAGTGTCGAGCCCCAAGGTCTGCAACATGCCTGGACAGAAGTTGAGGTGCTGTACCTCATGCTGACACTGGGCTCTGTTGGAACGGCATAGGAAACCAAAGCGATGATCTGGTGAGGACGCATGGAACCCTATTCCTTGCTTTGGTTGAGAGAAAAAAGGGTGGGAGCAGGAAGTAGGGCAGGCATGACACTGTGGTCTGTTATGATAAAGTAGAAGCCATGGTAAATAAAAAAGGAAGACCATCTCCGATGCATTGGTGTGGAAAGTCCTATGAGGTATGATGGAGCCAGAAAACTTGGAGAATACAATGGAAATGTTACAGGAAGAAGTGCAGTTACAAAATAAAACTACAATCCATCCACTTAAAGGAAATAGAAATAGAGATAATGATTGTTAAATACAATAAAAAGGCAAAATCCAAAGACAGTAAATAGAGCAAATGAGCACTGTTAATTTCATGTCAAGTGTAGGGGCGTTACAACCAACTGAGACCCACTGAAATTGCTTTTAAAAATTTACAAGTGACACAGAATCATATTCACCTTGTGGAAGTGACAATATGGGGTGGTAGCAGGGTTCCATTATCGCCACACGTTCCTGCGGAGGCATACTGGTCTGATCCATAGTCTGCATCAAGGTTTTAGAACCACATAAAATACATGCAGTGGGCCAGTCACAGCTACACTTAATGCTTAGGGGACGTTGGGCCTGCAAAAAGAGATGGGACAATGCTTCATCATAAATATTGCTGCAGACTGAAACTGCATGAGATACAAAGAATACATTAATTACTAATATCAAATAGAATAATTTTTTGCAACATTAAATCTTGTGGCTCCATTGCCTTTTCTCTTTCTTTCCTGAAAATGCTGATATGTGCTACGGTCTGTTTTCATAGCCAATGTAGACTTCCCGGTTCATTGCCAAGAAAGCCACTTTTCAGATGCAAACAAAACATCAAATGTAGAACATGGAGCTATTTTGAAAATTTGAGATCTCAGCTAAGCATCATGCTATACTCATCTATTTGCAGATTCCTGCAAGAACTGGTACATAGCAGTCAGACTGTGCAGAGGCATAAGCAGGACTTAAAATTCGGTAGCCTTTGCAAGGGAGAACAATCTAAGTGAATATATTGAGTGAACTGGTGCACAGGTGCCCATAACCGTACCAGTGTATTAGGGAGGCCTGTGCCAAAACCTGCTATCCCCACCACAGTCTGCCATGAAGAATTCATAATTTCCCTCTCTTGACAAACTGAGGACATGGATGGTATCCCAATAACAGCCACCTTGATTGAGACTGTCAGATTTAGCACAAGTAAGTTAACAATAATTCAGAATCTCACTCAACTAGTGGATTGGGAAGGAAACCAACTAGTGGATTGGGAAGCACGGTAGTGTAGCGGTTAGCGTAACGCTTTACAGTGGCAGTGACCTGGGTTCAATTCCGGCCACTGTCTGTAGGGAGTTTGTACATTATCCCCATGTCTGCGTGGGTTTCCTCTTACATTCCAAAGACCTAAGGGTTAGGAAGTTGTGGGCATGCTATGTTGGTGCTGGAAGCGTGGCGACACTTGCGGGCTGCCCCCAGAACACTCTACGCAAAAGATGCATTTCACTGTGTATTTCAATGTACATGTGACTAATAAAGAAATCTTATCGTTAAACCGATCTCTTTCGGCTGTTGCTATTCTACAACCAAGTTGATTCTGAATAGATAGGTCATTTTTGCAGCCAATTAACTCACCATATATCTGTATAGTCTCAGTTTTACTCTCCATTTGGGGGTGAGGGAGAAGGAAGCCAAATTGTGCTTGGGAACAATTCTGTACAATTTATACCAACCACCTTCTGTAACTCAATACATGTGACCATTCTTCAAGTACAAGTCTATCATTGCAATCTTTGATCACTACTGGGGAAAAACAGCAGGCACAGCAGCTGTGCCCAATGAAACCAATTTCATATGCATGCTGCTTACAGTAGAAGTTACCAGAATGCACTCAGAAATGACAATTTCAGCTGCCTCTCATATCCTTTGACCTTGGAGCGCTACTGCTAAGTGCACAATGACAACACTCCTCTGCTGATGCCACGATACTGAGCAGGCACTCTCACTGAAATATCATATAATGCATGCATCGATGGATGCACAGGAGGATTTTATAGCAGCCACCTTTGCAAAACTGAATAAGTAAAACAAGTCTTGCATACCTTTCTACCAAGATAACACGCTAGATTAGATCGGACCAGCCTCCTCTTCCTGTACCTCCGGACAGGACGAACTCTGGCAGCAACACAACTGTTGTCTGGTGGTGATGGAGGGATGTTGAGTCCATCTAGTCGTTGCTTTTTACTCAGAATCTCCTCCGTGTCTGAACTGTCCAGTGAGCTATTATCCAAAGGACTAGAATGCAAACTGTTATATGTAGAGCAGACAGAAAAGTTGGTGAAGCAATTGATACATAGAACAGTACAGCACAATACAGGCCCTTTGGCCCACAATGTTGTGCCGACCTTTAAACCTCGCCTAAGACTATCTAACCCCTTCCTCCCACATATCCCTCTATTTTAAATTCCTCCATATGCTTATTTAGTAATCTCTTGAATTTGACCAATGTACCTGCCTCCACCACCACCCCAGGCAGCGCATTCCATGCCCCAACCACTCTCTGGGTAAAAAACCTTCCTCTGATATCTCCCTTAACTTCCCACCCATTTCTTTCAAGCCATGTCCTCTTGTATTGAGCATTGGTGCCCTGGGAAAGAGGCGCTGGCTGTCCACTCTATCTATTCCTCTTAATATTTTGTACACCTCTATCATGTCTCCTCTCATCCTCCTTCTCTCCAAAGAGTAAAGCCATAGCTCCCTGAGTCTCTCCTCATAATGCATACTCTCTAAATCAGGTAGCATCCTGGTAAATCTCCTCTGCACCCTTTCCAATGCTTCCACATCCCACCTATAATGAGGCAACCAGAACTGGACACAGTAATCTAAGTGTGGTCTAACCAGAGTTTTGTAGAGCTGCATCATTACCTCACGGCTCTTAAAGTCGATCCCTCGACTTATGAAAGCTAACACCTCATAAGCTTTCTTAACTACCCCATCCACCTGTGAGGCAACTTTCAGGGATCTGTGGATATGGATCCCCAGATCCCTCTGCTCCTCCACACTACCAAGAATCCTGTCATTAACTTTGTACTCCGCCTTGGAGTTTGTCCTTCCAAAGTGTACCACCTCACACTTCTCTGGATTGAAATTGCTAAAATCTCTTTTCAAAATAGTGCTATTTATGGAATTGTGCTGATGACAAATCATAATTACTGAGCGAAACAGCTTTGCAAAATACTGCTATATCTTTAGAAATCAATTATGACCCAGATGGTAAGACTACAGTTAGTGACCGAAGAGGTTATGGGTCCAGAAACGTGATCACAAATACTAAGACTGACACACCACTGCTGCACTGATCAGAGCTTTTGGGTGTGCCCTCTTTCACATGAAATATTGCATGGTTATCTGTCATTTTAGGGGAGTGTAAAAGATCCCTTGGCACTAATACCAGAAAGTGCAAATGAAGACATCTCAGATGGCCAAATCAGTATTTATCCCTCAAACAATATTGGGAGGTTACCTGGTCATTACCACACTGTCATTTGTAAGAGCTCATTGTGCACTGCATTTCCTATACTGCAAAACTGACTAGACTTCAAAAGTCAAAAAGAAGGCACCATACAAATCAAGGTTCTTATTCCTTTACCTCAACTATGAGGGACATGTGTAACATCAAATAGCTCACCTGTTCAACAGCCCGTTGAGTTGCTTTGGTGGTGTGCACACTTTAGACAGTAGTGAAGAACTTGAAGGGGAGCTACAAGAAGGGCTGGAAGGGCAAATGAGGTTTCCCAGAGACTGTGTAAGGCGAGAACTCTGAAGAAGAAAATTAATTATCTTGGCTGTTATTGATAAATAATAAGTCTCCTCAAATGCAACTTTAAATATAAAATTATAATATAAAATCGCAAAATAATGCAGAAGCGTTTACTCCCTCCGTATCACTTCATTTTTTTCATCACGAATTCTGGGAATTTAACCATGAACAAAGAAAATCTTCAATTCACACAACGCTTGGGATTTAGATTACTTTGACATTAACTATCGAAAGAAGTGGAATCATAGCAGGTCAAGGAAGAATGTAGAAGAGGAAGCCTGGTCTAGAATTTGGAATGGTTTCCATCTAATGTCTGTTATGTTCTATTAAAATAGTATTGGTATTGGTTTATTATTGTCACTTGTACCGAGGTACAGTGAAAAACTTGTCTTACATACCGATCGTACAGGTCAATTCATTATACAGTGCAGTTACATTGGGTTAGTACAGAGTGCATTGATGTAGTACAGGTAACAACAATAACAGTACAGAGTAAAGAGTCACAGCTACAGAGAAAGTGCAGTGCAATAAGGTGCAAGGTCACAACAAGGTAGATCGTGAAGTCATAGTCTATCTCATTGTATAAGGGAACCATTCAATAGTCTTATCACAGTGGGGTAGAAGCTGTCCTTAAGTCTGGTGGTACGTGCCCTCAGGCTCCTGTATCTTCTATCCGATGGAAGAGGAGAGAAGAGAGAATGTGCTGGGTGGGTGGGTGGGGTCTTTGATTATGCTGGCTGCTTCACCAAGACAGCAAGCGGTAAAGACAGAGTCCAAGGAGGGGAGGCTGGTGTCCGTGATGTGCTAGGTTGTGTCCACAACTCTCTGCAGTTTCTTGCGGTCCTGGGCAGAGCAGTTGCCGTACCAAGCCGTGATGCATCCAGATAGGATGCTTTCTATGGTGCATCGATAAAAGTTGGTGAGTGTCAAAGGGGACAAACCGAATTTCTTTAGCCTCCTGAGGAAGTAGAGGTGACGGTGAGCTTTCTTGGCCATGGCATCTACGTGCTTTGACCAGGACAGGCTGTTGGTGATGTTCACTCCCAGGAACTTGAACCAACCACCGCCCCCCTTCCTGAAGTCAATGACCAGCTCTTTAGTTTTGTTGACACTGAGGGAAAGGTTGTCATGACACCATTCCACTAAGCTATCTCCTTCCTGTGCTCTGACTCATCACTGCTTGAGATACAGCCTACAACAGCGGTATCATCTGCAAACTTGTAGATGGAGTTAGAGCAGAATCTGGCCACATAGTCATGAGTGTATAGGGAGTAGAGGACTGAGGATGCAGCCTTGTGGGGCACCAGTGTTGAGAATAATCATGCCGGAGGTATTGCTGCCTATCCTCACATATTGTGGTCTGTTGGTTAGGAAGTCAAGAATCCAGTTACAGAGGGAGGTGTTGAGACCTAGTTCTTGGAGTTTGGTGACGTTTGCTTGGAATTATTGTATTGAAGGCAGAGCTGTAGTCAGTAAACAATAGTCTAATGTAAGTGTCTATACTGTCCAGATGCTCCAGAGCTGAGTGTAGGGCCAGGGAGATGGCGTCTGCTGTAGACCTGTTTCAGCGATATGCGAATTGCAGTGGGTCAAGATTGTCGGGAGGCTGGAGTATATGTGTGCCATGACCAGCCTCTCCAAGCACTTCATAATGGTGGATGTCAGAGCCACTGGTCGGTAGTCACTGAGGCACATTACCTTGCTTTTCTTCAGTACCGGGATGATAGTGGTCTTCTTAAAACAGGTGGGAACCTGAGATTGAAGCAGGGAGAGGTTATAATATGTCTGCAAATACTTCTGCCAGCTGATCAGCACAAGATCTGAGCACACGGCCAGGGACGCCATCTGGGCCAGATGCTTTCCTCGTGTTCACTCTCTGGAAGACTGATCTTACGTCCTCAAAAGTGACCATAGGTTCAGTTACATTGGAGTCTGTCAGGGTGGGTGGTGATAATCCACTTCCCTTCTATTCAAAATGCGTATAGAATGCATTAAGTTCATCAGGAAGGGATACGCTGTTGTTAACTATGCAGCCCGTCTTCATCTTGTAGCCTGTTATGGCATGTAAGCCCTGCCACAGCTGATGGCTGGTCTGGGACTCTATTTTGAGTCAGTATTTCCTCTTGGCATCCCCAACAGCTTTCCGAAGGTCATATCTCGATTTCTTGTACAGATCCTCGTGTGCAGCAGTCCTCGACTTCAGTAAGGAGTGGATCCCCCGGTTCATCCATGGTTTCCTGTTTGGGAACACCCGTATTGTCCTCCTTGGTACACAGTCCTCAACACATTTGCTGATAAGGTCTGTGATGATGGTGGCATACTCATCAAGGCTGGCAGCTGAGTCTTTGAACACGGACCAGTCTACTGTCTCAAAGCAGTCACATAGGAGCTCATCTGCTTCCTCAGACCAGCGCTGCACGGCTCTCTGTACCGGATCCTCCCGTTTCAGTTTCTGTTTGTATGCAGGGAGAAGGAGCACAGCCTGGTGGTCTGATTTCCCAATGTGAGGATGAGGGGTGGCTCGGAACGCATCTTTGATGGTTGTATAGCAGAGGTCGAGGGTGTTAGCGCCCCTCATGGAGCAGGAGATGTGCTGGTAGTATTTTGGCAACACACTCGAGGTTGGCCTGGTTGAAAGTCACCTGCGATAATGAAGAGGGCCTCAGGGTATCCTGTCTTAAAGTCGACACTTCAAAGTTAGATATTCCAGACTGGGTGAACAGGAGCTCGCCAGGACCGTCACGTCCAAGCACCACAAGTTATTAAGAAGCAGACCGCTCTGCCTTTAACTTTGCCTGAGGATGATGTACGGTCCATTCGACGAATTGAGAAGCCCTCAGGTTGAATAGCACAGTCAGGTGAGGCAGGTGTAAGCCACGTTTCAGTGGACATAGTACACAACAGTCCCTCAGTTCTCTTTGGTAGGTCAGTCTTGCCCTTAGTTGAATGGGAAACAATGCATAATTTCAGTAATTTTTGCACTGTGTATATATAAGAAACTGTGTATTTTCTGTTGTTGCCACAAGGACCATCTTCAAACAGCCAATTAAATAAATGCCGGCCACATACTTTGCCTCATCTCCTTAATATTTTCTCAATGTCTTTCCTTGATGGGAGGTGAAGTTTCATTTGGGGTATGGATATGTATCTGTCACATCCTGTCCATCATTCTGTAACATAGACGTTTAAGAACCTCCAAAGTTTCTGTTGTTTTTTTCCTCTATGGGGCAACTGTCAAGCATTTGCGCAACAAAACTGAAATTTTTTTTTCAGGTTTATTATTGCTGACATGTGTTGTGAAATTTGTTGCTTTGCGGCATCAGTGTAGTGCAAGACATAAAGACGTAAAATTCACCATGGCACAAAAATAAATAAATAAATATAGTGCGGAAAAGAAATAACGAGGTTCATGGACCGTTCAGTAATCTGAACACAGAGGGAAAGAAGCTGTTCCTGAAACGTTGAGTGTGGGCCTTCAGTTCAGTTCAGTCAACAATCTGTTCTGTGTTGGCAACTTCCTAGTTATACCTCCACCTATCTAGTGTCAAATGGACACTGTAGCAACAAGGTTTTCTATTACCCATTTAAATCATTTAGGTTCACGAACTACAAATAGAAGAGGCTGTTGTGTTAAGATCATAAGACATAGGAGCAGAATTAGGCCATTTGGTCCATTGAGTCTACTCCGCCATTTGATGATGGCTGATTTCTTTTTGCCTCTCAACCCCATTCTCCTGCCTTCTCCCTGTACCCTCTGATGCCCTCACTAATCAAGAACATATCAACTTTTGCTTTAAATATACCCAATGACTTGGCCTCCACAGCCGTCTGTGGCAATGAATTCCACAGATTCACCACCCTCTGGCTAAACAAATTCCTCCTCATCTGTTCTAAAGGGACATCCTTCTATTCTGAGGCTGTACCCCCGGTCCTAGACTCTCCCACTACTGGAAACATCATCTCCATGTCCACTCCATCCAGGCCTTTCAACATTTAGTAGGTTTCAATGACATCACTCCTCATCCTCCTAAACTCCAGCAAGTACAGGCCCAGAGACACCAAATGCTCCTCGAACATTAACCCTTTCACCTCCAGGATCATTCTCGTAAACCTCCTCTGGACCCTCTCCAACACCAGCACATCCTTCCTTAGATATGGGGCCCAAAACTGTTCACGATACTCCAAATGTGATCTGACTAATGCCTTATAAAGCCTTAGCATTACATCTTGCTTTTATATTCTTTTATGAAATGAATGTGAATATTGCATTTGCCTTCCTTACTATCGATTCAACCTGCAAGTTAACCTTTAAAGAGTCCTGCACTAGGACTCCCAACTCCCTATGCACCTCTGATTTCTGAATTCGTTCCCCATTTAGAAAATAGTCTATGCCTTTATTCCTTCTACCAAAGTGCATGACCATACATTTCCCTATGCTGTATTCCACCTGCCACTTCTTTACCCATTCCCCTAACCTGTCCAAGTCCTTCTGCAGACTTCCTGCCCCTCCACCTATCTTTGTATCATCTGCAAAACAGCACTTGACAATGTCTCATGAAAACTAAAATAGCTGAAAATCAGTGATATAAAAAGTTTCTTTGCATTCTTCTCGCATTCCAAATCTCATCTCAAACCCTCTACTCTTCCACGATGCACTCTACATTTCCTCTCTCCTAGCCTTAAGTAGAAACTTCAGTTGTAGATGTCTTCTCTTAAGATATTTTCTCTAACTCCTTTCAAATACACATTTTGTCATGTGTTCTAATAATCTAACTAAATTCAGGTTCTCAAGTTGCCTTACTATCTATCAAATATTAAACCACTACACTACTGTCTCTTGCACTGGCCAATAAGGTTCACAGATATCGGACAGACATTGATAGCGCCATGCAATAGACCATGTGAAAATGTATTGCTATACACAAAGTTTCTTTTTAAAACTGCAGTAACAGTTTGGACTACTGACACTTCAAACTATTGACTACACACCTGTTTATCAACGTTCCGCAGGAGAAGGGATGGGCTGCATGGTGAAAGTTCACATTTGTTATTCATAATAGGGACCTTCAGATCAGCAGATGAGGAGCTGGAGTGAGTCTCTGGGCCCTGCAAGCCTGTTGCTGAGGATGTCGTTACTAACCGGCACTGGTGCTTCATCAGATCTTCTGGCAATTGAGCATCACCAAGGACAACAGGACCCTGACAAACAATTTAAAAAAACAAAAATCTGAATTGATTCTCCACAGAGAGAGTGCATTAAATCTGATGGGATACAGCACAGTAGACGGCAATAAAGCAATCTTTTTGACCCTTGTGAAAATTATCTCCCCAGCTTTTCCAAGTATCCACGTAAAATGATCAATTATCCCCTATTCTGCACTCTTTTATGTTGGTTCCTTGCGCATCAGCAGATACCAAGCACCCAACCATGGAAGAGTCATCAGTTCCTCCAGGAGTGGCATAAAGATATCCTGACTGATATAGTCTCTTAGTACAGTAGTTGTGCTGACACATTACTGGAAAACACTTGTGATTTTTTTTTAAAATGGCACTGGCACAGAATAACACAAATGCTTGTGGAGAAGTGGAAAACTTCAAATATAAATCCCACTAGCATCAACATTAGAAGAAACAGTAGCAGAGTGGTTATGTTGCAAGTAATCCAGAGGCCTGGACCAATGATCTGTAAACATTAATTTTAATCTATAATAGCAGTTGGGGCATTTAATTTAACTGCTCACTGAAATGGCCCACTGAAATCTAACAAACTTAAGATAGACCATCTGAAATCAATCACGGTATCAGATTCAGACATGACAAAAACCATCATTCCTGCAAAGTTCTCCTCACAAATATATGGGAGCATGCCCAAATTGGGAGAGTTGTCACAAAGATGTGTCTGCCAACATACTTGACTGATCCAATACCATCTACCTGGCAGAAGCACAATACCAGAGGTGGTGTCACTGTAACATGCAGTCAGGAGGGCATGGCACTAAAGTTCTCAAAACTGAACTCCCACCTTAGTTTCATCAATCATCTCAGAACCAGAATGGAAGCAAGTCATTCTTGACCCTGTAGGACTCCCTCAGAAAAGGTCTTGTGATGACTGACTCACTTCCCACACACTGAAAATGTGATATAGAATGCTCTCCACTTGCCTGAAGGAATGTATCTCCAACAATACAAGAACCTCAACTATAAGCAGGAAAAAGCAGCCCATAAACAGTTAATGATCTAATGAGGAGTGAGAGTCTATTGCTCATCCCAAATCATCCTCAATTAAGTGGCAGTGAATGACATTCTTGAACCATTTTTCTGGTACAACTCCCATACTACTGTTGGGTGGGGACTTGCAGAATTTGGACCCAACGACAAGCTATTAGAATTACACAGCTCTAAAACAGCCATTTCTGGAGACACAAAATTTTGAACACAAAATCTGTCATGTTTCATTAATCACAGCATCAGACAATGGAAATACACAGAAGATCTACCGTGTCTGTGCTGGTCCTAGAGTAAAGCTAAATAATTCATCACGCTTCCCTGTACTTGACTCATGCTCAAGAGCATTTTTTTTTCAATTCAAGTTTTGCCCTTAGTCCTTTCCTATTGCTTGTGCTTTCATCATCCTTTCAGTCAGTGCATTCCAGCTCACAATTCACTGTAACAAAAAAATTATTCCTGTGTATTGCCTTTGGTTCTTTTGCTAATCCTCTTAAACCTGTGTCCTTTGGTTATTAACCTACTGAGAGGAAAGAATTTCTCCTTTTTTTTAAAAACTGAATTAAAACCAAACATGATTTTGAACATCTTGAGCAGATCTCATCTCAGCTTTCTCTCCTTCAAAGAGAACCTGGGTTCAACCCTGACTGCAGGCCATGTCTGTGTGGTATTTGCATGTTCTCTCAGTGACTGAACGGGTTTCTTCCTGGTGGTCTGGTTTCTGATACATCCCAAAGATGTGCAGGTTGGTAAGTTAATTGGCCACTGTAAATTGCCCTTCATACGTAGATGATTTGAAGCTTCTGTGAGGAGTTTATAAGAATAGGGAAACAACAAAAATGTGATGTGTCACATTAACATAAATGGGTGCCTGACTGTCAACATGGACTCAGTGGGCCTACTTGTGCTAGATGACTTTATGAGGAAGATTCTTCACCCAAAGGGTGGTTGAAATCTGGTAAACACTACCTGAGGAGGTGATGGAGGCAGAGACTCTCACAACAGTTCAGGACTATTTAGAGAAGCATTTGATTCGCAAATGACATAGAAAGCTATGAAGTAAGGGAGTAGTCGATGGCTGGCATACACATGGTGAGCCAAGGGGACTGTTTCTGTGCTCTATGACTCTACAACCAGTTGAAAAGGTCATATGTGAACAACAACAAAGCCTTGGACCAGATGATATCCCTCTTTAAGTTCAAAATTTGGGAGTAAGAAGTTTCATTCATAAAACCAAAACCACACTATCAACATCTGGGAAGAGGAAGATATTCTGGGATAAAAACAGAAGGGACTGCACCTTCTTCGAATTTGGCTGCCTCATGAAATTTGGCTCATCTTATGTTTGCTTCACAATGGCATATAAGCCTAGATCCAAATGAACAGGTCTACAACAAAGCCATCTCAGTGAAGACTGGCGTCAAACAATATTGCATCATTGCCCTGACACTTCTTCAAATTTTCTTACTGCAATGCTACACCTTGCCCCCAACAAACTTTCAATTGGAGTGGGAATAACAGGACAAACAGAAACCACTTCAACATAGTACCTAGGGTTAAGCATCAACTTCAACAATCACGGTGCAGCACGCAGGTGTTGCACTTTGGCAGGGAAAATGCAAGAGGAAAGTATTCAGTAAATGGTAGGATCTTTGAGACCATTGATGTACAGAGGGATCTTGGGGTGCAAGTCCATAGCGCCCTGAAAGTGGCAACACGTAGATAGGGTGGTAAAGATGATCTTCAGCGTATTTGCGTTCAGTCATTGTGTTAAGTATAAAAGTAGGAAAGCCATGTTGCAGCTGTATAAAACTTTTGTTAGGCCACATTTGGAGCGTTGGGTGGAGTTTTGGTTGGTGCACTACAGGGAACATGTGAAGACTTTGGAGAGAATGCAGAGGAGGCTCACCAGGATGTCACCTGGATTAGAGTATATTAGCTGTAAGGAGACATCAGAGTAGTACAGAGGCAATTATTTGAAGTTGGGGTAATTTTAATTCTGATATGCATGCAGATTAATAGCCTCGAGTGGGAACCTTATTGGAGCCAACATGCAACAATGCAGTAAGGAAGATTAAGAGAGATGGTGCGATGGCACCGAATTTGATTGATCCCAGTCTGTACTGGGATTTAATCATGATGAACCTGTTGATTATGATCATAACTTGCATGTCAACATTTGGCAAAAGTAAACTATAAAGAATTTCTGGAGACAGCCAAATTTGGGGAGGTCTCCACAATCACTCCCCACTGAGGATTGTGAGAGTTTGAAAAAGGCCATTTAAAGTGATTAGTGCCTTTTTTAAAAAAAACATTTTTCTTGAATGCTGCATGACTAATCCATTGTACATCTTGATGGCTGGAATCCATATCGTGACTCTGGACTTCAACCGCATTCTGTCTTCACAATGTTGTCTCCACTACAGTAGAGAAACCAAACGCAGACTGGATGACCACTTTACGAAGCACGTGCGTTCAATCTGCAGGATCGACCCTGAGCTTTGTGTTGCCTGCCACTTTAAATCTCCTATTCTCCCTCTGCACTCCTGCCTGTGACCTCCTGAAATGTTATATCGAGGGCCAAAAGCTTGGTGATCAGCATCGCATCTTCCATCTAGATACACTGCAGCCTTCCAGACTTGATACTGAATTCCACAATGTTAGGCAATTCGCTTTCTCTGTCTATACAAGTTCTGCTGCAGTTTATCCATTAGTGTTACTGGCTCAGTCTTCCTCTCCCCATCAGCATAGCATAATATGATAACACTCTTTAATGGCCCTAGTTTATTTATTAATCGAATGACCTTATTCACCATTTATCCCCATGGCAACAGGGGCTTTACTCAGTGGTGGTTGTTAGGTCCTATTCATCCCCCTCTAGCTACCTATGCTACTTAAAACCAACATTTTTCTTTGGTTCTCTCTTCTTCAGTTTGGACCTAAGATCTTTGGACATGAAACATTAATTCTGTTTCTCTTTACGTAGATGCTGTCTGACCCGCAGAGTATTTTCAGCAAGAGTGCAAGAGAAATTTGAACAATTTCTTTCCCCGTGAAAGAAAACAGGGCAACCACTGGTCTCTTTTCTCGAAAATGGTCACAATTACAGTATCTCCAAGATTTTCATTTCCCACTTAAGGAAGACAGTCATAAATTTGCACAATTAGTTTTCTGCAATGTTTTAGTATTACAATGGAGATTTTACCTGCTTCAGTGGCTTTGTTTTCAGCTATTGTAAGGCCTGTAATGAAGACCAAAATACCATTTGTCTTCCTAATTTTTTTTGTACCTGCATGTTAACTTTGTTTTTGTTCAACCAACACATCATTTTGCTCTGTATACCAATATTTTCAAGGTTCAAACTACTTATAAATAAAATTTCTATTCAGTCTTTCTATTCATGAATAACCTTACATTTCTCCATTATACTTATTTACCAAATTCTTGCACATTCATTTGCTAAGCCTGCCTTTGCATAGTCTGCTTCCTCCCAAGAATCTTGCTCTGCATCATCAACAAATTTGTATAAGGTTTCTTCCAAGTCAATGTAAACAGCTGAGGACTTAGCACTAATCGGTATTAGTAATGCAATGACTGAGCGAGGATTACAAAGGCACAGGTTTAGGATCGCTAACATTTTATTTCAAACATATGGCTTGTTTTGCCTCGTTGGAAGGGTTATGTTAGTTCTTGGACAATCTTGCTCTAAGTAAGGCTTCAATAAACTTAGAGGTTGGCATTGAATGCTCACTGCTGATTGCAAAGTTACAGGCTCTTCTGTATTTGTCCTGGATTAACCCAACAGTGTCTCTCAGATACATTTAGCTCTGGACTGGCCCAGGACAATTCTTTTAGGTTAGGTCCTAGGTTCAGGAAAATTGGACAGTAAAATGGACAACACATATTAATTCCCAATTTAAATATAAGGTACTTGACTGCTGACAATCCTTTAGTTTCTTCTGACCGCTTTCCTTTCCCTCCCTCTAGCAGTTCATTGACAGCGCGGCAACGCCACTAATCTGATGAGCTATCCGTACAAGATACTTGATTGCTACCACCGCAGCAATGTTGAATGTTTACTGCTGTGGGCTGGGTTTCAGCCTCACTTTGATAATTCTCCAGCTGTTTCCACATTCCCACTGGGAGAAATGCTGCATTTGCTTTCAAACCCACCACTTGGATTAAAAAAAATCTCACTTTATTTTTCCATGATTACTTTGTGTTAAGACTGTTAAACTTTTCAATATTTTCAACTTTCACACAATTCAACTTTTCCATTCTTTTCATAAAAAGTGCCCATTGCTACACAGCTGGAAAGGTGGGCATTTAACACCTATCCCTAATTGTCCAAGAAAATAGTGGTTTGTCACCTTCTTTGACACTTGCAGTCCTAACAGTAAAAATACTACAATTCTGTTGTCAGTTAGGTAGTTTCTGGATTGTGACCCAGCAATGAAGAAATGGCAGCATATTTCCCAGTCAGGTAGTTTGCAGCTGGTGGTATTCCCATGTGGCTGCTGGCTTTTACATATTGGAAATCATGAGTTTGGGAGGTGCTGTTGAAGACAACTTGGCAATTTACTACAGCACTTTTTGTAAATGGCACATACTTCAACCATGATGCATGGGTAATGGCAGGAGTGAAAGGTTCAATGGATGCAAATAGAACAGTCTGTTTTTTCTTGGATGTTGTTTAGCTTGCTGTTCTGTGCAAGCACCATTCATCTAGGTAAGCCAAGCATACTCTTGTGCCTTGCACATGCCTTGAAGAGTTCAGGCAGCACCTCAACACCTAATCTCTAAAGTGTTCCGGTGATAAGATTTACGCAGCTGGTCAAATTAAGTTTCTACTCATTGCCAAGGATATTAACAGTGGGGGATCTGGCAAGAGTAATACCATTGAATGGCAAAGGAAGGTGATTCAACACTCTCATCATCTGGCAAGTGTATAAAAAATAGTACTAGTCGTGTATAACCCTGTAAATTGAATTGTCCAAGTCATGCTCACAGGTATGGACTTTTGTTTTACAGTCAAAAGCAAACACCCCCTCCTATGACCTCAATGTTGATTCAGAAATTTTAAGGTCTGCAACCAGTCAACTCGATGAATGTTTTGGTCACGTGGCAAAACTCTAAAGCGAACAGGGTCCAAGGCATCCCCGCAGGACAAGATACATACTTAGTGCACGAAAAGACCTTTTCTTTGTACAAAAGCTACAAGGAATAGGTTCAGCTCTGGATCATGGGTAGTTGGGGAGAAAGGCATGAGAGGGGGAAATCACAAAATCAGTGGATGATAGTACTATGTGTGTGTTTGGGAGGGGTAAGGAAAGATGGGAATGTGGGGTCAGTTGTTTTATTACAAGAAGATGTGCCAATGAGCTCTTGGTGCACTGCACAACAATAGAGGTACTTGGGCAGATCACCTTTAAAGAGAAAACGAAGTAGGAAATGTGCTGTGAAGACACACATAGATCAAAGTGACAGAAGTAGCAGCTGAGCATGTGTTGCATGTTTTTTGCTGCCAAATCCCCATGTCCAGAATGCCGTGTGTGAGAACATGCTGGGCACATAAGTGATGTGAGAGTTTTATCACAGACTTTGTGGAAGTCTTAAATCTCCAATTTTCCTTCAAAAGACTATTTCTTAATAAAACTGAATTGCATATTACCATTGTAGTACTTGAAACAATTTCTAGGCTATTACCTAGTTAATCAGTAATCCAAATCATATTTAAGAAATCTAAAGCATTAATATGAAAAGACAAACACCTTTGTTTCCTAAGGAACTAAACAGACATGAGGATAAACCTTGTTTCGCAGGAAGTGGTTCTGGCCAAGAATGAATTATCAGGAACAAAAATTGAGGCAGATTCAATAATAGTGTTCAAAAGGTACCTGGGTAAATATAAGTCAATTGACAAAACTATTAAAGTAAGGTTAATAGATTTTTGATGGTAAGTTTGAAAGGGTCATGGAAACAGAGTGATTAAATGCAACTACAACATTGTATAGATCAGGCACAAACACATTTAATTATGGAAAAACATGGGTACCAAGGCCAAATGAGTGCTCTTGAAAGAACAAACTGAAATCACACTTTACCTCCAAAAGACCAAATTACTGCAAGGCACTTTACAGCAATGTTATCAAAATTAATGTCATATGATATATTAAGGCAGATATACACACCTTGGTCAAGCTGGTATATTTAAAGAGTGCCTTAACAGAGGAAAAGTCACTGTGTCATGAAATTTATAAGCAGAATTCCAAAGTTACAGACCTTCACAATGGCAAATAAGTTCAATTCAGGAAACATCAAAACTGCAGAAATGGAGCAGGCAGACATTCACTAATATGTTGGAGAGATGACATGGGACTAGGCCAAGAAAATATTTCAAAATAAGGTCGAGAAGTTGTAAAACCAGAAGTAAGTGAAGGTCAGCAATTTCATGAGTGTTATGTAAGCAAGAAATAAATAATTTTTAATGTCAATTTTCTCTTTACATTGGGATGTATTTGATAAGGCAGTTCTATCAGTTAGAGAAAGATGATATTGTACAAGTACCAAAGATTTAATAAACAAGCTAAAATGCACCAACATGGAAACAAACTGAGAGATGGGAATTAAAATCATTGTAGAAATTCACCTTAATATTTGTAATTCATTGAAGTAATTTCCACTTAGAGTAATCAAAATGCAAACATGGAAGTGAAAAAAGGGCAAGATCATTTTGACACCCCACAGAAAGAAGTTACTGAGACAAACTTCTCTGTTCTGGCTCTTTGATGCAATAACTGAAAACATATAGCAGCCTATGGTTTTCTTGTTACAGTCCTGAACTTTTATTTGTTACTAAATCTGAATACTCTTTCTTTGGTAGACACAAAAATCACTCAGTTGAATGTAATTTGAGATGTCCAACATTTAAAATCATGTATTAATGTATTACCATCTCTCTCCTGCAGAAATTACATCAATGTGTCTTCAAAAAGCAAACTAAATGTCCCACATGGAAAATGTTGGTAAAAGAAGAGCAGTATACCTTTGCTCTACAACACATCTAAATTTTTGAGCAAAATAGTGAGTGATATGCAAAACCATTCAAACAGCTGGAATTGTCCTGCACTGAAGGAAAATAAAAAGCAACTTCCGGTCCTGTGTCAATCTCTGCACCTACCTTGTTTGCACGGATCTGTCTGTATATGTCTGTCTGCTGCCGTATTCGGTATTCCAGGTCAGACACCTGAGCTTGCAACCATGTCCAGCGGTTGACAATCGCTGCCCTTTCCACAGCCCATCTCCACTCTAAGCGACGGTGTCTGTGAACAAATGTAAATGTGAGGACTTCTGGAGAACTAATCCATTGCTCATTTTATATACCAGTTTCAAGTAGATTAAAAAGTTTAAAACAATTTTATTATAATAGGATCCAAAAACGACACGCTGCAGCCAAGTTCTAACAAGATATTAAATTACATTATCCAGGTTTTATGAAAAAATATATCACTTGTGTTACCTCAATTAACACAAAAATCTGATTCAATGGCAGGTTGGGAGATTCATTTACGTACATCAAAAATGGAACCTACTGCAGTTCCCATACTGAGATATATATACACTGGGAGATTCTACATATTTTTAAACAATTTATGTATGAGGAACAAGGAAATTTCACATATTTGCACAAGGAACCAGAAGTATGCAAATAGATATCCAGGCTTTGCATTATTTCCCAAATAAAGCAACAAGCTTAAATAATTTGAGCTTTGCAAGTGAATGGAAAAGATTGCATTTAGTGTCCATCTCCAGTTCACCGATTTGATTCACTGGAATAATTTATCAGTCCACAATGGGTCAAACAATACTAACTACAATCTCCTCCAACTTTCTCACCGACATGTAGCAAAGTCTTGGGTTGAATCAATAACATAACAACAGAAGAAAAAAGGAGCAGGTGTAGGGCACTTGACCCTTCAAGATTCCCCTGCCATTCAATAGGATCATGGCTGATAGGCCCCAGGCCTAAATTCCTCTTCTGTGACCACTCCATGAAGCCCTCAATTCCTCGATCTTTGAAACATTTATCTACCTCCCCTTAAATATCTCCAGTGATCTGACCTCCACAGTCCTATGGGGTAGGGAATTTCAGAGATCCTCCACCCTAGAATCATACAGCATGGAAACAGGCCCTTCAGCCCACTGTGTCAATGTCAACCAACATGCCTTTCTATATTAATTCCACTTGCCTGCATTGGGTCTATATTCCTCCATGCCTTGCTTATTCAAGTACCTGTCAGGATGCCTCTTAAATCTTTATTACTGTTCCTGCCTCCACCACCTACCTCCTCTGGCAGCTCATTCCAGATACCAACTACTCTGTGTGAAAAACTTATTCCCCAGATCCCCTTTAAACCTCCTCACTCTCACTGTAAACCTACGTTGTCCCATTTTAGACAACCTTACCACTGGAAACAGACACTGGCTATCTACCGTATCTATGCTGCTCATAATTTTATATACCTCTATTATATCAGCTTTCAGCTTTCTTCACTCCAGGGAAAAAAACCTCACCTACTCAATCTCTCCTTACAACTCAAGCCTTCCAATCCAAGCATCATTCTCGTGAATCTTTTTTGTTCTTTCTCTAGCTTAATCACACCTTTCCTATAGAGTGGTGACCAGAACTGCACATAAAACTCCAAGGGCAGCCTAACCAAAATTTTCCACAACTTAACATGTTGTTCTAACTCTTATAGAATCATAAAGTCAAACAGCATGGAAATGGGCCCTTCGAAACAACTAGTCCATGCTGACCAAGATTCCCATCCAAGCTAGTCCCATTTGCCCATGTTTGGCCCACATCCCTCTAAACCTTTCCTATCCATGTACCTGTTTGAGTGCGTCTTAAGTGTTGTTAATGTACCTGCCTCAACTACTTCCTCTGGCAACTGAATCTATATATTGACCACTCTCTGGGTGGAAAAAATTGCCCCTCAGTTTCCTAATAAATCTCTTCCCTCTCATCTTAAACTATGCCCTCTAGTGCTTGATTCTCCAACCTTGGGAAAAAGACTATGCACATTGATCTTATCTATGTCACTCATGATTTTATACACCTTCTATAAGATCACCTTTCATTCCCCTACACTCCAATGAAATAAGTCCCAACCTGCTAAACTTCTCTCCATAACTCAGTCCCTCCAGTCCCAGCAACATCCTCATAAATCTCCTCTGCACTCTTTCCAGCTTAATACCCAACGTCATTTTATACTCAATGCCTCAACTGATGAAAGCAAGCCAGCCATACGGCTTTCCTCACCACCCTACCTGTTTTCCAGTTTTAAGGGAACTATGTACTTTGTACCCAAGGTCTTTCTGTTCAACAACACTCCCCAAGGCTCTGCCATTCACTGTGCATGTCCTCCCCTGGTTTAGCTTCTCAAAATGCATCACTTTGCACTCGTCTGAGTTAAATTCCCCATCTGCCCACTTTCCCAGTTGGTCTATATCCTGCTGGAATGTTAGACAACCTTCTTCACTGTCCATTACACCACAAATTTTGGTGTAATCTGCAAACTTACCATCTGGAAGAAGGAATCCCTCCATGTCTTGGTTTAAAATGATCACCCCCTTATACTGGAACTATGTCCTCTCAGTTGCAACTGTCTCACAAGTGGAAATAAAGTCACTCACTGGGTTATTCCAACAGGAAACATGCATCCTTACCGACTGAGGACAAGGGTAACAGAGGTGTGCAAACCACCACCATTAATAAATTCCCCTCCAGATAGCAGCATCTGGAACTTATTAACCAACAACATTAAGAGAGGAGTAGCATCAGAAGAATTGCAGTGATTCAAGGAGGTTGCTCATCATCACACTGGGTTGAGTGCTAAATGCTGACCTTGCCATCAAAGCTCATATTCCATAAATGAATTAAACAAATTCCATCATGTCTTTCAAAAGGGAGTTGGATGAGTAATTGAAAATAATTATGGGTTAAGGAACGGGATTAATTTGTGAACTCCAGTCAGCATAGCTGCACGATTCTCTGATCCACACAAAAACTACTAATACTTGTTTTATACAATAAAAATAAACAATAACATAGCAGCAGAGATATACTTGGAATACTGGAAGTGGCAGATTTGATTAATTTTACTCCCCATCACCAGAATATCTGGATTCACATGTAGAAACTTAATAGAATTGGAATTCTGAGACTAGGCATCAATTATACAACAGAGCTCCAATAATCCATAATCCAACTATTCCATGATCCCCATGGTTCAGCATCTGACTCACCAGGTCATGTTTCCTGTGCTTCCCCCCCAACCCCCCACACCAAAGACTCACCAGGGCCCCAATCCCTGTGCTCCCCGACACTCATTGGGCCCCATTCCCCACACTCCCCTAGAGTTCACTAGTGTCCCAATTGCCATGCACTCTTAAACTTACCCAGTTGACTGGAGAACTTATTATAATACCGTGTACATGCTAAAAAAAATCACAAGTGTGTTGGCATATTAATAGGAATCACATCCAATAATTCAAAAAATCTGCCAGTATGGCACCGAAGTCCTGAGCATGCGAGGTAATTGGAGTTTCACTGTCTACGACAATATTACTGCATTCCATATTGTCCAATGCCTGAATAATCCTATTCAAAACTGAATGAATAGCTAAAATGTGTCACAAAGTAAACCTGAGCCATATAGCAGGAAAAACCAACTCCATATTAAGTTAACAGTGAAGTGAAAGTGTGCATCATTTTGTTTAACAAAGAAAAGTGCCAAGGAAAAGGATAAAAAATGCTGGTACTCTGAAGTGATGAAATTACAACACTAAACAGTGTTGGTCCACAGATATCATGAAGGTACTTCCTATCACCTTACCTCCTGTAAAGGCCACTCCATTCTCCCAGTTTCTTTGTCTCTGTCATTTTTGTTCCAATGATCAGACTTTCCTCTGAAATGTCTTCCTTCTTCCTGAACCATGGCTACCATTGTAGACAGACTGCATGTCATTTATTTCACATCTCTGCTCTCACTCCCTCACTTCCTAGACAAAGATCCCTTGCTTCTCATCTTCCACTGCACTGTCACATTCAAGGAATATCCTTTACAATTTCTGCTGATTCCAACAAGATTCTACTACCAGACAAATACTCCCCTCTCCTCCTTTTTGGGCATTTCAAAGAGACCATTCCCTTTATGACTGTAGTTTTTTTTAACTACTTTGTCTCTACCAGCCACTCCCTCTCTTTGGCCCATTCCCATGCAATCCCAGAAGATGCAACAACCACCTTTTCACCTCTTCCATTCCCACCATCCAGAGACCCAACAATCTTTCCAGATGAAGCTACAATTGACTTGCATTTCTTCCTATTTAGGGTACTCTCTTTAGTGTGGTCTCCAGTATACTGGAGAAACCAAATGCAGATTAAGTAACTGCTTGCAGAGCACTTGTGTTCCGTATGGAGAAACAACCATGAGCTTCCTATTTCCTGCCATTTTAATTTTCCATCCCATTGCTATTCTGACCTGTCTGCGGCAAAAATAAACTGTTAAAATGAGGCCAACACAAGCAAAAGGAGCAACACCTCATCTTCTCTGGGCGTGTTGCAGCCGTCTGGATTCAATATCAAATTCTCCAACTTCAACGTACTCATTTTCTCTGCCTGTAACAGTAATAGTCATTTTTATTGCAAGTCATCCATCTAGCTAAATTATTCTCTCTCCACTAGTACATCCTAACCTGCTGGACACATGGACAGTCCTGCTTTTATCAACACAAAACACTTTCCTTTTCTGTGTTATCATCTTCTAACTTCCAGCAGACAGGACATCCTGAACAACTTATCCCCATGGCAATGCTGGTCTCAGCCTTTCACAGATATTCCCTTTATCTTATCCATCCCTCCTGCCACCTTCTCTGCAACTCAAAATCTTATTTTCTTTGACAAGAAATATTACCCGTTTCTCTTTCTGTAGATGCTGCCTGACCTGATGAATACCAAAAATTTTCTGTTTTCATTTCAAATTTCCTGTAGTTTTTATCACTTGGATCCACAAGATATAGACCAGGAATATTACATGACTGAAACAGTATGAAGTCTATGCAACATTGGAAATTAAGACAAATAAAGTGACTTGTTGTAGATAATGAACTTGAATATAGCATTGATTCATACAACCAATGTCGCTCCATTACAGCAAGGACACAGTATCGCTAGAAAGGGACTCTGCACCAGATGTTGATCATTCCCTCGAACTGCACCAAAAAAATACCTATGTTGAGTTTCTTTACAACATTGTCAATAAACAATCATTAAAACAACACATCACAGCTCTGAAAATGACCATAAATGGACTTGGAATGAAGTTCCAAAGTGTCAAAATATACTTCATAATTGTGTACAGGTTTTGAAATAGACCATCCATGGAGACAATGAAGGCTGCTAACACAAAAAACAGGCATTCAGCAAGGAATTCCTCCCCACCCCCCAATCGTTTACTAAAGCCATGTTTACTTTTCCAATGATTGATGCCAGAGAAACAACTAATTTCATAAAGGCAGACAGGCAGACATCAAATTCAGTACTACAGGGATTCAATGATGAATCAAAGAAGTGCACCCATCGTTACTGGAGAAAATCGTTTTTTATGTCTTTGGTAAATGAATAACCTAATGATACCCACAATCCAGGCACCCATGTGAACAGGAATCACATAAGTTCCTTCTGGATTCCAACTACAGCTGATATCAATGCTTTTGACAGTGAAATGTAGATAAATATGTGAAGTGATGTCAGAAGCTGGGAGGCGATAAGGTGGAAGTGACAAAAGGCTGAAGATGATGAATGTGATAGGAGAGAAAAGTGGAGCATGGAATAAAGGGAGAGAGGTGCTCCTGGCTTCTGACATCATTCCCACTCTCCCCCCTCCCTCGTCTGCCTATCACTCACCTCACCTGGATCCACCTATCAGCTCTTGCTCCACCCCTTCATTCCATCTTTTTATACTATCTCCCCTTTTTTCTTTCAGTCCAGAGGATGGGTCACGACCCAAAATATCGACTGTCCATTTCCCTCCATAGATGCTGTCTGACCCACTGAGCTCCTCCAGCTTTTTGTGTGTTGCTCCAGATTCCAGCATCTGCAGTGTCTTGTGCCACAGAATTAAACTTGTGAATTTGGCAGAACAAAGCAGCAATAGGCTTGAACTTGTGATCCTTCACTCATTTAGGGAGATATGAAATGATAAGTCATTGGAGTGACCTCATTTCTCTGTTATAATACCATGTCAAATTGTATTCTGAATAATGAGAACATAGCAGAGAACAGGCCCTTTGCCCACTATGTTTGTGCCAACCAATCTAGAAAATCCCATCTGCCTGTTCACATCTCTCTATATGCCCTGCCTGTTCATGTGCCTGGCCCAAATGCCTCGAATGTTACTATCATATCTGCTTTCACCACCTCCCTGACAGCATGTTGCAGGCACCCACAGCTCTGTGTAGAATCGGATTTATTATCACGGACACTTGATATGAAATTTCTTGTTTTGCAGCAGTGCAGACATAAAAATCTATGAATTACAAAAATAAATAAATAGTGCAAAAAAAAAGAATGAGGTAGTGTTCCTGAGTTTATGGATTGCTCAGAAATTTGATTGTGGAGGGGAAGAAGCTGTTCCTGAATCATTGAGTTTGGGTCTTCAGGCTCCTGTACCTCCTCCCTGATGGAACTGACAAGAAAGGGCATGTCCCAGATGGTGAGGGTCCTTGAGGCGCAGCCTCTTGTAATTTCCTTTTAACGTTCCCCCTTTCACCTAAGCTCTTCCCTCTAGTATTTCACATTTCCACCCTCAGAGCGAAAGCATTAAATTGTGAATTCTCACTGTCAGAGAGTTGAAGGAGAATTTATGCATGGTAATTTTTCTGTGTCTGTGTTCCCTGTCTGGAATTCCAATACATGGGATTACAGTGAGGCTGAACTGACCATGCATCATGCAATCATAGTATCATAGAATTCTTACAGCATATGAAGAGATCATTCAGCCCATTAAGTCTGTGCCATCTCTTTACTGAGCAATCCCCAACTTCATTTCCCACTCTTTTCCCAGGGTTCTCCATATTATACTCATTCTATTCCCTTTTAAAGAAAATGATTAAAACTGTTCAACCTTACTGTGACTGAAACTCTAAGTTTCATTAGCTATGTAAAGGAATATGGACAGTCCAGAAATTATAGTCCTGAACTGGGGAAAGCCGATTTCAATATCATTCAGTATCAGGACCTGACAAAGGTAGAGTAAGACAGGTACTTGTGGGAGTCATTCAAAAGAGAAAAACTGAGTTCAGGGCCAACACGATCCTGTGTGAGCAAAAGGCAAAGGCAGCAAGTCCAACATAACCTGGATATCAGGGGATATTAAGGGTTAGGTAAAGATAAAAAAAGGAAATATATGATAATAAAAGAATTGAAAAAGGAGGCCCATTAGATGTAGGGAAGATTTTCAAAAAAATCAAGAGGGCAAAGAGGAGGCATGAAATATCACAAGGAGACAAGATCATGAAAACAAAATCATAAAGCATTTTCTAAGTATTTTAAGGGCAAGAATGTCACCTGGGAAAGAGCAAGGCCCATTACGGATGTAAGGAGCAATTTGTACATGGCGCCTGTGGATGTAGGTAAGGTCTTAGTGAATATAGATGGAGAACTATTCATTTAAGGAGAGGGACTTATTACTTATTTATAAATTTGCTATATTTATATAATTTTCATTTAAATTATTTACAAAACTCAGTTTCAAAACTAAATATTATTATCCTCATTGAGGACTGGTTGGAAAACTCAATGAGGGGAACAGTGAAATCCTAGAACATGAGATCATATAGGTGTTACCTGATCTGGTGTTCTTAAAAATGGATAAATCCCCAAGGCCTTATGAGATGTGTACCTGGCTGCTAAGAGAGGCAAGGAAGATTACTGGCTCTCCAGCAGTTCTGATTGTCTCACTAAAGTAGAGGTACAATTGCAGTGGAGAGGATGCAGAGGAGATTCACTAGCACTTTGCATAGGAGGGATCATTTCATTACGAGGATAGGTTGAATGTGTTTTCGTTGGATCAGTGACTGCTGGGGGGGGGGGGGCAGCTGATGTATACAAAATGATGAGGGGCAAAGATAAGATAGATGGCAGAATACGAGAGGGTATAAGGTTTAAAGTTAAGGGTAAGAAATTTCAAGGGAGTCTAATGAGGACATTCTTCCACGCAGAGGGTGGTTGAAATCCAGTACACATTGCTCGGGGGATAGCAGAGGGAGAGGCTCTCATATTACATCAGAAGCACCTGGACGAGCACTGATTTCCAAGGCAAAGGCAGCTACAGATTTACTGGTAGTAAATAGGATTAGTATAGATGTGTATTTGTTGGATGGCATGGACACAGTTGACCAAAGAACTGGTTTCTGTCCTGTTTGGCTCTAAATGAGTCTGTTATAAGACCATAAGATATAGGAGCAGAATTGAGGCATTCGGCCCATCGAATCTGCTCCGCCATTCAATCATGGCTGATATTTTTTTCCCAACGCCATTCTCCTGCCTTATTCCCGTAATCCTTACCCTCTTACTAATCAAGAACCTATCAATCTCTGCCTTAAATACATTGGCACTGACTTGGCCTCCACAGCCCTCTGTGGCAACAAGCTCCACAGATTCACCACCGGTCTGGCTGAAGAAATTAAATTCCTCCTCATCTCAGTTTTAAAAGGACACCACTTTATTCTGAGGCTGTGCCCTCGGATCCTAGACTCTCCTACTAATGGAAATGTCCACTCTACACAGGCCTATCAGTATCTGGTAGGTTCAATGAGATCTCCCCTCATCGTTCTGAATTCCATCAAGTACAGGCCCAGGAACATCAAATGTTCCTCATATGTTTAGCCCTTCATTCCTGGGATCATTCTTGTGAACCTCCTCTGGACCCTCTCCACAATCAGCACATCTCTCCTTGGATACGGGGCCCAAAATTGCTCACAATATTCCAAATGCTGTCTGACCAACACTTTATAAAGCCTCAGCAGTACATCCTTGCTTTTATGTTCCGTCCTTTCAAGATGAATGCATTTGCCTTCTTTATTACTGACTCAACCTGCAAGTTAACCTTAAGGTAATCCTTAAATAGGACTCCCAAGTCCCTTTGCATCTCCGATGGGCTGAATGGCCTAATTCTGCTCCTACTGTATATCTTATAGTCTTGTAACACTGTTCCAAGAGAAAATAAACACTGTGTATTTTCACCGAAAAACATTTGGGAAGTTCTTTGGTATTTTCCCCAGAGACAGTAATAAGTCATTTTAATAATTTCCTGGAAAATAACATATTCCTTAGCCACAAAAGGTGAATAAATAATATAATGGTCACACAATATGAGCTGAATTGAGATCTAAATATGCAAAAGAGTTCAATGAAGAGATCCAGAATCATTCAGATTCATATTTGATGTCGTAGATTTACAAATTTCTCCAATTCCTTCATCTTTTTTTCCACTGAATTTTGGATGTCAGTCAAGCTGTTAGTTTTCCTTACTCCAGTTCTATTCAGAAGATTAGGTGAAAGATCAAGGAACTGAGAGCTATGGGGAACTGACACAGAAGAGGCGAAGCCTGGGTCAGATCAGCCATGATTATATTGAATAGCAGGGTAGGCTTGAGGTGCCGAGTGGCCTACTCCTGCTCCTATTTTCTCATGTACTTATGAAACTCACAACCCTTAAATTAATTTAAAAATATGCAGTATTGGTAGGTGCTTAATTAACAAGCAGAAAACAGAGAAGGAATAAATAGATCCTCTTGCAGTTGAAAGCTGTTACTTGAGGGGTTTTGTGAGATTTAGTCCTGGATTTGCAGCTTTTAATAACCTATTGAGAATCCCAGAGGAAAATACAGGATGCAAAGTATACAAATCTGCTGATCATACAATCTGAATGGGAAGTCAACTGTTAAAATACTGTCTCAGCAAAGCAATAAATATAGGTGAAGTAAATACGCAAAAATCAAAAGAAATTAAAGCATAAAATAAATTTAATCAGCCCATGTCCAAGTCAGCCAAAATAAAAGGGCAGGTCAGACAAATTGCTTCTCATCTTGGATCTACAGGTTGTTCAGTCAAGTTCTTTTTAAGTGTGTTGAGGATTTCTGCCTCACCTGACCTTGCAGGCAGCAAGTTCCAGACTCCAATGCACTTGAATAAAATGTCAGCTGCCTTATGATCCTCCAGCGATTATCTTAAACCTATGCTCCCTCATTATTCTGTTGTGGGGAATCGAACTTTCAGTGCAGTCAACTTCAGCCAACAATAACAAAAATCATCCAGCCATGGCACAGTCCTCAGTTATTCTATGCACCCTCTCAAACTCTACAGCATCATTGCTGTAATTTGATAAACAACACAATGTGTGGAGGTTCATCTGTGGTCTCAGTGGTGTGTTATGCAGTTTTAGCAGGATCTCTCTGCTGCTCAGCTCATGCATCTGCCTTCTCTCTTCAGGAATTTGCAGATACACACCCAAAGATCATTCAATGGCTCTAATTAAAAAACGACAGTCCGAATCTTTGTTATTTCTTCTATTGCTTCTCACAACAGTTTGATCCCACATTAAAGATGCTAAACCTTGCCAATATTTTTCTTTTGATCTATATATCCAATGTTTCCAATCTTTCTTCTAATAATGTTATATTTGATCTGCAACTCGTGCAGTGCATTTCTAACTCATTGGTGTCTGCAAACCAAGTGGCTTGCTTTATGAAAAGACACTAAAAGATTGTCCTACACTTCCTGGAATTTAGAGGATTGAGCTTACAGATCACCTTCTAAAGGGGAAACAGACAACACTGGAAAAACTCAGCAAGTCAGACAGCACCTGTGGAAAGAGAAACAGTTTATGTAGATCGAAGACCCTGTTTTTCTTTCTGCAGATGCTGCTTGACCTGAGTTTTTCCCCCAAGCACTTTGAGTTTTAGATTTCCAGTCTCTGCATTTTATTTTCACCTTCTTAAAGGGATTGGAAAAATATAGTCTGAGATGTACCTTCAAGCTGGATGGTCCAGAACAAGGGGCCAACCATTTAAGAATAAGATGAGATGTGAATCTTCAGAATTCTTTACTCTAGAAGGCTGTCTATGATGAGCTTTCCAAGAGATGTTCAAGGACGCCAAGAGACTAAATGCCAAAGTGGATGAGATGGGAAAGAGGACTTGGGATACAATATCAGATTGAATGACAGAGCAGATTTCAGGAGTAGCATGGCCTATTCCTGCTTCTCCATCTACATTCTCATGCTTCTATGTATCCTCTCACTCTTGTCATATGTCCTGCTGGAGGAGAAAAGCCACAGGGGTGTCAATGTAAGTCCAGTGGCACAGTATGCCTAGCCTCTGACCTTTTCTTACAGCTATTGTAACTGGGTGACAAAAGAGACTGCAGCTTCTACAGTATGGAGCAAAAAACGAGCTGCTGGAGGAACTCAGCAGGCCAGGCAGCATCTGTGGAGGGAAATGAACAGTCAATGTTTTGGGTCAAGACCCTTCATTTAGACTGAAAGGGAATAAAGAGGTGAGGGGAAGGAGTGGAAGAAGATCTGGCAAGTGATAAGATGGATCCAGATTAGAAGGGGTTGACTGGCAGATGAAGTCAGCTTGGGTAGTGGTGTGGAGATAGCAACAGAGGCTGGCAGGTGATAGGTGGAGGCAAAAGGCTGCAGATTATGGGATCTGATAAAAAAGGATGGTGAGTGGAACCACAAAATGGAGGTATAGTAAGCAGCTGGAAACTGTGGGGGGAGGGCCCCTGTGAGGAGTATATGGGTGATGGGCAGATGGAGTCGGTAGGGGAGAGAAAAGAAACTGAGTGAAAAACGAAGTTGGAAAGAAGGACATGGGTGAGAGGACTTGAGCTGATCATGTTAAGATTAAAAAATTCATCACTAAAACCAAGTGAAACCAGGCCCTCAAGTTGTAGAGCTGGATGCCACCTTTGTGAACTAGCCACTGGAAGAGATACACTAAGTCTGCAACAACCAGTCATTAGATCACACATCATAAACTCAAGTTCCAGCTCAACAAAGTCTTTCAAACTTGGATATGAGCAAGCAAATGGATCACAATTCTTAAATTCTGAAAACCTTGACAAACTTCATGGAAAATCACATTTCTGTGTTAGTAAGTCAATCAAAGTCATAGGGTTGAATATATATTTCAGTCCCTTGCACCTACTCTCCCATTCAATAACATTGTTACTGATTTTTCAATCTCATCTCCACTTTCCTGCACTTACCATACATCCATCAATCCCCTTAATATCTAAAAATTTATTGAGCTTGACCTTAAATGGACTCAATAATTGAGCCTTCTGAGAAACTCGCTACACTCTGAATGGAGCACTACCCTATACATCCTCAGAAGGCTAAGGAAATTCAGCATGTCCCCGTTGACAGAAAGTATCCTATCTGGATGCATCACAGCTTGGTATGGTAACTGCTCTGCCCAAAGCATCAAGAAATTGCAGAGAGTTGTGGACACAGCTCAGTCCATCATGAAAACCAGCTTCCTCTCCATGGATCTACACTTCCCGCTGCTGTGGAAAAGCAGCCAGTGTAATCAAAGACCCCACCCACCCCAGACATTCTCTCTTCTCCCCTCTTCCATTAGGCAAAAGATACAAAAGCTTGAAAACACGCACCACCAGGCTCAAGGACAGCTTCTATCCTACTGTTATAGGACTCTTGAACGGATTTTTTGTATGTTAAAGATGAACTCTTAATCTCACAATCTACCTCGTCATGGCTTATTGTCTACCTACATTGTACTTTCTCTGTAACTGTAAAACTATATTCTGAAATCTGTTATTGTTTTTCCCTTTGTTCTACTTTGATGTACTTATGTTCTGAAATTATCTGTATGGGTGGCATGCCAAACTAAGTTGTTCACTTTATCTTGGTACATGTGACAATAATAAACCAATTCCAAGACATTTCTTCTCACTACAGTCCTGAAAAGGCAACCACTTATTCTTGATTCTGGAAATGCCAGCCAGGGGAAACATCATTCTGACATCTAATATGTCAAGCCCCATAAGAACTTTGTATGAGTGATCATCTCTTATTCTTCTAAAATCACAAGAGTTTAGATCCAGTTTCTTTATCTCTCCTCGTACATTAAACCCATCATCCCTGGAATCAACCTTGTGAATCTTTATTGTGTTCCCTCGATCGCAACTACATCCTTCTTATGTAAAGACCTGTACACGTTATTCCAGATTCAATTTCACTACGGCCCTACATAATTGAGGCAAAGTGTTTCAACTTGTGTACTCACATCCATTTACAATGAATTTTTAATCTCTTCTTTCCGGAAGACATTAGTCCCACCAGTGTATGGTTCATATGAACCATGCACCTCAGAGTACTTCGGCTTGACAAAAATTATAAATTCTTAATGACAAAATATTCTAACTGGTTTCATAATGAAATTGGTCTCAGTTGTTGAGTATACTTAAGAACAACTCATGATAAGATTCTGTCAAACCTAGACTAATGATCATAAGTCAATAGTATGTCTAAATGGATGAAATCTGAGTGGCTCTTGATTCTTACCAAACTAATTAATCTGAACAATCAAGTGCATTCTCAGGCAGTTTTTGAATTCCCTCAGTCCCTGGCCTGGGCTGGACTTTGTAGGACATAGTCCTTGACACGTGCTGTTGCACACAGGTCCATCTGCTGCAAAACCAGTGCACTTCAGGGGGAAACCACAGAACTTCCTTCACCAAGTTTTGGGTGTTCTGGCAGCAATGTGATCTCTGTGTGTATTGGTCCCAGGGAACATATTATTTCCACATATTATAGTAGGAAGCATTTCAGCCCACATAATCTATGCCAGGTCACAGATCGATCCTACTCCCCCACTAATTTTCCCAATAACCTATTTCCCCACATTACCATCAACTTCCCTCAGGGGGAATTTACAGTGGAAAATTAACCTATCAACCCACACATCTTTGAGATGAAGGAGAAAACCAGAACACCTGGGAATATCCCACAAGGTCACAGGGAGAACATGCAAACTCCACACATACAGCACCAAATTGAACCTAGGTCACTAGAGCCACAAGGAAGCAGCTGTACCATCTGAGCCACTGTGCAGCTCAAAAACAAGATTACATTTGGCAGGAGTATCATGGTTACTTGGCCAGCACCTGGAGTTCTTAACTATAAATTCACAGACAAGTTTGAATCTAAGCATGGTAGTTGGGGGATATATCTTCATGTAATCAAGTAAGTCCCCAACTTTAAAAACAAAAGCTCAACTTCTAAAAGTTAATAACAAAACCTCCAGAGAGTCGTAAGGCCTTATCTACCAATGCCTCGGATAAGAAATTGATGAAGGGTATTCATCTTGAAACATCAACTGTTTCCTTTTCCACAGACACTGCCTGATCTGCTGTGAGTTTCCAGCATTTTCTCTTCTTCTTTCAGATTTTCAGCATTTACAGCAAGTTGATTTTTATTTGTGGTTGACTCTCAATGCCTCCTCATTTCAGTAACAATAAGTGATGAAAAAGATGTGGAAGATTAGAGTGATGGAAGTGTTGAAAAAACGTCCTGTGTTATCGATCTATTGGAGATGAAGTGGGAGAAATATCAAGACATTCATCTCCACATCTTTCATACAAAGGGGAATTTCAGCAGAGTGTGGTTCATGGGCTCAACCCCTTCTGTTTAATTATACTTCGAAGCTCGAAAAAGAAGACTTTTGAAAGCAATATTCAAGCTGAATCTTGATGCCTAATGGACAGTTCTGGTTTTGCCAAATGAAGTCAACTGTATTGCTAGGGAAGTGGCTAATGGAGTCCAAGTTCTCCTCTCCCTTCAGGACTTTAAGCATATAGGGCTGACGATTACCTGCCAACGCTTTAATCAAAAGGATTCTTTTGAGGAGGTTCACCATCTGCAAAAATTGAAGGGGTGCAAATACAGCTTGCCAGATGTCCTGTGTCTGTTCAACCAGCGTGGCCGGGCCCAGCCTTCTCAGAATGGGAGGAAAGGTGGAACTTGATGTGTATACATTGGGGCTTAGGAAATAAAAAGTAAATATAAAGACGTAAATAGCCACAAAAAAATTTCTTCCATTGATTCTTACATAAAGACACAAAGGTTTGTATGAGACCCAGCCTTTGTCACATGCTGAATTCTGTGCCCTGTAACTCAAACTTCTGTATTTTTACCCAGCAGCAACCAAATTTTTGTTTTAAATGATTCCAGCTAATTTTTCCACACAATTTGGTCAGTGGAAGACAAAACTGTAATGAGAAGTACAGAGAACCATGAGAAAAAATATGGCTGGCAGGCATAAATGAGGTGCTGATTCAATCAAACCTTTCCAGCACCATGACAACAGATGACTGAATCTCAACTGAAGACTTGGGATTCAATTTTCTCATACATGAAGCTCCTCAGTCTGATTGCCAGAATATACCATTGAATTGTGCTTATGTACTTGTCAGGTGATAGTTTTCCAGTCTATGGAATTATTGAATTTATTGAGGTGGGTAAGGTTTGGGGGAGGAGGGGTAGAGCCAAGCCAAATACAAGAAAGTAAGATGCTCGACAGGTCAGTCTGCTTTAAGAGCAGTTACTATGTGTAGACAATGACTGTAACCATCATTTGCTCATTAGCTTTTCAAGCAATCCTCACAGCCACTAGTGCACCTTTAAGAAGGTAAGATGACATCTACAGAGAGAGTAGTAGTTAGGTTCAGGTCAGTGATATTTCATCAAAATCGATGAAAGGCCATTTATCTGATACCAATGCCCTTTCTCTCTCCAAAGATATTGCCTTATGTAATGAGTATTTTCAGCAATTTCTAGTTTTCGATTCCATCATTCACAGTATGTTGCTTATCTGCAAGTCATAAGGATTAAGAAATATGATCACTGACAAAGAGTATTATTCCATAATGCTCAAAAATGCTAAACAAAGGGATGCGATCAGCTGTTTACATTTTCTTTATAAGTAACCAAGCTATTAAACATTGAAGAAAAATGGGACATTTTTAAAGTGAATAACAGGATAAAAATTTTCAAGACATGCAAATCAACATTTTCCAGTCATCCTATGCAAGATATTTCATTTTTATCTGCTCTAAACACCAATTATGTAAACACTTGGCGATCGACCTCAGGGTCTTGGGTTAGGGAAGAGAAAATCCACACATTCACCATCCAACAAGCCCTTGAAGAACATTGCTAAGAATAAACAAGCACATGTACCGTTCCTCTGGAATTAATAGAACAAAATAAAGAAAAGAGAAATTTGCATTAGTTTTATGCAATAAATATATAACTGATCAATTGATCACAAATTATCCTCATCAACAATGGAGATGATTACAAGAAGATTCAATCTGTTGAACATTTAAGAACATCTGGAGCTACGAATCACTAAAACAATAATTATGAACATATAAATATCTCTAAAAATAGTCACCAGCAAAGCTTGAGAGGAGAAACTAAAGGAAGATTCAAATATACTTGGTAAGAGGGCATTCAGATGAAGTTCAATGTAAAGGAATGCAAAATTCTTCTTTATAGAGGCAAATAATCCACAAAGGATCCACTTGCACAAAAAAACAAGAGATGCAGAAGTTCTAATTGACCATGACAGAAAGCAACGACAACAATATATGGTGGCACAAAGTTAAACAAATTAGATACCAAGGTGCATTAAAATGTCTATTAAGAAGATTAACAGAGATAAGTGAAACAATCTGCAACTTGAGCAATTGTTGATGCTGTCACTTCGAATATGATTTATGGTCCAAGCTGCTGCAGTAAAGAGGGACAAAAACTGCTGCTACCAAAAAGATGCAGTTATTAACCAGGAGAGTTTAGGGGATGGAGTTTTTGGATTCTAGGGAATTATTGCACAAGTTAAGTCTGTTCTCACCAGAAACGAAAAGGTTAAAAAATGATATGATGTTATATTTTGGATTCTTTGCAGATTAGATAATATAGATGACAGAACAAAGAAGAGAACTACATAACATGACTAATACTTGAAGCTGAGCAAAATGCGATTGGGATATCAGACAACTAAAAGGTTTTAAATCCAAATTTCTGAAGTGGGACCATAGGAACAACGCTCCCACCAAGCCAGTCTAGCTGACTCCAAGAATTACCTTGGCACACATCTAGTCTGTAAAAAACTAATGAAGAGATCGTTCACTCTGTTCAGCCAACAATTTCAATATCATGGCATTATGTGACTGACTGTATAGCAGAAAGCAATGTAAGAATCTTGGTCTTAAGTTTTTCCTTTCTTTTATAGTTGGCAAAGAATATGATAACTATGACTGTGTTGCCCACGTAGGAAGCCTAATTACTTAAGGAATTATATAATTGCATCAGAGGCAATTCAGAGAAAGTGCCTGAATTGGAATACTGGGATGAAAGGTTTGTCCAATGAGAAAAGGCTGAGACTAAGTTTGGAAGAAGTGATCTTACTGAAACACAAGATTCTGAGGGGGCTTTACGAGGTCAATGCTAAGATGCTACATGCCCTCATGGGAGTAGAGTGTTTCAGAATATGGGAGTGCCTGTTAAAAATGGATACGAGGAGCAATTTCTTCTCCAAGAGAGTTATGAATCTTTGGAAATCTCTGCCCAAAGAGCTGTGAAGGTTCAAGGGCCATATGGCTGACCCCTGATCCTGTTCTTTTTATGCCCGAGGTGAATTTAGTGATTCTATCTGAAAAGCCAACTTTCCACCATCAAACAAGATCACCAAAAGCATTAATGAATGATTTGGTTTGTTCTTATTTGGTTGACATCAACATAACGGAAAGGCATTAAATGCAATAAGAGCTTTAAGCCATTTCTGAGAGATGCAGCAAAGTACAAATGTATTTTTTGTCTCACTCTTCTGTGTTCAACAGACTAGACAAAGCTTATTCTCATTCAATGCTAATTTAAGAGAATTCAACCAGGGCAGCAGCATTTCAGAATGGCTGCTCAAAGTTCAGGAATGCCAAATATTTTAGAACATGAGCTGGTATTAAAACAGAAAAATGCTGCAAACACTTAGCAGATCAGGCAGTATTGCAGAAAGAGTAACAGTTAACATTTCAGGTTGAAGGCCCTTTGTCAAACTGGTAAAGAGAGAAAACTAGTTAGCTTTTAGTTGCAAGGGGGTAGAGGAGGATGTATAGGACAAAAATATTTCTGGGATCACTGAAATGATTTCCTTAGTCCTATACATGTCTCCCCCACCTTCTCTGCAACCTAAAACCAAAATGTGTTCTCCCTTTCCAAGTTTTGATGAAGAGTCTTCGATCTGAAATATTAACTCTGCTTCTCTTTCCACACATGACCTGCCGAGTGCTTCAAGCATTACTGCTTTTGTTTCAGGTTTCCTTCATTTACAGTTTTTTTTTATTTTCATAATCTGGTACTAGATTTAGCTGATCCAAATGCAGAAGTGTATGGGCACAACCCTCCCCGCCATAGAGGTCATCTTTAAGAGTCGGTGCCTCAAAAAGGCAACATCCAACATTAAGTGTTGCATCGAACCTCCTAAGAAATGAAGCTCGGCAAGTGGCTGAAAGGTCAGTGGGGAGGCACTTTGGGACCAGTGACCAGAATTCTGTCTGCATGGCTTTGTGTATGGGAAGCCATGTGTCATGTTTTTGATGAGGTGGCCAAGAGGATTGACAAAAACTGGATGATAGACATTGTCTACATGGACATTAGCAAGGTCTTTGACAAGGTCCCACATGGTAGGTTGGTCTGGAAGGTTGGAATCTGTGGGATCCAGGGTGAGCTAGCTAATTGGATACATGTTGGAAGAAGACTCACCAGTCCTCATTGAGGAGTCAGCAGTGGAAAGGGTGAGCAGCTTTAAGTTCCTGGGCGTCAACATCTTGGAGGATCTGTCCTGGGCCTAACACATTGATGCAATCTCGAAGACATGCCAGCGGCTCTACTTCGTTAGGAGTTTGAGGAGATTCGGTATGTCACCAAAGACCCTTGCAAATTTCTATCTATGTATGGTAGAGAGCATTCTGACTGGTTGCATCACAGCCTGGTATGGAGGCTCCAATATACAGGATCTTAAGAGGCTGCAGTGGGTTGTAGACTCAGCCAGCTCCATCATGGGCACAACCCTCCCCACCATTGAGAACATTTTCAAGAGGTGGTGCCTCAAGAAGGTGGCACCCATCACTAAGGACCCTCACCATCCGGGACACACCCTCTTCTCGTTACTACCATCAGGAAAGAGGGTACAGGAGCCTGAGGACTCACACTCAACGATTCAGAAACAGCTTCTTCCCGTCCACCATCAGGTTTCTGAACAGTCCATGAACACTACCTCATTATTCCTCTTTTGCACTATTTACTTATTTTTGTAACTTATAACAATTTTTATGTCTTGCACTGTACTACTGCTGCAAAACACCAAATTTCCCACATATTCAGTGATAATAAACCTGATTCTGACAATGTAATTATGCTAATGGATTGTCATTAGCAACCCCTTTTTGATGTGATCATTTTAACCAGCCCCTTTCTGAGGTGATCATTTTAACTTCAACATGAGATGCATATAGTTCCCTTTCTCAAAAGGGTGCATGGTTTGTGACAGCTTTAAAACAAAATTAATTGACAACAATAACTGCATTCAGATCAGATTGAGTAGAATTGTTGCACAGAAGTCTCAAAATAATTGCTCCTATGTGGCTAGTTTCTCAAATACTCTCTATGAACAAAAGATGGAATTAAAACAATAAGTTTACATGTGATGAGAACTCTGCAGATCAATCAAAGATGATTGGACAATTGTCCTAATAGTCAAGCTTAGTGACAACTGTTTTTAGTGGCTGAGTAATTTTATTCATAACTTATATACAACTATCCTCCACTTACATTTTTCTAGGTTAAATATTCTGCCTGTATTGAGTGTAAATATTGCTTCCTCCATTCATTAAACAGACTACTTTCTGAGTACTCTGACTTGGTTTTCTGTTCAGCAGAATTTGCTGACTCATATGCCCCACTCCACTAGCAACTCAGAAGAAAACAAGGAAAGCTGAATAAATAGAGAATGGGGAAATCCATAGAGCACATTAAGCATTCAGGTCAATGGAACCTGTTCTGGAATGGACCTTGGGAATAGTTAACAGGAAAATTAGAGTGAATTAAACTGCACCCCATTTACTTTCAAAAATTGTCATTACAAACCTTCAGAATTATTGAACAGACAAAATATTCCTAATGTGGTAGACTTTTATCCATCAATGAAAACTAATAAAAGAGATTATCTGGTCATTGTCAAAATGCTCTAAGTGAAACGATGTTTCTAAAGTTATCTAATAGTTACCAGCTACAAGTCCTTATTTTTTAAAATTTATTCACGTGGTGCAGGTAGCCTTTCTGAACTTCTGTAATGCAGTTATTCACATAATACTGCAAGTATGGGATTCCAGGAATTCGATCCAACACCACCAAGGAATAGCACCATATTTTCAAATGGTGGTGGTATGCAATTGTACAATGATGAGAAAAATTGCAGCATTCCTAACTTTCTGCCATCTTTTGTCTTCTGTGCTGTGGCAATCAAAGGTTTGGAAATTGGTATTTAGACAGTCCATCCTATATATGCTGTACAACAGAGCCAAATTGTGCCTGTGGTAAAAGAAGTGAATGTTTCAAATGGTTGATAGCATGCCAGCCAAGACGGCTTCTTTGGCTGAAAAAGCATTAAGATTCTCAATTATTGTCAAACTCACTGCCAAATTGAAGTTTATTTCTGCATGGACATCATGCAATGCAACATGATGCAGTTAACTGGGGCAGTACAGTAGCATAGCTAGTAAAGCTGTTACTTCACAAGCTCTAGTTCTGTGTGGAGCTTGCATGTTCGCCACATGATCATGGGGGTTTCTTCCAGGTGCTCCAGTTTCCTCACGTGCCCCAAAGATATGCATGTTGTTAGACTTCCCAGCTGTAGTATCTGGGAAGAGTTAATGGGAATGTGCAGAGAATAAAACACAATTTGCATTGGAATAATATAAAAGGGTGCTTGAGGGCCCAAGGGGCTCATTCTGTGGTGTACAGTCCTTGACATTTTGATTCTAATTGTGCAGCACAAGTCTTGATCACCACAATTGATGCAGGTCCAACAGCCTTTGCTATATTCAGAGGACATGGCCTTCGCTTGATAACACTTGGACCATCAACATGACAGTTCCAGTACTCCCTTAATGCAGGCTAATGGGACTAGCTCAGATAGGCACCTTGGCCGGCATGAACAAGTTGGCCATAGGACCCATTTCCATGCTGTAAAACTCTATGAATACTTAAAAGATAATTTATAAACTGGTTTTTAAAACAAATAGAAGAACCTGTGATTGGAGAAATGCTGGGATGGTCTACACCTTCTATAAAGGGAATTCGATTGCTGCAGCAAAAACAACAAAAATGCCAAAATAATTTTTGCAAAAATACAAAATTATCTGCTGCCTTTCACAAACTCAGGATGTCCTGGGATGCTCTGCAGGTACCCAATTATTTCATGAAAAATAAACACCGTAGAAAAGCAGGGAAATTTGAATCTACACTCAGCAAGGTCTCAAAACAACAATGATATACATAATCAGATAATCTGGTTTCATTTGGTTGAAGGTTAAATATTCTCCAAGACAAGAGGAGAACTCAACTGCTCTTCTCATAAGAGTGCCATAGGATTTATTACATCCACCAGACAGATGAAAGGATGTCACTTTAATGTTGCCACTAAAATGTGATGATAACTGTGCCAATTTCTCCTTGTACTGTACCAAGAAGTTTAAATTGTGTGTTCAAGGCTCTGATTGGTCAATTCAAGTCCACAACCCACCAACACTTTGACATGAGCATTATCAAAGCTGAACTAATATTTCAGAGTGCTGACTTTCCAATCCACTTACACACCAGGAAAAATAATCAATAACATACTCCAAACTTTCCATATCCAGTACTAATTCAGCACAGGCAGCCTTGCTAGCAAAAATGTGAGATATGAATCCAATGAAAACAAATCTAAACTGACTGAATCAGGCATATAATATGCATATCTTGAGAATTTTCTTCTATGCCCTTCAAAACTTAAAAGCAAAGAAAAATAAGAAACTCGCAGGTACTCAAAAAAAAATTTACTGCATGACTTTGCTGTCAAATTAATGGGCAAATCATGAATGAATATAATTCATGAACAACACTGCAGTCAAGCATACAATTTCCAAAAACTATTCTCCAAAATCTCAAGACTAACCCAATTTCAGTCAATGTAGTTGTAGCAAAAAACATGTTGGAAATTTGAAGCAAAAACAGAGAATGCTAGAAGCATTCAGCAATTCAGGCAGCACTGGGAAGCGAAAATGAAGTCAATAATTGTTTTAACTATTTGCTACTTTAACAACTTTGGCAGACACCCTATCATAGATGTGGCCTCTGTTCTCTCCACTGCCCCTTCTTTGCAGCTTAATACATGCTCGTCCTTTCACTATTCCAGTTCTGAAGTGTCCTTGACCTGAACTGTCAACTTTTCTCCTCTACACGGCTGCCCAATCTGCTGAATACTTCCAGTATTCTCTATTTTTGTGTTAGTCTAGCCAGGTTTGCAAAACAGACATTTTCATAAAGCACATAAATTAGTCATGCTTATGTGTGCTTTCTAACATGGTAGATAACCAGCGGAAAAATGAATGAAAAAATATCACTTTGGGACGGTTATCAATTCATTTTGTGTGATCTGGGTATTTCTAGCAAGATCAACATTTATTGCCCATTCTACTTGAACCACTGCAGACTACTGCGTGAAGTTAAACCCACAGTACTAATTGGTAGGGTGTTCCAGAATTTAAGGCTGGCAACACGTCTTCAAATCAAGATGGAGAAAGAGATGGAGGGTAACCTGAAGACAATGATGTTCCCATACACCTAATGTCCTGTCCTTCTTGATGGTCACAGCCCCAGGTCTGTGAAGTGCTGTCAGAGCAGCCCAGCCAAGTTACTATTGTTCATTTTGTAGATGATAAACACTGCAGCCATTGTGCACCAGTGGTGGGGTGAACTAAACAAGCAGGCTGATTTGTTTTGATGGTGAACCACTGATTTAAGGGCCCCTTGAAGTCACGCCTAGTCAAAAGCTGCCTTGATGTCAAAGGCAATCACTCTTAACTCACCTCTGGAATACAACTCTTTGGTCCATGCTTGGATGAAAAATATGATGAGGTTTGGTTAAGTGATCCTTGTGAAAACCAAATTGGGTATCAGTGAGGAGGATATTGGTAACCAATTGCTACTTGATAGCACTACTATGACACCTTTCATTACTTTGCTACTGATTAAGAGCACACCTACTGGGCAGCAGTTAGCCAAATTGGAATTTTGTAAACATGACATAACTGGGGAATTTTCCAGAAACAAAAAACTGCAGAGGCTGGAATCTGAAGCAAAAAGCAAACTGCCAGAGAAACTCACGGGTCAGGCAGCATCTGTGGAGGGAAATGGACAGTCAACATTTCGGGTTGAGATCCGGGACCAGGTGAACGGTCTTCACCCATACATTTGGAAAGGCAGGGGCTGATAAGGGATAATCAGCATGGTTTTGTGAGGGGGGAGTCCTGTCTCACTGATTTGATTGAGTTTTACTGAGGAGTTAAATAAGAAGATTGATGAAGGCAGGAAGGTGGACATTATCCGCATGAAATTAAGACAAGGTCCTGCATGGGAGAAGGTTAAGGCACATGGGACCCAAGGCAAGCTGGCTAATTGGATCCAAAATTGGCTTGGTGATAAGAGGTAAAGAGTAGAGGTGAATGAATGCTTTTCTTATTAGATGTCTATGAGCAGTGGGTTCCCCAGGTTCTTGAGAGACAAAAGTTGAGATTGCTGAAGATCTTTGTGTCCTCTCTAGCCAAAGGTGAGATGACAATGCCTGACAACTTCAACAAATTTATATTTAGTTTGTACCAGACTACATCAAAACCAGTACAAATACAAATCTCAGGCAATATAACTATGGTTCCAATAATACTGCACAAAGATGCTGCCATCCACTTCTATATCCAGAGAACTGAGAAAATGGAAATCTCTCTATCTACCAGGTTTTCATCAATGCCACTTAAGTTCATAATCCCTTTCTCACTTTCAAAACCTGGAAATATTAATATATATTCATAGTTTAAAATCCTATCTTAACCTTAGTGAAGTACAAGATACAGTAGAGATTGTGAATTTAAATAACCAGACATGACAATTTGGTAAAATGGATTCAATACCTGACTACTTCATTCACATTCAGGATATGGAAATAACCTTCACACCTTTTAGACTTATTCCTTTACAATTGGTAGGCAATACTTTTTCTGTCATTTTGGTGGCTGACTACGTCAACCATATTTTGGTGGAATTGCAGTCACATACAAAGATAGCTTGTTTGCATGAAACTAGTTGAACCTGCACAACATCTGACAGAGTTCAATTTGAAACAAAATTCAAATTTTTAAAACTATCATGATCGAGTGAACTTCACCTTCACTGGATTATGTGTCCAGGCCACCAAAATGTCACAGTAATAACCACAAAACTATTATACCCTGTGTATCAACTGACATTAGAAAGCATGACCCTGAAAGGAAATAGATTATTTACAAACAGGACCAGGAGAAAATGGAAATGAGGCCTTAAGGGTCATTATCCAAATGCATTTAGCATTTGTAACCAGAAAGGTTAATTAATGGCTCAAATAAAAATAAATGAGTACAATTTAATATCCATGTCAGAGACTTAGATTGCAAAGCAAACAAGGTAGTGAATTAAATATTCCTAGCACTACAATTTAGAAGAGGTCAGCAAAATGGAAGAGAGATAGTCCTGATAACAAAAAATGAGACACAAAGAAATAAATTTGGAATATCGAAAAGCTGCATCAGTTTGGACAGTGCTATGAAACATCAAAAGGCAGAAAATATCAGTGGGAGTTACCTCCTGCTCCCCCAAACAGTAATGATAAGATGGATAAAAGTATACATCATGTAACAATGTAAAAATCATAGGAGAGTTTAATGTAGATAGAAACAGGGCAAAGCAAATCAGCTGCAATAGTGTGAAGGATGAAATTATGGAGTGCTTAAGAGACTGTTTCACAAAAAAGCACATTGAGACAAGGGAAGCAGGCAAATTGAGATTAATAACCTGGCTTTTAAGTAAGAGGAGTGATCACAATAGAAAATATAAGAATTGAAAGTGATTTAACTCAATCTAAAACCAGCATCTTAAATCTAAACAAAGCAAACCATAAAAGGTATGTGGCATGAGCTGACCATCATTTGAAGATATATATACACACACATACATATAGTCCACAACAAAGTATATACTACCTTAAAGCACAAAAACTCAATAAGAAAATTGGTCCAGCCATGATCAACAAGAGTAGATAAAAACCATTATAAGATCAAGAGAAAAGAGCAGAGCTCGAGGATTGTAAAAATTCAAAGGAGGACCAAGAAACTAACAAGGGAGTGTAGAATATGATAATAACAAAGCAAGAAACATAATAACAAAGCAAGAGCTTCTATAGACATACAAAAGGGAAAAGATGAGTTAAGTTAATGTGGCACCTTAGAGACTAAGGCTGAAAAATTATATTGGGGAAATAAGGAAATGGCAAACCCAATGTTGAATGACTCTGGTTATCCTATTTACTGGGCAGCTGTATTTAATGAGGACTTTTTCCATATACACCTAAATTGCTTATTCTTCCACAAGTACAGTTCTGGAGCATCTGGCATATTCTACCACGAAGTCCAACTGATTCCATTTTTCACCCCTGAAGCTGGACAGGGTATCAGCATCTTGACACTAATAGGCGGCAATTCAGGCAGGCCAATTCTTGCTCTCAATGCAACACTTGCTGCTGAGACTCACTCGATAGTAAGCGCATTTAAACTGGTATGAGAAAACAATGATTTATCCCAATATAGACTTCATTAAAATCTAATTGTCAAATAAAATCAAATTGCCACATTTAACAATCTACTACCTTGGCAATCAAATTGCTTTGACTGATCCATAGAAACTGAGTAATTACTGCAAGAAACAAGATGCTGAAAAGATTCGGCAGATCAGGCAGCATCAATGGAAAGAGAAACAGAGTTCATGTTCAGGTCATTGACCCTTCATCAGAAACTATGATCCTTGCTTTTATTCTTCCCAAAGTCTCACCTCTCCTCAGCTCTGTAGTCTCTGATAGATTACCAACATCTACACTTTTGTCATTTTCATTCAGAATGCAGAAAAACACAAATAAAAATATTTTAAACTTTGCAAGCCTCTATGAATGTACTTTCCCAAAATGGTTTGAATGTTACTTTATTTAACAATCTATCACCTTGGCAATCAAAGTGTCTGACACCTTTTCTATCCACAAATATTAAAAAAAAATCTTTTGGATGCTTTTCTAAATTTCAAGTAGAAGACACAGATACAAAAAATTAACATCTTAGCAAAATTTTACTAAATCAGAGCAGCAACACTGCAACCATACTCTTATTTCCAAATGACTATGATCACCTTATTTCAGGAAATAGGCAAATTTCTTCTCTGCAAACAACAGCATTGCCAAATGGATTTAGCATAATCTTGCAAACAATGCACAGTTCCAGTGGTACAATTTGAGATGACCTCAATCAACAGTTGACATACTTTTCTCCAAACATCCACTTATATTTCTACACACTTTCACAAAGAACTTAAATCTGACAGAACCTGTTGGGGATCCACACACCTTCCTCATACAGATAAAGGTGATAGTTAAGATGCCAGAGTCAATGAAGTGATGACACAGGTTCACTTCAGTGTGTACAAAAAAAAAACTTAAATAACAAAATTGTAAAAGGAGTGAGGCTAAAAATGGAAGGTTGCTGTTGCCTTGGCATAAAATTAGGAGCAAGTTGATAGCTACACTCTCAATGAAACAGAGGGTACAATGAAAAACCTACAAAGAAGAGCATGAGTTCAAAACAACAGCTTCCCAACAAAGCTAACCACACACTTCTTGAAAAGAAAACTAAATAGGGAAATTAAAATACAGCAACTTAGACGCGACTATACAGAAAAACATGCTACAACAAAACTATCAACCTGTGCAATATTTTCCAGTTTTCCACAATTACACCATATAATATTCTATTTAAAAATAAAAACTTATGCGAACTGCAATAAGCTTTCAAAGGAAATTGGAATAAGCAGTAATGATTTAACAGTTTTGGAAGCTTACCTAAGTAACACAGCTGTACTTTTCTGTCAATACATACATCCAACAGGGAAATGATATTCTGGCCAGGTCACCTTTATTTAACGGGCAGGATCTAGATACAATAAGCTTACTCAAATTCACCCACTCTTATAAAATAGCTAAAATTTCTGGACTCCATGGTTTCACTGAAAATTGGTCATACGACACTTTGCATAAGGCACTCATGCTCTTGGATTATAGGTTACACATTTTCATGTTCTATTGCTGTTTGTTTTTTTTTAGGATAGGATATCTTTATTAGTCACATGTACATCAAAACACAGTGAAATGCATCTTTGCGTAGAGTGTTCTGCGGGCGGCCCGCAAGTGTTGCCACGCTTCCGGTGCCAACATAGCATGCCCACAACTTCCTAACCCATACATCTTTGGAATGTGGGAGGAAACCAGAGCACACGGAGGAAACCATGCAGACACAGGGAGAACGTACAAGCTCCTTACAGACAGTGGCCGGAATTGAACACAGGTCGCTGGCGCTGTATTAGCGTTACACTAACCGCTACACTACAAGAGGAACACGACTTCAGTATGTACCATTTATAATGCTTTTTCAACAGTGTATACTAAAGGCACCCCTCTACCATCTAGAAAATCATGGGCAACAAGTGCACAGGAAGACCAATGTCTTCTAATTTCCCTTTCTAAGTCACATAATATCCTAATAGCTGTCTCTTGGCTGTCACTTGGTCAAAAATACTTAAATTCCTGACCCATTTACCACAAGTACTGCAGAGGTTTAAGAAATGGTAGATGCTTTCATGAAGTTTACATCCTGTGTAGGAAAGGAGCATCACACTAAAACAAAAAATTATGCTGCAAATACTCAGCTGTTCATGAAGCATCTGTTGAGATAGAAACAAATTAATGTTTGACGTCAAAGACCTTTCATCAGAACTGACCTTTTATCAGAACCCAATTCCCCACTCCACAGGTGCTACTTAATAAGCTAAATATTTAGAGCATTTTCCATTTTTAATTCAGATTTACAGCATTTTGCTTTTGGATCTCAACCAAAAATTCAAACAATAACCTGCATGTGGATTGAAACTGTAGATGCCCCTCGTTTACCAAAGAAAGTATGCCCAAAGAGGATTTCTGATCTTTAACTTACAAAATATTAAAAATTTTAAATAACAGACCCCTCCTTCTCTGCAACTTCAAACATGTTTGACCACTATCTTTTTAGAGATCTGATGAAGGGGCATCAACCTGGCATGTGAACTCTGTTTTCTCTCTCCACAGTTGTCTGACCTGGTACTTCAAGCATTTTCTGGTTTTCTTTCAAATTATAAACTTTAGTTCAAATAACACATGCATAAAGTTACACAAAGGTAAACAGATATTGATATGAAGGATATAAATAACTGAACTGTGCATTCCTTTCTATTTCAGCATACATAATAGTGATGTTTATCTAAACCATGAAAAACTGCACAGTTATTACAGCTCTCTTCCAAACTGCGACTTAAAGAACATTTACGATGAAGGTGAAGTGTCAGTAATTATTAGTCTATCCCACAAATGGCTGGAACGATTTGAGGTCAATAATTTTATTCAAAGTGACTGCATTTTAAGTTGACAGTGGGACGCTGTCCATCGTGTGTCCTCGAGCTAAATACAGTAACCACCGAGGTTGCTACCTACTTTTCAGAAAATCAATATACCATTTGTCCCTGCAAGGGAAGCAAATAGGTATTTGAGAGTTACCCAGAAAATTGGGTTTCCTTATCCTACTCGCAAAATTGGGTCAATATTATGTATTCAGCTATTTCCAGTCCCATAACTGAATTTTAGAATTGGTAATTGGTTTATTATCATCACATGTACAGCAATACAGTGAAAAGCTTTTATTTCCATGCCATCCAGACAGATCATTCGATACACAAGCACACTGAGGTAGTACAAAAGGAAAAAAAAATCAAATTGCAGAATATAGTGTTCTAGTTACAGAAAAAGTGCAGTGCAGGTAGACAAATAAAGTGCAAGGGCCATGACAAGGTAAATTGAGATGTCAGGAGTTCATCTTTACCATGTAAGAGGTCCATTCAAGAGTCTTATGACAGCAGAAAACACTATGATGCTGGAGGAACTCAGCAGGCCAGGCAGCATCTGTGGAGAAAAGGAGGCGGTCAACATTCCGGGTCAGGACCCTTTTTCAGGACTGAAGATAGGAAAAGGGGAAGCCCAAAATGTAGGAGGGAAAAGCAGAGCAGTACATCTTCCCTCCTATATATTGGGCTTCCCCTTATCCTATCTTCAGTCCTGAAGAAAGGTCCTGACCCGGAATGTTGACCACCTGCTTTTCTCCACAGATGATGCCTGGTCTGCTGAGTTCCTCCAGCATCATAGTGTTTTTCATCTAGATTCCAGCATCTACAGTCCTTTGTTTCTCTTATAACAGTGGGATAGCTGTTATTGAGCCTAGTGGTACATGTTCTCAAGCTTTTCCATCTTCTGCCCAATTGGGGTGGGGGGGGGGGGGTGGGGTGGAGGTGGAGGAGAGAATGACTGGGGTGGGAGAGTCCTTGATTTCGTTGCCTGCTTTCCCAAGGCAGAGAGGTTGCCATACCAAGCTGTGATGCATCCTGATAGGATGCTTTCTATGGTGCGTCTGTAAAAATTAGTGAGGGAATCAACTCTTGAACACCAACTGTGAAGGCTGAAAGACTAACAACAAAAATGAATTTCTTTCCACTTTAGTTGGTCAACTCCTCTATTCTTGAAATAGCTCCCCAAAATGACTCAAACTTCCAACCATCCTTTTTCCTTAATAAAGCCAAATTCATTGATGTTTATGACCATTTTCCCACGTTTCTTTTTTCAACTAAATCTATTTCTCTTTGACTTTACTGCAAAAGGTGTAAAGATAATTTTCAAAACTGAAGATGCTATATGGGAAATATTTTGATTTTACTTGCATGCTACTTTTCAAAATATAAAAATGAAAACGCTGGAAATAAAATTTTAAATACTGTAAATAGTCAAATTCAGAAGGCATTAAAAGGGGGGAGAATTTACATTTCAGATGTATGACATCTCATCAGATCTGGAAAATGCTATAGCTTTAAGCACACACAGAGGCAAGAAAGACAAAGGGGGCTGGGTGGAAGTAGAGGGGTAGACGTGTCCATGAAGAGTCACATTTTAATGACCAATAAGTATGTACTTCTTACTTTTGCTTTTATGCTTTTGTTCTCATTTGACATTTTCTGCTTCACCCCAGACCTTATGTTCAAAACAGATTGAAAAGGAGCAAATCTCCTCTTTCATCTGGTTTGATAGCAAGAGTATAAGGCTTAATCAAACTTAATTTAGCTTCATCTGAGAGACACCCCACACAAAGAAGCTAGTAGAGCAACTGCCTCACTTCTCCAATGACCTGGGTTCAAACCCAATCGTGGGTGATGACTTTGTGGAATTTGTACAGTCTCCAGAGACTGTATGGATCTTCCCCTGGGTGCTCTGGTTTCCTTCCACATCCCAAATACGCATGGGTTGATAAATTAATTGCCCATTGTAACTTGTCCCTACCATGTAGTAAGTGGTAGAAACTGGGGAGAATAAAATGGAATTAGCAACAGCAGATGCTTAAAAGGTCAGTGCAGGCTCTATGCGCCAAAGGGTTTTTCTCCACAATGTACAATTTTGTAACAACATAACAATACACCAACAATTTTTGATAACTCATTCAAGGATATTTTGGAATGGGAAGTTTGGTAAACAGAAACAACAAATTAGTCCATTATTATAACCTTCAAAGGTTAATTCCAAGCTGTCACTGGAGTAAAAACAGACAACCTGAAGTCCATCCTTAATGAGACTCACCAGGTGGCATTTTTTTTAAACATGGCTCAGACTTTGATTATTCCTCTAGTAGGAGTGCAGCCAAACTATGTGCTCTTGATTGGCTGTTCATTAACCAATTACAATTTTGCCTTCCATTTTTTCCTTTATTTACCCTAGCCAGATCCATGTCACACTAATAAAATTTGTACTCTCCCATTTAACTAGATTAACTAATCAATGTCAACCTGAAACAATGAAGTATAAATCCCTTTTCCCTAATACCTCCCCAACACTTACTCCATTTGAAAGTCCTTGCATCCATCAATACAAGATTTAGCAAGGCTTCCATCTTTATAGTACTGAATATATGATGATAGAAAAATTCTCTTAAATACAATTCATAAATTCTTACCTTTGCCCTTTAAACTATTCCTGCTACAATTTGGATTGGGACAGTTTATGTTCCCTATCATGAACAGCCAACCGCTCAACTCCTTAAACCCAACTTGTATACAGAAGTTGTCAAGTTCTTAAGGGCCATTTGTGACCCTTGGGAAAACAATCATCTTGCAAAAACTATTTTAAAATATTAGAACTTGTATATTCATGACATGAAAATATGGAAAATTCAGAAATTCAAATGAATTAAATTAAATCCAAAGAAGAAAGATGCATTTGCTGAATCGACCAATTTAGTTAAACACAAAAACATTTCGCTATCTTTACATGGATTCTTTTTCTTCTTAGATAAATACAACCATGATAAACTGACTAAATTATTTTCTCTACACTTCAGTCCAGTTTAACATGCAAAATGTACATCACTCCAATGAAATCAACTTCAAGTTAAATCTTTTCCTATGTATGACCTCTATCATTCTCAAATTTACAATCAAACACCATCATGTAATTTTTAAATTCTATGTATGTGCTATGTACTTGTCAATGTTCTGTTTTCTGAGGGCATGAACCCAACATAAAATGAATAGCTTCAGAAGAATAAATTATAAGAACAGATATCATTCCGAACACAAGATTGCAGACCAGGGATCTAAGAAAGACCAATATAATTACCTTAAACTACATCCAAATCCACATTCAGAACAAAAGAAATCTATAATTACTTGAAAAGGAACTTACTTCAAATTATTCTCCAGCACAATATTCTGGAAGATAAAATTACGTCAACTTTTGCCCTGGCATAGTTGCACAATATTATTATATAATTTCTTTTGCCTCAAGTAATGATTACCCTTTCACACATCACAATTTTACCTCTACAATTGTCAGAAGACTATGGCTTAAAATATTATGATTGAAATCAGCTAGAACATTAAAACACCAGTGAAATGCCAGTGATGTAGTTGGACACATCATCACTGAACGAGTAAAACTTGCAAACACCCACTGATTGCAAGGCTTTCCTCTCCAAAAACCCAGATTCAGCTATTTCTTCCATTTTTCAACCCATTGGAGATTCATCAGCAAGGATAAATCTACAAGAGACCCTTACTAGTAAAAGGGTAATAATAAGGATGGCAATGAGAATAGCTGTACATTGTATCACTACAGAATATCAATGGGTGCATTTAGTTAAGATGCTAAATTTATTTAAATCATTCCAATAACCTAGTTAGGAGAGATAAACAACAATATATGCTGGGCCTGGGTACTCTTATAATTACATGACAAATAGCTGCAGCATTGTGATGACTCCTTGTTGATCTGGGCCAGCGTATTCACCAGCCACTACTGATTCAAGGCTCCAACTCAACACAGTGCACTTTGCCTTGCCACGAGTCTAAAAGTGTCCCTGCCAAGAAACCACATGGTCAGACTTTACATTCTAGGAAGCAGCATATGCACAGCAATGCGGCAGCTTATTTGCAATGCAAATATAGCACAGCTCAGCGTGGTGCCCAGCTCCTTGCATTGCCTTGTTCCCCAGAACAGCAGCAAAACCCTGTGCTTGTACATGCAGTTTCCCTATATACTATTAACTTCCACCTGTTTGGGTCAGCAGCACACTGCATTTAAGAAAAGTGAATAAATGTAGAAAGCACACAATTGTACACTGGGGGATCTGCAGTAAAGTCCAGAAAAGATGATTCAGCTTGAGCCACTGATAGATGTTCAACAAATTTGACCATAATGGAAAGTTAAACATTGGGTAACCTTTGAATAAGTGAATAAAATATCCACTCCCAAAACATTAAACAAAAAGATGGCAACTTACTGTTCTAAATCAAGACTCTGAATCAAAATCTCTCATTGGAATGCAATTTTAGTATCCTCACGATGCTTCCACGGTGTGTTTTCTATATCAGCGCATAGCTTTGTAACATTATACCTTTTACAGAAACATGATTGAGGGATGGGCAGGACTGGTAGCTCGGTATTCCAGGGTACCAATGCTTCAGGTGTGACAGGTGTAGAGGTATGGGAGGAGGGGGAGTTGCACTATTGATTATGGAGAATATCACAGCATACTTAGAGAGCATATCCCAAGGGGAATGTTCAACAAGGCTATATCAGTAGAACTTAGAAAAAGAAAAAGAGATTACACTTTAATGGGATACAATAGGCTCTCCAAAATTCAGCGGGAATTAGAGGAACAAATATTTAGGGAAATCAAAGATAGGTGTTGGAATAATAAGATTGTAATCGTAGGCAACTTTAACATCCCTAAAACTGGGATTGCCTTAGAGCTAAGGATTTAGGTAGGGTAGAATTTATTAAGAATGTTGAGGAGTTTTCTGAAGCAATATGTGGATTGCCCTACTAGAGAAGGGACTACATCAGCCCTCCTCTTAAGAAATGAGGCTGGGCAAGTGGCTGAAGTGTCAGTGCTGGAGCACTTTGGAACCAGCGACCAGAATCTGTCTGCATGGCTTTGTGTATGGGAAGTCATGTGTCATGAATTTAACTAAGTTTTGTTTTTGAAGAGATGGCCAAGAGGACTGACGAAGACTGGGAGATAGATGTTGTTTACATGGGCTTTAGCAAGGTCTTTAACAAGGTCCCACATGGTAAGTTGGTCCAGAAGGTTGGAACACATGGGATCCAGGGTAAGCTAGCAAATTGGATACAACTCGGGAGAACACACACCAGTCCTGATTGAGGGGTCAGCAGTGGAAAGGGCAAACAGCTTTAAGTTCCTGGGTGTCAACATCTTGGAGGATCTGTCCTGGGCCCAACATATTGATGCAATCATGAGGAAGGCACGCCAGCGGCGCTACTTCTTTAGGATTTTGAGGAGATTTGGTATGTCACCAAAAACTCTTACAAATTTCTATGGAGAGCATTCTGACTGGTTGCATCACAGCCTGGTATGGAGACTCCAATGTACAGGATCGTAAGAGGCTGCAGAGGGTAGTAGACTCAGCCAGTTCCATCATGGTCACAACCCTCCCCACCACTGAGAACATCTTCCAGAGGTGGTGCCTCAAGAAGATGACATCCATCACTAGAGGACCCTCACCATCCGGGACATGCCCTCTGCTCATTACTATCATCAGGGTGGAGGTACAGGAGCCTAAAGACCCACACTCAACGACTCAGAAACAGTTTTTTCCCATCCACCATCAGGTTTCTGAACAGTCCATGAACCCATAAACACTACCTCATTATTCCATTTTTTGCACTATTTATTTTGTAATTTATGGTAATTTTATGTCTTTGTACTGTACTGCTGCCGTGAAACAACACATTTCACGTCATAAGACGGTGATCATAAATCTGATTCTGATACTGAAATTGGCTTCGTAGAAGGAAATAGAGGGTGGTAGTGGAGAGTTGTTTTTCCACATCAGAGGCCTGTGACCAGTGGTGTACCACAGGGATCGGTGCTGGTTCCCCTGTTGTTTGTCATATTAACAATTTGGATGAGTACGTAAGTGGCGTGATTGGTAAGTCCGCGGATAACACCAAAATTGGTGGTATAGTGAACGGTGAAAAAGGTTGTCTAAGGTTACAACAGGATATAGATCAACTGGGAAAATGGGCAAGGGAATGGCTGATGGAATTTAACTCATTTTGTAAAGTTAAACCAGGCCAGGACATAGTGAATGACAGGGCCCAGGTGAGTGTCATTGAAAAGAGAGGCCTTGTGTACAAGTATATGGTTCCCCGAGAGTGGCAACATTGATAGAAAGGATGGTGAAGGGGGCATACGACATGCTTGCCTTTATTGGCCAAGGCAATGAATATAAGAGTTGGGACATCATATTACAGTTGTTCATAATGTTGGTTAGGCCGCACTTGGAGTCCTGTGTGCAGTTCTGGTGGCCACACCAGAGAAAAAATATGATTAATCTAGAGAGGGTGCAGAAATGATTCACAAGGATGTTGTTTGGACCAGAGGGCTTGAGTTATAAGGAGAGATTGAATAGGTTGTGTCTATTTTCCCTGGAGCAAAAGAGGCTGAAAGGTGACATGATAGAGATACATAAAGTAATAAGAGGCATAGATAGGGTAGACAGAGAGTCCATTTGCCATGGTATTGCTGTCTAAAATAAAAGGTCATAGATTTAAGGTGAGAGGGAAGAGGTTCAGAGGGAATCTGAGAGGTAAATATTTGACACAAAAGAGCAGTTAGTATCTGAAATGAGCTGCCAGAGAAAGTGGTGGAGGCAGGGCATCTGGGCAGTCACTTGAATAAGCAATGCATAGAGGAATTAATGCAGGCAGGTGGCACGATAGTCGGCATAAATGTGGTGGGCCAAAGGGCTTGTTCCTATGCTATACAACTGTATGACTCTATTTCGAACATCCAAGAGATAATAATATTGCAGAGCATCTACATTCAGTTTGCAGGAGTGACCCTGAGCTCCCAGATGCCTACCAGTTTAGTTTAGGATCCCATTTCTACTGACTTTTCCATTTGTGGCCTCCTGCACTGTTACAGCAAGACTTAACACAAGTTTGAGGAGCAATAACTCATCTTCCATTTTGGCATTTTACAGCCTGTAGGACGTAATATCAAATTTTCCAAATGTATTCTGCATCAGAACTAGCCATTTCTGCCTGTCATCATTTTGGCTCACTTTTCCTTTTGATCAGGTTGGCCTGCTGGACATATCCCATAGTCTTACCATTAGCAGCACATTACACAGACAGAAAAGCTTCATCTCATTTTAACTGCTTAACTTCCCCACGAGGTCATTTGGTCTCATTCTATCAGAGATAGTCTCTCTGTTCTGCCCATTCATTCCCAACTTGTTGCTGAAAACTAACTTGTTTTCCCTCTTTCCTAGTTCTAGTGAAATGTTATTTTTCTCCCACAGATGCTGCCTGACTTGATGTTTTCAGCATTTTCCCTTTTTCTTTCAATTTTTTATCATCTGCAATTTTGTTTATAAATTTTCATTTATGTTGTTGATTTAACAGATGGCACAAACTAGCAGTTGATAATGCTGTTTTATCAGTGGAAAAGGAAAAAATCTCCAGTCTCAACACCCTTCTAACCTGATAGAGGATGGAAGAAATAATAAGCCATATACAGATGGTTGACTTCCTTTCCATGTGCTAACAAATAAAAACACAGCTGATTGACTTGTTTTCTCTGAATGTTCGAAGTCACGGTTTTTAAACTAACAGTTCTCACTTGTACAAACCATCACTTTTCCCTTCAATAGAAGTAACCTCTATTTACACAAAGGAGAGATTTTGCAGCACATAGTGTGAATAGGTCAGACTCCATTTGCAGCTGTTTTGTGAATCAAACAGTTTGTACCAGTTTACAATGCAACTGGGATAAAATTTAAACTTGGGGTGACTATTTGTCAACTTTCAAAAGCCTACTTCTCTCTTCACACAATTTCTAGCAACCTCTGGAGTTTCAACTGGCCAGAAACTTCACACAACCAAGCAGGTCAATGCCATGAATGCAGAAGCAGGGAGAGACTGGGCACTCAGACAATTGGATCACATCAAAGTTGTGCTGCAAGAGTTGTTTGGAGGAGAAAAGATTAATAAATATTGAAAGTAGCTGTAATGAGGTATAATACAAAGTTAGTAAGAATACAAGAGTTAGCCAAAGCCACTCAGTCACTGTCAAAAAATTGTTCCTTTGTCAAGGCATTACTCTCCTGGGTGTGAGTCTGAAAATTAACTGTACAATTTGAAATAAGGTGATGAGTTAAGTCCTTGCCAATGTGCTTCAGACATGTCTTTGTCTTCACTAAAATTGTATATTTATATCTCTGTAACACTGTCAATTCCCTCAACTCAAACTCTGCTGGCAGGACAGCACAGTAGCACAACTGGTAGTATAATAGTCTCACAGTGCCAGAGCCAGATTCAATCCTGACCTCGAGTGCTATCTGTGTGGACTCTGCATATTCTCCTTGTCCACGTGGGTTTCCTCCCACACCAAGGAGTCCAGATTTACCCACTGCAATTTGCCCCTAGTGTGCAGGTGAGTGGAAGAATCTGGGATGAGTTGATGAGAGTGTGCAGAGAATAAAAAATGGAATTAATGTGGGATTAGTGTAAGTGAATGGTTGATGGTTGGCATAGACTCAATGGGCCAAAGCATGTCAAACTGCATAAGTTTATTTGTCACTGGTACAAGTAGCTTTAAGTAGAGAATCTCGAGCACCACAAACATTTAGGTTCCCTGCAATTACTGCCATTATACTAAATAAAGCAGTAGAAAGTAACAAATTAGAAGTCTCTGGGTCCAAAATTCTTAAGTGGACTCATGAAATTTAAAAACCAAATGATCATTTTTCTCCATCTCATTTTCCTGCACAGTAAGCATTGAAAAATTAACTTCTACGTACAAAGTCTTCTCTAAGTGCAGCTAACTCCACATTTGCAAAGGGGACTTGCAATACTGCCCTTAAGCATCAGTTTCAATTTCTGAGTTTGTTGTCTTCTGATAAAATTTAGAGTTCTACCAACTGAGCAACAGCTGATGCTGTATAGCTGCAGTGGAAAAAGTACTCCAGGCATTTCCTGGCCTGCTGTTGGTTACACAGAGTGCAGCAGGTCACAAATTTGTTAACTGAAGAGGGGAAATGATAATGCTACATAGTGTTAAAAATAAAGAGGGTCAATTAGGAAAATCATCAGTAAGGCATTAGATGTTACATGTTGACCTAACGAAGCTTTTATTCTGGTAAATAGAGACATAACAAGGCTTATAAGTCTTTTAAATGCAGACACTGTGCCATGTGAGAAATCTAGAATGCTTCTCATGTCCAGGGCAACCACATACGCAGGACTCATTGCCAACTGGAAGATCTCAAACTCTCCAGGGCTCGAACTGGCATCGCTACACCTCAGTTACTAAGCTGTAGATCACAGGAACAGCACAGTTTGGGTGCTGGTCACCCCACCGCTCAAACTTTTGCAGGGAGAAAGAAAAAGGATTACTGCAAGGCAAATCCAGCTGCCAGTGCAGGAATTCCTCTCAGTAGCTCATGCTCTGCAAGTCGTTTTCATTGCTGAATACTGGAGAAATTGGTTTTCATTAATGAATACCTGAGAGTTGCTTGGGCAACTCGGGAGGGTTTAAACTAGTCTGGTAGGGGATGGGAGCCAAAGTAGTTGTGTGGCAGATGAGAAAGTTGAGATAAATGTTGAAATTAAAGCAAGCAGGAGGCAGGACAGGGAGCAAGGAAGGTCTGATGGGCTAAATTGCATTTATTTTAATACAAGAAGCCTGACTGATAAGACAGACGAGCTCAGGGCATGGATAGGCACATGGGATTGTGATATTATAGCTATTACAGAATCACGGGCAGGACAGGCAGCTCAGTGTTCTGGGGTACAGATACTACCTGTGTGAGAGGTGGAGGTAAGAGAGAAGGCAGAATTGCACTATTAATTAGGCAGTACTTAGAGGATATTTCTGGGGAGCACTTTGGGACCAGTGACAATAAATTGGGGCGGCTAATTTTCATGACATTAGACAGGAACTTGAAGGTTTATTGGGAAAGGCTATTAGCAGTTAAAGGGACATCTGGCAAGTAGGAGGGCTTTTAAAAGTGAGATAGGGAGAGTTCAGGGCCAGCATGTTCCTACTAGAGTGAAGGGCAAGGCTGGCAGAATTAGGAAACCCTGGCTGATGAGGGATATTGAGACTCTGGTCAGGAAAAAGGAGACACGAGTCTGGTATAGGAAGCTGGGATCAAATGAGTATAATGAATGTTGGAGTAAACTTAAGGAGGAAATCAGGAGGGAGTACAAAAAGGGGACATGAGATATCTTTGGCAGATAAAGGTGAAGGAGAATCCCAAGAGATTCTATGTATATTAAGAGCAAAAGAGTAACCTGGGAGAGAATAGGTCCCCTTGTGTGGATCTACATATGGAGCCACAGGAGATGGGCATGGTCTTAAATGAAATTGTAGGAGCCCTTGCCAGAGATTTTTGTACCTTCCTTAGCCACATGAGGTACCAGAAGATTGGAGGGTGGCTAATGTTATACCTTTATTTAAGAAAAGCTGCAGGGACAAGCCAGGGAACTACAGGCCAGTTAGCCTAACAGTAGAGTCATAGAGACATACAGCATGGACACAGGCCCTTCGGCCCAACTTGTCCATGCCGACTGTGTTGCCCAGTGAGCTAGCTCCATCTGCCCATGTTTGGCCCATAGCCCTCCAAACCTCTACTATCGATGTACTTGTCTAGCTGGCTTTTAAATGTTGCCAATGTGCCCACCTCAACTACTATTTCTGGCAGCTCATTCCAAATACGCACCACCCTTTGCATAAAGAAGCTGCCCCTGATGTTCCCTTTAAATCTCTTGCCTCTGATCTTAAACATATAGAACCATACAGCACAAAACAGGCCCTTCGGCCCACCATATGCCCTCTTATTTTTAGTACCCTCTCCTTGGGGAAAACACTATATGCTTTCACCCTGTTTATGCCCCTCATGATCTTATATGCCTTTATCGGGTCACCCCTCAATCTCCTACGTTCCAGGGAATAAAGTATTTGTCTATGCAACCTCTCCTTGTAACTCAGGCCCCCCAAGTCCAGGCAACATCCTGATAAATCTTTTCTGCACTCTTTCTAGTTCAATAACATCTTTCCTATAATGGGTAACTAAAACAGTACACAATACTCTAAGTGTGACCTCACCAACATCTTATATAACTGCAACGTAATTTCCCAACTCCTATACTCAATGCCCTGACTGATGAAGGCCAGTGTGCCAAACGCCTTCTTCACCACCCTATCTACTTGCGACGCCGCTTTCAGCAAACTATGCACTTGCACTCCCAGGTCCCTCTGTTCCATTACGCTCCCCAGGGCCATACCATTCACTGTATAGGTCCTACCCTGGTTTGATCTGCCAAAATGCAATACCTCACATTTATATGAATTGATAGCCATTTGCAAATCCTCAGCCCACATACCTAGCTGATCAAGATCCCCCTGTAATTTCGCATAACCTTCTGCATTACCTACACCACCACCAATTTTGGTATTATCCACAAACTTACTAACCATGCCTTGTACATTCACATCCAAATTGTTTATATAAATTATAAACAAAGGTCCCAGCACCAACCCCTGTGGCACACCATGAGACATGGGCCTCCAGTCCAACAAACAATCCTCTACCATCACCTTCTGCTTCCTACCACTGAGCCAATTATGAATCTAATCCACTATCTACCCCTGGATCCCATACAACCTAACCTTCCAGATTACCTGCCATGAGGGACCTTGTCGAAGTCGTTGCTAAAGTCCATACAGACAACATCTACTGCCCTACCCTCATCTATCCTCTTGGTCACCTCCTCGAAGTGCTCCAAGAGATATATCAGACATGACTTCCCACGCACAAAGCCACACTGACTGTCCTGAATCAGACCCTGTCTGTCTAAATGCTGGTAGATGCTGTCCCTCAGAATCCCCTCCAGGAATTTATCCACCAGCAATGTCAGACTCACTGACCTGTTGTTCCCTGGCTTGTTTTTGCTACCCTTTTTAAATAACAGTACCACATTAGCAACTCCCCAATCCTCCAGAACCTAACATGTGGCCAGAGATAAAGCAAAAATCTCTGCAAGGGCCTCTGAATTTTCTTCTCCAGCTTCCCACAAAGTCCGAGAATGCACCAGGTCAGGCCCTGGAGATTTATCCACCTTTATGTACTTTAAGACCTCCAATTCCTCCTCCCTGCTAATACATATGTGGTCCAAAACATCAACACTCATTTCCTCCATTTCCTAGCTTCCATCGTTTTCTCCATTGTAAAAACTGAAGAGAAATATTCATTAAAAATCTCACATAGTCATGCTGATCTTTAAGGCAATCTATTCTCTCCCTAGCCACCCTTTTACTCTTAATATACCGATAGAACCTCTTGGGATTTTGCTTCACCTTGCCTGTCAGATCCCTCTCAAATCCTCTTTTTGCCCTCCTAACTTCTCTCTGAAGTGCACCCCTACACTTCTTGTAGTCATCAAGAGATTCATTAGTTCCCAATTGCTTATGCACAGTGTATGTCTCCCTCTTTTTCTTGATTTTCTTAATATTTCTCGTCAACCAGGGTTCCCGAAACCTGCCAGCCTTGCCCTTCACCCTAATAGGTCCTGAACTCTTGACATCACACTATTAAAAGCCTCCCACTTGACGGAGACTCCTTTCCCTGCAAACAATCTCACCCAATCAACCTCCCCAAGATACCACCTAATAGCCCCAAAATTTCCTTTGCCCCAGTTCAGGATTTAACCTGTGAACCAGTCGTATTCTTTTCCATAACTATTATAAAATTAATAGAATGATGGTCACTGGACCCAGAGTGCTCACAAGTAGACACTTCCGCCAATTACCCTACCTATTCCCCCAGGAGGTCCAGTAGTAATAAGAAAGTTACTGAAGGAGATTCTGAGACAGGAACTATCTGGAAAGGCAAAGACTGATTAGGGATAGTCAACATAGCTTTGTGCATGGGAAGTCACATTTCATGAATTTAATTGAGTTGTTTTGAAGAAGGTTGACAAAAGCAAGGCCGTAGACTTTAGCAAGGCTTTAGCAAGGGACCAGTAACCAGAATTCTGTCTGCATGGCTTTGTGTATGGGAAATCGTGCGTCATGAATTAACTGAGTTTTGTTTTTGAAGAGGTGGCTAAGAGGATTGACAAAGACTGGGCAATAGATGTTGTCTACATGGACTTTAGCAAGGTCTTTGACAAGGTCCCACATCGTAGGCTGGCCCAGAAGGTGAGAACACATCAGATCCCAAATAAGCTAGCCAAATGAATACGAAATTGGCTTGATGGAAGGAGTCAGAGGGGTGTTTTTCAGATTGAAGGCCTGCGACCAGGACCCCATTTCTTGTGCTCTGTTCAAATTCTCTGCAGTCCCTATTTTCCGCATTCTCTTTAAGTTGGAAAGTATATAATTGTGTAATATCTTAAAAAAAGTGAATGAAATGTGTGTTGGATTATTGATAGGAATAACAGCAAAAAGATATGGAAAATCTGCCAGTCCAGCACCAAAGTGCTGAAGGTGCCAGATTACTGGTATTATACGGTATATTGAACAACCATCTGCACCCTTTCAACCTCAGGACCTGATATGTTTCCCCAAGATCATCTCTGTACTGACCCAACCTGCTCAATTTTTCCCTCATAAAACAACTGCAAACTCCAGGGATCAACCTAGTGAACTTTTTTCTGAACTGCCTCTAATGCAAGTACATTGCTACCTTGCATAAAGCTCACAATGTGTTCCAACGAATGAGTATACTAATGGAGTCTCCATTAAAAAAGGGTCATTATAGCCTTATGTAAGAGACATTACTATCAGCAGTGCTCTGCAGGAAACCTGGAGCAAACCCTTCCCCTCCCAGCAGGTGGTAACAAGTTCACAATGGTCACCAGCTACATTGAAATCCCTGGGCAGAAGAGAGCTATGCAACTTAACAGCAGCTTCCACCAGATCAAACAGAAGATGATGAGAAAAACCACAGAATCCGGGCAATCTATCAAGACATGGAGCAGCCGCTGCCAATCCCCAGCAATGCCCCATGTTCACTGTACCAGTTAACCTATGGTACCAAGTTTCACAACTCGGCAGTGGGCAGCTATACCATTCATTCCAGCTTATCCAACAGCAACCCTCTAAGACAGCCTCTCCACACTGCGCCATGGTATATCCATTGTTGTGAGAGCACAAGTGAAGGTCGGGGATCTGTACCAGGTTTATAGTACAGTATCATGCAGAACAGGGAGAGCGGGGGTCATGCTAAGTTTCCCACTCAGCATGCAGCCCAGGTACACGTTCTCTTTAAATAATGTGGCGCTACATACCTTTCAGTATTAACACTCAAGAACCAAGAGCACTCTAACAAATCTGCATTCTTCTGGTCAGTGCTGTGTTTACCCCTGCTTAAAAAAGGAGACCAAAATTTCCCACAGTATCCTCTGTGCAATCATAGCAATGTTTCCTTGTGTTATCCATTCACACAGTAAGAACAGTACAGCATTTCAAGATAGCAATCATTACTTTTTTTTTAAGATGCAACCCAGTTATGAGAAAGGACACAAAGAGATCACAAATAGTTTTAAACTGTGGGGATTTTTTTTTAACTACACCAAGATCCATTTTTAGCCAAGTGTGCTCAAAACTGCTAGCTGAAGGTACATCAATTTTAGAATAATGGGGGAACTTTAAAGAAACTTTAAAGTTTTAAAGAAACTTTAAAGAAAGTTTAAAGAAACTTTAAAGAACTTTAAAGAAAAGTAAAGGTTCAGAGCAAATATATTCTTAATAAACAAAAAGGGGAAGCTCCAAAATGAGGTTCTGCAGGGCTCAGTACCAGGCCTTTAGATTCAAGAGATAGATAAGTGACTGAGACTTGCATGGTAGGCTCATGGTTAGGAAGGACAAGTTAAGAGAGGATAAAAATGGCTGATGAAATTTTATATGCTTTAGTGTGAAGTACTGCATTTGGGAGGGAAAACAAAAGTGAAGTTATATAAAGTGAATGGTTGGATATTAAGGAGTGTGAAAGAACATATGGATATGGGATTTTACATGCACAGATCCATGAAGGTAAAGACATAAGCAGATAAGGTGTTAAGAAGGCATAATGGACACATTCAATGTCTCAGCCAAACAAATAAGAGCAGGCAGATTATGCTTCAGTAGTATAAAACACAAGTTCAGTCACAACTGGAGAACCATGTACAGTTCTGCTCACCGCACCACAGGAAGGATGCAAGAACAATAGAGAGGGTGCGGAAAGAATTTTTAAGACGTCAGGCCTGGAGAATTATAAGGGGCAGACTCAACTGGGATTGTTTTCTGTGGAACAAAATGAGACTTTAAGGAGATTTAACTGACATATATAAAATTATGAGTGGACAAACCATGAGGTTCTTATTCACTTGGCCAAAAAGTCAAATACAAAAGGACAAAGATTAAAATTCATTGGTGCAAGAATAAAGGTGGCACAAGATTTTTAATTCAAATGGTAGTAGTGGTCTAGAATACTGGGCCTAAAAGGTGATGGAGAAAGAACCTCAATGAGCTGTAACTCACATGGCTACATACAAAGACCTGATAAGTGGGAATAACCTGAAAAGCTATTTACCTATTTTGTTTTTAATTGTTCAACCTGTTTCAACAACCTTTACAAGTAGTGCTTTCCATATCAAAATTCAATGCGTAAAAAATTCCACGTCACTGATTATTCAGCCAATCATCATCAATGTGTCCAAAGGTAACTGACTCTTAACCACTAGAAATTTATGTTTTCTGATCTACTCTACCTACAAGGTTTAGAATTGAACTGCTCCAAGAAAATCTCTTCATAACTGAAATCCTTATTTCTGATATCAGTCTTGTAAATACTTTCTCAAAAAGAGTACAACTTCACATTTTTCTGCTTCAGATTTCATCTGTGCATCTTCCCACAATACCAAACTTGCATACACCAGCAGGTTGCAATGAGAAGCTGGATGTTACAGTGCAATAGAATTCAAGTGAGGTTAACTGAGATTGTGATCAATCATTGCAATTTTCAGCAACAGAATATTATGTAAAATGATCATCTCCCTTTGACAGTCCTTCAGGATCAAAGGTGAAATGCTTCCACTCCTATGTTGTTGGTTCTGAGGTGGCTCATGAAATCAAAGGGAGACCTGTAGACTGCTACAGAATTGGCAGATGCTTGTAGGAGGAGTGGAATGAAGTGGTATCCTCCTTCTGTGTGCTTTTGTGCTTAGTTTATCTGTTCCTAATGCAAGCTTCTCAAAGGTATCGTGAATGTTCTGTCTCCATTTTGAGTGTCACATACCTGCAAATCCCAGAAGCTGGTGGTATTACACAATTTAAAGAGGTTTTGCAAACCTCTTTGAATCTTTTCCTCAGTCCATTTGGCAGTTTTTTTGCCATGACAGAGAATGAAATAAATTAGCTCTTTCAGGAATATGGAGAGTGGCATGTAAATAACACAGCTTCCCCTCTTAAGCCGAATGTATAATTAAGCCTTCACTGCTAGAGACATAAACTAGGGGAAGATGCTGAAGTTGATTCACTAATCTTGCCAATGGACTTAAGGGATTTTTCAGAGCAAGGGATAATAAAGTCTCTGCAATTCTTTAAGGTGCCTACTGTTAGCATTCCATGTTTCAGAAGCGTAATCTAGGCCAGGAATCACTGATACCCAGTGGATCAAGAGTCAGATTTGAGGTCATGATTTTTAAACTTTCTAATCCCAAGGCTGAAGACTATGCTGGGGTCTGAAGATGAGGGTGAATTTTATCATCAGAGCCTGCCTTCACTGAGATGTGGCTCCCAATATACACAAAGCAGGCTTTATTTTCCAGACTCTGATCATGGATATTTATTGTCAGAGGGCAGTGTTATATGGCAGCATAGATAGGAAGAGGATTATTGTTTTATGGCTATTAGAATGTAAAGTTATTCTGTTGTATGCTTCAGTGAAAAAAACTATTACTTGGAGTTTGGTATCCAAACATGTATATACACAAGCAACATTTGCATAACTGAAGTTAAATGACTCAAGTTCTAGAGTGCAAGCAATATAAGTTGAACAATTTTCTATTTGTCTTGAAAATTAGCTCCAATCTAGCATTGAGCAGTTTTGCAACCACAAGGATCAGGCTAATCATTGGGAAAATAATGCAGCCTTGCTTGACACTAGCTTGCACTGAAATAGAGTCTGTTCTGAACCCATTGATTATAATTAAGTTGCAACTCATTGTGAAACAGACCAGATTGAGACATAGTTTTGCAAGCTGTCAAATTGAGAAAGATGCTCCACAGTCCCTCTCTAATGACCAATTGAAAGGCTTTGGTGACTTTGATATTACTCCCTGCATTTCTCTTTAATCAACCACACAGTGAAGATTACATATGTTGCACCGCCAGATGCAAAGAAAGCACATTTTTATTTAGCTGCAGTTCTTAAGTCACTGGAAGGAGTTGGGTGACTTCACGTCAGTTGGGTATGGCAGCAAAGACAGACCAGGTGATATGCTGTGGAATGAAGTCAAGGGCACTCACCTTAAAAAGTCGTAATTGAGATGCTTTTCAAAGTGTACCAGCCAGCAGATGCTGAACACCTCTCTGTCCTTGACATTTCTCTGTCCTTGACATCCTTTCTTAGTTTTCAGCAGAGTAGTTCCTTGCGAGATTGGGCCAAAGCCATAGTTATCAGCAGGTTACTGGATCTCTTGCACTCTTTGCATCCACTATCATTTGCTTTTTAGGCATTTCGATTGGATCTCAATCTTCTATTTTCCCTTAAGACATAATGGATCTTCCAATCCAGAGCAAACCAGTCCTCCTCCTCATTTAAAAAAATAGCTAAAAACCTCTTCAAAGGTGCTAATTACGGTGGCATTCAGGGCAGTCCACAATATGCAGACACCCTGTGCCTCAGTTGACTGGAAGCCATCAGCTTGTCTGAGAGGCACCATCTAAGAGGACCTGACTTTGCAGGGCCCTTCAACTTGTGGCAATGTTTCTATTGTAGAGGTTACTTTGGGGCCAGGTTGATGGGAATTACAGAGCGCTAGTCCAACAGTCATTGGTATCTGTCCTTTGCACGAGTGATTGCAGACGTCCTTGCCATCTATCGCTTAGATGACATAACCTATCAAGTGCCAGTGCCTGAATTTGAGATATTGTCATAAGGTCTTACGCTCAGTTCATTGATCACACAGGGTATTGGTGCCAACAGGACCATGCTCCAAGTATGCAGTGAGGAGGACCACACCGAGTTAGCTTTTACTATTCCTCCTTATCGATAACACCTTAGCAGAGGATTACATCTTTTCCTCACATTGGCATGAAAGTTGCTGAGTATCTACATCATTTCTGTCTGTACTTCAGAATTCCAGCATTTGTTGCTCTTCAATTGTCTCTGTCTGGTATCTGCTCAAGAATTTTATTCATCAAGGTTGGAGCAGAAGTTCTCCTTGGCCTCATCCACAGTTTCCATGTTGCAGAATATACACCAATAAGCATAACATACTGGTTTCACACTACAGGGAGTCATAGGTTCAGTTATTCCACAGAAAGTTGCTGAAACACCAGACCACCTCATTCCTGATGCTGAAGCCCACCCCATGAATTCAGTGTCCCTCTTCCAGTCAGTCATTCCAGAAGCAGGTATATTCACCAGCCTGTTCATGAAGTGGGCAGCTACTGCCTGTCAAAGCTCACTCAGAATAGTAACATCATTGCCTAAACATCCAAGTTCCCAGACACTGATTGTGAAGCAGTATTCACATTGTTGCTGCTAGGCAATTATACTGCAGCTGCAAGTGCCACAGATCTAGTCCTCAGCTGATTACAAACCACCTGGTTCATCCAGGGCTTCAGGTTGGGGAAAGGACTTATTAGGGATAACAGGAGCAATCTGTGCAGGGAGCCAGTGGGTATAGGTAAGATCCTAAATGAATAATTTTCATTGGTATGCAGAAAGGAAATAGACTTTGTAGTCAGAGAACTTATGGAGACCTGCTCTAGATTTTCATCTAGCCCAGCAAACAGGTAGATGAAAATCTAGTGCAGGTCTCCATAAATAAAGAGGGGGTACTCAATGCCCTAGCAGGCTTAAAGGTGGATAAATCCCCAAGACCAGCCAGGATTTATCCCAGGCTGCTGCAGGAGCCAAGGGAAGAGATTGCTCAGGCTTTGGCTGAGATTTTTACATCTTTGCAGGACACAAGTGAGGTGCCAGATGACTGGAGAGCAGTGATGTGGTCACCCTTAACAAGAAAGTCAGCAGGGCCTAGTAACTGTGGACCTGTGACCCTAACATCAGTGGCAGGAAAGATACTGGTAAAAAGTTTTGAGGGAAATAATTCATGATCACTTGGAAATGCAGAAATTAATTAGATACAACCAACATGGCTTTGTCAAGGGCAGATCCTGTCTGACTAATGTGATTGAATTCTTTGAAGAGGTAACAAGTACATCCATGAGGGCAGAGCAATAGATGTGATTTACAAGGTGCCATGTGGGAAACTGGTTCAAAGGTTAGCGCCCATGGGATCCTGGCCAAGTTGACAAACTGGATCCAAAAATGGCTTGGCAAGAGGAGACAGAGGGTGACGGTAGAGGGTTATTTTTGTGACTAGATGCCTGTGACTAGCGGTGTCCCACAAGGATTGCTGTTAGGACCTTTGCTGTTTATAACATACATGCAAGATGTGGATGTGGGAGGCAAGATCAGTACAGTCACAGATGACATGAAGATTAGCTGAAGTGCAACAGTGTGGAAGATCGCCTTAGGCTGCAGAGTGATATTGATGTGTTGGTGAAATGGGCTGAAAAATGGAAGAGAGTTGAATCCAAGCAAATGTGAGGTGATGCATTTTGGGAGTACCAATGGGGTGAAGACATATACCATAAGTGGTAGGGTCTTCAGGAATATTGAGGAACAGGGATCTTGGAGTAAAGTTCATAGATCCTTGAAAGTGGCAATGCAGGTAGATAATATGGGATACTGGCCTTCATTGGTCAAAGTATGGAATACAGAATTAGGGCAGTTAAGCTCCAACTTTATAAAACCTTGGTCAGACCTTAGCTCAACTACTGCATGCATTCTGGTCACCATAGGAGGAGGATGTGATAGCGTTGGAGAGGGTGCAGAGGAGGTTCACCAGGATGTTGCCTGGGATGGAGCAGTTCAACTCTGAGAAGAGACTGGAGAAACCAGATCTGTTCTCCCTGGAGTGGAGGAGATTTAAGAGGGGACATGATTAAAGTATATAAAATCATGAGAGGTACTGCAGGAAACTTTTTCCCAGATCGGAGGTAGATAAATCTAGAGGACAAAGGTTTGAAGTAAGGGGAAGAGAATCCAGGGGGATAAGAGGGGGACCTTCTTCACCCCAAAAGTTGCAAGAACCTTGAATGCACTGCCTGAGAGAGTGGTTGAAGCTGGGTCACCAATAGTATTTAAGAAGTGTCCAGATGAACACTTGAATCAGTTAGGCATAGAGAGCTATGGGTTTTGGGTGATGGTGTTAATACGGAAGGGTGCCCACTGATCGGCATGAATTGAGCAGAATGGCCTATTCCCATGCTATACGATTCCATGATTCTCTGACTAGGTAATCTTGATATACCAAAGGAACTGGATATCCTACAGAGCAGTAACTCAAAGCAAACATATAGGTGAAGTAAGCAATTAAGAGGCCAAATGGTACTTTCATTGCCATAGGTTTTGAAAACATGAGTAAGAATGTTACACTGCAATTACACAAAGCATTGGTGAGACGACTTCTTGAATATTGTGTGCTGGTTTGGCCCTTCACCCAGTAAAAATGTAAATGTCAGGGAGAGTGCAATTGATTCCTGACATGGAAGGTTGGTCTACAAGAAGAGATTGTATCAACTAACCCAGTATTCACTCGAGTTTTGAAAAACGAGCAGCAACTCCGTGAGACATACAAAATTCTGTCAGAGCTCAACAGCCTGGAGGCAAAGAGGACGTTTCCCATGGCTGGGGGCACTAGAACCAGGAGCTCTCAAGATATGGTGTAAAGCATTCAGGACAGAGATGAGCTGAAACTTCTTGACTCAAAGTGAACTTGTGGAATTGTCACAAGGCTATGAAAGAAAAGTTGCTGAATTTATTCAAGAAGGAGACAAATCCATTTCTAAACACAAGGGGCAACAGTGGTATGGAGATAAAGTAGGAATATAGTTTTGAGATACAGGATCAGCCACAACCGTATTGAATGGTGGATTAAGCTCTGGAAGTTGAATCATGATCCAAGTTTGTTTACATTTCAGATGAAAGGATTCAGATATAGATGCCCTTGTTCACTGTCAGCTCCCCTTGTTTCCTCCTACCTACCACCCTCCCCTTGGTCCTTCTTACTCACAAGTCAAGAGAATGAGGGGAGGCACATGAATGTGTTTGCTGGAGAGGGCTATCTGGGGAGAGAGAAAAAGTCTAGGTAAGAGAGAGGGAGAACAGTGCCCATTTTAGTCAAAAAAGGAGGGGCCAATTGGAAGCGACGCAAGCAGCACAAATATAAGAGATGGAGATGGGGGGGGAGGTGGTGGTGGTCGGAGGGAGGCTGGCATGAGGTTTGGAGGCATGGGAGACACTGAAGGAGAACGCATTCAGGGAACAGAAGAATCAAGGATTGAAACTATCAGAAGCAAAAAGTAAACAGTTCACACAAAGATCATAATCAAATTACCAGCTGAGTAATCCCAAGATGCTGAATACCTACCTATGCTCCTCAACATCAATGATCCTTAATGTGGTGACCCTGACCTTAAGGTGAGTCACAACCATGTTTTCGTTCATTTATATACAGTGTAAAAAGTGAAACAACATCAACAATCTGTGACAAACTACTTGTTAGATCCACTCAACCAGTGGGGAAAAAACTCTTCATTTATACAATTGTCTGTCCATTCCAACATATTACCTCCTACTCTTTGACCTTTTCCACAATAAAAATGATTTCCCTTGCACAAAACCAGACTGATTTTGCAACTTACTTTGGATTTTCCTTTAATGACATAGTCCAACGTCTTTCCCAATAACAGATGTTAAGCTAATTGACCTGCTTTCCGTCTCCCTCACTTTTTGAATAAACAAATTACTGTTGCTCTTTTGCAACCTAATGGAGCTTTCCTGATGTTAGGGAATTTTGGAGAATTAAAATACTTCTTATCACCCCATCTCCACTACTGTAACAAAATGCTTCACAGACATATAAATGGTTGAGAATGAAAGCACTTGGGAAATAAGCACTAACAAAAGAACAATGAGAACATTTCAAGATGACAAAACTCTCCAAATATGCTAGTATGAGTCCACCCATTCCATGAAGAGGAGACAAGGTTCCTGTGGGACTTATGGTTGCAACAAGAGCTAGTGGAACAGATATGCAGGCACATCATGGATCAATGTCAAAACAGGGTAATTGCAGTGGGTGATTTTAACTTCCCCAACATTAACTGAGAATGCCAGGGGTTGAGATTGGGGAGAGTTTAAGTGCATCCAGGTGGGTTTCTTGAAACAAAATGTAGAAAATCCAATTAGGAATGGAGCAGCAAGTAGACCTTACATTGGTAAATGAACCTCATGGAGGTGATCGAAGTTTCAGTGGGGGACCATCTTGGAAACAGTTATCATGACGCTATTACAGCACCAGCGATCAGGGTTTGATTCCCGTCGCTGTCTGTAAGGAGTTTGTATGTTCTCCCGTGTCTGCGTGGGTTTCCTCCGGGTGCTCCGGTTTCCTCCCACATTGCAAAGATGTACGGGTAGGTTAATTTGAGTTTAAAATGGGCGGTGCGGACTCGCTGGGCCGGAAGGGCCTGTTACCACGCTGTAAATAAAATAAAAAAAATCTTTTTAAAAATTCTTTAAGTTTTAAGATAGTGATGGATAATGATAAGGCTGGTCCTCGGATGAAGGCTTTGGAGAAGGTGCAGAAGATATGAAAGCAAGTGTAGTAGTCAGGATAGCCAGGAGCACAGTAAAGGGAGATTAAAGAGCATTGGTTTAAATTGCATTTATTTCAGTGCAAGAGGCTCAACAGGTAAAGCAGATTAACTCAGGATGTGGATTGGCTCTGGGGACTGGGATAATATTGCCATAACAGAAACGTGGCTGGGAGAAGAGCAGGACTGGCAGCTTAATGTTCCAGGATACAGATGCTACAGGCATGACAGAGGGGGATTTCCCTTTCGATTGAGGAAGGACATAACAACAGTGCTTAGAGAGGATATTCCTGGGGGATCATCCAGTGAGGCCATATGGGTTGAAAACAAGAAGAGGATGGTCACTTTGATTGGACTGTATTATAGGCCCCCCAATAGTCAGTGGGAATTAGAGGTGCAGATGTTTTGAGAGACTGCAGATAGTTGTAAGAATAATAGGATAGTATTAGTGGGAGGTTTTAACTTCCCTGATATTTATTGGGACACTCATAGTGCAAAGGGCTTGGACAGGGTGTAGTTTGTTAAATGTGTCCGAGAATGTTTCTTTAATCAATATATAAAGGGCCCTACTAGAGAGGGCGCAACACTGGACATCCTAGAGAACGAGGTAGGGCAAATGACTAAAGTGTCAGTTGGGGAGCACTTTGGGTGCAGTGACCATATTCTATTAATTTTAAAAATAGTTACAGAGAAAGACAAGATGGGTCTATAGGTGAAGGTCCTAAACCGGGGCAGGGCCAATTTTGGAGGCATTAGGTGGGAGCTTGCAGAGGTTGATTGGGTGAGACGGTTTGCTGGTAAAGAGACGACTGGTAAATGGGAGGGCAGGGGCAGCATGTCCCTGCTAGGGTGAAGGGCAAGGCTGGCAGGTTTAGGGAACCTTGGTTAATGAGAGATATAGAGGCTCTAATCAGGAAAAATGAGGCATACATTGGGTTTAGGCAACTGAGAACAAGCAAATCCTTCAATGACTATAATAAGTGTAGGAGTACACTTGAGGGAAATCAGGAGGGCAAGAAGAGGGTATGAGATGGATCTGGCATGTAAGGTTAAGGAAAATCCCAAGAGATTTGACAGGTATATTAAAACGGTGGCTAGGGAGAGAAAAGGTCGCCTTAAAAATCAGTGTGGTTGTCAATGCGTAGAGCCACAGAGAGAGGCAAGATTTTTAATGAATATTTCTCATCAGTTTTTATTATGGAGAAAATGATGGAAGCTAAAGAAATGAGGGAAATGAGTGACTATGCTTTGGACCATATATGAAGTACCAGGGAGGAGGTACGAACTGCCTTAAATCTCCAGGGCCTGACTGAGTGCATCCTTAGTCCTTATGGGAAGCTGGGGAAGGAATCGTGGAGGCCCTTGCAGAGATATTTACTTCATCTTTAGCAACAGGTGAAGTTCCAGAAGACTGGAGGGTAGCTAATGTTCTATCGTTATTTAAGAAAGGCAGCAAAGATAAGCCAGGGAACTACAGGCCAGTGAGTCTGACATCAGTGGTGGGTAAGTTACTAGAGGGGATTCTAAGGGACAGGATCTACGAACATTTGGATAGGCAAGGTCCAATTAGGAATAGTCAGCATGGCTTTGTCCGTGAGAAATAACGTCTGACAAATCTCTCTGTTTTTCGAAGAGGTAACCAAGAGGAGAAATGAGGGTAGGACAGTGTAAGTTGTCTATCTGGACTTTAGCAGGCCTTTTAGAAGGTCCTGCATGGCAGGCTATTCTGGAAAGTTAGATCGTATGCGATCCAGGGACAGATAGCTAATTGGATTCATAATTGGCTTGGTGGAAGGAAGCAAAGAGTGACAGTCAAAAGTTGTTTCTCGCATTGGAGGCCTGCGATAAGAGGTGTACCACAGGGTCGCTGCTGGGACCTTTGCTGTTCATTATATAAACGATTTGGATGTGAATGTACAAGGCATGGTTAGTAAGTTTGCGGATGATACCAAAATAGGTGGTATCATAGACAGTGAAGAAGGTTATCAAAAATTACAGGAGGATCTTGATCAGCTAGGTAAGTGGGCCAAAGATTGGCAAATGGCTCTCAATTTGGATAAGTGCAAAGCATTGCATTTTGGGAAGTCAAACCAGGGCAGGACTTGTACAGTGAATGGTCGGACCCTGGGGAATGTTGTAGAACAGAGGGACCAAGGAGTACAAGTACAAAATTCGCTGAAAGCGGCGTCACAGGTAGACAAGGTGATAAAGGCTGGCTTTCATTATTTAAGGCACTGAGCAAAGGAGTTGGGACACTATGTAGCAGTTGTACAAGACGTTGGTAAGACAGCACTTGGAGTACTGTGTACAGTTTTGGTTGCCCTGTTATAGGAAAGACATCGCTAAATTGGAAAGAGTGCAGAGAAGATTTATGAGGATACAGCCAGGACTCAAGTGCCTGACTTAGAGCGAGAGGTTGAGCAGGCGAAGACTTTATTACTTGGAACATAGGAGATTGAGGGGGTGTATAAAATCATGAGTGTATGGATAGGCTGAATGTACAAAGTCTTTTTCCCAAGGAAGGGGAACTAAAGTCCAGAGGGCATAGATTTAAGGTGAGGGGCAATTCCTTCAAGCAGAGGGTGGTGCATATATGGAATGAGCTGGCAGAAAAAGTGGTTGAGGCAGTAACAACAGCAACATTCAAATGACATTTGGATAATTGCATGGACAGGAGGAGCTTAGAGGGATATGTGCCAAATGCGGGCAAGTGAGACTGGCTTGGTGGGCACCATGGTCAGGATGGATGAGTTGGGCCGAAGGGCCTGTTTCCCTGCTATATTACTTTACGACTCTAAGATATTCACCAGGATGTTGCCTGAATGGAGTGTATTAGCTCAAAGGAGCGATTGGATAAACTTCAATTGTTTTCTTTTGGAGTATCAGAGGACGAGGAGCAACGCAAGTGGATAAGGTGGCAAAGAGGGCATATGGCATGCTTGCCTTCCTTGGTTAGGGCATTGAGTACAAGAGTAAGGAAGTCATGTTGCAGCTTTAAAAAACTTTGGCTAGGTCACACTTGGAGTATTATTTACCATTCTGGTTGGCCCTTTACAGGGAGGATGTGGTGGCTTTGAAAAGAGTACAGAAGAGGTTTACCAGGATGCTGCCTGGATTAGACATTATGAGCTATAAGGAGAGGTTGGACAAACTTTGGTTGTCTTCTCTGGAGCATCGGAGGCTGAAGAGAGACCTGATGGAAGTTTATTTTTACTTTTTGATGGAAGTTTATTTAAAATTCAATTACAAAATTATGAGATGCATAAATAGGATAGACAGTCAAAATCTTTTTCCCAAGGTAGAAATGTCATATACAAAAGGACATGTGGGGTGGTGGGGGAGTTCAAAGGAGATGTGTAGGTCCTCCCCCCTCCCCAAACACAGAGAGTGGTCAGTGCCTGGAACAGGCTGCCAGGGATAGTGGTGGAAGCAGATACATTAATGGCTATAAGAGACTTTTAGATGAACACATGAATATTGAGGGAATGGAGGGATATGGATCATGAGCAGGCAGAAGAGATTTAGTTTAATTTGGCGTTGTGTTTGGTACAGACATCATGGGCCGAAGGGCTGTGCTGTGCTATGCTATTCTATCTTCTAAAACTTTGGTTACACCATATTCGGAGTGTTGTGTGCAATTCTGGTCACCAAACTATAGGAAGGAAGTGGAGACTTTGGAAAAGGTGCCAAAGAGGTCACCAGGATGTTGCCAAATTGGAGTGTACTACCTCTAAGGAGAGGTTGGACAAACTTGGAATGGTTTTGCTTTGGAGCGTTAGAGGCCGTGGAGCAAGCTGATAGAAGTATATAAAATTATGAGAGGCACAGATAGAATAGATAGTCAGAGTCCCTCTACCAGGAGAGTAATGTCAAATACCAGAGAGCATAGCTTTGAGTCGAGAGTGAGAAAGTTTAAAAGTAGATATACGAGGCAAGTGTTTTTGTGTGTGTGTGTTTTTTTTTACAGAGAGTGGCAGGTACCTGGAAAGCACTGCCAAGGGGAAGTGGTGGAAGCAGATAAGATGGCAACATTTCAGCAGCATTTAGACAGACACATGAACAAGCAGATCAAATGCAGCCAGTTGGGATTAGTTTCATTTGGCATTATTGTCGGCACAGATATGGTGGACCAAACAACCTGTTCCTGTGCTGTACTTTTTAATGTTTCTGTTTCCTAAAATTAGAATCAGATTTATTATCACTGACAAATGTCATGAAATTTGTTGTTTTGCGGCAGCAGTACAGTGCAAGACAAAGACATAAAAATTACTGTAAGTTACAAAAATAAATAAATAGTGCAAAAGGGAAATAATGAGGTAGTGTTCATGGATCGTTTAGAAATCTGATGGCGGAGGGGAAAAAGCTGTTCCTGAAATGATAAGTGAGAGTCTTCAGGCCCCTATACCTCCTCCCTGATGATAGTAACGTGAAGCGGGCACGTCCTGGATGGCGAGGGTCCTTAATGATGGATCCTGATCATTCCCATTCAGACTAAGATTTGACACCTGCACATTTGAAGTGAGTACAACTGTTGAGTATTCAATGCTCCGGGGGAGGGAGGGAGAGAAAGAGATGGGGGAGAGAGAGATAGCGATATCATTCATGCATATTGTTGCATGTTGGGTCAATTTGTATTTCATTATCAATCCTATTTAGAAATTAGAATCATTTATATTGATCAAGTCCAATAGTAGCTTATAAATGTTTGAGCAGAGTTTAAAAAAAAATGCAGTGTTTACCCCTCAGCATGTGTACTAGATTAATTTAAATTTATAATTTATGCTCACTGTTGAAATAAAACATGACTGTTCCATTTAGGCACGTACACCTTTTGTTCCAAGTACAAACACTAGTGTGAAACGTGGATTTTACCATTCTACATTTTCACCATGAGGGAAAAAAATCAGTTAAACTTACTGTTGATACCCAGCAAGATCAAATGAAGCAAAAACCAGGATTTTTGGTGAATCTCTTTTACTTTGCTCTTGTTTTTTTACACTCTCAGATTCTGAAGATTAGCAACTTTTTAATCCTGCAACCATTCATTTATTTTCCTCTCAAACTGCAGCCTTGAACAAAGTGAAGGAATTCAGCAATCACAAAACTCAACAAAAAAAAATACAAAATCTGAAATCAAACAGAAAATGCTAGAAATAAGGCTGCATCTATGGGAAGTGAAATGGCTAATTTTTCAGGTCAAAGTCCCTTCATCTCAATGCTGCATATCCAGCCTTTTGATTTTATTTCAGATTTCCAGCATCTGCAGCATTTTTTTTAAATATTTTCACAAAAACAAAATAACCCCAGAAGGCAGGACAATCCTCTGAGCAAACTGTGGTCTTAGTTGATCGGTACAGCCCATTCTCACAAGGTCAGTCTTAGAATTCCCTCAGGAGCTGTTAGAAATGGCACCATTTAGTTGTACTTCCTATCATTTGAACATGAAAATATGTATGGAGAATTCTGAACTCCAGACTGTCAGGTTGGAAAATGCAACAAACAGCAGAAAATTTCAATGTCAATATTTTGTGGAACTATGCACTTTTTAGTATTATTTTGAAGAATAGTCTTAATTCTCAAATTGCACCCACAACCATTACTTCAAATTACCCATGAACAGCTCAAAATACTTCTGTGGACAAACACCACAGCTGCTTCGGTGGCTCTTTCTTGTGACCTTGTCCCTTCCCCACCAACCCCAGCAAAGGAAGTGAGAACTTCACACATTTGTTGGCATTTAGCTGAATTTGCGTACTGTCAGGAGTAAAATTCCAGAGACATATTATATATTTGCCATTTATCCAAGTGACGTATTTTAACATGCCTGGCTAAGATATTCGTTGCTGCAAATTTATAGCAGGAAAATTATCAGATAGTAGCTCGTTGTGAACTATGCAGTGAATCTGGCAGTAGCATCTCATCACTGTTTCACAACCAACCTCTTTCATAACAAAGAACTCTACCCTTCAAAGATAACATTTATCATTTTAAAGTTGTATATACTATGCAAAGCCATATTTGAACAAGCCTCAAAGATGCTCACTTTTATGCTCTTCCTTGCCCAAACAGATGCCAGTGTTGTGCCAAGTAGGCAGCAACGGTCACAGGCAAACTAAATCAAGGATGCAGTTGCAGAGAGAAGTACAGAGGCCCAGGTTTTGAAGCTTGGTCGTTCCCTCAGTACTAATATAAAGCTTCAAAACCTGGGCCTCTCTACCTCCCTCTGCAACTGGATCCTCAACTTCCTTATTGGAAGACCACAGTCAGTACAAATCGGTAATAACATTTCCTCCTCACTGACTATCAACACAGGCGCACCTCAAGGATGCATGCTTAGCCCACTGCTCTGCTCTCTCTACACTCATGACTATGTGGCTAAGCACGGCTCAAACACCATCTGCAAATTCACTGATGACACCAGTGTTGTTGGTAAAATCTCAGATGGCAATGAGGAGGCTTACAGGAGTGAAAGAGAGATCAGCTGGTTGAGTGGTGTTGCAACAAACTTGCACTCAGCGTCAGTGAGACCAAGAAACTGACGGGACTTCAGGAAAGGGAAGTCAGGAGAACACACACTAGTCCTCAGTGAGGGGTCAGTGGTGGGAAGGGTGTGCAGCTTCAAGTTCCTGGGCGTTGACATCTCAGAGGATCTATCCTGGGCCCAGCACATTAATGCAATCACAAAGGCAGCACGCCAGCGGTTCTACTTTATTAGGAGTTTGAGAAGATCTGGTATGTCACCAAAGAATCTTACAAATTTCTATATATGTGCAGTGGAGAGCATTCTGACTAGCTGCATCACAGCCTGGAACAGAGGCTCCAATGCACAGGATCGCAAGAGGCTGCAGAGCATTATAGACTCAGCCAGCTCTATCATGGGTACAACCCTCCCCACCATCGAGGACATCCTCAAAAGGTGGTGCCTCAAGAAGATGGCATCATTAAGGACCCTTACCATATGGGACATGCCCTCTTCTCATTATTCCCATTGGGAGGGTGGTACAGGAGCCTGAATACCCATATTCAATGATTCAGGAACAGCTTCTTCCCCTCCGCCATCAGATTTCTGAACAATCCACGAACCCATGAACACTACATCATTATTACTTTTTTTTAAACACTATTTATTCTTGTAATTTTAAATATTTATGTCTTTGCATTGTACTGCTGCCGCAGAATAACAAACTTCACGTCATATGTCAGTGACAATAAATCTGATTCTGAATCAGACTGGATCAAAGTTAATCACGTGTGCTGTTTCAAAAATAAAAACCAGCAGTTCACAACTTAAACAGTAGGAAGTCTAGGACTTCAGTGTGTGCACTATCGAATGTCAAGCTTCCAGACTTGCTGACAGATTTGGAATGTCACATTTGTCAATTCACTCTGCTACTAGACACATTTTGGGAGGATGGATGGCAGAGGAAATCAAAAATAAACTGCATTTCAGATCCTTCAGCAAGTGAAGATCACCACGGAATCTGAGACCACAAAGATATAAATGCGGATGGGAGGGGATGGTAATATTACTATTGCGTAAACTGCTTTGCATTAGCTAAAATTTTTAATCTTTTGCAAGAGATTCTTTGTTTTAATTTTTTGAAAACTTTTTAAAGTACATCTTTTTAAATGAATTATTCACAGTTTATTCATTTTCACCCCAAATATTGCAAGTCAGAGACACAGACAGAGAGAGACTAAAAAAAAATTCTTTCAGGTTTTATGACCAGTTTTACACACTGCCAAAGGTTTTGAAGCACTTCAGGGCTGAGTCTTCTTACCACATCACTGGAAGGACCACTGCCACAAAGATGGCATTGAGAATCATAATTTCTCACTTTTCACGCACTTATTTACCTTACTATCTCTCACATACTCATCAACTAACCCAATTCTCCTGCTGACCACCCCCCCCCCCCACCCCCGACAATAGGGGCCATTTATTTACAAATAATGGTGCTTTAGGATTTGTGAGGAAATTGGGCCATCCAGGGGAAATCCAGATGGTCACAGGAATGTGCAAACTCTCGGATGTTTAAGACCATTGAGACTGGCCCTTCATGATTTAACTGGAGACGTGGGGGGGATAATGTATCAAGCAAGCAAGGTCTGGCCGTATCTGGAAGTCCATGGATTCTGAATCTGATCCTGGAATACAGCAGAGAAGCTGGGTATTCACCCACTTAAACCAAAGATAGCTCTTTAAAAGAGCTGTCCAAATGAGATTCAGAGGCCAGGAATTTCCCCATGACTGTGAAAATTTGTTTTCAAGTGAGGCTTTACACACCTAAATGAAAAAAAACATTTCTTTCCTCCTGATGTTCATTTGCCAGTTATTTTTAGATCATGACCTACGGGGGTCATGATTACCAGGGGAAACAGTTAATATTCCCCCCCCCCCCCAACGTAATCCAAGATCCTCAATTTTGATCAATTAAGTGTCCCTAAATGAAGGTGAAAAATCCCAAGCTTTTCAAACTTCTCCACAAACCCAACTCTTCATCCTTGGGACAAACCCAGAAAATGGTATCTTCATCCTCTCCTGGTCTTTGATATTCTTCCAGAGTCATTTACAAAATTTGACATTATATTCCAGCTGAGGTCAAACACATAATCAGCTGTTTTGTATTCAATTCCAAAAGCTTTATCAACCTGCACTGTCATCTTCAAAGATTACTTCAAGGTCCATGTGCTCATAAACCCCATGCCCTAAAAGTAGTCTCATTTAGATCATACTGTCCCTCCGTGTCTCTACCGAAGTACATTATTTCATAGCCATTTCTCCAGAAGGCTTTTGCCTGGAGTCATAGTCATACAACACAGAAAGAGGCCGTTCGGTCCACCATTCTCATGCCAACAATCAAATGCCTACCAATACTAATAGCATTTTCCAGCCCTTAGTCTATAGCTTTGGATGTGCTGACAGATACGTACCTGCCTCCATCATCCCCTCATCTTGCTGAATTCTCCTCCTATCCTATTTCTCTATTTACTATGTTGCCTTTTTTGTATTATTGCTAATTTCAGAACTACTTCTTATACCCAAGGCCAGATGATTCTGTGCTTCCTGTAATATAAGCAACAGTGGGGTCACACTTTTTAATATTATATGCCTTTATAAATTTGTCATCTTTTACTTTATCAAATGTTTACTTTCATCTTTGACTCTGAGAGACCCATCAACTCTGTTAGGTCACCAAATCACGCAATCAAGTTTGTCAGATATAGTTCAGCTTTAAATGTGTTGGTTATCCCTTCTATACCATACTTCTCCAAGTGAGAATTAATTTCATCCATAATCTTAGATGAACTGGACAGGGATATAACTCAGTGATCATCCAATTCTCTACCACCAATTCCATACACAAAAATCCACAAATTTTGTCAAGAGATCTGAAGTACACAATCTCTGCCCCTGAACAACCCTACTGAAGCTTTTCATGAAAGGAACCAAAGCTATAATTGCATCAGTAACATAACTCACACAACCCAGGATAGATTCTGATTTGTCAACTCTTTACTCTGCAGTTCAGGTTGCTGCAATTGGTCCCTCGGCCCATGGGTATATGCAGGTAATGGGGAAAGGTGAACAAAGAGAAGAAAAATCTGATGCTAATGTTCGCACTTCCACTGTAACCCTGTAACCAGTGAATCTAAATAGAATTATCACGACAATGAGAGATTTGGTCTTGATACCCTTAAACTGCCCCCCAATAACCTTATGTTACATCCTACAATTGAGTAAGAGCAAATTGTGACATTTTATAGTGAATACCATCTCGAGAAACTTCAAAAGAGGAAAGAAAGAAAAATATGTCATCAATCTAAACAATTAAAAATTTTGGCAATTTTTACTGAATCAGTCAGTATCTGGGAAGAGAATACTTTATGTTGATAATCTTTCATCAAAACCATTTAACATTTTTTTATCTGTTCTGATAAACAGGTTTTAAGATACAAAGTAAAGCAAGAGGGAAGATTTGGACGGGGGGAGCGTTTAGACAAGGGTGGAAGGCAAGAAAGGTTAACTTGCAAAAAAGGGACTCTGAAGCAAAGTGAAAGCAGGTAGTCATAGGACACAAGGAACAGAGTCTTGAAGAGTCCTAAACAAGAGAAGCAGAAGCCTTATCTGAAACAGCTGAAAAACAGCATCCTTGATGCTGCAATTGTAAATAAACACAGAAAAAGTTAAACATCCTCATTATCTGAAATCCCAGAATTTGAATGTCTAATCAAGCAGCAATTTTTTAAAAAATAATTGTTGTTTCTCATCTCCAAAGCCATGCAGCAGCATTTCTGGTCAGACCCCACCAATGAATTTGGTCACAAGCTCCCCATCCACAGTGTCAACTACGGCTTGGTCCATACCACAAATAGAACATAAAACATAGAACACTACAGCACAGTACAGGCCCTTCAGCCCACAGCGTTATGCCAACATTTTATCCTGCTCTAAGATCTATCTAACCCTTCCCTCCCACATAGCCCCCATTTTTCTATCATTCATGTGTCTACCTAAGAGTCTCTTAAATGTCCCTAATGTATCTGCCCCCACAACCTCTGCTGGCAATGTGTTCCAAGCACCGACCACTGTGTAAAAAAAAGTACCCCTGAATTCCACCTTATACCTTCCTCCAATCGCCTTAAAATTATGTCCCCCCGCGTTAGCCAAGTCTCTGACTGTCCACTAGATCTATGTCTCTTATCATCTTGTACACCTCTCATCCTCCCTCTCTCCAAAGACAAAAGCCCTAGCTTGCTCAACCTATCCTCATAAGACATGCTCTCCAATCCAAGCAACATCCTGGTAAATCTCCTCCGCACCCTCCCTAAAACTTCCACATCCTTTCTATAATGAGGCGACCAGAACTGAACACAATCCTCCAAGTGTGGCCTGACCAGAGTTCCAGAGAGCTGCAACATCACCTTGCAACTCTTGAACTCAATACCCCGACTAATGAAGGCCAACACACCATACACCTTCTTAACAACCCTATCAACCTGTGTGGCAACCTTGAGGGACGTGGACTCCAAGATCCCCCTGTTCCTCCACACTTCTAAGAGTCCTGCCTTTAACCTTGTATTCTGCCTTCAAATTCGATCTCCCGAAATGTATCACATCACATTTATCTGGGTTGAACTCCATCTGCCACTTCTCAGCCCAGCTCTGCATTCTATCAATGTCCTGTTGTAATCTACAGCAACCTTCTGCACTATCCATACCACCACCAACCTTTGTATCATCAACAAACTGACTAACACACCCTTCCACATCCTTATCCAAGTCATTTATAAAAATCACAAAGAGCAGGCGTCCCAGAACAGATCCCTGTGGAACACCACTGGTCACCGATCTCCAGGCAGAATACGCTCCATCTACCACCACCCTCTATGGGCAAGCCAATTCTGAATCCACACAGCCAAGTTTCCCTGGATTCCATGTCTCCTGACTTTCTGACTAAACCTTCCAAGAAGAACCTTATCAAACGCCTTACTAAAATCCATGTACACCACATCCACTGCTCTACCTTCATCAATGTGCTTTGTCACATCCTCAAAGAATTCAATCAGGCTCACGAGGGACGATCTGCCCCTCACAAAGCCATGCTGACTATCCCTAATCAGCCTATGCTTCTCTAGTTGCCCATAAATCCTGTCTCTAAGAATCTTCTCCAGTAATTTGCCCACCACTGAAGTAAGACTCACTGGTCTGAAATTCCAGGGTTATCCCTACTCCCTTTCTTAAACAAAGGAACAACATTTGCCAACAACAAATGAAAGCTGAGTTATCAAGAACCATGGTTCCAAACCCGGAGTGTGCAAGTCCCTTAGGGGAAAACAATGCATATGACAGTATCCATGAGACCCAAAAAGTATTCTAGTGAAAAAAAAGTTATTTAAAACTGAAACTAAAATTACAAAGTTTATTTGGCAAACAAGCTGCTCCTATCTTAGGGCTGCAAGACATCCCAGGGAATTCCTAAATCAGCCGCATCTCATCAAAAGGAATGACACCTCATATCTTCAAACATTTATGAGTAGGCGGGGATATTTTACTAATGAACAAGGGGCCTTACCCACTCCAGAAATAGTTATGGGCATAGTAGATCAAATCCAGGCAAGCAAGCAGAGTCCATGTCAAGGAAGGAGTCAATGACTGATGCTGGGTGCCAGTTTTCCATCATTGGCATCATCTGTCCAAGATGCCCAGCAAGTGTTGAGATAATTGCAATGTGCTACTTGGATGATGAGATGCTGCTGTTCCTCAAGTTTACATTAGCTTTCACTGGAGCAATGCAGGAGATTACAGAGAGATTCCAGAGTGGGTGTGGAACATAGCTTAGGATCATGTTTGAAAAACGAATAAAAACACTTTGCAAACCAGTCCCCCAAGCTGCATTTGGTCTCCCCTATTTTGTGGCGATCACGTGAGCAATTAATGTAGTGCACTGAATCAAAGGAAGTACAATTATGTCCATGCTTCAAGTGATGCCTTGAATGATTGGAAAGGAGATCTTAAAAAAAGGGACAGGAGTTACATATTCCGCAGTTCACAGGAAAGCAAGTGTACATTTAAATCTACAGAATCAGGAGAGTGCTGGTTCAAAACCCACACCAGACAGTTGAACAGAAGAAGCTCGACTGGCAGCAATACAGAACATGAGTGTTGCGGGAATACAGAAGAAAATGAAAAATAGGAGTCAGAGCAGTCCACTCATCCCCCCCAAGCTCATTCCATTTTTCAATTTGATCATGTCCCATAGCCTCAATACCTCAACCTTTCAAAAATTTGCTTTGAGAGGTTGGTCATGGCACGCATCAACTCCAGCCTACCAGACAATCTGGACCCACTGCAATTCGCCTATCACCGAAACAGGTCTACAGCGGATGCCATCTCCCTGGCCCTTCACTCAGCTCTGGAGCATCTGGACAGTAAAGGCACTTACGTTAGACTATCGTTCACTGACTACAGCTCTGCCTTCAATACAATAATACCAAGCAAGCTCGTCACCAGACTCCGAGACCTAGGACTCAACACCTCCCTCTGTAACTGAATCCTTGACTTTCTAACAAACAGACCGCAATCAGTGAGGATAGGCAGCATTCCTCCGGCACGATTATTCTCAACACTGGTGCACCTCAAGGCTGCGTCCTCAGCCCTCTAGTCCCTATATACTCATGACTGTGTGGCCAGATTCTGCTCTAACTCCATCTACAAGTTTGCAGATGATACGACCGTTGTAGGCCGTATCTCAAACAGTGATGAGTCGGAGTACAGGAAGGAGACAGAGAGCTTAGTGGAATGGTGTCATGACAACAACCTTTCCCTCAATGTCAACAAAACTAAAGAGCTGGTCATTGACTTCAGGAAAGGTGGCGGTGTACATGCACCTGTCTACATCAATGGTGCTGAGGTCGAGAGGGTTGACAGCTTCAAGTTCCTGGGAGTGAACATCACCAACAACCTGTCCTGGACAAACCACGTGGATGCCACGGCCAAGAAAGCTCACCAGCGCCTCTACTTCCTCAGGAGGCTAAAGAAATTGGGTTTGTCCCCTTTGACTCTCACCAACTTTTACCACTGCACCACAGAAAGCATCCTATCTGGATGTATCATGGCTTGGTATGGCAACCGCTCTGCCCAAGACCACAAGTAGCTGCAGAGAGTTGTGGACACAGCCCAGTGCATTACGGACACCAGCCTCCCCTCCTTGGACTCTGTCTTTACCTCTTGTCTTGGTGTAGCAGCCAGCATAATCAAAGACCCTACCCACCCGAGACATTCTCTCTTCTCTCCTCTTCCATCGGGTAGAAGATACAGGAGCCTGAGGGCACATACCACCAGACTTAAGGACAGCTTCTACCCCACAGTGATAAGACTATTGAACAGTTCCCTTATACAATGAGATGGACTATGACCTATGACCTCATGACCTCACGATCTACCTTGTTGTGACCTTGCACCTTATTGCATTGCACGTTCTCTGTAGCTGTGACACTTTACTCTGTACAAATATTATGTTTTTATTAAACCTGTACTACATCTATGCACTCTGTACTAACTTAATGTAACTGCACTGTGTAATGAATTGACCTGTAAGATCAGTTTGTAAGACAAGTTTTTCACTGTACCTCGGTACAAGTGACAATAATAAACCAATACCAATAAAAGACCTTCAATGACACTGCTTCAACAACCCTCCAGGATAGAAAATTTCAGAGACTTACTGGATTCTGCGAGAATAAAGGGAATTTTGCCATCTTTCAGGAGAGAATGTGGGAGAATTAAAAATGGAATTAATGCAAAATTAGTGTAAATAGGTGCTTGATGGTCAGCACAGACTCAGTGGGCCGAAGGGCCTGTTTTGGTGCTATATGACTTTTATGAGAGGCATTAAACCAAGACATGGTCTTCTCTCTCTGGTGGGCATAAAGAGTTTCAAGAGGAAAGGCAAGGGATTATCTTGTCAATATTTGTTGGGCAGCAGCGATGCAGTAGCTGATGTTGCTGCCACACAGCTCCAGGGACTTGGGTTCAATCCTTACCTCAAGTGTTGTCTGTGTGGAATTTACATGTTCTCTCCACAACTCCATCAGTTTCCATGATGTTTACTAGTTTGCTCCCACGTCCCAAAGACTTGCTGATAGGTTAAATTGGCTATGTAAATTATCCTCCAGTGCAGGCAAAAAGCAAAAGAATTAATGAGTTTCTAGGCATATGAGAAAGAATAAGTTACAGGAGAATAAGGAGAGAGAAATGGGACTGATGAGATTGCTGCGCTGAGAGTCAGCATGGATGGGATGTTCAGCCAAGGCATGCTTCAGTTACAGGTGCATAAGTAGATTTGCTGTTTTTTTTGCCCCCAAGGACTCCAGTAATATTACTGCATTATCTGCTAAAACCATTTGAAGATTTGTTTCTAGTCAGCATTGGACAAAAGTATGGCATGCCTGCTTCCTTTTATTCTTTCAATTGCTCCAACTAAACAAATGTGACTGAAGGCACAGCAACTACCAGATAATCAGATACAAAAAGAGCTGAATAAAGAGTTGCCAAACTTTGCTGCTCCACGTAAGAGCAGATAATCTCTTAATGAGGTAGGCCCTCAATGGAAAACAAATTATGGCTTGGATATCTTTAGACTGAAAAAAAATGAAAACAATGAGAAGAAAAACTTTCAATTGAAGGAAACAAAAACCTTCAAAAACAGCAGATGAAATAGAGTTCCTGAACTCAGAATGTACAAGCAGATGTGGTCACTAATATTTCAAACTTCAATGGGATCAGGTAAACAGCTGCTCAAAGCTGGTCTGAACAGTTAATTGCTGCCACCAGGACCAACAGATAAACTTGCTCATATGACTACCAAAGGAAAAAAAATGCTCAATTAAATTAGAAGAAAATTATTTAGTTCAATACTGGCTGCTGAAAATAAATATAATTTTCTGAAATAACTCCCTTATGTCCAGACATTGCATGTTAATCTTAAATACAGTGAGCTCAACTACTCTATTAAATACATACCTATTTCCTTTCTCCTGTTCAGCTATACTTCAGAAACTTCTCAAATTGACTGACTGCAAAACTAAGTTTGACAATTCAGTGAAATGGAGTCTGTTTTAATAGACACACAATGTAGGTAAAAAGAGATGCAATGGAATACAATAGTATAAATATTGCACAATTCATACTTTAATGATTAGAAATGGAAGCCTCAGGCAAAAATGATGGATTTTTTTTTGAAAAGCCTGAAAACAAGAGTAACTGAAATAAGCAGCATTTTGCCAAGCAAACACTGTACTGTCCATTTCCAAGTATTGTTGAGTGTATTTCTTTATTAAGATCTAGTTGTACGACCGTTTCAAATCACAAACATATTTAATATCTCTGCAAAATAACCTTTACTTCTGCTACTGTTTGAAATGTGAAGGTTTGAATGTGATGGATACCACTTCTCCCTTCCTTGGGAAAAATAAACTGTATTATTAATTTCTACTTCATATGGGATAAAGAAGCAATATGCTTGTACCAAAACTAAATTAGTTCAAAACAAGTAAATGTTTCTGTTGAGAATTTCTCCAGTTTGGCCAAAACAATAGTAAAAGGAAAAATATGGACACCTCAATGGCATGCAAATTTTTCACAAGTATCAAAATGTCAAACCATATACTTGGAATTCATGTTACAAAGGTCCACCTGTGGAGGTCAGGGTGGACAATGCAGAGAATAGAAAGAGTGCAAGAATTCTGAATTTATTAAACACTACAAACAAGAAATGCACTTTTTTTTGTGGGATAGGTCAAACCAATCACTTCCGAGGGCCATTTGCACAAACACTGCACTCCAGAACCTAAAACCATTGGTGCTTTCATTTGGACCACTGGGAAATTTGGGTATTGAACCCGCATCAATTTTGACCAGCCTGCAACAGGTTCAGCAATTCCATTGACTTGCAATTTTTTTTCAAATGAAGTCAAAGTGCAATGCTAACTTTAATGTATAAGAATACATTTTATAATTGCTTAATAGTTTGAATAAATTTCACTAATTTTTCAATACTGTAATGTCTCTTCATATCTCCAATATTTACAAGTCATTTGGCAGTTTTGACAGCCTTTAAGTTTGTATGTTTAACATGCTATTAAATTAAATTCTAGAGGTGTTGTTGCATTTTTGGTAGGAGGTTCTTTGCTCCATTGTACCTCACAAACCAAGAACCAGCTTCAGTCGCTGAGTTGACACCACAGGTAAATGCACGATGGTGTGCAGCTCATGAAAGTGTGAAGCTGTGCACTTCAGTAGGAGGAATCAAAAGGCAAGCTATTATCTAAAAGAGAGATTATAATTAAGTACAGTACAGAGGGATCTAAGTGGCATTCTTATGTATGAAACACAAATTACCATGCAGTTGCAGCAAATATTTATAGGAAGGCAAATGGGATATTGGCCTTTACTACAAGCCAGCTGGAGTTTACAAATAAAGAAATATTGTTACAATTGTACAGGATGTTGGTGAGGCTAGAACCAGGAGTAATTGTAGAGATATGGTCATCTTCTTTAAGAAAAACATTGGAGGCCATCCATAGTGTTCAGTAATTTAACTCCCGGGAAGGTAGGACTGCCCTATCATGAACAGTTAAACAAGTTTGATCTGTATTCTTATGAGTTTAGAAGAATGAGGGGTGATCTTACTAAATCACATGAATCCTAAGGGGACATGACAGTATTCAGAAGTTTCAACTAGTGGGAGACAGAGATACAACATAAGGGCACAATCATTTAAAATTGACCTGTGGAGATGGACTCCTAACTTAGTATTTAAAAAGTCACCAAATGGTCTGTGAGCAAACAGCAAGAGGGTTGAAGAACTTTCAATTGCATGAAGGACCTAAAGCCTGCCTGACCACAGAACACTACAGCACAGCACAGGCCCTTTGGTCCACAATGTTGTGCCAACATTTTATCCTGCTTTAAGATCTATCTACCCTTCCCTCCCACATACTCCTCCATTTCTTTATCATTCTTGTGGCTATATAAGGGTCTCTTAAATGTCCCTCATGTATCTGCCCCCAACAACCTCTGCTGGCAATGTGTTCCAAGCACCCACCACTGTGTAAAAAAAACATACCCTTGACATCCACCTTATAACTTCCTCCAATCACCTTAAAATTATGTCCCCTCGTGTTAGCCATTGTCGCACTGGGAAAAAGTCTCTGACTGTCCACTTGATCTATGCCTCTTATCATCTTGTACACCTCTATCAAGTCACCTCTCATCCTCCTCTCCAAAGAGAAAAGCCCTAGCTCGCTCAACCTATCCTCATAAGACCATGCTCTCCAATCCAGGCAACATCCCGGTAAATCTCCTCTGCACCCGCTCTAAAAGTTTCCACATCCTTTCTATAATGAGGCAACCAGAACTGAACACAATACTCCAAGTGTGGCCTGACCAGAGTTCTATAGAGCTGCAAAATCACCTCATGGCTCTTGAACTCAATACCCCAACCAATGAAGGCCAACACACCATACGACTTCTTAACAACCCTATCAACCTGTGTGGCAACCTTGAGGGATCTATGGACAGGGACCCCAAGATCCCTCTGTTCCTCCACACTGCTAAGAGCTCTGCCATTAACCTTGTAATGCAGCTGTAAGTTCCAGCTGTAAGACAGCTGTAAATTCCTCCAAAAAAATAAATTAACCTATATTTCACAGCATTGACGACTTTCTTGTGCACAAATTTGTTGTGCATCCAATGATATTGCAATGTTGCAAACTCTGCTTCATAGAGCAATTTACACTGAAGTAATTTTCACAAGTCCAGGGAAACAAATAGTGCTTATAGACAAGTTTTCTGTTAATCAATTGAAGGACAATCTCATTTGTCCACTGAGCTGGCCTCACAGTCCAGATCATTCAAACAGTACTAGACCACACTATCTTATCAAACTATGTTAACAATGAAAAGAATCATTTTAGTAAACAGAAATTACAGAGAAAAATTGAAAACTCAGCTGACTGTGCCATACAAACCAAGGGCTTCTCAATTTACTGAAGGGACTGTACAGTGTCCTCTGGAAAAGTAAGAAGTGGAGGGGTCTGCTTGCTAATCAACTCCTTGTGGTGCTCAGATGTGACAGTCCTGATGAGTTCCTACTCACCAGACTTGGAATATCTAATGGTGAATTGTTGCCCATGCTACCTGCTACGGAAATTCACTTTGACTATCCCGATGGCTGTCTATATCCCATTCCAGGTGTACATGAAGCCTACACTCGATGAGCAATACTCCACTATCAACAGCCTTGAAACAGTATACCCCAAGGCCCTGTTCATCATAGCCGGCCAACTTCAACAGTGCCCAATCACTTCAAGAGTGTCTCCTGTCCAGGGACCCAAACACACTTGATCATTGCTCACAACCATCAAAGATGCCCGCACTTTGGTAAATCAGATCATCAAGCTGTGCTCCTTTGCCCTGCATACAAACAGAAACTGAAACGTGAGGAACCAGTACAGAAAGTCGTACAGTGCTGGTCTGAGGAAATAGATGAGCTTCTATGCGACTGCTTGAAGTCAGTAGACTGGTCCATATTCAAGGACTCGGCAGTCAATCTAAATGAGCCATCACAGACTTCATCAGCAAGGGTGTAGAGGAATCCAGGTGTTCCCCAACCGGAAGCCATGAATGAGCCAAGAGACCCATTCCCTACTTAAGTCCAGATCTGCCGCCTTCAAATCGTGACACCCTGACCTTTTCCAGGAAATTCCATAAAGCTATCAGGGATGCCAAGAGACAATACCAGTCCAAAATAGAGTCCCAGACCAGCCGTTAGTTTTGGCAAGGCTTGCATGCTATAAGGGTCTACAAAATGAAGTTGTGTAGCATCACTGACAACATGCATCCCTCCCCAATGAGCTCAATGCATTCTATGCTTGTTTTGAACAGAAGGGCAATGAAATTACACCACCCACCCTGACAGCCTCCAAAGCACTCGTACTCACAGTCACTATTACAAACGTCAGATCAATCTTCTTGAGAGTGAACCTATGGAAAACATCTGGCCTAGATGGAGTCCCCAGCTCTCTACTCAGATCCTGCGCAGATCAGCTGGCAGAAGTATTTGCAGACATTTTTAACCTCTCCCTACTCCAATCTGGGGTTTGCACCTGATTTAAGATGACCATCGTCATCCTGGTGCCAAAGAAAAATGAAGTAATGAATGAGCCTTAAATGACTACTGCCTCGTGGCTGTCACATACACCATCACAAAGTGCTGTGAAAAACTGGTCATGGCACATGTCAACTCCAGTCTCCCAAGCAACCTCAACCCACCGCAATTCACCTACCACCGAAACAGATCTATGGCAGACATCATCTCCCTGGCATTATACTCTTCTCTGGAGCATATGGATAATAAAAACGCCTACATCAGACTCCTATTTATTGACTACAGCTCTGCCTTCAATACTATAATTCCAAACAAACTCATCTCCGAACTCCTAGACCTGGGACACAGCACCTCCCTCTGCAACTGGATCCTTGACAGACCACAATCAGTACGGATGGGCAGCAACACCTCCACCACGATTATCCTCCACGCTGCTGCTCAGCCCTTTATTTTACTCCCTATACACTCACAACTGTGTGGCCAGATACTGCTCTAACTCCATCTACAAGCTTGCAGACAACAACAACACCATAGTGGGCGGAATCTCAAATAACAAGATGGAGTATAGGAAGGAGATAAAGAGAGCCTAGTGGTGTGGTATCAAGACAACAACTTTTCCCTCAAAGTCAGCGAAATCAAGGAGCTGGTCATTGACTTCAGGCAGTGGGTCAGAGCACACACCCCTGTATTTATCAATGATGCTGAGGTGGACATGATTGAGACCTTTAAGTTCCTGGGTATAAACATCACCAATAGCTTGTCCTGGTCCAACCATGGAGACACAATGGCCAAGAAAGCACACCAGCACCTCTACTTCCTCAGAAAGCTAAGGAAATTTGGCATGTCCCCAATGACCCTCACCAATTTTTATAGATGCACCATAGAAAGCATCCTATCCTGATGCATAACAGCTTGGTATGACAACTGCTTTACCCAAGGTAGCAAGAAATTGCAGAGAGTTGTGGACACGACTCAGTCCATCACAAAAACCAGCCCCCCCTCCATTGAATCTATCTGTACTTCCCGCTGCCTTGGGAAAACAGTCAACATAATCAAAGACCCCCTCCCACGCCAGTCATTCTCTCTTCTTCCCCCCTCCCTCCCATTGGGCAGAACATACAAAAGCTTGAAAATACACACTACCATACTCAAGGACAGCTTCTATCCCACTATTATAAAAGCTTGAAAACACATAACACCAGGCTCAAGGACAGCTTCTATCCCACTGTTAGAAAACTCTCAAAACGGACCTCTTATAGGGTAAAGATGTACTCTTGATCTCACAAGCCACCTCATTGCAGCCCTTGCACCTTATTGTCTACCTGCACTGCACTTTTTCTGTAACTGTAAAACTTTATTCTGCATTCTGTTATTGTATTCCTTTGTGCTACCTCAATGCACTGATGTGATGAAATGATCTGTATGAATGACATGCAAAACAAAGTTGTTCACTGTATCCTGGTACATGTGACAATAACAAACCAATTACCCAAAACAATTGCTGAAACCACAACAATGCTTCTGATATTTAACATGAGACAAATTATAAATCTAAAACTTGACAGAAAATTGAAGGCACAAATCATAAATGATTACTTCACAATCAAGTTTTCAAACAAAAAATAAAAACAATCCCTCACCTTGGTTCCAGAAAATAAAACTGTCTGCATGGTAAGGTTCCTTTCATATCCACAAGACACACACAAAGCATCCTACAAACAAGAAATTTCTTTTGAAAAATTAGCACCACTGTCTTTAGCAAACATAGCAGTTTTTCTCATTACTACCATCAGTGGGGAGGTACAGGAACCTAAAGACTCAAACTCAACATTTCAGGAATAGCTTCTTCCCCTCCACCAGATTTCTGAATGATCCTTGAACCCATGAACATTACCTCATTATTCTCTTTTTTAAATGCAATATTTTTTTTCTAATTTGTAGATTTTTGTCTTTGCACTGTACTGTTGCCGCAAAACAAATTTCAAGTCATATGTCAGTGATAATAAATCTCGTTCTGATTCTGTTCACAGTAAGCTCCCAGAAAGGTGAATTTGCTAAGATTATTCTGATGACATCAGACAGAGAATGAACATTGCCATGATGCCAGGAGAAAGCAAGTCTTCAAAAAAAAGTTTCAAAATCTTTTGTCCAGCAGATTAGATAGCAGTTGGAAGTCTCATCCAGAGATGATACTGCGGAGAATACAGCGATCTTTCAAAGCTACACAAAAATGTACACCAAAAGAAATGCTTAGTGGAGCTAAGACCACAATCTTCTACCTTAGATGCAAGAGTGCTGCTAGTGAGCCAAGGACTGATAGTTCACTCCGAAAAAAAACACTTTACTTTCAAATTCAGAGACTTGCTACAACAGCTTATTTTTCAATAAACAGCAGCATTTTGATGAAGGCTCTGCTCCATTTACATTGCAACCTGAGTCAGTGACTTTCATGTTAACTTCCAGTACCCTGACAAAGGAACCACTCTTAAAATGTAATTTAGGATAGTGTTGGTACAATGTTCTGACCATGAATGTGGTAGAGAGGGCTTTCATCAAATGTCTATTTCATGTATCTTCAGAAGATTTTGTTAGATAAAACCAATTAACATTCAAGTAGTTCTCCTTCAGAGTTTAGGTATTTCTGAGGCCAATTCTACATTGTTAAGTTTTATTCACAACTTAGCTAATGATGAAGTAGTGCATGGCAACACACAGCAAGATCTGAAGAACAAACTGGACGAATGAATAGCTGGTGAAGTTCATGAGACAAATCATCCAAACGATAAAGTTCCACACCAAGAAAACATTTACCTATCTCCCCTTAATTTTTTTTAAATCAGAGTATTGACCAAAACCAGAACTAAAAGCACCAGCATCTCCAAAAGCAAAAACCAGATTGTGTAATCTGTAAGGAATGGCTCACCTCCTGACCCCTCAACTGCCCATTTATAAAGGCTTATCAGAAGTGCGATGGAATACACCTGCTTTGCTTAGTTAAGAAGCTCAAGGGAATTCCATTGAAGCAACTTGGCTGAATGCTGCCTCGGTGTTCAATTTACACCATCTTCTACCAGTATCTCCAAGAAGAACATGGAACAGTGCTATCAATAGAACTCCATCCTGACAGAAGTTCTTTCAATCTCCAGACAATTCTTTGGAGACTTATCATTGTGTAAGAACCAACCTGCCCAATATTGTCCATAAAACTTCAAGAAAAAAATTGGAGTGTGACATTTGTCCACTACATTAATTCAGGGCACAAGAAAGGATCTTTCAAGTTCTGTATTCACAACTATTTACTGAATGAATACATGGACTCATTATACACATACAAACACCCAGCATCTGATGTTTCAGCAGTGCACGATAAACTCCCCCAACTTTTCCCAGTTTCCCCAAAGATGAATATACATTTCAAAAGAAAACAGAGTATGTTAGCTTCTTTACTAGAATCTAAAGTATAATGGCCTTCCAACTTAAAACAAATAATATGAAGATCAATTAATATCTGTTTAAACACAATAGGCAGAATGGCTTTTCTGATATAATAATGGCATACTGTTATTTCATGCAGGAAATTAGGTGGCAGCTGTACCAATTGAAAGCTACTGACAGATTAATTTACCAACACTCAGAGCCATTTAACCCACTGTGCAACGTCAAACTGAGAACTACACAAGTTTGATTCTGTTCCTGTTTCCCCAAGCCCTGTTAAAAATGTGCCAATTCAGTTATCCAATTCCATCCTAGAAAATAATCCACTGCTCCAACACACTGAGCGTTATATTACAAATGTGCTGTAGTTCAAGTTATCCATGCTTCTTTTGCCAAGTACGTTAATTCTATACCCTTAATTTGTCTATATTTCAACCACAGAAAACATTTAAATCTCTTTCAACATTTTATGGTCCAGAAGAAAAGCTCCCGTTTACCAGCATCAGAATGTAACTAAACTCATCCTTCTCTGGTACTATTCTTTAATAATCTCTTCTGATCCCTCAACAATACCTTGCTATTGTTAAGTACAGTGAATGCAATACTTCAGCTGAACCCCAACCATTCAGAAAATACTTAGTATATTTTGATTTTGCACTCCATGCCTCAGCAAATAATTTTATATGCCTCAAACTGCTTGGTCACATTGAATGCTCTATATTCACACAATCCCATGTCTCTCTCATCATGCATCCTTCTTAAAATAAAATTTATATCATATTATATCTCATTGTTCTTCCAAAGTACATCACTTCATACTGTGTTAAACTGCATGTCATGTACCTCACCATTTCACCTGCTTTCTGAAGTCTGTTACCACCCTTGTATCTAAACCTGGGTTACAGACATTGAAAGAACATTGGTTCAAATACCAAATCCTAGTTAACATGCCTGTTTTCCCTTTACCAATTCTGCCAAGTGCCAATGTCACTTTCGTAACGGTGGTTTCAACGTCACAATATTTAACATTCTATAGAATACATCTTACTACAGGCCATCCCCAGGAACATAGACTAATGTATTCTGTTTTTACAGAGGTCCCCAAATCAATTTTGCCTGCAAGTCAGAAAATACACAAAAATTACCTGATTACCTTCACAGTATTGTAAAGAATGGCATCAGAAGCACACAAGACTGCTGAGAAAGAACAATTACTAAAAGTGGAAAAAGAAAACTAGTTCTGCCATTCATAGGAATGAAAGTATGTACATACGTCAGACGTTTGAATTTAATCAAATTATAGCAGCTTACTCATATGTAGGGGTGCCCATACATCAGCTGTTCATAACCCTGGAACGGCCTGAAATTAGTTTAAACACGCGTCATATTTTTTGTTGTACTATTATCCAATGGTAGTTCAAGATGTTGCAAACATTATTACAAATTCTAACAATAAAGTATTTCTTCAATAAAACTAGCTTATAAAGTGGTTAGTGCCCCTTGGCAGTACCGATGATCGGATTGGAAAGAAAAACTAACACAGTTGATGAAAGGACTCTACGTCCAAGATTGGTTCTACGAGCATGACATGCCTTGATAGACTGACTGGAGAATTGTGCCGGATGCATTGACTTTATACGGCACATAATTATACTTGGACGGCACAAGCACGAGGGATTGCAAGGTTACCCTGCCATACTTTCATTCAACATGGTAATGGAATGACCAGGAAAACAGTGTTCCATAAAGGCCAAATTGGGCTTGAGAGCGTGCACATACACGTACAATTTCCATTAGGTTACACTACATTAAGCTGTATGAAGACCAAAGCTTTTTCCATATCTAAGTTTAGTTTTCTCTCTTTTAACATTCAATACACAATCTAACTCTAGTGCAATAGAACTTTGTTTCATTATCTTGCCAAAAACCTTATTTAACCTTCCTATTTGTTTTGAATATTGTGCAGACTACCTATTCAATAGTACATTTACAGAATGCAAAGAATATTAAATTTCTAATCTTCCTCCTCTTGGAGCTAGCTTGAAATAAGACAACTCTGCCAGAGACCAATCAACAGATAAGTAAAACAAAGATGCAATAGCAGTTTTTCATAGTCTCAGTGATGATCTGACACAACAAAAGATAAATATTCTGTCATTTCCATATGAACAAATGTATATACAAACATCCAAATTAAGAGCAGGAGGAGTAGGCCTCTCGTCTCGAGGTCTGCCATGGCTGGACTGCGCATTCCCATCTTTCACCCCCTTGCTTATGAATAATCGATTTCATTCTCCCTTAAAAATAATCAAACATTCTATTGCAATCCTCTTTGGGGAAGAGATTTCCAAAGACAATTTACCACATCTTTGCCCACTCCTTAGCCAATATGCATTACTCTGTAGCCTCCTTATGTCATCTTCTCAAGTTACTTTCCTACCAATCTCTACATCAACAGCAAATCCAGCAATGGTATCTTCAGTGCACTCATTCGAGTCATTTAAATACGCAAGAGACCGCAGCACTAATTTGCCACACCTTTCAGCTTACCAACCAAAAACAAATACTTATGCCTTATCTTGGTTTTGTGTTAGCTAGTCCATTTTCTATCCATAATTTTGCTCTTTTAAAAAAAAGCATGTTGACTTGGCCTGATCACCTTGAATTTTGTCCAAGTGTCCCAGTAATGTCTGTAATAATAGCTTCCAATATTTCTCCAAAGATATTTTCATAATGCACTCACTCCCTTTCCAACCATCAGATCTATATCTCATGTACAACTTTACCAAAAATAGCCTCTGTGTCAGGCTGTTCCCCTGGTTTACTTGAACAATATTGAATCGCTACGCTCACCACATGCTGCCATAATCAGAAACTCCAAAATCTGGGAAAATGCACGTAGCTATTGTATACCACAATTAAATTTATGAGCAAATGCAGACTTACCACAAGTTACTTACCCTTCCAATCCAGCACCCTCCATTCCATTCAATAGCTGACCTATTCTGTGTACACAACCTCACTGGAGTAGGTATACAATTGTCACGTACGTGCAACCATTAATGCATGATTCCACAGGTGAGCATTAAACAGAAGAGTTTAAATTCACCGCCAAATCTAGCACACATTCTATCAGGGCTTACTGACAGCCTAGAGGATGCTAATTTTTCTTTGTTAGCCATAGGACAATTTTGCTAGATAGAACAAAGTCAAGGATATATCTGGTTGCCTAAATGAGCACAGGTGCAGAGAATCACATGATTATCAAAGATCAGAAAAGACCAGTTATATCCACCTCAGTCAACCAAATATCTCAAGACAATGTATCCCGCTATACTGCATTGGCTATTTTTTTTGTTTCTTTCCAAGGCACTTCTTCAACTCTCTTGAAATTGCTGACTGAATGGACCTCCAAATTTGCAAGCCACTTTATTCATTCACCGATTTCTAAACACATTTAAATTCAAAATATTTATTTCTCTTTCTGCTGTCCAAAGATAAACTCTTATAAAAAAAATTAGTCACTGTATCAAACAAATCTATATTTCTCATGTGTAACAATTAGGACTTTCAATACTTAAGATCACCTCAATCAAGGAACCAAGGATTTTCTTTGATATAGAACAGAACAGTACTGCACAGAACAGGCCCTTTGGCCCACAATGTTGTGCCAACATAGTTAATCCCTCCTATACTCCTCTGCCACTATCATACTTTACCAGGTTAAAATTGACAAAAAAAGCTTGCAGAGCAGTGTGAAGCCTTAGACAACCTTCACATGTCCAAAAATTCTTCAAAACACAATAACCTGTTTTTTGTTATACCAATAGTGAGATAGGTTTTGGCCTGACCAACAGGGATAATTCCCCTGTTCTCCCCTGAAATAAGGTCATGGGATTTTTGTTTAAAAAGCAGCCATCTGGACAATGTTATAGACCTGGAAAGAGATGGACTTACTGAAGGCATGGATCTGTTGTCCAAAGCCTAATATCTGGGCTTAACTAAGACATCAAGGCTGCAAAAGGATTTTTATACAATTGTCAGGGAAGTTGGCCTGATGAACACCAAACAGAATTTTAACCTCCTTGTTCTGCTATTGATTCAAATCATGAATGGTGCATACTCTTATCCATTTAATCTTGATACTCTCTCCAAATAAAACTATCAAGCTACATTTTAAAAATTCCAATTGACCCTGAATCCACAGGTTGTTGAAGTTCTGACAGCTTTTCCAAGTATCATTTCATTTGGAAAAGTACTAACTGATTTCCACGTACCTGACGTGCTTTTAAGATTGCGCACTATTATTCTAGATTCATCCATCAAAATAGTTTCCTCCTATGTACCATGTTATCATCACTTCAAAGCATCAGTGAAAATGTATTCCTTTAATGAAATATTACATCAATAAACAAATGAGGAGCCAATATCACATTTAATACTTTAAATCTAATGAAGAATTGCTCATAAGGGAAACAAAATGAGTCGCTGATCCTTTGTTATTCTCCTTCTCTTCCAGTAGTCCCTCGGGATCGAGGATTATTTACTTCCACTCCAGTTCTGCAGGATCTGAAGCAGCTGTTGAGGCAATGTACAACTCTTTCATCATTGGAGCATGAGGTGGATGATGTGCCCTTTCTGTTGCTTATACTGGTTGTCATATTCTATTGACTTGATTTTAACATTTTCACTGCCATTCCAATTGCTGGCTTTTGGAGTCACCTAAAACATTAATACTTTCCCTTTCCACAGGTGCTGGCTGACCTGCTGAGTGTTTCATATTATTTTTATTTCAGACTTGCAGAATATGCAGGGTTTTCTTTATTTTCATCAACTCTGTTGTGCATCTGCTGAGTATTATCAAGGCTTGCACATCATCATAAAACAAACATAGAATGGTGACAAATTTATGCAGGCAGGCAAATTTGAAAAATTGATAGTCAAAGACTGAAGTGGTTAAGAAAGGCCAGGTACAGTGGTTAGTGCTGCTCCCTGCAGATTTCTTGGTTTTGTCATGTGGTGAAAATTATGTCCACTATACCCATGAATGGCCAGAATCCACACTGCAGTTCTTTCTTTTAATTTCATGGGAAGTCTCACACAGAGCCACAAAATTATGCATTTAAATCTCAACCAAGGGCTTGAGGACAAAATCAATACCTGAATACCTGCCTCATTACTAGAGCCCAATGACACTAAACCAAAGATCTCATCTATTCTTTCACAGATCCAACAGCAAATTTGTGAAGCAGAGCTGGGAGTTCTCTCAAACTAATGACTAACATTCCTTGCTAAACCAATACCACTGAAACATCTTAGCTGTTCATTCATAGAACAGTACAGCACAGGAAAAGGCCCTTCGGCCCACAATGTTGTGCCGATCTTTAAACCTCGCCTAATACTACCTAACCCATAGAACTAATCCCTTCTGTCTACACAATATCCATATCCCTCCATTCTCTGCATATTCATGTGCCTACCCAAGAGCCTCTTGAACACCTCCATCATATTTACCTCCTCAACACCCCTGACAGCACATTCAGGCACCTACCAGTCTCTGTGTAAAAAAAACCTTGCCACACCATCTCCTTTGAACTTACTCCCTCTCACCTTAAATGCATGCCCTCTGGTATTAGACATTTCAACGCTGAGAAAAAGATACTGGCTGTCTACTCCATCTATCCCTCTCATAATCTTATAAACCTCAATCAGATTTCCCCTCAGCCCCTGCAGCTCCAGAGAAAACAACCCAAGTTTGTCCATCCTCTCCTTATAGCACATGCCCTTTAATCCAGGCAGCATTCTAGTAAACCTCTTCTGCACCGTCTCCAAAGCCTCCACATCCTTCCTATAATGGGGCGATCAGAACTGAATAGAATATTCCAAATGCAGCCTAACCAGAGTTTTATGAAGCTTTAACATAACTTTTTGACTCTTGAACTCAGTGCCCCGACTAATAAAGGCAAGCATGCCAAACGCCTTCTTTACCACCCTAGCAACTTGTGTAGCCACTTTCAGGGAGATATGGACTTGAACCCCAAAATCCCTCTGTACACCACACTTTTAAGGGTCTTGCCACTAACAGTGTACTGTCCCATTCATTTCACCATTCTTTATAGTGTCTCACTACTTTGAAATTGGATGCTGCATCTTCTTCCCATCAAAATAATTGACAATGAATGTAAAAAGGACAAGGGCAGCAGATGCATAGGAACATTACCAGTCGCATATTCCCTTCCAATTGCCACACCATTACATTTCAGAAATATGTCACTGGTTCTTCACCATCATGGAGCCCAAATTCTTAAACCCTCCACCCAACAGTACTTTTGAAGTACTTTAATGAGGACTGCACTGGTTCAAGGTGGCAATTCCCCTCTCAACAATAATTAGGGATGAGCAATAACTGCTGGCCTTGCCAATGATGCCCTGATAGCAAAGAAAAACAAACTGTTTTAAAAACTGGCTGGGAAGTAGTTTAGCATCTCTCAAAGATATAAATATACATAACAATATTTCCTTTGATAAAACAAAGCAAAAATACACACCCCATAAAATCAGAGTAAAATAAATTATCATGCTCCTAGATGATTTACAAGGTTCAAGGAAATGTTATATTGACATTAGTGATAATCATCTCTGTAAGTGAAGTAAATCCACACCTTTTCAACTCTGGCAATACCACTAGATTATCAGCTTCCTGAAGATGGATGGCATTAGCCGAGGATGATAAGCATGCAATTTTCTCAGCAAATTCCACTCAACTTCTGTGTAACACATCATGTTTCCTGCTCCAACTCTTCACTCTCCAAAATACTGCCATAAAAAAATAAGAGCCCATTGTTCAAGAAGTCACATCCACATGATCCATCTAAACAATTAAGAAAAAGCCATTCATTTAATTACACTATGAAATAATAGCATTACTGCTATAACTGTCAAAACGAATTTGGAATCAAGGTCAAATACTGACCAAAACTGACAAACCAAATAACAGTACTAAATATGATTCCCCAGGACCCGAAAGTTAATTCCAGGGATTTAAGGAATTATTCAAAAACATTACGGATGGTCCAAGTGTAATTTTACCAAATTCTCTGTATTGTGGAAGCTATTACTCTAGGGTTTTTTTTAAAAAGAAAAAAAGAGGATGTGGATAGATTTTTTGTAAGATCAGGAAATTGATGGCTATGGGGAACTGACACAGAAGAAATGAGGCCTTAGGTAGATTAGCCACGATCACATTAAATGGTGGGACAGGCTTGAAAGGCCAAATGGCCTACTCCTCCTATTTCTTATGTTCCTTTAGAAAGCACAGGTTACTTCACCATTTAACAAAGTAGTGGGGGAAAATAGAGAATATAGATCAGTTGGCTTAATCATTGTGATGTAAAAAAATTACAGAAGTCTGTAATTCAGAATAGTTTGTATAGATGTTAAGTTTGCTGATAATTAACAAAAGCCAATATGTATTTTGAATGAGCAGTTCATACCTGAGAAACTTTTGTTTTGTGGCTACCATCCACACCAAACATCAAACACCCATTTACACTAATCCCATTTTATTCTCTCCACATTGCCATCAACTACCCCCAATTAGCTTGGTAAATTTCAAGTAGATATGGAAAGGGATATAGATAGTCCAGAAGTCAATTGTCTGAATTGGGGGAAGAGCGATTTCAATATCATTAGATAGGACCTGGCAAACATAGACTGGGAGCAGCTTTTGCAGGTTTACTTTCTTTTGAAAGTGAAATGGTGAGAGTTTTCAGGGCTAAGCAAAGTCCATGAAACCCTGGACATCAAGGGATATTGAGGCTTTGATAAATAAAAAAGGAAGCAATGATAGGCATAGAGCACTGAAACCAGAGGAAGCCTTTCAGGAGTGTAGAGAATGTAGAGGGGTGCTCAAAGAAAGTAAGACAAAGAGGGGCCAATAAAATGTCACTGCCAAATAAAATAACGGAAAATACCAACTATATTAAGTACAAGACCATGGCAATGCAATGGAAAGAGTGGGGCCCATTAGAGGCCCAAGTTGTAATCAGTGGACGTGTGCAAGTTCTTAAATTAATATTTCTCATCTGTAGTTGCTTTGGAGAAAGACATAGTGGATGGAGATTTTATTTGGGACGATGAAAGTCTGGAGTACATTAAAGATTAAAAAGAGGAAGTATTAGAAGTCATAGCAGGCATAAAAGATTGATAAATCCCCAGGGCCTGACCAGATGTATTCTAGTATGCTTAGAGTAGGCAAAAAGGAGATTTCCAGGGCCCTGTCTGAAATACTTAAATCTTCACTGGGTACAGGTGCCAGATGAGTGTAAAACAGCAAATGTGGTACCTTTATTCAATAAGGACAGCAAGGATAATCCAGGCAATTACAGGCCAATTAGTCTAACATCAGTGGTGGGGAAGTTACTGGAAAAATATTGGACAGGATTAATCAACATTTAGAAAGGCAGGGATTGAACAGGGATAGGCACTGCAGTTTTGTTGGTGGGAGATCCCATCTGACTAATTTAATAGAGTTTTTTTGAAAAGGTAACTAAACAGAACATTACAGCACAGTACAGGTCCTTCGGCCCATGAAGTTGTGCAGACATTTTATCCTGCTCTAAGATCTATCTAACCCTTCCCTTCCACATAGCCACATGAATGATAGAAAAATGGAGGGCTATCTATAAGTCTCTTAAATGTCCCTAATGTATCTGCCTCCACCACCTCTGCCGGCAGTACATTCCATGTGCCCACCACTCTGTGTAAAACAAAAACTTGCCTCTAACATCCCCCCCCCATACCTTCCTCCAATTATCTTAAAATTACAGAAACATAGAAAACCTGCAGCACCATTCAGGCCCTTCGGCCCACAAAGCTGTGCGAAATATGTCCCTACCTTAGAAATGACTAGGCTTACCCATAGCCCTCTATTTTTCTCAGCTCCATGTACCTATCCCAAAGTCTCTTAAAAGACCCTATCGTATCCACCTCCACCACCACTGCCAGCAGCCCATTCCACGCACTCACCACTCTGAGTAAAAAAATTTACCCCTGACATCTCCTCTATACCTACTCCCCAGCACCTTAAACCTATGTCCTCTTGTGGCAACCATTTCAGCCTTGGTAAAAAGCCTCTAACTATCCACATGATCGATGCCTCTCATCATCTTATAAACCTCTATCAGGTCCCCCCTCATCCTCCATCGCCCCAAGGAGAAAAGGCAGAGTTCCCTCAACCTGTTTTCATAAGGCATGCTCCCCAATCCAGACAGCATCCTTGTAAATCTTCTCTGCACCCTTTCTATGGCTTCCACATCCTTCCTGTAGTGAAGCAACCAGAACTAAGCACAGTACTCCAAGTGGGGTCTGACCAGAGTCCTAAATAGCTGCAACATTACCTCTCGGCTCCTAAATTCAATTTCCGAAACGTTAGAAAAATAACTTATCTTTTCGGAAATCCTCAGCTGATTCCACTCGCTCGCCTCTCACTCCCGATTGAAACTGCCGAAGATTCTCCTTCCCTTTTTTTTCTTAACCACAGAGTCAACCTGTGCAGCTGCTTTGAGTGTCCTAGGGACTCGGACCCCAAGATCCCTCTGATCCTCCACACTGCCAAGAGTCCTACCATTAATACTATATTCTGCCATCATATTTGACCTACCAAAATGAACCACTTCACACTTATCTGGGTTGAACTCCATCTGCCACTTCTCAGCCCAGTTTTGCATCTTATCTATGTCCCGCTGTAACCTCTGACAGCCCTCCACACCATCCACAACACCTTCAACCTTTGTGTCATCCGCAAAGTTACTAACCCTTACTAAGAGTAAGGGTCCCAGAGCCATTTTTGCCCTGGGAAAAAGTCTCTGACTGTCCACTCAATCTATGCCTCTTATCTTGTACACCTCTATCAAGTCACCTCTCATCCTCCTTCGCACCAAAGGGAAAAGCCCTAACTAACTCAACCTATCCTCATAAGACATGCTCTCCAATCCAGGCAGCATCCTGGTAAATCTCCTCCTAGCCCTCTCCAAAGCTTCCACATCCTTCCTATAATGAGGTGACCACAACTGAACACAATATTCCAAGTGTGGTCTAACCAGAGTTTTACAGAGCTGCAACATTACCTGGTAGCTCTTGAACTCAATACCCCGACTAATGAAGGCCAGCACACCGTATGCCTTCTTGACAACCCTATCAACCTGCATGGCAACCTTGAAGGATCTATAGACATGGACCCCAAGATCCCTCTGCTCCTCAACACTGCTAAGAGTCCTACCACTAACCTTGTATTCTGCCTTCCAATTCGATCTTCCTAAGTGTAACACTTCACAATTTACTGGGTTGAACTCCATCTGCCACTTCTCAACCTAGCTCTGCATCCAATCAATGCCCTGTTGTAACCTACAGCAACCTTCTACACTATTCACAACACCACCAAACTTCGTGTCATCTGCATACTAACCCACCCTTCCACATCCTCATCCAATTCATTTACAAAAACCACAAAGAGCAGGGGTCCCAGAACAGATCCCTGTGGAACACCACTAGTCACCAATCTCCAGTCAGAATTCGCTCCGTCTACAACCACCCCATCTTCTATGGGTGAGCCAATTCTGAATCCACACAGCCAAGTTTCCCTGAATCCCATGCCTCCTGACATATTGATGAGGGTAATGCATGATGTCGTTTACTAGGTCTTCAGTCAAGCCTATGACAACGTCTCATAAATAAGGCTGGTCCTAAAGGTTAGAGCCTAAGGAATCCAAAGTAAGTTGGAAAATTGGAACTATAATTGGCTTGATATTAGGAAACAGAGGATGATAGTAAAGGTTTACTATTGTAATTGGAAGCCTATGACCAGTGGTGTTCAACAAGGATTGGGACTGGGACCCTTGATGTTTGTTTTATATATTAACAACTGAGATGCAAATGAAAATGGTATGTTTAATAAGTCTGCAGATCACATGAAAATTGGTGGTGTTGTTGATCGTCAAGAGGGTCATCTTAAGTTAGAGAATAATATTGCTCAGCCATCAAGTTGGACAGGGCAACAGCAGATGGAATTTAATCCTGGTAAGTGTGAGATGATGCATTTTGGTGGGCATATAGCATGAATGGTAGGGCACTAGGGGGATTGAGGAACAAAAAGGATCTCTGTGTACAAATCCAAAGATCCCCTAAGGTGGCAGCACAAGTAGGTAGGGTGGTAAAATATAATATAGTTTAGGGTTGAACTACTGAAATATGTTTAGATCACATTAACTACTGTGCATGTTCCTGGTGCCAACATTATGGAGGTGTAGAATATTTGGAAAAATATGCCAAAAGAAAACACAAAGATAAAACAAAGACTAAGCTGTTATACCTAAAAATGAAAAAACATTTGGAATATCATGTTACATATTAGAAGTGTTTTTGTTGACAAAAAGATGCATCAGCAACCAATGTGGTAGGAAGGCATAGAGTCATACAGCACAGAAACAGATCCTTTGGCCCACTCTGTCTATGCTGACAACTAAGTACCCATCCATACTAATTTCATTTACCAACACTTGGTCCATCACTTTCTATGCCTTGGTAATTCAAATGTTCATCTAGATATTTCTTAAGTGATGTGCACCGAGGTACCTCTGTACCTAGTACTCTCTAACACCTTACCACTCATTATGTCCTAATCCTTATTAGTCCTACAAAAGTGCATCACCTCCCCTGCCAATATTACTAATTAATCAATATCATATTGTAGCTTATGATTATCCTCTTCACTGTTAAAACTACCAATTTTTGTGTCATCTGCAGACTTACTAATTATATCGCCTCCATTTGTATCCAAATCATCCACGTATGTTATAATCAGTAAAGGTTCTAGCACCAAACCACATAGTATACCACTGGTGACAGGCTTCCAATCACATTAACAACCTCCACTATCACCCTATTAGCAGGCCAATTTTGGACCCAATTTGCCAGCTTGCCTGGGACCCCTCAAGCTTAACCTTTTGGACAAGCCTTCCAAGTGGAACCTTGTCAAAACACCTTACTAATATCCATTCCACATGCATCAACCGCACTGCCCCTATCTATACATACATTACCTCTTTGAAAAGTGCAATCAAATTGGTCAGATAGGATCTTCCCCCTAACAAAGCCATGCTGATCATCTTTGATTAATCCCTACTTTTCCAAATGTAAATCCCTGCCTTTCAGTGTAAATCTTTGGCGACAAGTTGTTTCCAATTCTTCATACAACTCCAATCCTTAGGAAATAGGAATATAATGGGTTATTCAGTATATTGGCATAAATATTGATCATAATGGTTGTTTAATTACCTTCAGAGGACAACACAAGTTTTCCCAAAGTTAAAAGTATTTTTCTTCTCATGTTTTGAATTTGCACTGTCAAAAATTGAGATATTTGAGGCAAGGAATTATAGATGTTTAGCAAATATGTGAAGTTCAGGGCCAAATGACCTCAAACATTTGCAGCTCAAAGTGTGCATTTGAAAAAACACTATTTGTTGGGTATGGGAGATTTTCCTATGCCTGTAAAGCCATACCTGAACAATTAATCAACATGGTCAGAGGAAAAAAAAACTGGAAAATGCCTTCAAACTCTTTAAAATAAATTGAAGGCAGTGAACACGGCAGGTACTATTCCCCGTTACACACCAAAACAGCCTGAAATATTACAACATAATTATTACATCCAAGTGCTAAGACATTCATCCAAAAGTCACCATATCAATATGATCCAGCATGTACCAGTATGTTCTATTTCAAAGGACTCAAATAGTAATTATGCTACTTGAAATAAATTCTGACCGATTATTCGGAAAGCAACAAGTTGCATTCAAAAAGATTCAGGAAAAGTGAATAAGAAAGTCAGTACAAGAGAAACAAAATTTCGTTATCAGCACCAAAGCAACCAAATCAGTGCATATGGTTGCGATTCAGGTCTGGCAATTGCTTTAAGCAAATATTTTCTTAAACAACATTGAGAAAAACATTAATACCTCGAAGTATTAAGAATGTTGGAACCAGCAAGACTTCAGAAGATCCAAATATTAGTTTCCAATTTCCCTAAGTTTTCTTTCACAGTACTTATAAGACAATTTGATTCCCAATCAATAAATTTGATACACAGGTAAAATGGACAACAGTTTCATTCAGTTCCAGTACTCTTCTGCTCCCATCTTCACCAGAATTTTCAGTCAGTTCTGAATATGAGAGTTTGAGGAAGAACTTTTCAATGTCCTCTGCTCAATTATTTTTAATTCTCACCCTCACACTCAGTCTTTAGTTTCCTTTACCACAGAATTATGCTCGAGTGCAGCAATCCGAAGGGAGCATACACTAAGCAATTCCAATGCTACAACAAATCTCAATCCCTCAGTATACCCTGACAATCATCCAAACGAGCTGAGGATTCACATGAATGACTATTTCACCCAATCCGAACCTCATACCCAGAGAAAAGAAAACAGAACTCAAAAAAGGATAAGAACCCACCTACCCAATCTAAACACAACAGAACACAGGGCTGCGTGCAGGGTTTGGATATGGTCTGCTTTAAAAAAAATTTGAAGTCCTCTGCTTCAGGATGGATCAGGCGAGCAGCCATCAACTCTTCATGAATAAATGCATGATCATTGAAGGGTTGATGATCCAATATTCAAAGTCATTCACACAGACATAATGGGTGTTTCAGTGCAGTAGCAGTTGGTGTTACCCACTCAAAGCTCCAGGACCAGCATTCTATCCAGACCTCAAGTGCTGTGTGCATTGTGTCTGCCAATATTTTTCCTGTGACAGTGTGGGTGCTCCAGTTCCCTTCCACATCCCAAAGTCGTGATGGTAGGTTAATTGGCTACTAAAATAATCCCAGTGTGGAAAGGTGGCTAATGAATTAAAGTGGAGTTGATGGACATGAGAGAGAAAGTTGCAGGATTACAGGGAAATAAGAGAGGAAGTAGGACTCTGAAGGATCGCTCTGCTGAGTGTCAGTATGAATGTGATAGGTGAAATAGCCTCCTCCAATTTCTGCAATAAGACTTCAGGGTCAGAGCTGCTCAATTCTGGGTCAAGCTACATTCACAGGACACAGCAGGACTTTTGACAAGGGTCGGATAGCAGAAATAATTACAGCTTCATGGCTCAGGTTGCTTTAGAAATGGATCAAGATAAATCAAGAAAACATCAGCAAAGAGCCTAATTCGAACAGACAACATGTGTGATAGAGATGAGTATCTTCAGTGTAATTAACTGATTTAACCTCATCTGTAGTTCTGAGAAAAACCACCAAAGTGCAGCTCATATTTGAAGGCTCTTCAAGTTGACTCTTGGGTCAAGACCCTACCAGTTGCATTCACAGCATCAGTCCTCCGGTAGCTTCTCCATTCTCCAAATGGAAAAGAGCCCTAACAAATTGCTTTGCCATGCAAAAATCACAAAGCTCAGCTCTGCTCAACATGCTCAAGTTCCCAAAAAGAGTCAATGCACTGTGATCAGCAGGACCACAGTGGAAACAGACCACATCTTCCTGCAAAATTAATACAGACAATATGTCTCTCCATGGCAATAAAGTACACTTAGCTAAAACATGCAAATGGGAAATTTTACCTTGGTAAAGTTTATCAGAAAAACTTGACCAATAAATAATTCTTCATTTATGTTAGCATGATAAACTAGCATTTGGAAGTATGAGGTTACAAGAAAGAAATGCCAGCTTTCAATTAATCACTGGAATAAACAGATGTAGTTCAAGTTAGCAAAAAATTCTCAAGGTGATAATCTTGAAAACTTAATGCCATCTACAACATCAAATCATCCAGTTGCTGATGCTCAAGATTCCACTGGGGAAGCCATACACATGCACTCCATATCGAAAGCTCCAGTAGGGAAGGACAAAAAAAAACACTGCCTTATCAACCTTACAAGACATTGATGCAATCACAAAAAAGGCATGCCAACACCTCTACTTTATTAGGAGCTTGAGGAGATTGGGAATGTCACCAAAGACTCTTGCAAATTTATATTGACGTCCAGTGGAGAGCGTTCTGACTGGCTGCATCACAGCCTGGTATGGAGGCTCCAAAGCACAGGATCATAAGAGGCTGCAGAGCATTGTAAACTCAGCCAGCTCCATCACGGACACAACTCGCTCCACCATTGAGGACATCTTCAAGAGGTGGTGCCTCAAGATACATCACTAAGGACCCTCACTATCTGGTACAAGCCCTCTTCTCATTACTACCATCAGGGAGGTGGTACAGGAGCCTGAAGACCCACACTCAACGACTCAGAAACAGCTTCTTCCCCTCCGCCATCAGATTTCTGAACAGTCCATAAACACTACCTTATTATTCCTTTTCTTTGTACTATTTATTTTGTAATGTATAGTAATTTTATGTCAGTACACTGTACTGCTGCCACAAAACAATGAATTTCTCATCATAAGACAGTAATAATAAATCTGATTCTGGAGATAACAGCTATAACTGCATTAGGACAAGATCTTAGCATTTGTATTTCAATCTTCAGGAACTCAACAGGCTATATAGAGCATGATGAAAGTGGGACTCAAGATCGTCTTCTGCACTGCTATATGACTACTTTACACAAAGAGATCTATTACTGACAGATTAAAATTAAAAAAAATCAATGAACAATCTGGAACTCACAAAACTCCAAACTGTACTTAAAACATTTAGATATTTGCACTAGAAGTTATTTCTCCAAACGACTGAGGAAAAATTAACGTTACACCAAAAATCTACACCATCTCTTTAGGACAATACTGAGGGAGTGCAACATGTCAGTGGGTAGCTTCTTTCAGATGAGACTGTCTTCTCTCTCAGGTGGATGCTGAAGACCACACTGTACTATTTTGAACATTAGGGAAGTATCATGAAATCCCCACCAATATTTATCCTCATTAATATTTCTGAAGACTATTTTGTTGCCAACACATGGGTATTTGTGGGAGCTTGCTGTACGATGACTAGCTTTCACATTTCCCACAACACTGAAGTACTCTTTATGTAGCAGTAGTTTGTTTTAAAAAACACTTTGAAATGTAATGAAAACAAGGTGAAAGGCACTATACAAATCCAAGTCACTGTCTTTTTATACCAACTCAACTGTAATCAATTTAATTGGTGCATGATGCACACTTCAAGCAAATTTCACTTCTACTTCCTGCAACACATTTGGGCCACACTTCAATGCCATTGGTTGAGCATCAAATTTCAATTATCCTCTGACTCAGCGAGCATCTTCAATGAAGATCTGCCACAGAAAAATGTATTACAACAGAAGAGAGAACAATTATTCATATTAATATTTCTCTGCTGAACTGCAGACCTGGCAATCATTGCAAATGATGTGACAGGATCAAGCCAACTTTCTACTAATTAAAATTCAGACCAGTTCATAATAAGTGAATAGAAATCTTGTATTAAAAAGGGACAGAAGATATACCTTGGAGGTGAAGGAAATGGTCATTATTTCTTTTTATTCTGTAACAACTGGTCCCCAATGTGCATAATGAAAGGAATGAAGAAATACTTAACAAGAACTTCCTTCATCCACAGAACAGACTTGGCAGTCTTGTTAAAAGCAAACAAACATAGTTTCAAAAAGCAAAGTGCACAATTCTCATCCTCATCACCAAAAAAAATTGCAAGTATGACAGTGTTCTCAAAATAGTACAGAAGTGTAAATGGAATCAGGGCATAACTGATAATTGAATGGGACATACGTCAACCTGTCCTAAACAAATTTGTAAACATAGGCCAAAAATGAATCAATTCGAATTGATTCAGCAAACATGATTTGGGGACTATTTTACACAACCAAGACCAAAGACTGTAAAACATACAGGCAAACAAGATATTTCTCAGTAAACCAGACAAAACTCAAACCTTCATAATTGTCAAAATCATCAAAAGATTAAAATCAAGCACAAGATAAACTTGAGAGCTGCCAGGTCTTTCCATTACCATCCAGAAATAAAATGAGGTCATAATTCACCATTCTCAGCTTAAGAAATGGATGAATTAACATTGTACATCTTGAGATTTGCAAGACAGCGAATATTAAATTTTAAAGTCAGAAAAATGAGATGATTGATACTGTCAGAAAAACAAAAATGTCAAAACAAGCATTTAACATATATAACTGATTAACACCCTGCTACTCTGTTGGCACTGGCATTATAAACTTCAAAACATATTGCTGCATTGTGAAAGGCTTATACAACACAATATTCATACCCATTGAATAAATGTAAAGCTCCTGTGACCGATGGACATGCTGCAGAGCATCCTGTTACTTAGCAACATTAAGAGCAATAGGCTACAGCAATAACCTTTGAACTCAAGTCAATGGGGATGCACCATCCTTTTGCTGAAGACACATTCCCATCCAAGTCCAGATCTCATCTAGTGAAATTTCCAGTGTAACAGTTAGCGTAACACTTTACAGCGCCAGCGACCCAGGTTCAATTCCCGCTGCTGTCTGTAAGGAGTTTGTACCTTCTCCCCGTGTCTGTGTGGGTTTCCTCCAAGTGCTCCGGTTTCCTCCCACATTCCAAAGACGTACAGGTTAGGAAGTTGTGGGCATGCTATGTTGGCGCCGGAAGTGTGGCGACACTTGCGGGCTGCCCCCCAGAACACTACGCAAAAGATGCATTTCACTGTGTTTTGATGTACATGTGACTCATAAAGATCTTATCTATCTTATCTTAATAGCAAGAACAAAGCAAACTCTTAATTTAAAATTAAGAAAGCTCAACTCTTCTAAAACATTTTGTGCTTTAAAGACATGATTGCTTGATTTATTCTTAAACCCAAGTGGTAAAACACATTTGCAAAAACAAATGATCAAAACAGCCCCTCCCACGAGAAGTCAATACTGAAGCCTCTACTTACAGAATCGCATGCCGATACTCCAATTTTGCACCACTTGTACCATCCTCTTCCAAATCAGTCTCACCCCCTGAGCTGCTTTCTGTGGCATCAGAATCAAATGCCCGCTCAGAAGTTCTGAGTTTTGCAGTCACACTGGACACTAATTTTAGTAGATCCTCAGAAATAGCTCGATCTTTCACAAAACCAGAGAAAGTATCCCCATTCAGTGATGATAATAAACATTTATTGCTCTCCCCAAATTTGAGGGAGGAACTGGGACTGGAATGAATACCACCATCAGCACCTCCTTCTGGATTCGTCCTTGGAAGATTACTCCTCAGCAGTAAAGGTCCAACCTGCAGGTTGCTGTTCCCATGCAAAGTGCTTGTGTGTTTATTATTAGTGCTACTACAGTTATTAATAAGACTTTCGGTGAAAGAGGAAGAAAACTGCTTTAGACTGTGTCCCACCAAACCTGCCAGCTGCTGCTGGGCATGGCGCTCCACCTGCTTAGCTTGCACAACCTGCAAACGCTTGCAGAGTCGATGAGCCCTGCTCCTGATCTCAGCTTGTTTACTGGCAACTAATAAACTCTGAGCACTCACCTCATCCTGGCTAACACTAATATTATTCTGACTGCTAACAATGCTGAGACTGTTATGATGGCTAATGGTATTACTGTTTGTGCTGGTGCTCTCGGGAGAATGTTTTTTTGTGTTTTCGTTCTCAGTCCCCAGACAATTTAGATTTATTTCACCGCAGTGAGGTTTGAACAAAACTCCCACCGGGTTGAAGCTATGGAGATCCGCTCCACATCCATACTCGAGGTTGGGGATTTTACTGCTGCCTTTCAACAGCAGGCCAAAATCAGAGGCAGAGGTGTTGGTACTTGTTTGCAGCCGATGCCAGCGGCTTTTATCAGAGTTCCCCTTTCCAGGCGAGGCCGAATTTAACGAGATGGCGCCGTTGCTCCGCTGGACGCCACAGCCGCCCACCGCTTTGTTGTTGCCATTCACCAGGCCAGAGTCACAGCTGAGACAAGGCGTTTCTTTCATCAAGCCGTTGCCGGTGGCGCTCGATCCCGTAACTTTACCCATCTCTTTCTCGTCGCCCGTGGCACAGAAAAATCCATCAGAATTCATTCCGTCCTGACACTTGCCGTGAAGCCGCGAGTCCCCCCTATTTAGGCCGAGGCCAGGGGCTTCCGTACAACTCACCCGCCTCTGTTGCAACTCACCGGCCTGGTGGTGGCGATGGCGCCGCCGGTGAGGAGAATGGTGGCGGTGATTGTGATGGTTGTGGTGGTTATAAGTTTTTGTCTCGGGCTCTTTCGCTCCTCCCTGAACGGCCACAGCGCACCTCTCACCGTCGCCGTGGTAAAAAGGCTCGGTCTCGGGGCAACGCCGCACTCTAGTCGGCCGGGCCAAAAACAGAGAGTCCATACGGTCGACAGAAAAATATAAAGGGCCGGCGAGTTTCTTATTTTTATTATTTTCCTCTCCTTCACCTTCGTCTAAAGTGCCGTTAGAGGCCGCAGATGAAAGCGGTGAGGACGAGGGCGGCGAGGACGCTGGTGAAGAAGACGACGACGATAGCGGCGGCAGTGATGATGACGACACCGCCAAGTTGAGTCCGTGGTGCTGCTGCCGCGCTTCGCTAGTGCTTTCACTCACAGCCGGGGAAGCCATTCGCTTCAAGCGACCGGCGGCCATCTTGTTTTCTAGCTCACCCTTCCCCCACCCTCCCCTCCACCTCTGCTCCCCTCCCCCACCACAAAATGGCGGACCTGTTTGGTCACGGGGAAAAAGCGCGCGCGCCCGCAACACCAACGGACAATCTGACTGAAGAAGGAAATGGTGTAGCAGAGGTTTTTATGCCAGGTTCTGATCATTCGTTTAGTCATTTATTATACTGTACCCTTAACATAATATCCAAAACTGTACGTAGAACTAATCAAAAGGTAGATTGTTTAAACCTCTTACGCTATATTAAAAATAGTGGAATTCAATTTGAAATACTTCATATTTAAATGGTGGCGACGTTCATATCCTCACACGTACGAATTGATAAGGGCACTTCAAGTACACTAAACTAGATTATGGTACGGGCTTGTCCCAAAAGTAGTAAGTGCCGCGTAATGCAGGTTTTTTTCGATTGCTTCTGGCCTTGTTCATATAATGAGCACAGCTGTAGTGGTTCTCAAGCTTCTGGTTCATGTCACTTTGAAATATTTTAAGGAATACAGAAAACACTCTCTCAGACCCTCACTCATCAACCTGCTCCGGATTATCATATCTATTACGCCAAGGTACACGTCAGTGTAAAAGGACAGACACTTAACCAACGCCACCATCCTAGAGCCATGACCATTTTAACTGCAAACGACACAAAGCTCTTCCAGGAGATATTGTGAATAGCAAAAAAAAAGATGGCATACAATTTCCATTTTCTGAGAGAGGAAAATGTACTCAAGAATAGTAAAGCTCATTTATTTCCTTCTACAAAGAGAGTATTCATATCAGATAGCAACAATAGTGAGTCATTCTGATGGTCAAACCTGTTCTGCAATACACAATGGTCAAATATGTGTGTAAGGCAAGCATCCCATACATAAAGAAAATTAATTCTGGGAATATGAACAAGAAAATTAACAAACAAAATAAAAGGCATTGAAGAGTGGCAAATCCCTAGGCCAGATGTTTCCATTCTTAGATTTCACAGAAATTGAATATTGCAGATGCCTCAAAAATCAGATAAAGTTGATCTGAGTTTTACTCAAAAATGGTGCATTTCACACCACTATTTTGACGAGTCAGGTACTGTAAATGAGTCAGGTTGCAAAGTTGTAATAAGTTACTGGAGTCTGTAATTAGGGATAGACTAACTGGAAACCAAGAAGATTTTTAGTTAATCATAATCATGGAGCAATACAGCATGGACACAGGCTCTTCAGCCCAACCAGTCCGTGCTGACCATGGTACCCACCCAGCCAGTCCCAATTTCCTGCGTTCAGCCCACATCCCCCTAAGCCCTGCCCTCCACATACCTATCCAAGTGCTTCTTAGATGATACTATTGTACCTGCCTCAACCACTTCCTCTGGCAGCTCGTTCCATATATTCACAACCCTCTGCATGAAGAAGTTGTCCCTCAGCTCCCTTTCAAAGCTAATTTAACCATATCTTTCCTATAACAAGGTGACCAAAACTATACCCAGTACTCCAAGTGCGGCCTCACCAACGACTTATGCAACTGCAACATAATGTCCCAACTCACATAATCAATGCCTTTACTGATGAAGGAGAGTGTGCTAAATGCCTTTTTCATCATACTGTATTACCTGCGACACCACTTTCAACAAACTTTGCACTTGTACTCCTAGGTCCTTCTGTTCCATTGCACTCCCGAGTGCCCTACCATTCATAGTACAAGTCCTACACTGGTTTGACTTTCCAAAATGCATCAACTCACACTTGCCCATATTGGAATCCATTTGCCACTTCTTGGCCCACCTCTCTAACTGATCAAGATCGCCCTATAATCTACAACACCCCTCTTCACCATCAACACCACCTCCTAATTTCATGTCATCTGCAAACTAATCAAAAGGGAGAACCAACATAAGCAAGTGTAGTGGAGACAAGCATTACAATTATTTGTATCGTGTGGTATTGGATGGGGGTAAGCTATGAATGATAATTGTAGACTAAGAAGGCAAATGATAGTTCTTTCCACATGTATTTACAGCATTCAGACATTATTGTTAAGGCTATTGATTTTTGTACATCCAGTCTTGTTTATTCATGTTCTTCTTAACCAATTGGGCAAGAAGTTTCAGAATTTAGAAAGGGTAAAAGAACAGCCATGTAATTCCAATTTAGGATGCTCTTTGATTTGGACAGGAAATTGCAGGTACTAGAGTTACTTGTTTATGCTAGCTGGCCTTGTCCTTCATGGCAGTAGATGTTGCAGCTCTGGGAGATGCTATCAGAGCAGCTTGACAAGTAACTGCATTGCAGTTTATTTGTGGTACCCTGCAGCTAATGTATACCAATCACAAAAGTTGTGAATGTTTAGAGTGGTGAACAAGGTGCAAAGCTTAGTTTGTCCAATATCATGTTGGCTCATTGAGTGTCATTGGAGCAAGTGGGGAGGATTCTACAACATTCCTGACATACCTTGCAGATAGCAGAGTTGTGGTTTAGAGAGAGTTTGTTTAAATTGAAACTCATAGAATTAAACTCATAGCATACAAAATTATTTCAAATAGGTAATTGGGATCATGGTCAGACACTCAAAATTGACAGAAAGGTACTTGGGTCAGTTTGGCCTGCAACCATTCACCCTCCTGGATATGTTGCATTCAGTCCCACCAAGTTCATCAATAACACAAAAAGTTAGGAAATACAAGTTAAAGAAAAAATTAGAAATAAATAATACAGCCAGTTTTAACCATTTTGGGAGTGGCTTCTTCTCTTGGGAATTCTCTACCCTAGGAGTTATGGATGCTGAGTCAGTGTAACAAACACAAAGATAAATTTTTGGACTACAAGGGAACAAAATGTATGGCAAATAGACAGTAAAGTGTTGTGATCAAAGCTCAGCCATATTTTTTATAATATCAGAAAAGGATGAGGACCCAACTGCAATAGCAATATTCCATAAATTCCAAAACTGCTGATTTTTAAAAAATTGAGATTTGATATGATCTTTAAAAAAATTGTTGGAAAATAATTTTTCACTACGTCATACATGAAGAAACACTTCTGGCCTCATTCATAATTTGCCTCCCTCCGTTTCTGAACTTATGTCACCTTGTTTGATCCTACAGCAAGAAGATAGTGGTTCCTGACTTAAATACAAAACATTTTAAAATATAAATGACATAAATAAAACATCAACATTCAAGTGCACATCACCAACATCCTTTTTGGCAATAACACTTGACAAAAGCACATAGGACAACTTGCTATAAGCATTTCACACCAAAATGAGCCAAACAGCCCATAAAAAGGTAGCTTATAATTCAATAGTTTCCTCATGTTACATGGATTGGTGGGTGGAGTGTGCAACATTTTATCTCTGCATCTCTAATTAGAGAAGAGGCTTTCCAAGATCAACAGGTTCCTCTTCCAGATCAGTAGACAATCATTGTTTCATTAAAAAAAAATGACCATTGAAAGACTAACAAAATTAACTTAAATTTTGTGCTTTTTACGTCTGGGGTGAAGGGTCATATGTTTAGGACCCAAATACACGCCAAAGCTGTTGAAAGGCAAGAAAATGCTATGCCCTAGTTACTACATTTCAAAATGTGTCCAGTCACCAATTTCTGCAAAGAAAGTTCCTACAAGCAGGAAAATAATGCTGATCAGATCATTTGTCCTAGTGACATTAATTAAGGGACAAATGTCAATATGTTAACAAGCAGTAATTCTTCACTCCTCTTCAAAATATTTCTCAGGTATCTTTTCATGGCCTTGGTTTAACATTTTTCAGTGATGGCATCTCCCATTAATGCACAATTGATACAGTCCTGCACTCAAGTATCAGCCTCAGTTTTTGTGCTAGTCTTTCAAATAAGTCCAATAATCAACATCTGGGATTTTTAAAAGAGAAGAAATTTCAACAGAACAAGCCAAGCAATATTCATGGATATTCTTAAATGGATATAATTGTCTGGGCTTTATTAAACAAAGCTGATTGTTTGAATACCAACCTGAATAATTAATCATCCCTTGCCCCCTTTTCTGCAGTTATCTTCTTCTTGCTTCAGTTAACATCTGGGACAACCTCAAGGTAAAATTTTATTGTACATGAATGGAAAGTATTTTAATGATAATTTTGAGACTTGCAAGGAGGGAAAGGAATGGTTAAAAAAGACTGGAGCTCTAGCAGAATGTTTTTTTTTTAAAAAAAGACTCCAAACTCAGCACTTTGGAGTTGAGGTCTAAGCGCAGAGGCTTTGACAAGTAAGGTTTCGACAAGTAAGGCTAAGTTAAGGCGGTGCCTTTCCTTTTTTAGTCTAGTATTTAGAAATAGCAGTTAGTGGATTGGTATGCTCCTCCTGTGAAATGTGGTGGATCAGGGAGAGGTCAAGTTCCCTGACAACTGCATTAGCAGAAAGTGTGTCCAGCTGCAGCTCCTTCCGAACCATATGGATCAATTGGTGTGGCAGTTGGACTGAGGAGCATACAGGAGGCAGAAATTGGTATTGGTTTATTATTGTCACTTGTACCGAGGTACAGTGAAAAACTTGTCTTGCATACTGATCGTACAGGTCAATTACACAGTGTAGTTACATTGGGTTAATATGGAGTGCATTGATGTAGTACAGGTAAAAACAATAACAGTACAGAGTAAGGTGTCACAGCTACAGAGAAAGTGCAGTGCAATAAGGTGCAAGGTCACAACAAGATAGATCGTGAAGTCATAGTCCATCTCATCGGATAAGGGAACTGTTCAATAGTCATATCACAGTGGGGTAGAAGCTGTCCTTAGTCTGGTGGTATGTGCCCTCAGGCTCCTGCATCTTCTACCTGATGGAAAAGGAGAGAAGAGAGAATGTTCCGGGTGGGGTCTTTGATTACACTGGCTGCTTCACCAAGACAACGAGAGGTAAAGACAGAGTCCAAGGAAGAGAGACCGGCGTCTGCAATGCGCTGGGCCGTGTCCACAACTCTCTGCAGTTTCTTGCAGTCCTGGGCAGATACGTTGCTGTACCAAGCCATGATGCATCCAGACAGGATGCTTTCTATGGTGCATCGATAAAAGTTGGTGAGTGTCAAAGGGTACAAACTGAATTTCTTTAGCCTCCTGAGGAAGTAGAGGCACTGGTGAGCTTTCTTGGGCGTGCATCTACGTGATTTGACCAGAACAGGCTGTTGGTGATGTTCACTCCCAGGAACTTGAAGTTATCAATCCTCTTGACCTCAGCACCATTGATGTACACCACCCCCTTTCCTGAAGTCAATGACCAGCTCTTTTGTTTTGACGACATTGAGGGAAAGGTTGTTGTCATGACACCACATTAAGGTAAGGTATCTTTATTAGTCACATGTACATCAAAACACACAGTGAAATGCATCTTCTGCATAGTGTGTTCTGGGGGCAGCCTGCCAGCGCCAACATAACATGCCCACAACTTCCTAACCCATACGTCTTTGGACTGTAGGAGGAAACTGGAGCACCCGGAGGAAACCCACGCAGACATGGGGAGAACGTACAAACTCCTTACAGACAGCAGCCGGAATTGAACCTGGGTCGCTGGCGCTGTAAAAGTGTTATGCTAACCGCTACACTACCGTGCCTGCCCATTCCACTAAGCTCTTTATCTCCTTCCTGTACTCCAACTCATCGCTGTTTGAGATATGGCCTACAACGGTGGTATCATCTGCAAACTTGTAGATGGAGTTAGAGCAGAATCTGGCCACACAGTCATGAGTGTATAGGGACTACAGTAGAGGGCTGAGGACACAGCCTTGCCGGAGGTATTGCTGCCTATCCTCACTGATTGCGGTCTGTTGGTTAGTTACAGAGGGAGGTGTTGAGTCCTAGGTCTCAGAGTTTGGTGACGTTTGCTTGGGATTATCATATTGAAGGCAGAGCTGTAGTCAATAAACAATAGTCTAATGAGGTATCTTTACTGTCCAGATGCTCCAGAGCTGAGTGTAGGGCCAGGAAGATGGCATCTGCTGTAGACCTGTTTCGGCGATAGGCGAATTGCAGTGGGTTGAGATTGTCTGGGAGGCTGGAGTTGATGCGTACCATGACCAGCCTCTCAAAGCACTTGATGATGGTGGATGTCAGAACCACTGGTCAGTAGTCATTGAGGCATGTTACCTTGCTTTTCTTCGGTACCGGGATGATATGGGAATTTCATAAAGGTGGTCACACCACAGGTTCACCCAGATAGATAGGTGACTGCCAGGAGGGATGGGCAGGCAAGTACAGGAGACACCTGTGGCTATTTCCCTCTTTAACAAGTATGCCATTTTGAATACTGTTGAGGGAGGGGATAGCCTTTCAGGAGAAAGAAGCAGAAGCCAGATCAGTAGCACCACAATTGGCTCTGTTGTGCAACAGGGAAGGTCAAAGTCTAGTTGAGCAGTAGCAACAGGTGACTCAGGGATCAGGCAGGCATTTTTATTGCTGGGAGCATGGCTCCAGGATGGTGTGTTGCCTCACTGGTACCAGGATCAAGGATGTGACTAAGTAGTTGCAGAAGGGGAGAATGAGCAGTTAGAAGCCAAGGTCTATGTTGGCACAAACTACATTGGTAAGGAGAGAAATGTGGTCCTGCAAAGGGAATTTAAGGAGTTGGGAAGACAGCGGAAAAGTAGGACTTCGAAAGGTAGTAATCTCAGGATTACTCTAAGAGAATAACAACTAAATGCGTGGCTGGTGCAGGGCTTCACATATTTGGATAATTGGAATCTCTTTTAAGGCAGGAATGGCGTGTACAAGGATGGGTTGCACCTAAATAGGCGAGGGACCAATATCCTGTCAAGGAGGTTTGCCAGTACTACTCAGTGATTTAAACTAGCAACAGAGGGGGGTGGGACCCAAAATGACAGTGTAGCAGGAGGAGAGAGAAAAGCACATGTAGTAAATGAAGCAGGCTAGTCTGGTAAGCAGAACAGCCAGAGATGGGTGGGAGCATAATGAGGCTGGTAGGCTGAACTGCATTTACTTTAATACATGGAGTCTTGCAGGGAAGACAAACAAGTCAGGCCTTTCGGCCCAATTCATCCATGCCGACTGTGTTGCCCAGCGAACTAGTCCCATCTGCCCACATTTGGCCCATGGCCCTTTAAACCTCTACTATCCATATACTTATCTAGATAGCTTTTAAATGTTACTAACGAGCTCACCTCAACCACTATTTCTGGCAGCACATTCCAAATATACACCATCCTTTGTGTGAAGAAGCTACCCCAATGTCCCTTTTAAATCTCTCACCTCTAATCTTAAACCACTTGTTTTTAGCATCCCTTCCCTGGGAAAAAGACAATGTGCTTTCACCTTGTCTATGCCCCTCATGATCTTATATACCTTTATCAGGTCACCCCTTAATCTCCAACATTCCAGGGGATAAAGTACAAATCTATGCAACCTCTCCTTGTAACTCAAGCACCTCCCCCACCCGCCATCAAAAGTCCAGGCAATATCCTGGTAAATCTTTTCTGCACTCTTTCTAGTTTAATATCATACTTATAACAGGAAGACCAAAACTGTACACAATACTTGAAGTGCAGCCTCACCAATAACTGAAACATAATTTCCCAACTCCTGTACTCAATGCCCTGACAGATGAAGACCAGCATGCCAAATGCCTTCTTAACCACCCTATCTACCCATGACACCACTTTCAGCGAACTCTGCGCTTGCACTTCTAGGTCCCTGTTTCATAACACTCCCCAGGGGCCTACCATTCACTGTACAAGTCCTACCTTGGTTTGATCTCCCAAATTGCAATGCCTCACATTTGTCTGGATTGAAAGCCATTTGCCAATCCTCAGCCCACATAACCAACTGATCAAGATCCCCCTGTAATTTTTCATCACCTTCTACACTATCTACACCACCACCTATTTTAGCTGAGAGCATGGATCAGCACGTGGGCTTAAGATATTGTGGCAATCACAAAAACGTGGCTGAGCAAAGAGCAGGAATGGCAGTTCAAATGTTCCTGGTTTTCAGGCATGACACAAAGGGGGGGGGGGTTCCAAAAGAGGAGGAGGTATTGTATTGCTGCTATGGGTACAACTAAGGAATAAGAAAGGGGTGATCACTTTCATGGGATTATACAGTAAGCCTTCAAATAGTCAGCAGAATTTAGAAGAGAAAACCCGTGGACAAATAGCAGTTGAAAGTAAAAGCAACAGGGTAGTAATGGGTGATTGTAACTTCCCCAATATTTACTGAGATGCCTTAGTATTGGGGGCATAGAGGGGGTGGAATTTGTGAAATGCATCCAGGAAGAATTTTTAAAACACCACATACAGAGGCCTACAAGAGAGGGAGCTATACTCGCCCATTTTCATTCCCTAAAATAAGGTCATGTGGTGCAAGTATCAGTGGAGCAACCCTTAGCAAACTGTGACCACAATTCCATAAGCTTTAAAGGTAGTCATGGAACAGGATAAGTTTGAATTTGGAGTTAAGGTCTTAAATTGGGGGAAGAACTGACTTCAACAGTACAAGACAGGATTTGGCAAAAGTAGATTGGGAGCAGCTGCTAGAGGGAAAACAATCTCTAGTAAGTGGGAGTTTAAAAACAAAATAGTAATATTTCAAATATCAGCATGTCCTTATAAGGGTAAAAAGCAAAGATGGCAAGATTGGGAAACAATGGTTAACAAAGTAAATTGAAAGTTTGATCAGGAAAAAAGAAGCACGCCAGGTATAGAAAATTAGTTTATAGAGGAAAGCAGTTCAGAGGGCAAAAAAGGGATGTGAAATGACCCTGGCCAACAGAAATGAAGAGCATTCCAAAAACCTTCATCAATACATTAGAAGCAAGAGGGAAGCAAGGGAAAGAGTAGGCCCCCTCAAGGGACCAAAAGGGAAGTCTTTGTGTGGAGCCAGAGGATATGTGTGGTGCCCTGAATGAATACTTCACATCAGTAATCACCAGGGAGAAGGATGGAGTGTCAGCAGAGGTACACACTGATAGTCTGCAATATGCATGTATCAGGGAAGAGGCAGTGTTAGAAATATTAATACACATTAAGGTGGAGAAATCCCCAGGGACTGATGAAATGGGAATGTTATGGGAAGCAAAGGAGGAGATTGCTGAGGCTCTGATGGAGGTTTTCATATCATCATTAGCCCATGGGTGAGGTACCGGAAGACTGGAGGGCAAGTAATGTTAGTCGCTTATTCAAAAAGGGCAGTAGGAATAAGCCAGAAAACCATACGTCAGTGACATTGAAACTATTGGAAAAAATTCTTAGAGACTGGATTTAAAAAATAGAACAGTACAGCACAGGAACAGGCTCTTTGGCGCAAGATGTCTCTGTCAACCATGATGCCAATATAAATTGCACATCTGCCTGCAATATGGTCTATATCCCTCAATTCACTGCCTGTTCATGTGCTTGTCTAAATGCCACTTAAACATGGCTATCGTATCTGCTTCCACCACCTCCTTAGGCAACGTGTTCCAGGCACCTACCAATCACCAAAATAAAACCTACCATGTAGATCTGTGTGTTGTCTGTACCTACATGCCTGTGATGCTGCAAGCAAGTTTTTCATTGTAGCTGTTCCTCACCATACTTGTGCATATGACAATAAACTCAATGACTTGACTTTAAACTTTCCCCTCTCACCTTCAAGCTATGTCCTCTAGTATTTGACATGTCCATCCTGGGAAAAAGACTCTCTACCCTGCCCATCCATCTCATAATTTTATGTACTTGGATCAGGTTGCCCCTCAGCCTCTGACACTCCAGAGAAGAGGATCCAAGTTTGTCCAACCTCTTTATAGCTAATATTCTCTCGTCTGGGAAACATCCTGGTGAACCTCTCTGCACCCTCTCCAAAGCCTCCATAGAGAGTCAGAGCACTACAGCACAGAAACAGGCCCTTTGACCCATCCAGTCCATGCCAGCCTGGTTTTCTGCCTAGTCCCATCCACCTGCACCACAGCTCTCCATACCTCTCTCATCCATGCACCTGTCCAATCTTCTCTTAAATGTTACAATTGAACCTGCATCCACCACTTCCACTGGCAGCTCATTCCACACTCACACCACCCTCTGAGTGAAGTAGTTCCCCCTCAGATTCCCCTTCCTGTAATACAGCAAAAGGGATATCCCCCAAGCATCATCTCAGATTCATCTCCACAAATCCTGCCTAACCTGTTGAGTATCTGCAGCATTTTCAGTTTTCAATTCAAACTTGTAACATCTACTGTTTTGGTTTAGTATACAAATTATTTCATACGTAACCACCAGTTGTAGTGCAAGATTATTCCTGAAACCTTAACCTCTCAGCATTTACAACATCATTACACAGATTGTTATACTTGATCTGCAGACCAAAACCATTTGGTTGTTCTGTCAAAATGACCTAACTAAAAATCAATCCGATAATCTGCTATCCTACTGTTCAGAAGACCTGATGGTTCAGCATCTAGCTCACTGGGGCTCCCTCAATTTTAAACACAATAGCATCCCATTCCTATGTTCCTTTTAAACTTCCCAATTTCACTTCAAAATTACACTGCAGTATAACATGTTAAAAAAAGTGAATTAAAAGTGGTCAAAGAATTATACAGCATGGAAATAGGCCCTTCAGCACAACTTGTCCATACTGAACAAGATGCCCATCTACACTAATCCAATTTGTTGTGTTTGGCTCTTGTTCCTGTGAACCTTTCCCCTCCTTGTTCCTGACCAAATGTTGTAATTGTACTCACTCCTACCATCTCCTCTGGCAGCTCATTCCATATACCCACCAGCTGGTGAAAAACTTGCCCCTCAAAACCTCTTTAAATATTTCCACTCTCATCTTAAACCTATACCCCTTAGTCTTAGACTCCCCTCCCCTGGGAAAAGGTTGTACCCATCTACCCTATCTTTGACCCTCATCATTTTATAAACCTCCAAAAGGTCATCCTGCTGGCTCTTTCACTACAGTGAAAACAGTCCCAAGCCTATCCAATCTCTCCTTACACTCAAGACTTCCAGTCCATGCAACATCCTTGTAAATCTTTTCTGCTTCCTCTCTAGCTTAATCACAACCTTCCTATAACATGGCGACCAGAACTATACACAATACTCCAAGTGTGGCCTAACAATCAATTTGTAGGACTGTAACATGATGTCAGAACTCCTATATCCAATTTCTCAGCCAATGAAATCAAGCATACCATATTCCTTCTTCATCACTGTCTACCTGTGTCATCACTTTCAGGGAACTAGTAAGCCCAAGTTGTCTCTGTTCTACAATACTTCCCAGGGCCCTCCCATTCACTGTACACGTGCTGGCACAGTTTAACTTCCTAAAGTGCGTTGGTTTATCAATGGAAACAACATCCAACAGTACAAAAAAAAGCCAGAATAACCACCAAAGTCCTGAGGATGCTGGATTATTGGAGTTTGACTGCACTTACAAAGTACAAAAATTCAAATTTAATTTGAGCTCAGTGGATAGCAGCAAGTGGAAATTCTGGCTGCATTTTTATTTTTTTTATTCCAGTCATTCCAAAACAAATCAGAGCAGTCCAACCGTCATCTGCGTTCAGATCAGCCTGGAGCAACTAACAGTATGGACTAAGCCGAAGAGCTGCTTGTGTGATTGTAAATGCTTCTTATCTTAAACTACTTTTGTTAAACTCCAGGAACTAAAATTTATGAGGCTATGGCCCAAATGCATTTTCAAATTAAGGTAGGAAACAAGCCTAGGTGCGAAGCACATTCATGAGACAGCTCTCTTCATTTTATTAATAACAAAGAATGTGGTCTGGTGGTCTTACCACAAGGGCTCAGAGCAATTCTGCACATTTTGAAGACTAAGACTGCAGATGCTTACACACCCCAATAAGCATGTTTCTTTTGAAAACATGAACCCACACTAACATTGATCAAAATACTTCTCTGTTGGCTCTTGACCAATCCCCAATTGCACATTCAAAAAGAATAAATTGTGCATGCTGGATTTAGATGGGTTAAGTAAATGGGCAAAGATCTGGCAAATGCAGTATAATGTGGAAAAGTGTAACCGGTTGCAGAGAAATCTGCAAGTCACAGTGCATGATTCGCAGAACACTAACGAACAGGTACAGCAAGTAATTAAGAAAGTAAACATGTTATCATTTATTGCTCGGGGAAGTGAGTATAAAAGTGGGGAGGTTATGGTAAAATTACGCACGGCACTGCTCGGACCATATCTGGAATATTCGGTATAATATTGGTCTCTTCATCCAAGGAATCATGGAAATGCGTTTTAAGCAGTTTGGATTAAGTTTATGAAAATAATACTTGGAATGGGGAAGGTTGTTTTACGAGGAAAGATTGTTCTGACTCAGCTTGTATCTGCAGTTTAAAAGATCAAGGGGATTTGATTGAAAAAAATAGTATCCTGAGCAATCTTGACCAGGATAGATGTAGAGGGGATGTTTCCTTTTGTGTGAGAATCTAGAATGAGGAAGATAAGAGAATGTCTAATTAAAATACAAGATGAATTTCTTCTTTCAGAGGTTTGCAAGTCTTTATAACCCCATTTCTCAAAGGGCTGTGGAAGCAGCACCTGAATGTTTTGAGGCCAAGGCGGATAGATTCTTGCTAAGGGGGACGAGAATAGACGAGAATGCTGAGCTGGCACAACAATCAGTTTGGCCATCACCTGATTACATAGCGGAGCAGACTCAAGTGGTCTATTCTGTCCCCACTTTATACGAATCTGCCCAACTAGAAAATGTTGTTAATAGTCAGATCAGACCAGCATCCATGCAATGAGAAACAGAGTTTATGGTTCAAATTGACAACCTTTCATTGTGCTCTACAGATGTCGTCTGACCGGTTGTGTTTACAGCATATTCTGCTTTTAATTGAAGAGACGTAACTGACTTTCTGGAAGCATAAGTGTTGAGTCAAGAGGCTGAAATCAATGATAACAAAGTAATGAATTGCACAACTGAGATTCAAACTCATCATAAAACAGAAGGGTGAGTCAGATTGTTAAATAGGTACATTTTGAATTGAGAACATAACTGATCAAGAAAGAAAGTAGTGCCACTGTCCTGGGATAGGTTAACCCTCCTGAGGATTCAATGGGCTCCACTATTGCTCTTGGCCAAAGGCCCATTAGATTTGCTTAGATCCAAATTCAATTCAATCCATTTTACATAAAGCACGATGATATTTGAAAATCCAATAAACACAGGCTTAATTTTCTTTTCTTCCCCCCACTCCTTTATCGGTCCCATTTGCTGGAAGATGCTCAAGACTAGTTAATGACAGTCTGTTTGACACATTTTAACAGCGACCAAACAGTGTACTTTAGACATACATATGCAGCACAAATATGGGATATCAGACCTTTCACCATTTCACATATCCAAGAATCAGCATAACAATCTCAGGTCAGGTACAGCATAAACAAATGCAGTATAAAACACCCTCCATTCCATCACAATCAAGTGCTTTTTCCTCTTCTTTGGCAACAGTGAGATTTCACTCCACCTGAGATCCTTTCAGAGAATTCATTCCCCATAGGAACTCCATACCCTCATCACCCACATCCTCCTACACTTCCATTGAGGTTGAACCCAATTTGGATAACATTAAAAAATTGTATTTATTCACAAGTTGAGCTTCCAACCCCAATTTTTCTCTGACACAAAAAGCACCAGAATTTCAGCCACTTCCCTCTTGCCTCAAGCCTGATTGCTTCAAACATGGATGGGTTTATCACCATCAAATTCAACTTTGCCCATGCTCTCCTGCCACCAACTTCAAATCACTCATTAAGTATAATGGCTCCCAGAAAATTCAAATTTAAAAAGTGTTCATCTTCAAATCCCTTTTTCATCATCTCGCCCCCCCCACCCCCGCATCTCTAATAGTTCTGCAATTCTGAAAACTTCTTCACAATTTTTCTCCTTTAATCCCAGCACTGGATGACCTCTAATTCTTTCCCTGAACTTGGATACCTTGCTTTCCTTTTCGTCCCATTTTTCATTCAAGCTTCTGGTCACATTTCCCACTACCTTGGTCTCAGAGTTTTAATTTATGTATTTAAGAAAGCAACATAGCAATGAGGAAACACAGGTTTTCAAGACATAAATTGAAGTTCTTACCACAGCATATCACAACCAAGACAGAAGGTTCTACAGCTTGTGCAGGACAATGCTGAGGATACTAAAATCAGAGTCAGAAATGCAAGGGGTTCATGCAGCTGAAAGACTTGGCGAATTAGGAAGCAGGTGATATATTAAACATGAAAGTGAAGATGATAAAATGAATTTTGAATTAAATGTTCCTCATCTCCAAAAAATGAAGACAGGGGAGTAGGCCAGGCTATGAACACCAAAGTCTTAGTGAATGATAATATAAACCCGAAAGTGCTGGAAATCTGAAACAGAAATCCGAAACAAAAATCTGAAAATGCTGGAAACACTCAGGCAGTATGTGGAAAGAAAAACAGAGTTAACATTTCAGGTCATAGGCTCTTTTGCCAAAGGGTCTTTAACCCAAAACAAACTCCATTTCTCTTTCCCACTGATGATGACTCTCACCCACTGACCCAGAATGTTTGCAGCATTTTCTGGCTTTGATTAAAAGTTTTTGTGGAGTTTAAAGTAACTCAAGAAGCCAGAGGAGGAGAGTGCTTACATTTGACTAAATCGTGTGTGACTGTTTTCAAAACATGAGCAGTCTCAGTCTATTAATTGCTTTAGTCAATGACTTTCCACAAAAGGAAATAAAGAGGAGAATCCAACTTTTGGGATTAACTCACATTGTGTTTAAATGCAAGCGATTTTAAATTAAAAACTGATGATAGGGAGGGACAAAAGTAATGGATATTGAGAGTGAATATTAAAAGTAAGTTTATCTTTTACAATCAGCATCTGCTACATTACAGCAGTTACTCTGCTAAAAGAAAACTGAGATGATCTCTATCAAAGCAAAGCAAGACAAAGCAGACTCTGCTGTTCTCAGTGACTGGAGACTAAATGTTAACAGTCTCTACTACAGTTCCTGTTTACGTTGCAAGGCTTATCACGCCACCATGACCTTGCAGAAAGTGACACCCTCAATCATGTGACTGCACATCAGGCCAAAAAGGATTGGCTCAAGTTAATTCAGGAGCTCTAGAAAACAATTCTCATTCATTTGCATACATTTTGAGAGACATTGCAAATTAATGTTAGATTAGCCTTATTAGGACACGAAAAATCTCTTCATCGTGTGATCGATAAATGGTGGGGATGATGGAATACAAGTAAGCTTTCCTTTGTTGTGTGGCAGAGTTTGTTAAAACCAAATGGTTGAGCCTGACCAATATGTTGAAAATCTGATTGCAGGTGTTATTTTTCAGAAAAAAATAACACCCAGGAAGGACTTAAGTAGCTGAGAGGTGGATGACACAGAGGGAAAAAAAAAATCAGCTATTTTTAAACACATCATCAACTAGTGAATTGAACAACTAACAGGAAATGGCATTTGTAGTGAAAAAAACTGCAGATGCTGGAAATCTGAAACAAAAACAGCAAATGCTGGAAGCACTTATCAGATTATGCAGCATCAGTGAGGAACAGATTCAACATTTCAGGTCAATGACTCTTCATCAGAATAGGAAAAAGCACATTTGCAATGCCCTTATTCTCAAAAGAAAAACAGGAAAAACAAATTGGAAATAGTAGAGCTACATGAATAAAATAATGCGAATGCCGAAAACATACGTGGAAGATTCATTCGTACTTAACATTAAGAATTCACACAACTCCAGCTACATGTATTCATGACTATTATTACAGTTTTCCAGATGAAGACTTTTATTCTCTGCACCACACAAGTTTAATGTTTCTAAAAGTCATTCATCTTTAAGATATTTATTTTTGCTCCTGTCTGGCAACTACATTTAATGAACAGCATTTTCAAGTGGTTTAAAAAAAACTAAGATTTGACACTGAACATGCAAAGAGAAGAATTTCACAATCCATTGCCACCAATACTCGAGATTCAGATTTCTAGCATCGGTAGTTTTTTTTCCCAGTTTTATTACCGCAGTGAGCGGGATGGATAGAAAAATATTTCTTATTCAAACTAATCAGACATGAAGTAAAAGTAATAAAGTATCCTCGACTGGGGTAATCATTGTCAAACTTAGCAAAAATGGGACTCTCACCATGATACTTGCCACATGAATCCTCATTTGCAGATACTGCATGTGATCAGTTCCTAATAAGCTAATACATATTATTGCAACACGAGTTGCAACAGTGACTAGCCCACAATGGACAAAACAATTAAATATGGTGTCAAGTTGGTTATTGGGAAATACAAAGAGAACCTCCAAGAGTCACAAAATAGCTGATGACAGATTAAACAGAAGCCATTTGAATCCTGCCATAGTACAAGACACCCTATGTACTGTATAAAATTGCTGACACAATCAAGCTAGTGTGGCAAATGAACATACAGTCCAAAGATCAGGAATACCCTTATTGCACAATGGTGGGAAGATGATAAATGAAAGAGCAGCACCTTTGTCTCCCATTCTCAAGCTCTGGACATCACAGGCAAGACTCACATTCTATTTTCCCCACTTGAAGGTATTCTCTGTGAACTACCATTGCATATGTTATGGTCTTTGTACTAATTTAGAACTTAATGTGCGACATTGCTAAGCAAGTCAATTTAAAAGCTACTTCATTTTTGTTACGATAGGAATCACGTGTAGGCCAGACAAGTCAAGGATGGCAGGTTTATTCTACAATGAACAATAATTGAATACTGTTGGATTGAAGGCTTTCAAAATTATTCCATTGCTTTCCTGGGACAATGATAAATACCCTCTGACAAATTCAACAACCTTTTGAATAAGTTGTGATCTTAATCAGATGTTTTCCCAACTGACAACTGTTTTGTCAGAACAAAGAACAGAACACTGGAACTCAGCAGGTCAAGCAGCATTTGTGGAGGGAAAAGGCATTTTGCCAGAGTTGGATGCCAGTCTGAAAATGCTCTCAAGGATAGGCCATTCATCTGGCATTTAGCAAGTGTCAAACTTTTTAAATCAAGTTTGGCAATAATGTTTGGACTTGTATCTGGTAGATCTCAAACTGACAATTTTAAGGAGGTAGATTATGACACTGGATGATGTCTCTATTGATCAAAAATCAACTTGAATTCATTACCTCAGTTCACAGAACACCACCAGTGGTCAATACCCAATTAATCATCAGCACTTTATTTTAACGTAATTTATACTTGGGAATTTTTAAGAAAGCCAATGAAACAGTAACACGAGAAACTGTAGATGCTGGAAATCTGGAGCAATGAACACAAAATGCTGGAAGAATTCAGCAAGTCAGGCAGCATCTATGGAGGGAAATGAACAGTCAATGTTGTTTTGGGGAAAGGAATGTCAACTGAAACGTCAACTGTTCATTTCCCTCCATAGATGCTGCCTGACGTGCTGAGATGAAAAAGCAAGTTTCAGCTAACTACTTAAGTCACATTCAGTGCAAAAGGTCCATGCCAGATGCCAAGAGAATGAATCCATTCTCCAGTCCAGTCCCATTCCCCTCTACTTATTTGCTGCAGCCCTTATTCTCTCTCATACGTCCATCAATTCTTTTGCTTCTCTACCACTTACTCAGATGAAGGAGTAATTTACACTAACCAATTAACCTATCAGAACACCTTTGGGACATGGGAAGAAACCAGAGCACAGATCCAAAGCCCACATGATCACCAGGAGAATGTGTACCGTCCACCCAGAAAGCACTAAGGACAAACCCATGCCTGTAGAACTGAAAGTCAACAGCACACACTGCTGTGCTTTCATCCTCCCTTACTTGAACTCAATCAATCTACAAATATACAGGCTGTCTCTGGGTTATGAACACCCAACATACGGACACCCCTAAATATGAACAAACTCCCATATCATCAAATTAAAAAGTCTGATGACATACATCCCACAAACAGCAGAACTAGTCTCCTCTCTTCTCTCTCTCCTTTTCGTAATTGTTCTAGCTTATCAGTCTTATGTGCTTTTGATGCCATTCCTTACAATACTGTGGAGGTATGGGTAACATAATCAAGTAATTCTTGTGTATTTTCCGACTGATGAACAAATTTGACTTACAGACATCTGTAAAAATGGAACTCGTTTGTTACTCTGGAAAGTCTGTACTCCTAAGTTTCTTTACCAGGCACAACAAATGCTATTGTCCTCAAAATTCAAATGTACCAGTTCTCCAGCCCACTCCAGGCCCCCAAACAGAATTAAAGTGCTTATTGCACAGACCCAAGCCACTCACAGGTCTTTCCCCTTGTCACTCAGGTAATGGTTCATTCCATGCAAAAGTGGTTTCACATTGGTTAAGTTGACAGATACAACTCAAAACCTCAACAAAATCTGTTGAACTTCCACTGATTACTTCCATTTCTACCAACTCATCTACAGCACCATGTGCTCTGTATGTTATATTGCTTTCAGTTTATTTCATTTTTCCTTCAGTTTTGCCTCTTGGTTTCATATGATGATTGCTTCAGCAATTCAACTTTTCATCTTCCACGAAGACGACAAAGGGAAGGACATGTTATGAAGAAAAATTTGTAATTCTGCATCAAGATAGAATGATTGGACAAAAACCTGGCAAAAGGAGTTTAATGTGGACAAATGTGAAGTCACGCACTTATGTAAGAGGAAGTAAAAGGCAGAACATCTAAATGGAGACTGCAATTGAGTGAAGTTCAGAGGGAACTAGGTGTTCTAGAGCATGAATCACAATAAGCTGTCAGGGTCAACTAGTTAAGGAGGAAAACGACGTGTTGGCTTTCATGGAACAAAACAACACAGTACAGGCCTTTCAGCCCACGATGTTGTGCCAACATTTTATCCTGCTCTAAGACCTTCCCTCCCACATAGCCCTCCATTTTTCTATCATTCATGTGACTATCCAAGAGTCTCTTAAATGTCTGTAATGTATCTGCCTCCACAACCTCTGCCGGCAGTGCATTCCACGCACCACCACTCTGTGTAAAAAAAACACTTCCTTCTGACGTCACCCCCCCCCCCCAAATACCTTCCTCCAATCATCCAATCATCTTAAAATTATGTCCCTTCGTGTTAGCCATTGTCGCACTGGGAAAAAGTCTCTGACTGTCCACTTGACCTATGCCTCTTATCATCTTGTACACCTCTTATCAAGTCACTTCTTATCCTCCTTCGCTCCAAAGAGAAAAGCCCTAGCTCACTCAACCTTTCCTCATAAAACATGCTCTCTAATCCAGGCAGCATCCTGGTAAGTCTCCTTTGCACCTTCTCCAAAGCTTCCACATCCTTCCTATAATGAGGTGACCAGAACTGAACACAATACTCCAAGTATGGTCTAACCAGAGTTTTACAGAGCTGCAACATTACCTGGCAGCTCTTGAACTCAATACCCTGACTAATGAAGGCCAACACACCATATGCCTTCTTAATAACCCTATCAACCTGCATGGCAACCTTGAGGGATCTATGGACCCCAAGATCCCTCTGTTCCTCCACACTGCTAAGAGTCCTGCCGTTAACCTTGTATTCTGCCTTCAAATTCAATCTTCTAAAGTGCATCACTTCACACTTTTCTGGGTTGGACTCCATCTGTCACTTCTCAGCCCAGCTCTGCATCCTATCAATGTCCTGCTGTAACCTACAGCAACCTTCTACACTATCCAAAACATCACCAACCTTGGTGTCATTTGCAAACTTACTAACCCACCCTTCCACATCCTCATCCAAGTCATTTATCAAAATCACAAAGAGCAGGGGTCCCAGAACAGATCCCTGCAGAACACCACTGGTCACTGACCTCCAGTCAGAATAGACTCCGTGTACAACCATCCTCTGTCTTCTATGGGTGAGCCAATTCTGAATCCACACAGCCAAGTTTCCCTGGATCCCATGCCTCCTGACTTTCTGAATGAGCCTTCCATGAGAAACATTATCAAACGCCTTAATGAAAGCCATGTACACCATATCCACTGCTCGACCTTCAATGTGCTTTGTCACATCCTCAAACAATTCAATCAGGCTCATGAGGCACCACCTGCCCCTCACAAAGCCATGCTGACTGTCCCTGATCAGCCTATGCTTCTCCAAATGCCCATAAATCCTGTCTCTAAGAATCTTCTCCAGTAATTTGCCCACCACTGAAGTAAGACTCACTGGCCTGTAATTCCCTGGGTTATCCCTACTCCCTTTCTTAAACAAAGGAACAACATTTGCCACCCTCCAATCATCTGGCACTACTCCTGTGGTGAGTGAGGATGCAAAGATCATCAAAGGCGCAGCAATCTCTTCCTTCACTTCCCGTAATAATCTTGGATGTAGCCCATCCGGCCCTGGCGACTTATCTGTCCTAATGTTTTTCCAAAAGTTCCAGCACATCTCTTTCCTCATGTCGACATGCCCTAGCATATCAGCCTGTTGTGCACTATCCTCACAAACATGAATTTCACTGGTGAATACTGAAGCTAAGTATTCATTAAGGACCTCCCCCATCTCTTCCAACTCCAGGCACGTTTCCTCTTTTATCCCTGATCAGTTCTACCTTCACTCTAGTCATCCTCCTATTCTTCACATACGTGTAGAACGCCTTGGGGTTTTCCTTAATCCTTCTCGCCAAGGTCTTCTCATACCCCCTTCTAGCTCTCCTAAGTCCATTATTAAACTCCCTCCTGGTTACCTCGTAATTCTCCAAGGCCCTGTCTGATCCTTGCTTTCTAAACCTTTGGTAAGCTTCTTTCTTCCTCTTGACAAGATGTTCTACGTCTCTTGTCAACCATGGCTCCTTCAATCTACCAACCTTACACTGCCTCAATGGGACAAACCCATCCAGAACCACATGCAAGTACTCTCTAAACAACCTCCATATTTCCATTGTGCACTTCCCCAAGAACATCTGTTCCCAATTTATGCTCCCAAGTTCCTGCCTAATAGCATCATAATTCCTCCTCCCCCAATTAAATACTTTCCCATATCGTCTGCTCCTATCCCTCTCCAAAGCCATGGTAAAGATCAAGGAGTTATGGTCAGTCTCCAAAATGCTCTCCCACTGAGACATCTGATACCTGATCAGGCTCATTGCCTCATACCAGGTCCAGTATGGCCTCCAGTCAGCCTGTCCACATACAGTATCAGGAATCCTTCCTGGACACACCTAATAAACTCTGCCCCATCTATCCTCTTTACACTAAGGAGGTGCCAATCAATATTAGGGAAGTTGAAATCACCCATGACAACAACCCTGTTATTTTTGCACTTCTCCAAATTCTGCCTCCCGATCTACTTCTCTGTGTCTCTGCTGCTATTGGAGGGTCTGTAGAAAACTCCCAATAGAGTGATTGCTCCCTTCATGTTTCTGACTTCCAACCACACTGTCACAGCTATAGATCTGGAGGATGTCCTGGAGGGATTGTCTACTGAGTCATTGTCCCTGATCAAAGCTACTCCCCCACCTCTTTTACCTCAGTCCCTGTCCCTTTTGAAACATCTAAACCCCAGAATATCCAGCAGCCATTTCTGCCCTTGTGACAGCCAAGTCTCTGTAATGGCCACAACATCATAGTTCCATGTACTTACCCATGCTCCAAGTTCCTGATACTTCTCACATTAAAGTAGACACACTTCAGCCCATCCAACTGACTGCAATTTTGCCCTTTCAAATGCCTATCCTTCCTCACAAGTCTTTCTACATGCTCCACCTACTTATATACTAAATGCACCAACCTCTGACCTATCACTCTGGTTCCCATCCCCCTGCCAAACTAGTCTAAACCCTCCCCAACAGTTCTAGCAAACCTGCCCGCAAGAATATTGGTCCCCCTCCAGTTCACGTGTAACCCATCCCTTTTGTACAGGTCGTACCTTCCCCAGAAGAGATCCCAATGATCAACAAATCTGAAACCCTGTCCCCTGCACCAATTCCCCAGCCACGTATTCATCTGCCAAATCAACCTATCCTTACCATCACTGGTGCGTGGCACAGGCAGCAATCCAGGGATTACTACCCTTGAGGTCCTGCTTTCAGCTTCCTACCTAGTTGCCTATATTTCCTCTTCAGGATCTCATCTCTTTTCCTACCCATGTCATTGGTAGGAATATGTACCACGACCTCTGGCTGTTTGCCCTCCCCCTTCAGAATGCTGTGGACCCGCTCAGAGGCATCCCGGACCCTGGCACCAAGGAGGCAACATACCATCTGGGAGTCTCTTTCACATCCACAGAATCTCCTGTCTGCCCCCCTTACTATGGAATCCCCTATCACTACTGCTCTCCTCTTCTCCCCCCTTCCCTTCTGTGCCACATAATCAGGCTCAGTGCCAGAGACCTGGTCACCACGGCTTCCCCCGGTAGGTCGTTCCGCCCCCCCCACCCCCAACAGTATCCAAAGCAGTATACCTGTTATTCAGGGGGATGGCCACAGGGGTACTCTGCACTACCTGCCTATTCTCCTTCCTTCTCCAGACAGTCACCAAGCTACCTGCCTCCTGTAGCTTAGGAGTGACTGCCTCCCTGTAGCTCTTATCTATGAACTCCTCATTCTCTCATAGGAGCCCAAGGTCATCCAGCTGCAGCTCCAGTTTCCTAACACGGTCTGTAAGGAGTTGTAGCCAGATGCACCTCGTGCAGATGTTGCTATCGGGGAGAATGGAGGTCTCCCAGAACTCCCACATCTCACAAGATAAACACACCACTGACCCTGGAGCCACTCTAACTACTCTAGCCTGACACTAAAGGAATGATCAAAGAAAGAAAGGAAAACTTACCAAAGACTTACTTTCATTGCAAAGAGGTTAGAGGTTAAGAATGGGGAGGTTTTGTATTCTGCAATGTGGTGAGGCCACACTTGGAATTCTGTGCTCTGCAAGCAATCTAAAGAAGATTCACCAGGCTAATTAAGGCAGACACAGTAGTGTAGCAGTTAGCATAATGCTAATAACAGCGCCAGCAACCTGGGTTAAGTTCCAGCCGCTGTCTGTAAGGAGTTTGTACGTTCTCCCCATGATTACATGGGTTTCCTCTGGGTGTTCCAGTTTCCAACCACATTCCAAAGATGGGTTATGAAATTGTGGGCATGCTATGTTGATGCCAGAAGCGTGGCGACACTTGCAGGCTGCCCCCAGAACATTCTACACAAAGATGGATTTCACTGTGTGTTTCATGTTCATGTGACTAATAATAAAAATCTTATCCAATTCCTGGGATGGGAGGACAGTCTCATCAAGAGTGGCTGGACAGTTTGAGCAGGTATTCCTTGGAGTTTTGGCAGGGTGGGGGATGCAGATGACCTTATTCAAACATACAAGAAAGATCCTGAGGAGGTTGACAGGGTAGATGTTGAGAACGTTTCAACCAGTACAAGAGTCATGAACAAAGGGGGCATAACTATAAAATAAGGGCTGGTTATTTAAAACAGTGGTGCACAGAAATTTCTTCTCTCAGAGTAGTCAATGTCTGCAATTCTCTGACCCAGAGTGTGGTGGTGGTCAGATTATTAGAGATATTTAAAAGGTGGAGATAGATAAGTAATCTAATAAATCAAGGAATTGAGGATTACAGGGAAATGGCAGAGAACAGGAGTTGAGGCCAGCATTCCTCAGCCATGGTCACATTGAAAGGTGGTGTCTACTACTGCTCTGATTGTCTTGTGTTCTCGAGTCACTAAACTGGTTGTCTTAACTCTACTTTTCATAATGTTTTTCTTGTTCCCACTTATGTTCTGTGCTTTCTCCAACATTGTGTTTTCCCCAATCAGCACAATCATTCTTCTCTCCAAAGATGCTTTGAGACCTGAAAGTTTCAGTATTTTCTTCACTTACAAAGTTTGCAAAAGACAATGAAAGGTTAAATTCATATAGCAGCTGCAATCACACTGTACAGTTTCATTCCCATGCCCTTTGCCAAGAAAGCAATCCATGGCCATGTGCAACAAGAATTCAGAAACATCCACACGAGCAAGTTCAATGATAAGTAACATTCTTACTAAACAAGGATAACCCCTTGACATCCAAGAGCATTCCGTTCACCAAATCATCATCAAAATCCTAGGATTCACTAATCAACAGAAACTCAAGTGAACCAGCCTATCAATGTCACTGCTACAAGTGAAGTTCAGAGTATGGGTAATCTGTGGCAAGTTTCTCACCTCTAACATCTTGAAACCTTTCCACTATTTACAAGGCAGAAGTCAGGGGTTTCTTGAAATTCTCTCCATTTTCCTCAGGGAGGGTAGCCAAGTCAATACTCAAGCATTGTCATACTTTCTAAGACAAATAGTCCTTTTGTTTAGGGCCATGTTTAAGCATCATTGAGAAGACTGAGAGCAAACAAGACAGCACCATTACTTTAAAGTTCTACTCCAAGTCACAGAATATGCCAACTTGGAAGCGCATCATCATTTCTTCGTCAATACCAGGTTTGAATCCTAATACTTCCTTCTAACATTGTGGGAATACAGTACTTTTAAAGAGGATTGTGAAGGTTCAAGGCTGCCACTCAGCACCACCATCAAGAACAATTAATACTGGCCTTGCCAGCAGCATGCACTTTGTCCAAATTAACAAGCAGAAAATACTGGGAATACTCAGCAAGTCAGGTAGCATCTGTCAACAGAAGACAATTAACGTTTCAAGTTGATGACTTTTTACAAGGGCACCAGTTGACTCTCTTCTTGGAGTCGTAGAGTTATTCAACACAGAACTGAGCCCTTTGGCTCAACTCACCCATGCTGACCATGATGCCTATCTATACTAATCCCATTTGCCTGCAATAGGACAGTATCCCTCTACTTTTTTCCTATCCAAGTGCCTGTCCAAGTATCTTTTAAACAATGTAACTGTTTCTACCTCTCCCAATTCCTCTGGCAGCTTGATCCATATAACCACCACCTTCCATGAAAACTTGCCCGAGATCATGTTTAAATTTCTCCCTCTCACCTGAAACCTACGGTCTCTAGTTTTATACTCTCCCACCCTGTGAAAAAGACCGACTACCTACCCTAACCATTCCTCTCATAATTTTACAAACTTCCAGTTATTCCAGAACCACCTGCGTTTCTGTGAGAATAAATCCAGGCACCCAATGTCTCCTTACAACTACAGCACAACATTCCATGTAATATCCTGGTGAATCTGTTCTGCTCTCTTTCTAATGCTACCACCCTTCCTCTAGTGTGGTGACTGGAACTTACACAAAACTCCAAATGCAGTCTAGCCAAAGTTCTGCACAGCTTCAACATACCTCAACTCTTAAACAATATCTCAGCCTCTGAAGGCAAGCATGCCAAATGTTTATCCACCCACGTCACACAACCTTCTTCAGTATCTATTATTCCACATTTTAGTGTTGTCAGCAAAATTACTCATCAGTCCACCTACATTCTCGTAGAAGTCACATTATACAAAACAATGGTCCCAGCATTAATCCCTGCAGTGCAACACCATAACCAAACAGAAACACACCTTTCAACCACCAACCTCTGCCTCCTATCACCAAGCCAATTTTGGATCCATTTTGCCAACATACCTTGATCCCATGTGCCCCAACCTTCTGGGCCAGCCTAATGTGTGGGACATTGTCAAAAGCCTTGCTGAAGTCCATGTAAACCATGTCTACTACCCTGCCTTCATCCATTTTCTTTGTCCCCTCCTCAAAAGAAAAACAGAATTGAAAGACAAGATTTCCCCTGCACAAAACCACATTGACTCCTCCTTGTCCCTGCCTTCCCAAATGAACATAAATCTTGTTCCTCCAAATTTTCTTTTCCAACCATTTCCCAACAATTGATGCAAGGCTCACTGGCTTGTGGTTTCTTGGCTTATCTCTACTGCCCTTTTTAAACAAGGGAACAACACAAGTTATCCTCCAATCCAATAGCATTGTGGGATAGATCCTTTCAGGCTCAATGATTTACCTACCTTAATGTGTGCCAATATCTCTAATACCTCTTTATTCTCGACAGAGACATGTTCCTGAATATCAGTAATCCCCTCCCCTAACTCTCCATCCACCACAACCTTCTTCCTAGTGAATACCGCCAAGTATTCATTTAGGATCTCACTCATATCTTCTGGCTCCACACAAATTTCCCTTTTGGTCTGAGCGGGATCTACTCTTTCCCTAGTTACCCTTTTGCTTCTAACACACTCATGAAAGATTTTGGGATTCTCCTTGATCCTGCTGGCTCAGGCCATTTCATGTCCTCTTTCTGCCCTCCTCATTCCTTTCTTAAGTTGGAGAAACAAGAGACACAAGATGCCAGAATCTGGAGCAACAAACAATCTGCTGGAGGAACTCAGTGGGTCAAGTAGCATCTACAGGGGGTAAAGGAACTGTCTACATTTCAGGTCAAAACCCTGATGCAGTTGACAATTCTTCCCCTCCCCCCACCCACCCCTTCTATTCCCTTTGTTAACCAAGGTTCCCTCATCTTACCTTCTTTGGTTTTTACCATGACAGGTATGTGTAGACTCTGAGCTCTTACTACTTCACTTTTAAACAGCTTGCACTTACTAGATGCTGCTTTTCCCTCCAGCAGCTGCTCCCAATCTCCTGCTTTATACAGTTGAAATCAGCCCTTCCCCAACTTGAAACCTTAACTCTAGGATGAACCTTGTCTTTTTCCATGATTACCTTGAAACTACTGATTGTTCCTCCAGATATTTCTACCACTTGTAGATCTTAAGGTCAAGTACAGCCCCTTACCCAGAACTGCCAACATACTGCTTTAAAAATCCCTCTTGAATGCATTTTACGAATACCACCCCTGCCAAGCCCCAATTTTCTCCAAAGATTCCACCAAATCATTATGTCCAGTATTTTCAGTTTTTATTTCAGATTTACAGCACATGTGGCTTTACATATCATGAAATCCATGTACAAAATACAACATTAATTCATATACCACATCTCACAAACAAAATAGTCATTTTTAAGCAAAAAAAACTGGAGACATTGGAAATCTGCAGTTTAGAACAAAGGTCACAGTGTGAAATGTTAACACTGTTTCTCTCTCCACAGATGCTTTAGTGACCCAAATATCACCAACATTTTCTTTTCATGAAATGAACCTTAAGTGCTTTCGTGATCTTGAGCAACTCCCTTGCTCTTCCTTAAAGTAATACAATCCTGTGCATTCATCAGTCAGACCTCAGTTTAATTTCTCATTCGAAGACAGCACTTAACAACACTCCCTCATTTGTGTGGTGCAAGGTCAAATTGGTCTCCTATCTTATGACTTTTAACCATAATCTAAATGCTACCAAATGAGGCAAGACTGCCATTGAAGTAATACATGGTCTGACTCACCACCTAGTGGAGAGAGACTGCATTTTATCTTTTATCGATTTTAGCCCCGGCCAGTGGAGCATTCATCCAGTGCGGAGCTAGACTGAGGATCTAACACCTGTGCAATCATATAAATGATCTGAAGCTGGCTTTTCAAGGAAAAGATCAACCAGAGTCTACACTTGGAATTCCTATTCATTGCAGAGATGTGCAAATCACTGTCATTTAATTAACTATCCATCATGAACTGTCCTAATTTGTAAAAAAAAGAGAGAGTCTGGCATCAGAGGTCAAGCCAATTTGCAAGTTAGTGTAATTTTATAATAATCCAAACTTTTATGACCAGTTCCACAGACAATTGCTAAACTATTATGCTATATGTTCTCTTTCTCTAGATACGTCCAAAAACATTACCAAGACATTAGCACATAATACTTGGTGCCATCAATTTATGTACAAATGGCTGTACTTGATAGAATGCAGATGTAATCTGGATGAAAAAACAAGATGCTGGAGGAACTCAGCAGGTCGGGCAGCATCCGTGGAGAAAAACAGACGGTCAACGTTTCGGGTCAGGACCCTTCTTCAGGATTTAAGATAGGAAAAGGGGAAGCCCAATATATAGGTGATAGGCAGATGTAGGTAAGAGATAGTGATAGGCAGATGTGGGGGAGGAGGAGAGAGCAGATCCACCAGGGGATGGGTCAAAGGTATGCAGGCAGGCAGCATGGGGGGTGGGGGGGGGGGGGTGGGGGGAGAGAAAAGGAGAGAGGAAAAAATATGGCGAGGTGAAAAAAGATAGGCTAAGAAAGGGAAGAAGAGGCAAGGTGGGGGGGGGGGGAGAGAAGGATTGGTTTACTTGAAGTGGGAGAATTCGATGTTCATGGCAACCAACTCACCCCCCCACCTTGCCTCTTTTCTTCCCTTTCCTAGTCTCCCTCTCTTTTCTCTCCTCACTATTTTTTCCCCTCTCCTTCCCCCATGCCACTTGCCTCCTTACCTTTGACCCATCCCCGGTGGATCTGCTCTCCCCTCCTCCCCCGCATCTGCCTATCACTATCTCTTACCTGCATCTACCTATCACCACTTTGTGCCCACCCTGCCTCCCCTCTTTTGTCCACTTGTCACTGCTCTGTTTCTCCCCCCTATATATTGGGCTTCCCTTTTTCCTATCTTCAGTCCTGAAGGGTCCGGACCCAAAACGTTGACCGTCTGTTTTTCTCTACGGATGCTACCTGACCTGCTGCAGTTCCTCCAGCATCCTGTTGTTTTTTTCCCAACTAGATTCCAGCATCTGCAGTCCTTTGGTTCTCTCAAATGTAATTAGGACTCTCATAGAAGAAGCAGTGAGCTGCTGGACAGTGATCAAGAACCGCTGATTGGAAATTTAACAGAAATGAACTTAAGTATCATTCTCAGCAGCAATCTGCAATTTAGAGAAACCAGAATTACAGGACCAACTGATGTATGGGAAATATTTCAATGGATTTGTTCATAAATCTCACTTCTACCAAAACATAAAAGAAAGCTCATTTTAAATCTTACAAAATTATCTACATTGACACACTGTCAGCAAGCATGCCTTGCCATGCAATTTGGATCACACTTGATTCAATCTCTCTGATCCTCTCAAGTGGTTTCCAGAAAATGTACATGCGATTTCCTCTGAATAAATTTTCCATGTCAAGAATATTGGATTTACCAAACAATATTTAAAATTAAACATGAAAACTTGTTTTTCCTCTTGTGGTGCTTTCATAGACATTATGATACAAACATTCCAACTTGATCAAAAATCACTTGATCTGGTTGATATTTTTCTCATTCTGGCTCCGAACCTAGGTTAGGTTGACTCTAATTTGGACCAAAGCAACTACCCCACTTTCACAGGGCCGAAAAGAGATGCATAAATACCGTCTGAAAAAGGTCGCATAGATGAAATACGTAGTACAAGGTCCACTGTGAAAGGCCGCTTTAAAGTAAACTAGATGAAAATCTCACAGCCATTTACTGCAGCATCCACTGATTTAAAAGGCTTGCAAACTACTGATGAATACCCCAAGGTTCCTCTCTACAGTCACTCATTTGGACAAACTGCCTGATAATAGATTGTGGCACAATGTAATCACATAATGGTTAAATTACAAGACTATCAGCAAGAAAAATTCAATTATTGGCTTTGCAAGTGTCCTTCACAAAAACCAACTCCAATCCTTTATCAATTTGGCCTAGTCTCAACTACTCTGTGAAGCACCCTATCAAGCCAAATCATTTATATAAAACCACATGCAGGTGCTGTTCATTTTACTGTTTCAAGAGAATCTGGGAAACAAATTGTACAAATATAACACAAGTTAAATTCAAAAGGAAACTTTGCCATTTACGTTCCATCAGACATGCAGTGCTCAGCTAGCAGACCATCAATATCAGAAATAAATATTCATTTCCTCCATCACCAGCAGGGAGTTTGTACTATCACGGAACACATTGCAGCAAGTTACCAAGGCTTTATCCAACAGCAGCTCATGAACCACAATTTGCACCTAACTTAATGAAAGCAAAATGCACATGGAACACCAGCACTTGACAAACCACTTCAAAGTGGCACACCATCTTAATGTGGGCATGGATTACCACTCAGCCAATGCTGGAATGAAATCCTGGAATCATTGCCCTTGTGATTGACATGGAGGGAAAAGCTTCAACCTGCAGAAAAGTAGAGATGATCTGTTCACTTAAGCAGAAAATTGTAAATAGAATTTAATCCAGAGAAGTGCAGGCTGATGCATTTGGGGAGCTCCAACTGTTCAAGGATATTTAGTGGTGTGGAGAAACAAAAGATGTCTGGAGATTTTTTTTTAAAAAAACTAACAGAACCAGTCGGAAACACACAAGCAGGCACTTTATGCAGGAACTGTGCATCTTGAGTTAAGGTACAGATTTGACACTGCATAGATTTCTGGTCAGCACATCATAGGAAAGACATCATGGCATTGGGAAGATTACAGGGAAAATTTACCAAGATGCTGCCAGCACTGGAAAATTGTCACTATGAGGAAAGATTATTGCTATGAGCCAAGACTGGGACAGAAAAAATTGAAGGGAGATTTCATTAAGTTGTGTCAACTTTTGAGACGCTGAGATAAAGTAAACAGGAAGGATCCATTTCTGTTAGTAAAGGAGTCAAAAGTTAGGGGGCATACATTTTAAGTATCTGTTCTCCATTTATTCTATATGTTTTCCAACCAGGGGGTGGTAAAGGTCTTAAAACTCATTTTCTGAAGGGGTAGTTTGGGCAGAAACCCTCACCACAGGCAAGTTATAGTTGGATGTACTTAAAGAACAGTGACCTACAGGTCAATGGACCTTGCGCTGGAAGGTGGAACGAGACACAATGTCCTCCTTGGGTAAATTTTCTTGGACTCCAGGAACAGTTGAACAACAATGTGGGAAAATCCTCAAAGCACTCATGCTCAAAAATTAGGACCATCTCTGGTGTTTCAAGGGAGATCATTAAATGTCAACATTACCCACATCTGAAAAGCAATGCCACTTCGACTAAAAATAAACCTGCCTCATTCCCAATCAGAACAAGATTTAACACAATGTGATATATTTCTCATCTGACTTGTACATGTCCTCTCAAATTGTTCCAATTGCTGAACCAACTGTAACCCTTTGGTAGCCAAGTTAAACTATGCTCTGATGTTCTGTCAAGCAAAAGCAGACAAGGATTTTAAATACCCACCTTCTCACAAAGCTCAAAATTCTAATGTCAATACATTCTGCATTCAACATGGAGTCAACGAGCATTGCCACAAGCAGCTTTAACTTACAGACGAGAACTTTCTGGCACAACCAACAGGGTATGCAAAAAAACATTTTTCCTTCTCAATGTATTCTTTTCAACTCTTCCAGACAGCCTTGAAACTCGTAATGCAAATACTATTCCTCACACAAATAGCTTACCTTTTCCACGTGCCACTAAATTAGGCATGCTCTTGTGAACTTGTTTTGTTTAAACAGATCCCGATCTCCATGCTGCTATCCCATGGGCATATAATATTTTAAAGCCATACAGGAAGACAACATTTTCTGGGAGTACATGTTCCCACCAAATTCTGCCCATATTTCATTCTGTGAGAAAAAAGAAAATAACTTTCAGAACAAAGGAAACATTCCAATCATTTATTTTCAAAGTGAATTCCATTTTCTAAAAAGAGTACCCGTGCTTATTTTGTACCTCAGCGAGAGCCAGGGTCTCTTGGTTTGGCATGGCATGCTCAAATGGCCCATTGTTTAAGAGGCAAAGATCCTTACCCATTTGTACTAAACCCCTGACTGGCACATTGCGAGATGAAAAGCACATTCTACAACAACAACAAAATAGTTTTTGCATTTAAAAAAAACCTATTGAGATTGTGAAACAGCAAGCAAATTATCTTCCAACAACCAAACCAATTTGATTCAACTACCTGGACATTGAAATACTTCTGATCTCTTCCTATTCAGGATCAATGCATACTTCCACCCATCTTCATGACATAACCAAGCTCTAACCTCTTTTCCTCTCCCACGAACTTAATGAAACCTGAGCCACCTTAACCACAGCACAAAGTCTTATATTATTCACTCAATTAGCTTCACTAACCTTCATATACAACACAAAAAATACAAGTTCATTGCCAGAAAACAACCAGTGATGTTAGCCCCGCTTAACATCTGGCATTTCTTGCAATCCTGCATCCTCTCATTCCCTTTGCTCTACAAATTTTTAAATCTCCCCTCCACTCATGATCTTCAATCTGTATAGAATAAACTGGTCTTTAAGTGCAGCTGCTCAAGTAGTCTCAGCATCTTTCAGCCAGTAACAAGGAGCGAAGGAAAAGTTAGATTTGTTGCCTGTTAATGCTAACCAACAATCCTCCCTATCACCTGTGTACAAGTGATATAACTACACTGCTATGTCTACTGAAAACATCAAAGAAACAGATGGAAATCTGACCCAAAAACAGAAAATGCTGGAAGCATATCAGGCAGCATTCATGGAAGGAGAAACATGATTAACATTTCAAGTCAAGGACCTTACTGTCTTCTGCCTGATCGATCAGCCCAAAGAACATAAAATAGGAATAAGCGTTCAGCCCCCAAAGACTGCTCTGCCATTCAAGATCATGCTTCATTGTTTACTTTCCCATACCAACTTAATCTCTCAATTTCCTGAAAATGAACAATTTCCTGAAAATGAACTAAAATCTACCCAACTCAGTCTTAAAAATACAAGGCCACTGACCCTCCACAGTCTTCCTGTGAATAGATTTCCACGATTCATCAGCCTTAAAGTGAAGAATTTCTCATTTCAATCAGAACAGCTGTTCCCTTGTTTAAATATCTTAGTTCCAAACATGGTAGTCTATATACTTTGTTAAGCCCTAGATGATCACCTGTAATTCTTCTTACTTCAAGATAGCCTTGGTCCTGTCTGTTTTCTCTCTCCCTGGGAGACAAACCCAACATACACACACACACATTAGGTTGGGAGACCAAACCTGCACATAATATTGCAGTCTCTTTGGAGTTCTATCACAATGAAATATTTTCACTTTATGGCAAAAAACCTCATGCCTATTTTCTATATTTTCAGGGATTCATGGACAAGGACACCTACACCATTGTGAACACCAATGCCTTTCCATCTCTTATCATTGAAGAACCAATTTTTCATTTATTCTTTCAAAAAGTGGATGATGTCACTCTCATAGCCAATTCCACTATATGCCACATCTTCACCCATTTAATATGTGCTTGTTTCTCTCCAAGTGTCTTTGCATCCTTCTCACAACCCACAATGCCAGTTTATCATCAGCAGCCTTCTTGGATCTATGACACTTCACTCCCTCATCCAAGTCATTGATAAAGATAGTGAACATACCTGCAGCATCCCACTAGTTATAGCATTCCAACACAGAAATGACTCATTTGTTCATACCCAGTTTTCTAACCAACTTTCAGTCCAATCTAATCTGCTTTCCCTCAATGTGGTAATCTTGTGGCATTCTATCAAAAATATTCTCAAAGTCCAAAGATACCAGAGCAACTGGTTTATCTTAAAACAATTCTGTTAGCTATAACCTCCAACCAAAATGTCCTGCTGTTTTTCATAAATCCATCTTGATTGCCCATTTAAATGGTCACATGATCTACTACCACTTTGAAGTGCTTAATAAACTAAAGCATTTTCCCCACTGCTATCAGAATCACTGATCTTTCACTTCACTGAATGCCATCATGCAATAGTTAGGATGATAATGAATTTCTGAGTACAGTCAAACTTTTATAAAAAAAATCTCCATACCCCCTCCCAGTTGCCACAATCAATTATTTGTGCAAGATCAAAAATGGCCACGTACGCTGGCTGGTGGTTCTTCCACAATTGTTCTTGCCTTTGTCAAGTAAGATGAAGTCCATTCCAACTCTGGACAGATGAATCCACATGAAGATATTGCAAAAGTAGGCCATTTGACCTTGTGAACTTGCTCCTCCGTTCATCAAGATCATGACTGATCTTCTACGTCAGTGCTATTTTCCAGCATTTTCTCAATATCCCTTGATTCCCTTAATATCAAGAAATCTATCAATTTCAGTTTTGAATGAAGTCAACTGCCAAACCTCCATACATGTCTCTGATATGGAATTCCAAACATCTACCACTCTAAGTGAAGTAATTTCTTCCCTTCAGTCCCCTGGTTGAATACTCTTTGACCAAGGGAAACATCCTCCCAGCATTCAGCTTGTCAAACCAATTAAGAATTTTGTATGTTTTTACGAGATCACTCGTCATTCTTCCAAACCTCAGAGAAAACAGTCCCAGCCAACTAAAGCTTGACCCACACAGAAAACCAGCCATCTTTGCAACCAATCTCATAAAGCCTCACTGTGTTCCCTAACTGATAAGCGCACCTTTTCATAGGCAAGGAGACCAAAACAATACTCCAGGTACTGTCTCACTAAGGCCTTACACAACTGCAGTTGGCCACTTTTACCCCTGTACTCAAATCCTCTCATCGAGTCCAACATATCATTTTTCTTTCCTACTCACTTTCTGCATTGGCATATTGGTTTTCAGTGATGGGTGTAATGGACACATAGGTTTCTTTGAACATCAAAGCTACCCAATCATTCAAAATTTAAAACACTGATTTTCTGTTTTGTGTACCCAAATGAATCACCTCACTTTTTCCTCATTATATTCCCTCTGCCATATTCTTGCCCAGTAATTCAGCTGTCTACATCCACAAAGTCCAACAACTCCAGCTATTTATCCCCACAATTAGCTTTCTGTCCAATAACCAATTTTCAGTCTATATCAGTGGATTATTCCCAATTCTGTGCATTACAACCTTGTTGACCAACCTCCTGCATACAACTTGATTGAAAATCCAAATACACCACATCCACTGGTTCCCCTCATTTTACTTGTCACATGATCTTAAAAAACATCCAATAAATTAGTCAAAACATGTTTTTTCTTTCATAAATCCATGCTGATTCTGCACAATCCTACTACTCTTTAAGGTGTTTCATTATTACTCATAATTCACAACTGAATCCAGCACCCTTCCTACCACTGACTTTAAACTGTCTGGTCACCAGTACCCATCGTCTCTCCCTCCTCTTTATTCAGTGGGGTAATATTTGTTACCCTCTAATCCACAGAAACAATTCTAGTATCTATATAACTTTGGAAAATAAGGCATTGACTATAACCAATTTTTCCAAAATTCTGGGATGCAAATCATCAGGTCTTTGGGGTTTATCAGCTTTCAGTCTCATCAAGTTATCTGGTATTCTGCAACTCAGGGAAGGAGCTCTTTGACCAGAATGATCGAGAAGAATTCTCGTAATGACTTAATGTGGCAGAAAGCACAAGGTTACTCCAGAATTACTGCAACCAGATGTCTTCTTTTGTGAAGATAGTTACATCTGCAGCACTAGGTCTCCTGGCACAATTATCTCTTCCCAAATCAAGAATAATAAGATTGTAAATTTTCACCTGAAGTACAGGTTTTAGTACTTAAGCGAAAATTTCATCTGCTCTGGACCCTTGTCTAACTGGTGGATAGTCCTTTCATCCTTTGGTCTGACTGGGGCACTGCCAGGATTTTAGCAGCTGCTGTGCTGTGAGTTGACTCAAAAGCACCACACATTGTCATGGCTATCCCTCGAGGTCAAGGATGATGGTCTTCGTTCCGTTGATCTATTTATGGGCTCTCAAGCCCACAGAGCGAAGACACCTGTGCATGTATTTGTTCAACGTGTACTTGATGTTGCACCACAAAAAGCACACGATACTTCACAAATCAACCAACTAATTCCAATGGCATGGAAACCACGACGATTGGAGCTGATGGATTTGTTGCAGCCTTCATCCACCTTCACAGCCGTTGAGTTCAAAATAACTTTGTCTGCCTGTTCCACCATTGAGGTCTTGGTTGGATTGTCCTTTGTCAGGGACCTCACCATCGACCTTACCGCCATGGGTGACCCTACCAGGAGCATAGCTCCAGACAGCATCTCTCTCGGGATCTCAGGACCACACAAGCTTCTCCACCACAACGAGGTGACAATCCATGGAGAAGACCACAAATCAGTCTGTCTCTATTAAGCAAATCTTTAAAGTGCTATCATCATTGGGTGCTGGCTGCCTCCATTTGTATCCTTCATTCTTGAATCAGTGGTATAGTCTGTGAATCCCAACCAACAATAACCATGAATCAGCCCTAAAGTCTGCCATAAATTATCAAATGATAAAGAGGCTCTTCACTTCTCTATCAGAAAAGAGAAGCATTGGTTTGATAACCAGTATATCTAGGAGCCAAGCAGATGATGCAGCAAGGCATTCTACTCCAACCTTGCAATGTTGCCCAGTTCCAGTGTCAATGCCACAGTCGGAAAGGATACAAATGCCTGGAATGGTGTGATTGGCAAGCAAGTCGCAGGTAAAATCAATTCCACCGAGGCCATCTATCAGAGGGAGGAGTGTATCACAGGTCAACTGTCAATTAGCAATAATAAGCTCATTATTCTCTCTGCCCGATCAAAGGGCAATTAAATTTATCACCCTTTGTAACATCCAGGCATTTCTCAAGTGATTATACTTGCCTACTGACAAATCTTGAGTAACAGCCTAACATCCCATATTCATATCAATAAATTGATGGCATGGAACTGGAATGAAGGGAAAAGTAGATTCATTTTAAAGAATACTTAATAAAAATTACAATTTGAAAGGGGAAAATGAACATGAGAAGACAGTGTTATAAAACAGAAATCAATTCCCCTCCAAATTTTGTACTGGACAAATGAGACAGGTGGGCAAATTTTAAGTCTGAAAACACTTACAAGTTTGCTTATCCAATTAAAACTAGAGAATTGGGTAAAAAGGACATGAAAAAAAACAGAACAGTCTTCACCATGATATTACAGAGGGACTTCTGTGTAATATGTGATTCTGAGTTGAGAAAACACCAAATAGATTGCTGAAACCCTATCTTCCCAGGCTGACTGTGGATGAACAAGTCATTTTTAAATCATTATGCAATTACAAAGAACCTCAAGCATGGAAAAGAAATTTAACCCAAATTGTCAGTGCTGGTTTTTCCTCCCATTCAAATACTCTCTTCTCACACTGCTCCCATATTTCATTCAAGAATGCAAGAAGTTCCTCAATACTCTGGTTGTACAGCTGCATGCAGTTCCATGTTCTCAACATTATTTGCATTAAAGGTTACTCCTATATTCTCATTCATGACTTTCATATATTTATTTCCTCTTGGTCTGGACTCACCCACCACTGGAGCCAGCTACCTCATCTCTCAAAGAAATCCCCCCCCCCCAGTCCCCAATTTTGAAGCCTTGTCCAGTCTCCTCTTACATTTTTAAGGAACAAGGGTCCTTGTTCATTCCAGCAACCTCTCAATTTTGGTAACAAGCTGGAACGTCTATTTTGTGCTGTCCAGGTTCTTGAATATCATTTTTGCATCAAGGAGACAAGAATTACACACAATATTCCAAGTGTGCTGCTAGTTGGAGCTTTACAAATTTTAAATAACCTCCCAGCTTTTGTTAGTGTAACTCTATAAATGATGTCAACCTAATTGGTTTGCAAGATTTTTCAGCCAGATTTTCACTGATTGCTTTTAATTTTTTTATTTCGAGTTTTTCTTTTGCCTCTCAGGCTAATTTCTTACCTTCCATGAACAAGCTGTTGTCTGGGACAAGGGCTGTGGAAAGATTACTTTATATTGAATGCACGTGATCTTGGTTCTTGAAACAAAGTGTGTAACATGGACCATAGTTTCTGAATTTTTTAAATATATGTAATTACAATTTTTTGTGAAATTTCAACATGACTTCAAAGATATGTAGCAAAACCAATAAAAATTGTAAACATGAAATGAAAAATGCAATTAATATTCATGGCTTATCTGACATGAGGAAGAAAGTTTAATGATTCTTGACGATCACCATGAGCAATACGGAATTGCTATCTCCAGTTATGTTGTTGCCTTGCTGAGTATTTCCAGCAACTTGACATAACATGTACTTAAAACAGTACTTGTTACAACCCAAGGACTTCTCAAAGTCAAACTAATTATTTTGTGATATACAGTCACTGTTAAAATGTGAGGAAACATGATAAATTTTTTACACCTCACACAAACAGCCATGCAGTAACTATAAATTAATTTTTGAGATGTTCATTGAGGGACAACTCTTAGTGAGAAAATCAGGAGAACTCCCCAGCTTTTCTACAAAGCACCTTGCAGTTTTCTGCATCCATCCAAGCAAGAAGTACGACTTAACTTTTGCATATGCTACAGAAATCACCATTCTCTCTGTGCTGCATTGGAAAACTTGTTTGGAAGATTTAATCAAATCTTTGGAAAGTTTTGATTTGAATTCACAAATTTCAGTATCAGTGAAACAAATCATAGAAACATAGAAAAGCAGGCACACACCTTATAAAACATCAAGTCTGCTCCACCATTCAATACGATTATGGCTGATCCTCCATTCAGTAAGTATTTTCCATTTTCTCCCCATACCTCTTGATGTATTTTGTGTTTAGAAACTATTCTCCATTAAATCTCAATTAAGGTACGACACTAGCATTTTTTTTCTAAAAATAGAAATAAATTTGCCTCCAAGTAAGTCATAAATTTCATTGTTTGACTTTCAAAATAAACTGTGCCCCTACCTCTTTCAACACACATCAGTGAAGCTGAACTCCAGATCAAATGCCAATACTTCATGTCGTAATTTCAAATGAATCAGGGAAAAAAATAAGTCTGATTTCCCATCTGAAGGCATAAATAATATGAAATAATAATACACGAGTACTATTAAACAACAAGCCAAAGTCTGTGCAGAATCTCTTTTGGAGGCGAGGCGAGGAAACTGTCACAGTTGGATGCAAAGTATTTATACACAAAAACAAGATAAAAACCTTAGATTTTGCATCAATAAAAGGTGGGGAATAATCCCACCGAAAAAAAAACCTTTGGATTTTAATGTGCGTGTTCGAGCTTTTGTTGAGATATCCATTTATATAATTTTATTTTACAAATACGAGATATACACACAAGATGCACTCACCATTGGCAGCATTTTTCCTATTTGGCTCTCACTCCTGTGAATAACAGAATAATATTAATACAAGCTATATTCAAAAGACACCAGGTCAATCTCCGGATTGTTGCTATAGGCAGAGACTAATTCCTCTTTTTTTAATGTTATTACCCCACAAATAATTAAACACAACTGTGCAAAACTGCACACTGCAGCTTCACATCCCGGATGTACCGCCTCCTATTACCTTCATCCTCGCCTCCTTTTGGTTCCCGCAGTTAGTTACCTTAACTCTCCGGAGATCCGATTGGATATGTATGATGTCAGTCAACTTCCCTCTAGACGCAATATCCGTTGTCAAATAACGACGGGCCGCGGAAGTTTTGTGAGCCATGCTGGGAATTGTAGTTTTCCCTCATGTTTTCGGTCAGTTACCAATATGGGAGCTGGCCCAGTATGAAGGAGTTCCTTTGGGTTAGATTCGGCAATTCTGCGGCACAGTTGATCCCTACAATACAATTCCAAAAGCAATGAAAATAAAGTCACAAACTATATGCAGGTGCCGAAAGGTGAATTATCACAACACTCAGATCGCAAATACACGCTTTCCTAAAAGCCTTTAATTACAGTGCACAGTTCAGAGCTTGACCACCAAATAATACCGCAGTAAATTCTGCACAAAGTCGAAATAATAAACTACCGTCAGTTGCTGCGTCTTTCTCTACAATAACCAGCCAGGCTAATTATTTTCTTGTTCCTGTACACATGCAGCCAAATTCTACTTCTCAGCTGGCCTTCCATACCATTTAATATTCCACCTAGTTTAATCCTACATTCCTTCTAGTTTAATTTCACCTACTTTAATCTCACCAAATTCAATTTTCATTAGTGGAGGATGTTTAGTGAAAGGACCATGCTTTCTTACACTTCAGTACAAGAGCCAAAGATGACTTGGGGACACGAGATCGCAAATGCTGGAATCTGAAGCAACACATAAAACACTGGAGGGACTCAGCAGGCCAGGCAGCATCCATGGAGGGAAGTGGACAGTCAACATTTTAGGCTGAGACCCTTCATCCAGACTAACAGATGAAGAAGCAACCTGATCAACCCATCTTCAGACATCAATTCCTTCATTTCAGCAATCAACTTAGTGAACCTTCTCTTTACCATCTCCATTACAGGTTGATCTTTCTTTAAATATGGACACCAAAACTATAAGCTGTACAGTTATTGCTTACATTCTAGCTTGAATGTCATTGTATAGCAAATGTAGAATGACAATGGACTTTTTAAGCACATGCAAATTTGAGATCCTCCTTCTATCTTGGAAGAGTCAAAAGTTTTAACAACATCAAAAAAAATCCATATGCAATAGTTGATGTTGCTTAATACATTTTCCTTGGAATTGCCAAGTGGAAAAGATCATGGCCATTGTATCTCTTAGTGGACAGAGTCCACTCGGTGATACTAGAGGAGCTTTTCAGCCAGTGAAAGGTGATAGTTTGAGGAAGGTACTTACGATGACTTTGCCCATGGCAGATAGGTAACCATTCTGTAACTCCCGCATTCTGACTTTTTTCCCTTCTTGAAGATGATCACAATGTGATGTTTGAGGTCCCTGGTGTGCTTTCCTCTTCAAAAAAAGATGAGGATTTATGCTAGAATTACTTTTCCATCATGTTTTATTACCGAACATGCTATATTTTAGAGCTGGACTGGGGATGGCACTGAGATTTTCCAGATGGTGTGCTCAGGTTTGGAGTTATGGATACTCATCTCCATGACAGTCCTGTAGATCTTCAAAGTGCTCTTTTCAGCAGGAGCTGATTACCCCTCTGTCCTTGATAAGCTCTCCTCTCAGCAGGAATGGTGTCTGGGTGTTTGGACCATGGATGGTCTTGACAGAGCTGACGAATCCAGGTATATCAATATAATGAATAAATACTGGTCCTCCTGCAGTCTTTCCAATTACCACCTGTTCTTTAGATTGCAAGTTTTCATTTGGACCTTCTCCTAACTGTAGATCTTTTTTTTACCCCCTTAAGTACAATGCTGTTTCCAATATAAAACCCTTTGTGTTTACAATCAACTAGTTCCTGAAATAATTGGATATTACTAGTGATAATAAAGCCCTGGTTTCTGGTTTTGGCAGCAGAACTGTGTGATTGCATGATTATGAGGAGCAAACCTCAATTCAGGTCAAATTTACCACTAAGGTTGTGATTTTGGGATATCACAGATGATCTGTTTTACCAACTTTCAATCCATTTTCCATGATAACCTTATCAAATACAAATATGTTGTTCTGAATCTTGACACCTCCAATTGACTCAGCATACATAATTGTCTGAGACAGTGAATTAGATTTTCCTCCAAATGGCATTATTCTAATTTAAAGTTTATACCTCTTCATTCTTGATTCGCAATCAGCTGAAATAATTTCCCTGCATCTTCTCTGCTGCATCTATTTTAATATTATAAACTTTTAACCTTTTGCACACAAGGGAATTTATACAATTACTCCTCACTATTTAATATTCTCAGCCCCATTCTGAGAAATCAACGTTGCATGCATCCAAGACCAATATATTTATAGTGAAGTTAAGTGTCCAGAATTGAACACAAGATGGATGGGTTCTCATCATGACTTACACAAATGATGAATAGGCACACTTTGCTCCCTTTCTAATGCAGCCACCTTGGAATAAAGGTCAACATTTAAAGAAGGAATCTCTGGAAATCATTAGAAAATTGGGAAAGTGTAATATACTGTCAACTTAAGTGTCATACAAACTGGAAATGGACCATAGAAAAATAGGTTAATAGTGGAGGTAGTTTGAAGGTCACATTAGAAGAGCAAAACAGTCATTAGGTTAGGGAAGTGCTTAGATTGCAAGGAATAGCCAGCTGGAGCAGATATAAACAAATGGAGGTTGGGATGTAGCTAAAGTGCAGGAGAGCTGATTATAAGATAAGCAGAGTCACAAACGAAGGGCAAGTCCAAAAATTAGAGCACCCAATTGCAGAGTGAATGGGGGAAATGGCTGTCTGGCAAAGGAAGGCGAAGTCCCATCTGTCAGGCAGATAGAGGCAACCCCTGCAGAGACAAAACAAAGATTAAATACTACAAAGTAGGTTAATGATAAAATTGTGCGATCCACATGTAACTATTGTAACATGAATTCGATAAATTGCTGGAAGTTTTCTGGGTCAATGACGTATCTTTGCACTCTCACTCGAAGTGCTCCCAGTTTACACTGCAACAGGGCCCAAATAAACCAATTTGTTTGAGAAACTCACCACTGCTGTACAAGAGATTTTTCTTTGTGTGCTGTTCCATTCTGAGCCATAATTAAGAGGGTGAATGGACCCCACATGAAAGCCAGATTCAGGGTGCAGGTTTAACACACAAATTCCTCCAACAATGTTCCATAAGCTTTATGATTGCCTTTTTAATCTATATTCCATTTTCTCACCATTCAGAAAATACTTGAATTCATCTTTCTTAGATCTACAACTTAAGCAATTTCAGCTGCCATAGTTTTAACAATTCAGCTAAAATAACAGAATTGTTAGCATACAGAAGGAGGCTCCTCCACCCATCAATTTTGTGCCAGCTACCAGTAGTGCAATCTGAGCAGCCTTAGATATAAATGCCTGAAATTGTTTAAGTTGCAGATCTAAGAAATATGAATTAAAGTATTTTCTGAATGGTGCTCTGCCCCCATGCCACGATTAATATTTATCCCTCAACTATCTATCCAATTACCTTCTGAAATCCATGATTTATTCCATATTCATTACCATGAAAGGCAGTGAGTTCCAGATTGTATCTTATAGTTAAAAGTTTTCCTCACATTCTTTGTATCATTGGCCAAGTTTTAAATGTATGCTGTCTGGTCCTTCACCCAAATGCTAATGGAAACGGCTTCCCTCTATTTACACCCGTTATGATCTTGTACACCTCTATCAAATATTCCCTCAACCTTCCTTCTCTATGGTTAGCAAACATTTCTCCAGCGCAACTTTAATCCATGCATGCTTTCAGATTGATTATTACATCTGTACTGTTCACTCTCCCCTCTCTCCCCTGTTAATTTGGTGCCACCTTCAAACAATACTTTATGATTTACTCCCTATTCCTTCATCCAAATTATTAATAAATGTGGTGAAAGGAAGAAGCAGATAAGATCCTTGGGAAATGCGTCTTGTCGCATCTTGGCAATCAGAGTATGTCTACTTTATCTTCCTCTTTGTCTTCTGTCTTGCATTCTATGACCAAGGCTAGCTGCAAATCCATAAGCCTGTATTTTTCTCAACAAACTTCTGTGTGGAGTCTAGCAAATGTCATATGGCACTCCATTTAGATAACAGCAAAAGACATTCCTTCTGTTTTGATCAACTGGATTTGAAATATTCCTAAATTCTGACAAGAACTGGCAAATCTGAAACTTTTACTTTCCAGAGATGCTAACTCACCTGTTGATTATTTACAGTTTTTCCTGTTTATCCTTCAGGTTACCAAACATGCATTTTCCTGTATGTATTGGTCAGACATTATTTACTTTTAATAAAGTCACACTAGCTCTCACATACTTGTTTGATAGTTCAAGTAGTTTGAGTTAATGGCAGATTCTAGGCACTTCTTGGTAACTGATATTGGCAGCCTGGAGTTACCCGTCTTCTCTCCCTTGCACTTAATAAGTAATTTGGTGACATTAACAATTTTCCATTTTAGCAGTATGATTCAAGAGCCAATTTTTGTTTTATCAATATTGAGCACATTTGTGTTATTTTGGGATTCTGTTCTTTCATTGGTACTGTATTCTCTTCCCCCACTGTGAAAAAGACATTCAGCAAATCTATCATTATCTTGTCATGTATCACCACTAAAGCTCATTCTGTTTACTGAGATCAATTCTCACTGAGCCATCCTCTTACTCTTAATGTATTTATCAAAGATTTAGGCTTAATTTATTTCATTGTCTCCTGTCCTTGATGTATACTGTGTTTGTTGCTTGACCCCCACTTCTCCCATTCTTGGTATCAAATCCCCTTTTGTCTCTCCAACAATTTGAAGCCCTCCAAACCTTAGAGATCCTTGCATTTCTCCAGTTTTATCCATTTGAACATCAGTATTTTCATGACTCCACCATATGCAGCCACACTTTCAGCTGTCCTGAAATAAGCCCCTGCAATTCCCTCCTTAAATCCTTTGTCATCTTCCTTTTTTAATTTACTCTTTAAACCCTATTGGACAACTGTCCAAACATCTTCTGATGTGGCACAGTATTAAACTTTGTCTGAGAAAGCTCCAAAAAAAACCCACGATATCTTATGATGCTGAAGGTGTTATATAAATCATCCATCTGGTTAAACTTGTTCTTTCCCTCATCTGTTCTTCCTTGCCTTCATTCCTGTTAAATAAAACCCTTAAGTCCTCCAGAAGGCTGTCTACTCATTGCTTCTATTACAGCTCTCCTGAAGATTCCTCCCTCACTACATTTTTCCAGTACATTGATGACTCTCACTGTTGCTATATGCTCATCTGAAAATTGCAACTCTGCTTCCAACTTCCATCCTTTTCACCTTAACATGGTTCAAATGCAACTCTTCACTTGCCTGATTTCAATATTTCTATTTCTAAGATCACACATGAGTTCGGTTAAAAAATGATGACAATGTTGAAAAATTAATATCCACACAAAAGTATTTAAACTAATAATATCACATAAAAGCTCTTCTTCCCTCTCCATGAAGAGTCCCTGGTGCAGTATGGATATCTGGAGTTGGCTCTCTGGTGAGCAGAAGACTGCACTTCAGTTTAACAATGAAGAAAAATTAATTGTAAAACTGAATTGCAGTCTTCTGCTCACCAGAAAGAAGACTACACCTGAGTTTTACAATTATGTGTTTGCCTGATGCCAGGTATAAGCAGATCACAGCAGAGGATCTGCTCCAACATTCCTGGTGCATTGTGTTTGGAAAAGATCGAGAAGGCAAAAAAGGAATGGGGGTGGGGGTTTTGATTAAAAGAAGCTATGTAACTGAAGGGCCAAAGGCAGAATAGATATTTAGTAAAATGAAGGGAACAAAAAAATTCAGAGTTATTGTACAAGAGGATATTGTACTGTATATATAGGTCACCAAACAGGTAGAAGAATCAAATTTGCTAGTAAATTAGACAACAATACAAGTTGTCAATGTTTACGGAAACTTTGCTAGATCTACTTCTGGGTTATAAAATTGGGCAAGTGGAGCAATTTGTGAATGGGGAATAGGAAATATTTCATAAGGCAGACAGCAATTGCAGGGGAATAAAAATTTCAGATCAACAATCTTCAGTCAACAATTTGTTGAAAGATCAATGGGCTGAAATGATAACTCAAGTTTCTCTCGCTAGATGCTGACTGACATGACCTAAATATCTATTCTACCTTTGGCCCTTCAATTACATCCTCACACCCACAGGAGCACAGGGTACAGTCAATTCATGGTGTACAGTCAGAGTCACCCCACACCAACAGATCACCAGGCAGTTCATAGTGTATACTCAGTGTCACTTCCCCTTCCCCCTCCACCGCCGCCACCATCCACCACATGGAATTAGTGTTGATAGGCATCATCAGCATGGAGAAGGTGGGCCGGCGAGCCCCATTTCCATGTTATGCAGATCTGATTCCACACCTTCTTTGATCAGAACTGCCACCTTATTACCTTATTATTATTATTACCATTATTATTGTTATTGCCGCTGCCAGCCACTGCCACCACCTTCTCTTTTTATTTCAAATTTCAGCATCTCCAGTATTTTAGTTCAGGGTCACAAAAGACTGTAGATGCTGAAATCTGGAGCAACAAGTAATCTGCTAGCGGAACTCAGTGGGTTGAGCAGCATCTGTGGGGGGGGGGGGGGGTGGGGGGAAGGAATTGTTGATGTTTCAAGTCAAAACCCTGCATCAGAACTAGGAGTGAAGAGGGGAGATAGCACGATAAAGAGGGAGAAAGGTGACGCGGACTGAGGAGTGAAAGATGACTGGCAGGTCAAGCTGGGTTGGGGAGAGGAGGACTGGAGTTGGAAGACGGTGACAGGTGGATGATAGATGGAGAGAAACAAAGAGGAAAAAAATGAGAGGCAGATGGAGTGAGGTGGTGGGAGAGAAGTGTTAAGGTTGGAGACAACTGCTGGAGGGTGATAAGCAGGAACACAAAGAGCTACCATTGCTGGAGTCAATGGTGGAGGAGGGGGGTGGGGGGGAAACCCTCCGGAGGGTTACCCATAATTAGAAAACAACAAGTTCATGCCATTTGGTTGTGGACTACCCAAGTGGAACAAGAGGTGTTGTTCCTCTAGTTTGCATTGGGCCTCACTCTGGCTGTGGAGAAGGCTGATCGGTGTGGGAACAGTGTTACGAACCAGCAACAAAAGAAACACTCCAAGTCATGTGATAAGTGCTAAAAACTACTTTATTAATAACTACTTATGATAATAAGAAAAAGTAAAAATGTTAGGTTAGAAGTAAAAATGTTAAACCTTGAACATTAACCCCAAAACTAAACTCGTAGTGTGTGTGTGGCAAAGTCCCAAACTCCAAGTCCAGGAATGGTTCTTAAAGTGAGCAAAGGCTTCTTCAACAACCACCGTTGTCTGAAGATAAAACGTAAATGTAGAGAGAACGTAGAGAATAATTGCAAAATCCAAATGTTCCACAATGGAACCCAAACAACACCTCAGTGTTTACTCGGTAGTGACTTCCTCACCCCAAAAAGCATCCGAATCGTGGCCGTCCACACAAATACCTGTTTCGCTCTACAGGTAGGCAACAAAGTGAACTCCACCGGATTACTCCCAATTTCCATACATGGATTGTAGCAACAGACACAGTTATTGTTTCTCATCCATCGATAGAGAAAACTAGCAGGCTGGTGTCTCTCTCTCTCTTCTCTGACTGACTTCGACTGACTTCTTCAACAACGTCATTACGTCCTTTATCATCTGTTGACATAAGCACACCACACACGCACACACACACCCCACTATGCTCTATCTTAAAGGGACATTCACCTAGTCCGTAACAACGGGAAGGGGAATTGAAATGGCATGTAACTGGGAGCTTGGGATAGCCATTGCGAAGAGAGCGTACGTGCTCTGTGGTGGTGCTCCAATGGTGACCCAGTTTGTGGTTAGTTTTGCTAATGAAGAGACTACTGGGAGCACCGAATGCAGATGAGGTTGGAGGATATCTCTGTCTCCACATTCACCATCCTCACACCCAGCTCCATATGCCTTTTTTCTCCTCTTGTCTGCTTCCACCTATCACGCACCTGCCTCTGTCTCCCAACTCCACCACTCCATCTTTCCCACCTGGCTTCATCTGCCCATCATCCCTCACCCCTTGTCAGTCCAATCATCATCTACCTGCACCTGTCTATACCTCTTCATACCAGCTATCTTCCCTGTTCCCTTTCAGTACTGATGCAGAGTCTGACCCAAAATGTTGACAATTCCTTTTCTCCCCATAAACACCGTTCGACCCACTGAGTTCCTCCAGCAGTTAGTTTGTTGCTTTTGGTTTGGGGTAATTGTTTAAGTTTTAGAATAATTATAGAGAAGAAACTAGCAAGCACTGTCCAAAAGAAAACTAATTTTTAGTAAATCAAATCAGGATCTGAAGGAAGGGAAAACAATAACTTAATGGATGAGATATAAAACAGGACACATTGCCTGAGGAATGGTATGGAATCCCAAAGCCGAAATCCAAGCCGCAGTTCCAGCAGCTTTTTGTATCACAACAATCAATTCCTTCACATCCTTAAATCAGGCACCTTGGGCTCAACCGTGGGGGGTTGAGCTGAACTGTGTTGTAGCCACCTCTCCATTCAACAAGTGCAGGTAGCCTGCAGGTTAACTAAAGCTATACATAAACATAGTATATCTGAAAGTCTGCTTCTCCTCATCATTAAATTTGCAATCCTGTACTTGCCAGTTTATCACACTACCCCACACTGCACCCTCCGACACTACACTGCTTCACCACCCTGCCCCATACTACACCCTCCGACACTGCACCACTTCACCACCCTGTCCCATACTACACCTCTGACACTACACTGCTTCACCACCCTGCCCCACACTGCACCCTCCGACACTACACTGCTTCACCACCCTGCCCCATACTACACCCTCCGACACTGCATTGCTTCACCACCCTGCCCCATACTACACCTCCGACACTACACTGCTTCACCACCCTGCCCCATACTGCACCCTCTGACACCGCACCGCTTCACCACCCTGCCTCATGCTGCACTCTCCGACACTGCACTTGCCTCACACCGCACCCTCCGACACTGCACTTGCCTCACACTGCACCTGCCTCACACTGCACCCGCCGATAGTGCACTGCTGCCCCACAATGCATCCTGACACTGCACTGTTGCCTCACACTGCAGCCTCCAACACTACACTGCTTCCCCACCCTGCACCCTCCAACACTACTACTGCCTCACACTGCACCCTCCAACACTACACTGCTTCACTACCCTGCCCCACACTGCACCCTCCGACACTGCACCACTTCACCACCCTGCCTCACATTGCACCCTCCCACACTGCGCTGCCTCACACTGCACCCTCCCACACTACACTGCTTCACCACCCTGCCTCACACTGCACCCTCCCACACTACACTGCTTCACCACCCTGCCTCACATTGCACCCTCCCACACTGCGCTGCCTCACACTGCACCCTCCCACACTGCGCTGCCTCACACTGCACCCTCCCACACTACACTGCTTCACCACCCTGCCTCACACTGCACCCTCCCACACTACACTGCTTCACCACCCTGCCTCACACTGCACCCTCCCACACTACACTGCTTCACCACCCTGCCTCACACTGCACCCTCCCACACTACACTGCTTCACCGACCTCTCCAGCGGGCCACTGGAGGCACGCGGACGCAGACGCGTCACGTGACCTAACCACGGCGTGAGCCGGCCGTTTGAAGCAGCGGGTCGCCACTGGGTGGTCGTAACCGTCCGACAGCGATTTCAGCGCAGCATCGCATTGCAAGTATTAATCTGAGCAACGTTTTATTGCAAGTGTTAACCCAGCAGGTATGAACCCAGCGTGAACCCAGGCAATATTGTGCAGTTGTTAACCTGACATAATATCGCACAGCAGGTGCTAATACATTATCACAGCGACTATTGATGTGACACGACATTGTACAGTGATATGGACGTATGAATGGGTTTAACACACACAAGATGGTGCAACAGTTATCGACCCGCGTATTGACCCACGCAATATCACACATTGGGGAAAAAATAGGTCCCCTTAAGGAGTAATGTGGTCGTCTGTGTGTGGAGAGATGGGAAATTAATATTTCTCGTCAATCTTTACCGAGGACAAGACCTTGGAAGCAAGGGAATTCAGGGAAAAGAGAACAGTGATGTCCTGAAACATATCAAAATTTAAAAAAAGAGGTGTTCATGGTCTTGAGGCACATAAAGCAGAATAAATCCCTGGGGCTTGACACGTGTAACCCAGCATATTGTGGGAAGCATGGGAAGATATTGCTGGGGTGCTGGCAGCGAATTTGGTATCATCAGTAGCCATGGGTGAGGTACCAGAAGAATGGAGGGTGGCTAATGTGCCTTTATTTAGGAAAGGCTGTAAGGACAGGCCAGGGAACAACAGGCCAGAGAGCCTAATATCAGTGGTGGAAAAGTTACTGGAGGGGATTCTGAGAGACAGAATTTACCTGCATTTGGAAAGACATGGACTCATTAGCAATAGTCGGTATGGCTTTGTGCGTGGGAAACCGTGTCTCATGAATTTGATTGAGTTATTTGAAGAGGTAATCAAGAATATTGATGAGGGCAGGTCGGTGGGTGTCTATATGGACTTTAGCAAGATTTTGACAAAGTCCCGCATGGCAGACTGGCATAGAAGGCATGGGATCCAGGTTGCGATAGCAAATTGGATACAAAATTGACTTGGTAGAAGGAGGCACAGGGTGGCACTGGAGGCTGTTTCTCAGATTTTAGATCTGCAACAAGTGGTGTACTGCAGGAATTGATGTGGGGTCTTTATTGTTCATCATTTACATTAATGATTTGGAAGAGAATGTAGATGGCATGATTAGTAAGTTTGCAAAAGACATCTACATTAGTGGTATAGTGGACAGGGAAGAAGGTTGTCTAAGGTTATAACAGGATCTAGATTAACTGGCATAGTGGACCAAGGAATGGCTGATGGAATTTAACTCAGACAAGTGCAAAGTGATGTACTTTGGAAAGTTAAACCAGGCCAGGTTATACACTTTGAATGGTAGGGCCCTGAGGAGAGTTATTGAACAGTGAGTCCCTGGGGTACAAGTACATAGTTCTCTGAAAGTGGTGATACAGGTAGATTGTCCTCATCTGACAAGGCATTGAATATGGGAGTTGGGACATGATGTTATAGTTGTACAAATCAATGGTTAGGCCATACTTGATTGTGTACAGTTCTCATCACCACACTATAGGAGGGATGTGATTTAAGCTAGAGAGAGTGCAGAAAAGATTTGTTATTAGTTATTAGCAGAAATTGGATAGGCTGGGAGTGTTTTCCCTGGAGTGAAGGAAGTTGAGGGGTGACCTTATAGAGATCCATAAGATCATGGGAGGCAGAGATAAAGTAGATGGTCACAGTCTTTTTCCCAGAGTAGGGGAGTCCAAAACTAGGTGGCATAGGTTTAAGGTGAGAGGGGAAAGATTTAAAAGGGACCTGAGAGGCAAGTTTTGCACACAGAACGTGGTGCGTATATGGAACGAGCTGCCAGAGGAAGTGGTAGAGGAGGGTACAATTACAACATTTAAAAGACACTTGGACAGATTAATGGATAGGAAAGGTTTTAAGGGATATGGGCCATGCAGGCAATTCGTACTAGCTCAGGAAGGCAACTTGGTAGACTTGGACGAGTTGGGCTGAAGGTCCTGTTTCTGTGCTATTATTGACTCTATTTACTCATTCTGGCACAATATTGTACAGTAGCTATTAACCACACAATAGTTTAAAACAGCTATTAATCTACAGAAAATCATAAAACAGGTAGAAGTTGGAGATAGCATTAAATTAAAGGAAAAGGATTATAATATTGGCAAACCTACCCACCCCCCACCCGCCAAGCCTGAGGAATGGGAAGATTTCTTAATTCAGTAAACGACCAGTGCTCAGGAAAAGGAAAGAAGTATGTGAGAAAAGGCTAGTAAGGAGCATAGAAACAGATTGTAGAGTTTTAATAGATGTGTGAAGAGGAAATGATTAGAGGAAGCAATTGTCTGTCCCTCACAGGATAAGACAGGGTAAATTGTATTGAGAAATAAAAAATGGCAGGGAAATTAAACAAATATTTTGTGTAGGCCTTTACAGAAGAACACAAAAATGCCTGAAAAGACTGGAGGACTACAGGCTTAGGGTATATGAGGTGCTGAAAGAAATTAGCATTTGTAAAATGCCAAATCTCCTAGACAAGCTAAGTGAATAGGCAAGGATATGGCCAAAGGAATATAATGTGGAAACACTTAGGTAGAGAAAATAGAAAGATGGAGTATTTTTTAAATGGCAAGAGATTGAAAAGTGTTGGTGTTCAGAGGTATTGGTGTTCTTGTACACACAGTACTATGAAGTTATTATGAAGAGCAGTGAACAATTAGGGCAAACAATATGCTGGTCTTTATTGAAAGGGGATTTGAGTACAGGAATAGAGTTAGCCATCACACTATATTATAGAGCTCTGGTGAGACCACATCTGGAAAATTCTGTGCAGCTCTGATATCACTACCTCAGAATGAATATCCTATGGTAGAGGGAGTGCAGCAAAGTTTCACCAGACTGATTCCTGGGATAGCACGTTTGTCATAGGAGGAAAGGTTAAGCAGATTCAGCCTGTACTGTCTTTAGTTTAAAAGAATGAGAATTTCATATGGGGCTTGACAGGGTAAATACACAGAGCTGACACCTCACTTAGTGCTGTCTAGGACTAAGGGTCACAACCTCAAAATAAAGAATTGGCTCTTCAGGACAGAGGCAAGGAGAGATTTATTCATTATAGGGTGGAGAATCTTTGGGGCTGATTAGTCTACTTCTGCTTATGTACACATGGTATTAACCTGACACAATATCATAGAACTAGTATTGAACCACACAATATTGTTCAGTGACTATTGACACAATGTGGTTTATACAGCAGTTATTAATCCACACAGTATCGCACAACTGATATCGATTCCGACACAATATCAAACAACAAGTATTGAACTACACGGTGCAGTAGGAATTGACCCACACAATATCATTCAGCAGGTGTTTACACAACACAATATTCCACAACATGTATTGACCCAACACAAAATCACACACCAACTATTGGCAATAACAATATTATACAGCTGATGGCAATCAATAGAATGTCATACAACCAACATAATATTTTGCAGTAGTTATTGAAGTGACACAATGCAGCAGATATTAATCAACACAATATTGGACAGCAGGTATTGATCGGGAACAATGTCATATACAAAGTGCTCACCCACACTATATTGTTCAGCAGGTATTGAACCAATATAATTTGTACAGCGAGTATTGCCCTGACACAGTATTAACCCACCCAACACCTTGCAACAGATACTGGCTGACACATTATCGGACAGCAGCTATTGATCTGACACAATATCAGACAGTAAGAATTGACCCATACAAAGTTGTTCAATAGATATTGACCTGTCACAACATTGTAGAACATGCATTGACCTGATGCAGTACCATACTGGCACATCACAGCATTGTATAGCTGCTGCTGGCCCATCATTATGTCATACAGTAGATACTGAGCAAACACAGTATGATATATTGACACTTTATTGATCAGCAGTTATTGAATCCAATAGAATTTGTACAGCAGCAATTGACCTGATACAATGTTGTATTGATTCACACATCATGCAACAGATACCTACTCTGGCACAATATTGAATAGCAGGTAATGACCCAACGTACTATCATACAGTAGGAGTTCACCCATGCAATGTCATACAACGGGTACTGACACAACACAGTATCACACAATAACTGTTAACACAACACAATGTGGTACAGCAAGTGTTGGACCAACATGACATCATACAGCAATCATTGACCCCACACAATATCCTTATACAGATATTCATCTGACCTTACGTGATTTATCCGTGAAGCTGTGGATAATGCCTTTCAGAAGGTTGTCATTCCACAGTTTGAGAGAGATGACAAAAAAAGAGCAGCAAGTAGTTCAGGAGACCCTGAAGGGCATCTTGCTTTCTTACCAGTATTCATTTCTGATTATTCACAAAAAGAGCTTTCCCCTAGGGAGCACAGTCTGAGCCAAGGCTGTACAGGGAGAAAGGAAAAACATCAAGAGAGTAAAAATGATAAGGGATACCGTCATTAGAAGAACAGGCAAGCATTTCAGGATGGTATATTGCCTCCTGATGCCGGGATTAAGTACGTAATTGAGCCACTGCAGAGGAAGGGCTCTAGATTTTTGGGATATTGGGACCATTTCAGGGAGAGTTGGAACTTGTACAAATGGACAGAATTCACCTCAACAGAGTCAGGAACAATGGGGCTGTGTGTTTGTGTTGGGGGGTGGTATTGACCTAATTTGGTTGGAGAATGTGCACAGGAAGATAACAATGAAAATGAAGAAAATAAAGGATGCAAAAGGCATAGGAGAAATAAAAAAGCACCTAAACAAGAAACACTTCTTTTAGAAAGGGCCAATCTAAGAGAAGGTACAAGGAAGTCAAAGATGGCTTTACGTTGGATTATTGTGTGGCAATAACAGTGAGCTGTCAAAAAAAAGGGTTCTAAAAAAGTGGGTTCTAAATATTCCTGGACACAAGATATGCAGAAAAGATTGGTAAGGGAAGAAAGGAGGGGGAGTGGCAGTATTGATAAAGGAGAATATTGCAGTGCCAGTGAGTGAGGATACGCTAGCAGGATTAAGAAGAAAATCTATCAGTTTAGTGTAAAGGAACAATAGAAATATGATTACTATAGGCTACTGACTAGTGGGTAGGATATTGAGGAGCAAATTTGCAGGGAAATTATGAAGATTGCAAAAGCCATTGAATAGTGCAGATGGGCACCTTAACTGTTTAAATATAAACTGCAATAACAATAATACAAGGGGCAAAGAAGAGGAAGAGCTTCTGAGATTTATTTATCCTTATGTTACTGGACCAGTGAGAATGCTGGCAGGTATCAGTGGGGACCATCTACGAAGCAATAATGGTAATTCCATTAGGCTTAGAATAGCTATGGAAAAGGGATATAGACCACTGCAAGGTAAAGGTAGTAATTTGAAGAAAGTCCAATTCCAATGGGATGACAACAGACTTGGCACTGATTAAACCTGGATTATTGGAGCTGTGAGGCAGCCCCACTATCTGCTGTGCTGCCTTGAAAACAAAAGTTCCCTGGATGCCTAAAAAGATGGAGAGGGAAAAAAGAACCTGTGACAGATGCTAGGTTATTAACAAAATTGAGAACCAGGCTGTTTACAGAAAGTTCAAAGGGGAAGTATAAAAGGAAATAGGACAGCCAAAGAGTGTGAGAAAAGATTGTCAGCAAACATAAAAGTGAATCCAAAAATGTTTAATTGGCAAATTAGCAGGAAAAGAGAAGAGACCAAAGTAAAAATCAACTTAAGGAGGCAAAGGGCATGTGGCGGTATTAAATGTGTACTTAACACAAGTGTTTACCAAGGAAGAAGTCTCAGCAAAGAAAGGTGTAGTTGAGATTTTGGTTGGGCTAAATGATCCCACAGTAGGGATCAACCCCACCAAAATATCCAATAGTAGGTAATTTTTCCCTTTCACTTTCCCACAGAAGATACCTGGTGCAGTATGCCTCAATATTATTGACTACCAAAGTTTACAAGCACACAGATGCAATCCTAAGGAAAGCGCACCAGTGTCTTTACTTTCTTAGGAGGTTGAGGAGATTCGGCTTGTCACCAAACACTCTACCAAGCTTCTACAGATGTACTGTTGAAAGTATCCTGACTGGTTGCATCATGGTCTGGTATTTGAATGGACAGGAATGTTAGAAGCTGCAGAGAGTAGTGAACTCTGCTGAATACATCATGGGCACATCTCTCCCTACCATTGGTAGTATCTACAGGAGGCACTGCCTCAAGTAGGCAACATCTATCATCAAAGGTCCTCACCATCTGAGCCATGACATCTTTTCACAGCTACCATCAGACAGGAGGTACAGAAGCCTGAAGTCCCACACTACCAGGTTCAAGAACAGTTACTTCCCTCCAACCGTCTGGCTCTTGAACCAACTGGAAAAATCTTAATCACTACAGTTCAGCAACACTATGACCACTTTGTACTAAAATAGACTTTGTTTTTTTTTCTAATTTTGTTCTTTCTTGTTTATGTTTTTCTTGCAAATGGTGTAGTGGTTAGTGTAATGCTATTACAGCACCAGCAACCTGGGTTCAATTCCCACTGCTGTCTGTAAGAAGTTTGTACATTCTCCCCATGTCTACATGGGTTTCCTCCAGGTGCTCCGGTTTCCTCCCACATTCCAAAGACGTACAGGTCAGGAGTTGTGGGCATGCTATGTTGGCACAGTAAGAGTGGCAACACTTGCGGGCTGTCCCCAGAACACCTTATGCAAAGATACATTTCACTGTGTGGTGTACATGTAATTAATAAAGAAATCTTAAATATGATGCTATGTGCCTGTAATGCTGCTGCAAGTAAGTTTTTCATTGCACCTGTGCATACATGTACTTGTGCATATGACAATAAAGTCGACTTTAACTTTGACTTTACAACAGCAAGTACTATCCCCACCACAAAATGGCATAGACCCTATCAACAATCAAAACAGAGCTTGCAACTCTTCACTTGTTCAATGTTCCTTCCTAATCATTACCACAGACACATTAATGATTTATTTCAAGATCATAAAATATTTACGAAATTTAAGGTTCAAAAAAATTGAGAGTTGTTTTAATGCATCTTTTAAAACATAAGAAAATAAGATCTAGGAGTGGAGGTATAGCATTCATTAATATCATGGCTGATCTTCTACCTCAACCCCTATGATCCCAAAAGTCAACAATTACCACAGTAACTTACCTTTATTGTTTTAGAACTATTTTTCAGGTGAAATGGCTGGAAGAAAAAAGGACATTCAAATTGAGGTATGACTAGATTATTTAAATTTAAATGATATTTTGAAATCTTGATAAATTTTAAGCATTAGTATTTTTCTCTGCCAGATTCCGATACACAATGAAGCAGAATGGGATGAAATGTTTGAAGCAAAAGGCTTATCAGGTTTGATTGTATCTTAATTTTTGGTAAAAATTTCGCCCTTAGTTGCTTAAGTATGATTATATTCACTTTTTTCAGTTAGTTTCACTTACAGTGCAAGGTAATAGGCTGAAAATGACATGGAGATCATATCATATGATTGCATGAAGTAACAAATCCTGTGCTATAATGAAAATGTCATCACTTTATTTTCATGTCTTCTTTAAAATAATCACAGATTGAGGGGGTTCTGCCAATCAAGTCTATGCTAGCTCTATGTAAGAGCAATCCAGCTAGTCCCAATGACCCAGTCTCTCTCCAAGCCCTTACAAGTACCTCTCCATTTCCCTTTTGAATACCAGCTGGCATTCCAGATGCTAACAATTTGCTAGATAAAAAATGATTTCCTTCAAATCATAATGAAAACAGCAGTTTACCTCTACTATGTGTGATGGTGCATCTCTAATAGCATGAACAGTCAAAAATAAGGCCTACATCTGTGTCTGTCCACAAACTCTTCCACTTATTGTCACTAGGAACCTCTGGGCATATCCTTACCATACTCATCATGTGTTAGTAGGGATTTCACTGGTTTTCACACCATATCTCATTGACAAGGGACAAGACCAGAGTCACAATAGTTAGATTCATAGAGTTATCCAGCATGGAAATAGGTCCTTCAACCCAATTCATCCATGCTAACCAAGGTGAATATCTGTGCTAATCCTATTAGCCTGAGTTTGGCCCATTTCCCTCTAAAACTTGTAAAGATTGTAATTGTACCTGCTTCTATCACTTCCTCCGACAGCTCATTCCATATACCCATCACCCTCTGTGTGGAAAACTTGCCTCTCAGATCCCCCTTAAATCTCTCCCCTCTCACCTAAAACCCACTACTTCTAGTTTTAGACTCCCCTACCATGGGAAGAAGACTGTGACTATCTATCCTATCTATGCCCCTCATAATTTTACAAACCTCTATAAGGTCACCCCTCAGCTTCCTTTGCTCCAAAATAGATGGAAGGTGTCTGTCAATAATGCTATCAAACAACTCTTACTTACAAACAACCTGATTCAGATACCTAGTCTGGATTTTGCCAGTTTTACTTTGCTCCATACCTCATCGCAATCTTGGTCTAAACGGTGAGCAAAGAGCTGAATTTCAAACCTGAGTGAGATTGACTGCCCTTGACATCAGGGCAGTGTGGTATCAAGGAGCTCTAGTAAAATAGAAGTCAATGGATGTTAAGGGGAAAACGCTGCAACAGATGGAGTCATATCTTGGACGAAGAAAGGTGGTTGAGGTTGTTGGAGATCAGTCAACTCCAGCCCCACAGCATCCTTGCAGGAGTTTTTCAGAGCAATGTCCTAGGCCTAACAATTAGTTGATTCATCAATGACGTTCCTTCCATCAAGAGCCAGAAGTGAGGATGTTTGCTGATGGTTACACAATGTTCAACTCTATTCACAACTCCTCAGCAAATGAAGGCAAAGTATCACAGATACTGAAAATTTGAAATAAAAATAGAAAATGATGGAAACACTCAGCAGGTCAGGCAGAGAGAAGCAGGGTTAACATTCTCCATCAGTGGCAATACATCTGATGGAAAGTCACTGACCTGAAACATTAACTCAGTTGCCCATTCCACTTATCTTCATCAAATGAAGTAGTCTTGAATGCAGCAAGATATACATAATATTTAGGTTGGGCTGATAAGCAGCAAGTAACATTTCTGCCACAAAAAATCCAGCAGCAACCATCTCTAGCAAAAGAGATTTTAACCATGTACTATAAATAATCAATGCCAAGTTTTCCACTAGAGGATGTGGATTTAAGATTTTTTTAAAGATATCTTTATTAGTCACATGTACATCGAAACACATAGTGAAATGCATCTTTTGTGTAGTGTTCTGGGACAGCCTGCAAGTGTCACCACGCTTCCAGTGCCAACATAGCATGCCCGCAACTTCCTAACCCATTCATCTTCCTAACCTGTACACCCAGAGGAAACCCACACAGACATGGGGAGAATGTACAAACTCCTTACAGACAGTGGCCGGAATTGAACCCTGGTCGCTGGCACAGTAATAGCATTATGCTAACCACTACACTACCATGGGAAAGAGTTAAGGGGGGCAAGTTTTTCACACAGAGGTGATGGGTATATGGAACGAGCTACCAGAGGAACCTCCAGAAGTGGTTACAATTAGAATGTTTAAAAGACATGTAGACATGTACACGGATAGAAAAGATTTAGATGGATATGGGCCAAACACAGGCTAGCTTGGACAAATATCTTGGTTGGCATGGATGAGTTGGGCAATGGACCCGTTTCCATGCTGTATAACTCTATGACTCATACGTACACCACTATTATACGTGACCTCATGGCCTGGCATATCTCACTTTATCATTACTACCATGCCAGGGAATGAACTGTGGTTCAATGAGAAGTGCAGAAGGTCATGCAGGGAGCAGCAGCTGGCATCCTAAATATGATGAAGTGCCTATTTAGTGAAGCTGCAAACCAAGACTACATGCATGTTAAACAGCAAAATGAGCATGCACTCATACAGAGCTAAGCAAATCTCACAGATCAAAACTCTGCAGTCCTATCACATCTAATCATGAATAGTGGTGGCAAAGTAAACTGCTGACAGAAAGAGGCAGCTCTAAGAATGTCCCCATTCTGCTGAGTACAGTATGTGAGTGCAATAAAGAGGGTTGAAGCAGTCACAACCATGTTCAACCAGATGTACCAAATACGTGAATCGATTTTGGCTTCATCCTGAGACCCCGACCATCATAGAAGCTAATCTTCAGCCAATTTGATTCAATCCATGTGATATTAAGAAACATGTGTGGGTACTGGATACAGCAAAGGCTATGTGACCAGCCAATATCTAACAAGCAGGTTAGACAAAGGAGAGTTGGATTTTATTTACTTGGATTTTCAGAAGGCCTTTGTCAAGTGCCACACACGAGGCTGCTAAACAAGCTAAGAGTCCATGGTGTTACAGGCAAGGTAATACCATGGATAGAAGATTAACTGACTGGCAGAAGTCAGAGAGTGGGGATAAAGGGTTCCTTTTCAGTATGGCTGCTGGTGACCAGTGGAATTCCACAGGGGTCACTATTGGGACCGCAACTTTTCACTTTACACATTAATGATCTGGACGATTCTTCAGCCAGAGGGTGGTGAATCTATGGAATTCATGGCACAGAGGGCTGTGGAGGCCAAGTCACTGGGTATATCTAAGGCAGAGATTGATAGGTTCTTAATTGGAAAGGAGGGTAAGGGTTATGGGGAGAAGGTGGGAGAATGGGGTTGAAAAAAATCAGCCATGATTGAATGCAGAGCAAACAATGGGCCGAATGGCCTAATTCTGCTCCTATATGCTATGGTCCTATCCTTACTGAAGACCTGCACTCCAGAATTAGTTGGACCTCTACCCAAGCTGTTCCAGCATGGTTATCTCAGTTGCACCTATGCATCAGTGTGGAAAATTGCAGAGGTATTGCCTATTCACAAAAAAGACAGGACAAATCTAATCTGATTAATTGCTGCCCAATCAGTGTATTCTAAATTGTTCGCAAAGTGATCGGAGGTGTCATTGACAGTTCAAACAGCACTTACCAAAAATCTGATCTCTTATCTTCAGCTTTAGTCTAAAAATGGACTAAAGAGCTGAATTCCAGAGCTGGGATGAGAATAATTTCCCTTGACATCAACATAACTTTTCACTGAGTGTAACATCAAGAAGGCAAAAAGTGAAGTCAATTCATTTATTTCAAGAATAAATTCAGAAAAATCATTAGAAGATGTGATAAAGCAGACTTTAGCAGAGCAACTATTGTGGAGCAGCCATTGTGAGAGTGGGCCAGTGTTTGAGTGGTAAGTAAAGAGGCTTCGGCAAGTAGAGGCCAGATAAGGTTCCTTGAATTTCCTTTTTAGTTTTAGAGCATTCAGGATGGCAGTTAGGGCAGTGGTATGCTCCTCCTGCAGGATGTGGGAGATCAGGGAGACTTCCAGTGTCCCTAAGAACTACACCTGTGGGAAGTGTGTCCATCTGCAGCTCCTGACTGACCATGTGAAGGTGTTGGAGCTGGACACACTCAGGATCATTCGAGATGCTGAGAGTTTCATAGATATGAGTTTTAGTGAGATGATCACACCTAAGGTACAGGCAGAATGTAGTTGGGTGACCACCAGAAAAGTAAAAGGGAGTAGACAGATAGTGCAGGATTTCCCTGTGGCCATTCCCCTCAAAATCAAGTATAGCATTTTGGATACTGTTGGGGGGGGGGGTGGGGGGAGGAGGGAATAACAATTCAGGAGAAGGCAGCAATAACCAGGTCTATGGTGCTAGCTCTGAGGCTCAGCAGGGGAGGGTGAAAGCTGACAGGACTATGGTGATAGAGGACTCATTAATTAGGGGGGCAGACAGGAGATTCCTTGGCTGCAAAAGGAACTCCAGAATGGTGTGTTATGTCCTTGGTGCCAGGGTCCAGTATTTCACAGAGCGGCTACAGAACGTTCTCAAGGGGGAAGGTAAGCAGCCAGAAGTTGTTGTGCACATTGGCACAAATGAGATAGGTAGAGAAAGGGATGAGGTCCTGCAGAGTGAATATAGGGAACTAGGGAAGAAGTTGAAAAGCAGGACTTTGAGGGTAGTAATCTCTGGATTACTTCCAGTGCCACATGCTACTGAGGGCAAGACTAGGAGGATATGGCAAATGAATGTGTGGCTGAAAATTGGTATGGGGGCAGGGATTCAGATTTTTGGACCATTGGGATTTCTTCTGGGGCAGAGGTAATCTGTACAAGAGGGACAAGTTACACCTGAACTGGAGGGGGACTAATATCCTGGCAGGCAAATTTGTTGGTGCTGCTACAGTGGGTTTAAACTAGATTGGCAGGGGGTGGGATCCCAAGCATTGGGGAGGCAAATGAGAGGCTGGAAAATGATGCAGAAGTCAGTGACAGCAAGTTGAATAGGCATGACCGGCAGAAGAATGGCCAGGAGCGAGGAAAACCTATTGGATTAAATTGCATTTATTTCAATGCAAGAGATCTGACAGGTCAGGCAGATGAACTTAGGACTGGGATATTATAGCCATTACAGAAACATGGCTAAGGGAGGGACAGGACTGGCAGCTTAATATTCAGGGGTACAGGTGCTTTAGGTGGGATAGAAGTGGAGAAAAGAGAGGGGGAGTTGCATTTTTGATTGAGGGAAATGTCACAGGACTAGTCAGAGATGAAATTACTGAAGGATCACCCAGTGAGGCTTTATGGGTGGAGCTGAGAAATAAGAAGGGGATGATCGCATGGTTAGGATTGTACTATAGACCCCCAAATAGTCAAGGAGAATTAGAAGAACAAATATGCAGGGAGATTGTGCAGAGTTGTAAGAATAATAGGATTGTCATTGTAGGGGATTTAAACTTTCCTAACATCGTCTGGGACTACCATACTGTTAAGGGCTAAGATGGGGTGGAATTTGTTAAGTGTGTTCAGCAAAGTTTCCTTGGGCAATATATAGAGGGCCCTACTAGGGAGAGGGCAAAGTTCCATATACTCTTGGGTAATAGGACAGGGCAAGTGACTGAGGTGACAGTGGGGGAGCACTTTGGGACAGTGACCATAGTTCAACTAGTTTTAAACTAGTTATGGAAAGGGACAGAACAGATCAACAGGTTCAAGTTCTAAATTGGGCAAGGTGAATTTCGACAGTATGAGACAGAAGCTTGCAAAGGTTGATTGAAGAAGGTTGTTTGCGGGCAAAAGGTCCACAGACAAGTGGGAGGCTTTTAAAGGTGAGATAGTGATAACTTAAGGTCTGCATGTTCCTGTTAGAGTGAAGGGCAAAGCTGGTAGGAGTAGGAACCCTGGATGACAAGGGATATTGAGGCCCTGGTCAGGAAAAAGAAGGCATGGGTCAGGTACAGGCAGCTGGGATCAAGCGAATCCCTGGAAGAGTATAAGGGATACAGGAGTGTACTCAAGAAGGAAATCAGGACGGCAAAAGGGGAGTATGAGATAATTTTGGCAGCGAAGATTAAGGAAAATCCAAAGAGGTGTTATAAATATATTAAGGGAAAAAGAGTAACGAGAGAGAGAATAGGGCCCCTCAATACCAAAGGGGATACCTTTGTGTGGAGCCGCAGGAGATGGGCAAGGTCCTTAATGAATATCTCTCCTCTGTTTTTACTGTGAAGAAAGACATGAAGACTTTGGAACTAGGAAAAGTAAATGGGAAGGTCTTGGGGATAATCCGCATTCCAGTAGAGGAGGTGCTGGATGTCTTAAAAGGTATGAAGGTAGACAGATCTCCAGGACCTGACCAGGTTTATTCAAAAACACTGTGGGAAGCTACAGAAGAAATTGCAGGAGCCCTGGCTGAGATATTTGAATCATTGTTAGCCAGGTGTGAGGTCCCAGTAGACTGGAGAGTAGCAAATGCTGTGCCTTTATTTAAGAAGGACAGCAAAGCTAAACCTGGGAACTATAGGCCAGAATCAGATTTGTTATCACTGACTTACATGACATGAAATTTGTTGTTTTGCGGCAGCGGTACAGTGCAATGACATCAAATTACTATAAATTACAAAAATAAATGGTGCAAAAAGTGGAATAACGGGTAGTGTTCATGGGTTCATGGAGCATTCAGAAATCTGATGGTGGAGGGGAAGAAGCTCTTTCTGAATCGTTGAGTGTGAGACTTGAGGCTCCTGTACCTACTCCCCGATGGTAGTAATGAGAAGAGGGCATGTTCCGATGGTGAGGGCCCTTAGTGAAGGATGCTGCCTTTTTGAGACGCTGCCTCTCGAAGTTGTCCTCAATAGTGGGGAGAATCATAGATTTAATAGATTAAAATAGGTTGTAAAGAACATTCATCTTCAGTTCACCACATATTTTAATATTGTCATTTTCTTAATATGTGAGTATGTAGTTCTGTAAGTTAATTACTGAATCTAATGCACAATATTTCAGTAGTGGATGTTCACCAAGGCTGGTGTGGACCATGTAAAGCAATCTTAAGTATGTTCAGAAGATTGAAAATGGAATTTGGGGATGAGCTGTTACATTTTCACACAGTAAGTATTTGTATAGTATAAAAAAATTGAAAAATGTTCCATTCAAAGCAAAAATTACTTGTTACAGCTTAATTTTACCTCCCAGGTTCAAGCCAGTCTTATTCCATTGCTACAAGGATTTGATGGAAAGTGTGAACCTGCCTTCTTATTTATTGTGGTGAGTTAAAAATATTAATGTTTACTGAAAGCAGTTATAGATTTATGAAATTTTTAAATGAGGAAGTCAAGATGAATTTCTATTAAACACAGGTTCAGTAATAAATGGAATATTGTGTCCAGCTGTGGGTGCTCCATTTAGGAAAGATATAATGGCTCTAAAAAAGGTACAGAAGAAATTTACTCAAAAGATTCAAAGGATGAGGGACTTCAGTTATGTTGATAGACTGGCAAAGCTGTGATTGTTCTCCTTGGAACAGAGGAGGTTGCAAGGGGATCTGACAGGGATAGTTAAAATATACTGTAAATGGCATAAATAGAGCAGACAGAGAGAAAAACTGTTCCTATTGGTGAAAGGATCAAGAACTGAGACATAGAATGAAAGTGATTGGTTGAAAAAAACCAAAAGTAATCTGAAGGAAAACATCTTGCACAACAAATAAGTAGGGTCTGGAACACACAGGGATGGTAGTGAAGGAAGATTCAGTTGTAGTATTCGGCAACTGAGTAAGTATCTGAAACGAAATAATTTGCAAGGCTATGGTGAGGGCAGGGGAGTGGAATTGACTGTAATGCTCTTACATAGAGCTGGTGCAGACATGAAAACCTGAATGGTTTCCTTCTGCACTAAGAATTCTGTGCAATTTTAAATTAATTTTCTTCTTTATCAGGCTGGTAAAATCGTGGATTATGTAAAAGGTGTCAATGCACCAGTTATTAATAAAAAAATTCTTGCATATTTGGAGATGGAAACTGAATACTATGAGAAAGGAGTAGAACGTCAAGAAGTAAGTATAATTAGCAACCTGTTATAGTTATGAAGAGATATCTTCTCCAAAATACTTTCTGATATCAGGATTCTGATACTGAGTTGCATCCAGAAAATGCTAATAAGTGCCGCATACATTCATTTTGAAAAGTCAATCTTTCAGCATCCATAACTTTATACTTAGTTGCAGCAACAATTTAAATAGATGAAATTAGGTACTCATATCGGTGAAGAAATTTAATTACATAATGCTCATATATTTACTGTTATAGAATTGAAAATTGTGAATTCTGACAAACACCATTTCCCATCAGTCTGATTATTTAACTGTCAGTTCCTGGGGTGTATCACCCTTTTCCCCCCAGTCTGTCCCCCGATATAAGTTCCACGTCACTATGCACATGATAATATTATTCCACATATAGCAGTCCTTTACAAATGTTGCATGGGAATTGAACCACTTTGTCCTGGGAGTACCTGTTCTTGGGCTCTTCTGGAACAACATTATCTTACCTGTAGGCCATCCTTTGGACCCCTCACTGGCACTGTGAATTATTCCCACATGGCCACCTTCCAAACTCCAGCCTGCCCTCTTGGTCTTGGTATTGTCCCAAGTTTCAGCTACCAAACTCTGATCTGGTGAAGAAGGCATTTGGCACATTGGCCTTCATCAGTCAGGGTATTGAGTATAGGAGTTGGGATGTTATGTTGCAGTTGTACAAGATATCGGTGAGGCCACACCTGGAGTATTGTGTACAATTTTGGATACCCTGTTATAGGAAAGATGTCATTAAGCTGGAAAGAGTGCAAAGAGATTTACAAGAATATTGCCAGGACTCGAGAGCCTGAGTTATAGGGGGAGGTTGGGCAGGCTTGGACGAAATTCCTTGGAGGGTAGGAGGCTGAGGGTATAGAGGTGTATAAAATCATGAGGGGTGTAGGTAGGGTGAATGCCCTCTCTTTTTCCCAGGGACAGGACCAAAGTGTCTGAGTTATAGAGAGGGCAAGGGTTCAAGGTGAGAGGGGAAAGATTTAAAAGGGACCTGAGGGACAACTTCTTCACGTAGAGGGTAATGCATATATGGAGCAAGCTGCCAGAGGAAGTGGTTGAGGCAGGTACAATAACAACATTTAAAAGATGCTTGGACAGGTACATGGATAGGGCAAGTTTAGGGAGATATGGGTCAAATGTGGGAAAATGGGACTAGTTTAGATGGGCATCTTGGTGGGCATGGCCGAGTTGGGCTGAAGGGTCTGTTTCCATGCTGTATGCTGATATTCCACTGCTCACCCAAGCCCCCTCACCCCACCCCCGAACATGGACTGCTCCACAGGTTAAAGTCATAAACTGGGACAGTGCCAATTTTGGAGGAATTGGCCAGGATCTTGCAGAAGTTGATTGGGTGAGACTGTTTGCTGGTAAAGGGACAACTAGCAAGTGGAAGGCTTTTAAAAGTATGAGATCAAGAATCCAGGGGTAGCATGTCCCTGCTAAGGTGAAGGGCAAGGCTGGCAAGTTTGGGGAACCCTGGTTGATGAGAGATATCGGGCTCTGGTCAGGAAATAGAAGGAGGCATACATTGGGTTTAGGCAATTGGGAGCAAGCGAATCCCTCAATGACTACTTAAGAAGGAAATCAAGAGGGTAAACGGAGGGTATGAAATGGATCTGGCAGGCAGGATTAAGGAAAATCCCAAGGAGTTCTATAGTCCTATATTAAGAGTTAAAGGATGGCTAAGGAGAGAATAGGTCCCCTTAAAAATCAGCATGGCCGTCTATGTGTGGAGTCACAGGAGATGGGCAAGATTTTCAACTAATATTTCTCTTCAGTTTTTACTGTGGGGAAAATGATGGATGGTAAAGAAATGAGGGAAATGAGTGATGATGTATTGGACCACATATGAATTATCAGGGAGGAGGTATTGGCGGTGTTAAAGTGCATTAAGGTGGATTAATCCCCAGGGCCTGACCAAGTACATCCTCGGACCTTGTGGAAATCTAGGGAAGAAATTGCGGAGGTACTTACAGAGATATTTGCTTCATCTTTAGCCAAAGGTGAAGTTCTGGAAGACTGGAGGGAGGCTAATGTTGTATCATTATATAATAAGGTCAACAAAAACAAGCCAGGGAGCTATAGGCCAGTGATTCTGACATTAGTGGTGGGTAAGTTACTATAAGGGATTCTGAGGGACACCATCTATCGACATTTGGACAGGCAAGGTCTAATTAGGGATAGTCAGCATGGCTTTGTGCATGGGAAATCGTGTCTGACAAATCTCTTAGAGTGTTTCAAAGAGGTAACCAAGAGGATAGATGAGTTTAGAGAAGTGGAACTTATTTATATGGACTTTAGCAAGGTCCTACATGGCAGTAGTCTGGAAGTTTAGATCGCGTGGGATCTGGGGAGACATAGCTAATTGGATTCATAATTGGCTCGATGATAGGAAGCAGAAAGTGATGGACAAAGCTTGTTTCTTAGACTGGAGGCCTGTGATTGGTGTTGTACCACAGGGGTCGCTGCTGGGCCTTTGTTGTTCTTGTGGGCTGCCCCCAGAACACTACACAAAAAGATGTATTTCACCGTGTGTTTCGATGTACACGTGACTAATAAAGATATCTTATCTTTATATAAATGATTTGGATGTGAATGTACAAGGCATGGTTAGTAAGTTTGCGGATTATACTAAAATAGGTGGTATCGTAGACAGTGAAGAAGGTTATCAAAAATTACAGGGGGATCTTGATCAGCTAGGTAAGTGGGCCGAGGATTTCAAATGGCTTTCAATTTGGACAAGTCCAAAGTGTTGCATTTTGAGAAGTCAAACCAGGGTAGGACTTATACAGTGAAAGGTCAGACCCTGGGGAATGTTGTAGAACAAAGGGACCCAGGAATGCAAGTACATAGATTGCTGAATACAGCATCATAGGAATACAGGGTGGTGAAGAAGGCATTTGGTATGCTGGCCTTCATCAGTCAGGGCACTGAGTATAGGAATTGGGACGTTATGTTTTAATTGTACTGTACAATTATTGTGTACAGTTTTGGTCACCCTGTTATAGCAAAGATGTCATTAAACTAGAAAGAGTGCAGAGAAGATTCACGTGGATGCTGTCAGGACTTGAGGGCCTGAATTATAGTGAGAACTTGGGCAGACTAGAACTTTATTTATCGTAATGTAGGATATTGAGGGTGATGTTATAGACGTGTATAAAATCATGAGGGGTATAAATATGGTGAACACACATTGTCCTTTTCCCAGGGAATGGGAACTAAAAACTAGAGGACATAGGTTTAAGGTGAGAGGTGAAAGATTTAAAAGAGATAAAGAGAATTGAGGGGCAACTTCACTCACACACACACATTCTCAAATCCTGCCATAGAAAGGTGAACATAGCAGCACACATTTAGTTCTGAAAATGTGCAATTCCCAGCCATTTGTGTTTGACTGCCAGTTTTTAGCAGAAGACCAGTGATTGAAATGGTCATTCAAACGGCTGTTTTTTTCTGCATATCATTACACTGAGTTCTTAGTAAACCTTCAACACATGTAACAACTGTACAGGAAATTCGTGAGACCGCACTCAGAGTACTGCATACATTTCTGGTTGCCGAGTTGAAGGAAGGTCGTCATTAAGCTGTAAAAATTTCATAAGGATGATACTGGGACTGGAGGGCTTGAGCTATAAGGAGAGACTGGATAAGCTGGGGCTTTATTCCCTGGAGTGTAGGAAGCTGATGGGTGTCCTTATGGTATATACAATCATAAGGAGCATAGATAAGGTGAATGGTCATAGGCTTTCTCCCAGGGTAGGGAGTCTAAAACTAGAGGGCAGAGATTTAAGATGAGAGGGGAAAGCTTTACAGGGTTCTGAGAGGCAAGTTTTTCACACAGAGGATGGTGAGTATATGGAATGAGCTGCCAGAGAAAGTTGTAGGGGTGGTTACAATTACAACATTTAAAAGGCATTTAAATGGGTACATGGATGGTAAAGGTTTAGAGGGATATGGGCCAAAAACAGGCAAATGGGATTAGCTCATGTCAGCAAATTGATCGGCATGGACAAGTAGGGCAAAAAAGGTCTGTTTTTGTGCTGTTTAACTCAATAATTCAATTATAGCCCTGCCTATGTTATTTATGCTTCACGATGTAGAAAATACATAGTTGCACCAGCAGAATAACATGAGTAAAATATCTGGAATGGAAATGATGATTAGTGTCCTGTTTTATATTTAACCAGATCCAAGCAGTTCAATTATATGATGTGGAAGATGAAATAGAAGAATTTATGCACGCAGCAACATCCAGACAAGTTGGTGAGTGATCCTGATGTAATAAAATATACCTTTTAAAATAAATGATAGAAGAGACATAGAAAGATACAGCAGAAATATACTCTTCAGCCCACCAAGTCCACGCTGACCATCAAGCACGCATTTTTATTCAATAATCATACACTAACCCACTTTATTCTCCCCAAATTCCCATCAACTGCTCTGGATTCTACCATCATATAAGCAGCATTCACAAAAAAACATAAACGTAAGTTAGATATAATTTTTACCAGAAGGAACACAAATAGAACAAAAAAAAAGTCCTAGTCACTTGGTTCATCTGCATGTTGGTTTTCAGTGACTTGTCTACATGAACTCCTAGGTTCCTTTGAAACCTTACTCAGCCTCTCATCACTTAAAAAATACTTTGCTTTTCTGTTTGGTTCATCAAAATGGATAACTTCTAATTTTTTAAAAGAAGAATAAGAGCTATCAGAGAGGGGAAAAAAACAAAAGAACTGTGAGGGGTAGAACAGCAGTTGCTGAAAATTTGAAACAAAAGAGAAAGCTAGAAATACCCAGCAGATCAAGCAGCAACTGTGAAGAGGAAAAACACTATCTGAAAAAGGGTCCATTCGGTCCACAAAGTTAACCCTGAGCTTCCAGTTACTTTCACCTTAATTCTCCATTCCACTCCTATTCTGACCTCTCTGTATTTAGCCTCCTATATTGTTCCAACGAAGAACTATGTTAGCTCAATGACCAGTGTTTTACCATCGGCACACTCAGCCCTCTACATCATATCCATTTATGACTATTTGTGATAGTAATTCATCCACCCCGTAGCAGAGGTGGTGTACCTTTGAATACAGGGTCTTTAACTTTTTAATATTTCTTTTACTCTTATTTTATTTCCACCTGCCTTTGTTCCTGCTGCCTATTCATTTTGCTTACTTCTTTTTCTTTTACAATATTTTTATTAAATCCACAAAAAAAATAGAGTACATGCATTAAAAAAGAGGATTAAAATACTACTGAATAGATTGTGTTAAATCATACCTAAGATCACAATACTCTAAATTAATAATCACATATGATAGTTAATAAAGAAAAAAATTGGAATATTTTATAAAAAAAAATCTACCCCCACTACCAAAAACCAAAGCTGCTTGATAAAAAAAACAAGGAAAAACCCTTGAAACATAACAATGTCAGCCAATGTCTGTATTTTAGTCACCAAATCAAAGGTTTTGAAAATAGTTCAAAAAAGGACCCCACAGGGTTTGAAAGTCTAAATTAGATTCAAGAATTGAACAATGGATCTTCTCTAGATTCAGGTATGACATAACATCCCATAACCATTGAGCATGTGTGGGCGGAATAACTTCCATCCACTTGAGCAACATAGCCCTCCTGGCTATAAGAGAAATAAAAGCCAGAATGTGTAGATCAGAAGCCTTCAAAGTTATATCTTTTTATCCAACAATCCCAAATAATGCAGTCAAAGGATTAAGTTTAAAATTTATTTTAAAAAGCACAGAAAAAGTTTGAAACACCTCTGTCCAATATTTTTTTAAGACTGACACATCCAGAACATGTGAATTAAAGAAGCTTCTCCGTTATTGCATTTGTCACAGTAAGGAGATATATCAGAATAAAAATGGGATAGTTTGTCTTTAGACAAGTGAGCTCTATGGACCACTTTAAATTGAAGGAGAGAATGACGGCGCATAATGACGAAGTATTAACCAATTTAAAAATTTCATTCCAAGTTTCCTCAGAGATTGACATTCGCAAATCTTGTTCCCAAGCATTTTTAATTTTATTAATGTTAGATATTGATCCATCGTGAAAAGGCTTCAAATTAAAAATTACATCTAATAAGTTTTTATCAGGACTCATGGGAAAAGAATGTAGTTGAGATCAAAGAAAGTCTCTAATTTGTAAATATCAGAAAAAATGAGCTTTTGGTAAATTATACTTGGTAGACAATTGTTCAAACGAAGAAAGGTGTCCACCAAACAGATCCTGAAAACAAGTAATACCCGATTTGTCCCACTCTTTAAAAACTGCATCAGTAATAGAAGGTTTAAAAAAATAATTAGAAAAAATGGGACTGGACAAAGAAAATCTCAATAAACCAAAATATTTTCTAAATTGTAACCAAATCCTCAAAGCGTGTTTAACTACTAAATTATCTGTTAGTTTATTTAATGATAAAAGAAGTGAAGAACCAAGCAGAGAAATAATAGAAAATTCTTTAACAGAGTTAGCTTCCGAAGAAACCCATACTGGACAAGCCTCTTGATTAGTGTAATGTAACGAAAATGTAAGATTTCATATATTGACTGCCCAGTAATAAAACCTAAAATTAGGTAGAGCTAAACCTCCATTCTTTTTAACCTTCTGAAGGTGAACTTTATTTAGTCTAGGATGTTTGTTATTCCATATGTAGGAAGATATAATTGAATCAAGAGAGTCAAAGAAAGACTTAGGAACAAAGACAGGTAAAGCCTGAAATAGATATATGAATTTGGGTAAAATATTCATTTTGATAGAATTAATTCGGCCAATCAATGATATAGAGAGAGGTGACCAACTTGATAAAACCCTTTTCACATAATACGATAAGGTGAGAAAATTTTCTTTAAATAAATGTTTATAGCTTTTGGTAATTGATATCCCCAGATAGGTAAGATGATTTGTTACAATTTTAAAAGGAATGTTAATATCAAGTGGTACCAGGTTATTCAAAGGAAAAAGTTCGCTCGTGTAAGTTCAATTTGTATCCTGAAAACTGACTAAAACAAGAAAGTAAAGAAAGCATAGGAGGTAACAAGGCTTCAACAACATTAGATATAAAAAGTAATAAATCATCAGCATATAACGAAACTTTATGGTTAATACCTCTTCTGGAGATACCAACGATATCTCTAGATTCTTGGAGAGAAATAGCCAAATCAAAGAGCAAAGGGCTCAAAGGACATCCCTGTCTGGTTCCACATTGAAGTTTAAAAAATTTAGAATTTTGAAAGTTAGTAAGAACTCGAGCAGAAGGGGATAAATAAAGTAATTTAATCCATTGGATAAAATCAGGACCAAAGTTAAATTTCTCTAAAGTTTTAAATAAGTAATTGCATTCAATCCGATCAAAGGCCTTCTCAGCATCTAGAGATATCCCACAATCCGATATTTCCTTAGACGGAGAATAGATAATATTCAATAAATGACAAATATTAAAATGAGAATATCGATTTTTAATAAAACCAGTCTGATCATCGGATATAATTGAAGGTAAAATGTTTTCCAATCTAAAGTTAGGCAGGGCCATACCACCATCCTTTTTTAGTTTTTGTAAGTATTTCTTACTTAATCTTGGGTTTTTATTCTGCCAAATATATGAAAGAATTTTAGAATCAATAGTGTCAAAAAAAGATTTCAGGACGAAAGTTGGAATCGCTTGAAATAAATATAAAAATTTTGGTAGAATATTCATCTTAACCGCATTAATTCGGCCTACCAATGATAAAGACAGAGGGGACCATTTAGTAAATAATTGTTTAACATGGTCAATTAAAGGCAATAGATTAGCTTTAAATAAGTCGTTATGTTTCTTGGTAATTTTAACACCTAAGTACATAAAATAGTCAGTTACCAATCTAAAAGGTAATTGCCTATAAATTGGGGTTTGCATATTTAATGGAAAAAGTTCACTCTTATTAAGATTTAATCTATAGCCAGAAAAAACACTAAACTGATCTAGTAGTGATAGTACTGCGGGGATGTAATATCATTTAAACGTAGGTAAAAAGAGAGTAATGAACAAACCATACTGGAAAGTACAATCAAAATGTACTCCAGTGGAGTTCCAGATAAGGTAACTAAGCAACAGCTTTGGCTGACAGCCCAAAATAGCTTCCCAGGAAGAAACCTACCCACCACCCAAAGACAGCAAGCCAGCAAAGAGACAGCTGGCACCTACCTAAAGACAGATTAACCCAAACTATCTCTGCTCAATAACTTTCAAGGTTAGTAAAATTAGAACCCAGTCATAACAATGAGCTAAAGAAACACGGTTACAAATGTAAAAAACAAGTGTCCTTATTTTGAAATGTATTTGAAAAAAATGATTAAAAAAAAATTGAAAAAGAATCAAAAAACATAAGCATCCAAAGTATTAGTAAGTGGTTACCAAAAAAATAAAAAACAGGAAATGTTCATAGAGAGGAGTATGAAATTATTCAATGGGAGTTTCCAAAAGAGCTGGGCTTCTCCGGGCGACTGAAACCATTTCTGCGAACCATTTTTCAGTATAATTCTGAGTCTTGCAGGGTAACGAAGAGACGGTTTGTAACCTTTCTGGTACAGATCCGACATGACCTTTTTAAACTTAACCCATTCGTTCATCACCTCGGGTGAGTAATCTTCAACGATTCTGATCTGACAATCTTGATAGTCACTCATTCCCCTTCGACGTGCTTCACGAATTAGAAGCTCCTTAGTTTGAAAATCATGGAGAGAGATGATGATTAATCTAGGTTTGACGCGTAGGGATTTTAAAAGCAAGTGATCAGTGTGCTCGATCAGTCTTAGGCAAAGATTCTAGAATATCAGGGAATAACTGAGTCAAAAGCTTTGCAAAGAATTCCGTAGGTTGATTACCTTCAGATCTTTCTGTTGAACCCAGAATTCGGAGATTGGATTTTCTGCACCTGTTTTCTAAGTCAGTAAGCTTCTGCTTTAATTTTTCATTATCTTTGGCTTGCTTTTTACAAAGGTTCTGTAAGTCATCAATTTTGCCATCCAAAACTGAAAGGTAGGCTTCATTCACTTTAATTTGTCCTCAATGATCTTCCAGGATTTTTTGAGTAGAGTCGGACTTGGAATTAAGCTGTTGAAGCTGCTTGAAAATAGCTTTCAGAGTTGCAGGAGGGACATCTTCCCTAGTGGTTTTTATAGCCTTAGCAACCCTTGTATTCATAATGAGATAAAAATCACATTTAAATTTGCTACTGAGGATGAAAGAGAAGGATTTCAAACCGGGTTGAAGAAGTAAAATATAGTGAGAGCAGCAGCAAATAGCTGTTACTCCACCAGCAGAGACTCTCCTGCTTACTTCACTTCTATCTTCCACCTTCAGCTTCCCTTCTCCTTACTTGATTCTCCTCTTAGATTCCTATCCCTCTTCCCTTTCCCAAAAATCTTAGCAAAATGCCCCTGGCATGGACTCCTGAAGACTGAATGATTTTTTAAGATTATTTTATGGGGATCTCCTTCAACCAAAACACTTGAGGAAATCATTTTTTGTTTAGGAGACCAAGAAATCCTCTAGAAGCAGGAAGCTGCTACATACCTTTTTACATAATAGACACCTAACATACACTATTAGTGGCATGGCCACCCAATAATTCCATTCTACGTTCTCTACAACATTCTGTGGAGCAGCTGGGATTGCCTATGGATATTATCTTGATACAACTGCTGGGATCACTGGCATAAACAATTCTGGGATTGTTGTTATCAAATCAAAAGAAACCTGTACTTACTGCAAGGACTGTAGTCTCTTAGTGTTACAGGATGTATACTTTGGTAATATTACAAGATGTTTTAATTGTTTTTTTTTTACAGACAAAATTTTTACTGTGGTGGTAATCAAACCAAATGCAGTTATTACTGGAATTGATAATAATATCAAAGAGCAGGTAAGTGATATAGGAACATACTAACATACCAATTCAGAGCAAGAATTAGGCCACTCAGCTCCTTAAGTCTGCTCTACCTATTCACAAGATCATAGCTGACCTGACTGTAACCTCACTCCTGTCTCACTGCTCCATGGTAGCCTTACACCATATTGCTTATTAAGTAACTATCTATCTATCTCTGCCTTAAAAATAGTTAAAGACCCTGCTTCCACTGCCCTTTGAGGAAGAGAATTCCAGTCATGACCCGTGAGAGAAAAAAAGTCACCATATCCCATCTTAAGTTTTATTTTTAAATAGTGACTCTAACTTCTAGATTCTCCACAAGATAAATATCCTCTCCATATCCACCCTTAGGGTCATAGGTTCTAAAGAGAATATGAGGACAAAAGAGAATATAGAAATACCCAGTAGATTTGGAACTTAAATGTTTCAGTGAAGTTACATCTCATATTTCTAAACCTCAGCGGGTGCAGAACACGCCTATCAAACCTTTCCTCATAAGACTGTTCAGCCTTTCCAGAAATTAGTGTAGTAAACCTCTGAACTGCTTCCAACACATTAACATCCATCTTTTTGTAAGGAGACCGATACTGTACATACTGCTCCAGATGTAATCTCAATGCCCTTCATGATTGAAGCATAACTTCCCTATTTTTGTATTCAATTCCCCTCGTAATAAATAATAACTTTCTGTTAGCTTTCCTAATTAATTGCTGCACCTGCAAGCTAGCTTTTTGGGAATCATGCATTAGAAAACCCAGATCCTATTGTTTTTTAGACCTCTGTGATCTCTCACCTTTTTGATAACATGTTTATGTCGTGGATATTTGTCCTGCCAAGTTAATAATTTCACATTTTCCAACATTACACTGAATTTGTCAAATCTTTGCGCACAACCTAACCTACTTATATCCTTTTGTAGCCTGCTTGCATCCTCTTGTGTTCTCTTCACAACAAGTCCAGTTGTCATATAATTCTAGTATTTTACTGCTTATTAAGAAACAATTATGTTTATTATGTTCTCTAAAGATTAGTGAGGCAGGATTGCAAATTATGGTAGAAGAAACAGCACAATTGACTGAGGAAGAAGCCAAAGAATTGTACGAATATAAAAAGCATCAGGTAAGCACTTTTCCAGAAGGGCAATAGTAGGTTATTGCTGATTATGCTACACAGCATTTAGGCATCAAATTATGTTGTAAAATAATTTGTGTATATTGAAGGTTTCAGAAGTTCTGTTTAAGAAGGGTATAACTGAAACAATGCACACTGCAGCTGCACATGGTGATTGTATGCTCATTGTCAGAAGAAAACAAACAAATAAGAAAAGAAGGCACAGTGGACATACAAAATTAGAAAATTGAAAAATTGAAGAACAAAAGTGGTAAAAAGGAAAGGTATAATGTTAACAGGTATTTAGAGATCTACAAAAGAATGCAAAGTAAAAATGAAGTCAGAGAAAAGAATAATTATGGATTGTATGCATATTTTGTAATTATTGCATTTAACAATTGTGTTCCACAGTTAATAGTTATAGGGTATAAGTGGTTAAGTTATCTGACTTTAATCTAGAGGCCTGAATTTGGATCCTACCTTAGCAGTTGTGGAGTTTGAACTCAGTTAATAATGTTGAATCTGGAATAGCAATGACTAGTTTTAGTAATGGTAACCAAAAAACTATTGCACTGTTGTAAAACCCCATCTGATTCACTAATGTCCTTTAGGGGAGAATATCTACCATCCTTATCTGGTTTGTCCTATATGCAACTCCAGTCCTACCACTGTGATTGGCTCTTAAAATGCCCTCTGAAATGGTCTAACGAACCTCTCAGCTGTCTAATCTAAGGATAATTAGGGATGGGAAATAAATGCTGGCCACAACAGTGCTGCCCAGATCCGATTAAATTAATATCCCTCTGATAGAATATTGTAACACTTCATTTGACTAACATTATGCTGTAGTTCTTACTTAATATTCAGATAACCTCTTTCTACTGCTGGATGTGGCAAGACAATAACACTTTCATTGGAAAAGTTAAAAGGCATCACGAGGGTCACTATTTACTAGATTTTCAACTCAGCCAGCCATATAATTACCATAGCTACATGAGCAGATCAGGGGTTGGGTATTTTGACTTGAGTGACTCACCTCATGACTTCACCATCTACATGCCTATGTCAAGGAATTCTCACTAATTGGTAGGATTGATGCAAATGTAAGAACACTCAAGAACTTAACAAAGGAACAAAACAGCACACTTGATTGGTAGTTCATCCATCACCAGTGCAGTATGGTACCAGTGAATGCTAACTTTAACATATGCTCACAGAGTCTAACAGCATGGAAACAAGTTCTTCTGTCCACCAAGCCTGTAATGACCATCAAGCACCTATTTGCACCAATCTATATGAATTCCATTTTATTCTCCCCACATTCCCATCATCTACCTCACAGATTCTACCACTCATCTACACACTAGGGGCAATTTACAGTGGCCACTTAACATACCAACTGACATGTATTTGGAACATAAAACATAGAACAGTACAGCACAGGAACAGGCCCTTCGGCCCACAATGTTGTGCTGAACTAATTAAGCTAATGATGCCCAATTATTAGCTTAATTAGCTAATTGGGCATCATATCCCTACAATCTCTGCATATACATGTGCCCATCTAGGAGCCTCAAAGTCCTCTATTGTATCTGCCTCCACCACCACCTCTGGCAGTGCATTCCAGGCACCCATCTCTCTCTCTCTGTAAAAACTTGCCCTGCAAATCTCCTTTGAACTTTCCCCTCTCACCTTAAATGTATGCCGTCTACTATTAGATATTTCAGCTCTGGGAAAAAGATACTGGCTGTCTACTCTAACTCTGCCTCTCATAATCTTATAAACTTCTATCAGGTCTCCCTTCAGCCTCTGCCACTCCAGAGAAAACAACCCTAGTTTGTTCAACCTCTCTTTTAGCATCTGCCCTCTAATCCAGGCAGAATCTTGGCAAACCTCTTCTGCACCCTCTCCAAAGCCTCCACATCCTTCCTATACTGGGGCAACTAGAATTGAATGCAATACTCTAGATGTGGCCCAACAAGAGTTTTATAAAGCTGCAACATAACTTGCTGACTCTTGAACTGAGTGCCTCAACTAATAAAGGCAAGCATGCCATACACCTTCTTTACCACCCTATCAACTTGTGTGTCCATTTTCAAGGAGCTATGGACTTGGACTGCAAGATCCCTCTGTACATCAATGCAGTTAAGAATCATTCCAATTAGCTATGTGCTTTCCATTTACATTTGATCTGCCAAAATGCAACACCTTACACTTCCCCAGATTAAATCTGCAACTGATCTATATCACACTGTATCCTTTGTCAATCTTAGAGCCATAGAGCCATACAGCATGGAAACAGGCCCTTAGGCCCTACTCATCCATGCCAATTATGTTGGCCAGCGAGCTAGTCCCATCTGCCCACATTTGGCCCATAGCCCTCTAAACCTCTCCTATCCATGAACTTATCTAAATGGCTTTTAAATGTTGCTAACGTGTCAGCCTCAACCACTATTTCTGGCAGCTCATTCCGAATACACACCACTCTTTGTGTGAAGAAGCTGCCCCCAATGTCCCTTGTAATTCTTTCGCCTCTGATCTTAAACCTATGCCGTCTTGTTTTTAGGGCCCCCCCCCCTTCTAGAAGAAGACTATGTACTTTCACCCTGTCTGTGCCCCTCATGATTTTATATACCTCTATCAAACCACCCCTCAATCTCCCACATTCCGGGGAATAAAGTCGTAGTCTATGCAACATCCTTGTAACTCAGGCCCCCAAGTCCAGACAACATCCTGGTAAATCTTTTTGGCATTCTTTCTAGTTGAATAACATCCTTCCTATAACAGGGTGACCAGAACTATACACAATACTCCAAGTGTGGCCTCACCAACTTCTTGTATAACTGCACTATCCACAACACCACCAGTCTTCATGTCATCTGCAAACTTACTAACAAACCCATCCACATTTTCATCCAGGTGATCTATATATATCACAACAGCAGAGGTCCCAGTATGGATCCCTGCAGAACACCACTAGTCACAAACCTCCAGCCAGAGTAAGACCCATTGACCACTACCCTCTGTCTTCTAAGGGCAAGCCAATTCTGAATCCAAACAATGAAGTCACCATGGATCCCATGCATCTTAATCTTCTGGATGAGCCTACCACGAGAGACCTTGTTGAATGCCTTAATAAAATTCATGTAGACAACATCCACTGCTTTACTTTCATCGATCACCTTTGTCACTTCATCAAAAAATTCAATCAAGTTACTAAAACATGACCCACCCCACACAAAGCCATGCTCACTATCCATAATTAGGCATGGTTTTCCAAATGTTTATAAATCCTATCCCTAAGAATCCTCTCCATTAGCTTCCCTACCATTGATGCGAGGCTCACAGTCTATAATTTCCAGGATTATCCCTATTTCCCTTCTTGAACTAAGGAACAATACTAGCTACTCACCAGTTCTATAGGACCTCACCTATGGCTAGAGGGGATGCAGATATGATGGTCAAGGCCCCAGCATTCTCATCTCATGCCTCTTTCAATAAGCTAGAGTATACCTCATGAAGCCCTTCACTATCCTCTATGTCCTTCCACTTGGTGAATACCGACACAAAGTACTCATTTAGGACCTCGCCCACATCCTCCACCTCCAAGCACATGTTTCCTCCTTTATCCTTGAGTGGTCCAACCCTCTCCTTCATTATCCTCTTGTTCTCGATGTATGTATAGAATGCCTCGGGATTCTTTTTAATCCTACTTGACAAGGATTTTTCATGGCCCCTTCTGACTGTAGTAGGGCTGTATTATAGACACCCCCCTATTAGTCAGCAGGAAATTGAGGTGCAGGTGTGTAAAGAAATTGCTCATAGTTGTAAAAATAACAGGATTGTATTAGTGGGAGATTTAAATTTCCCCAGGCCACCCAGAGTGTTAAGGGCCTGGATGGGTGGAATTTGTGAAAAGTATCAAGGAAAGTTTCCTAAGTCAATATATAGAGGGACCTACTCAGGAGGGTGCAATACTGGACCTCTTGGAGAACGAGGCATGGTAAGTAACAGAGGTGGCAGTCGGGGAGCACTTTGGCTCCAGTGATCATAATTCTATCCGTTTTAAGATAGTGATGGAAAAGGATAGGACAGGCCTACAGGTTAGGGTCCTAAACTGGAGCAGGACTAATTTTGAGGAAGTTAGACAGGATCTATAGGACCTCAGATTGGGAGAGCCTGTTTGAAGGGAGAGGAATGAATGGCAAGTGGGAGGCTTTTAAGAGTGAGATATCAGGAGTCCAGGGGCAGCATGTTACTTGGTAAACCTGGCAAGTTTAGGGAACACTGGCCGACGAGAGATACTGAAGCTCTGGTCAAGTAAAAGAAGGAAGCATGTATTGAGTGTAGGAGGTCGAGGACAAGTGAATCCTTTGATGACTATAAAAATATTAGGAGTACATTAAGAGGGAAATCAGGAGGGCAAAGGGAGGGTATGAGATGGATTTGGCAGGTAAGGTTAAGGAAAATCCCAAGAAGTTCTCTAGTTATATTAAGAATAAAAGGGTGGCTAGGGAGAGAGTAGGTCCCCTTAAAGTTCAGCAGGGCCACCTACTGTATGCCTCAAGCCACAGGAGATAGGTGGGATTTTCAAGGAACATTTATCCTCGGTGTTTACTGAGCAGAAAATCAGGGTTGCTCAAGAAATAAGGGAAACAAGTGGAGATGTTTTGGAGAACATTCATATTTCCAGGGAGGAGATATTTGCAGCCTTACAGCGCATTAAGTTGGATAAATCCCCAGGGCCTGACCGAGTACATCCTTGGACTTTGTGGGAGGCTAGGGAAGAAATTGCGCAAGCCTTTTTGGAGATATTTGCTTCATGGTTAGCCACTGACGAAGTTCCTGAAGACTGGAAGGTGGCTAACATCATTCTGTTGTTTAAGAAGGGTATCAAAGACAAGCCAGGGAACAATAGGCTGGTCAGTCTGACATCAGTGGTGGGGAAATTACTGGAGGGAATTCTGAGAGACAGGATCCACCAGAATTTGGATAGACAGAGTCTGATTAGGAGGAGTCAACATGGCTTTGTGCATAGGAAGTCGTGTTTGACGAATCTTTTAGAGTTCTTTGAAGATGTAACCAAAAGTGTGGATGAGGGTAGGACAGTGGATGTTGTCTCTTTGAACTTTAGCAAGGCTTTTGACAAGGTCCCGCATGGCAGGCTGGTCTGGAAGGTTAGGTCCCGTGAAATCTAGGGAGAGCTATTTAGGTGGATTCAAGATTGGCTTGGAGGTAGGAAGCAGATGGTGGTGGTTGATGGTTGTTGCTCGGAATGGAGACCAGTGACTAGTGGTGTGCCACAAGGGTCGATGTTGGGACCCTTTTTATTCATTATTTATGTAAATGATTTGGATGTGAATGCACAAGGCTTCGTCAGCAAGTTTGCAGATGACACGAAATTAGGTGGTGTTGTTGATAATGAAGAAGGTTATCGTAGATTACGGGGGATCTTGATCAGTTAGGGAAATGGGCTGAGGAGTGGCAAATGGATTTCAATGCAGATAAGTGTGAGGTGACGCATTTTGAAAAGTCAAACCGGAGTAGGACTTATACAATGAATGGTCGGGCACTGGGGAGTGTAATGGAACAGAGGGAGCTAGGAATAAAAGTGCATAGTTCATTGAAGGTGGTGTCACAGGTACACAGAGTTGTGAAAAATGTGTTTAACGCACCAGCCATCATTAGTTAGGGCATTGAGTACAGGAGCTGGGACATAATGTTGCAGTTGTATAAGTCGTTGGTGAGGTCGCACTTGGATAACTGTGTATGGTTTTGGTCACGCCGTTATAGGAAAGATGTGGTTAAATTCAAAAGAGTGCAGAAAAGATTCATGAGGATATTGCCAGGACTAGAGGGCCTGAGTTATGGGGAGAGGTTGACCAGGTTAGGCCTTTATTCCTTGGAACATAAGAGATTGAGGGGTGACCTTATAGAAATATTTAAAATTATGAGAGGCACAGATAAGGTGTTGACCTGAGGGGCAACTTTTCCACACAGAGGGTGGTAAGTGTGTGGAATGAACTGCCAGAGGAAGTGGTTGAGGTAGGTACAATAATAGCATTTAAGAAGCACTTGGACAGGTACATGGAGGGAAGGGGCCTGGAGGGATATGGGACAAATGCAGGAAATTGGGACTAGCTGGGTGGACAATGTGGTCGGCATGGACTCATTGGACTGAAGTGCCTGTATCCATGCTGTATTGCTTTATGGCTCTATGACTCTCCTAATTCCTTCTTGTTTTCTAACAACTTTATATTCCTCAAGGGCCCTGTTTGATTTTAGCTTCCTAAACCTTACGTATGCTGGGATGTGGGAGGAAACGAGTCAACCGGGGAAATATAGCTGGTAACAGGCAAACTCTGCACAGGTAGCACCAGAGGTCAGGATTGAACCCGAATCATTGGAGCTCTGAGGCAGCAGCTCCATTGCTTAACTGATCTACTAACAGTGTGACTGTGTCATCAGAATTTGCCAAAAGTTCTTAGACAGCACCATCCCAACCCTCAACCTTTACTGTCCAGAAAGTTAAGGGAAGCAAGTGCATGGGAATATCATCATCTTCGGGACACAGTCCATCCTGACTTGGAAATATTTCACAGCTTCTTAATTGTTGCTGGGTTAAACTCATGTAACTACCTGCTTAACAGCGTATTGGAACTACCTTCATCATTGCAGTGGCTCATTAAGGTGACGTGCAATATGTGATAGGAAATAAATCCATTCCAGAAATAAATAAAAATTACTACATTGATTTTATGGTCTTATGCAATCAGAAAATTGCACCATTGCACCAGAGGGGGTATAGAGAAGATTCACCAGGATGTTGCTTGGGATGGAGAGTTTCAGCTTTGAGGAAGGACCTGATGGACAGGGTTTGTTTTATCTGGAGTCAAGACTGGTGGGGACATGACTGAGGTATACAAAATTATGAGGGGCACAGATAGGGTAGATCTGCAAAAGACATTTCTCTTTAGCAGAAATGTCTATATTGGACAGTATAGGTTTAAGCTTAGGGGTTGGAGATTTAGAAGGGATTTGAAGAAGAACCTTTGATATACAGGGGGTGTTTGAAACTTGGAACTCCCTGCTTGATGCCTTCTTCAGCCATGTCATACACCTTCTTCACCACACTATCTACCTGTGTCACCACTTTCGAGGAACTATGTATTTGTACTCTTAGGTCTCTCTGTTCAACAACACACACCAGTGTCCTGCCATTCATTGTGTATGTGCTGCCCTGGTTTAATTTACCAAAATGCAACACTTTGCACTTGTGTGAGTTAAATTCCATCTGCTATTCCTTTGCCTATTTTCCCAGTTGATCTGTAATCTTAGACAACCTTCTTCACTGTCCATAACACCACAATTTTGGTGTCAGCTGCAAACTTACTAAGCATGCCACCTACACTCTCATCCAAGTTGTTAATATATATGACAAACAACAGTGGACCCAGCACTGATTCCTGTAGCACACCACTAGTCACAGGCCTTCAATCTGAAAAACAACTCTCCACTACCACCCTCTGATTCCTTCCACTGAGCCAATTTTGTATCCAGTTGGCTAGCTCATCCTGGATCCCATGTGATCTCACCTTTTGGACTACCATGTGGGACGTTGCTGAAGGCATTAGTAAAGTCCACGTAGACAATGTCTACTGCCCTGCCCTTATCACCTCTTCAATACACTCAGTCAAATTTATGAGATATGATTTCCCATGCAGAAAGTCATACTCACTATCCTAATCAGTCCTTGCCTTTCCAAATGCAAATAGATCCTGTCTCTCAGAATCCCCTCCAGTAACTTTCCCACTACTAACGTTAGGCTCACAGACCTGTAGCTCCCTGGCTTGTCCTTACAGCACTTCTTAAATAAAGGCACAACATTAGCCACCCTCCACTCTTCTAATACCTCAGCCATGGCTAATGAAGATAGAAAAATCTCTCCCAGGGCCTGAGCAATGCTTTCTCTTACATCCCACAATTTATTCCCCCTTTATGCATCTCAATACAGCCAAGACCTCTTCTTTTGTAATGTTAATATGTTGCAGGACATCACTGTTCTCTTCCATGAACTCACTGGCTTCCATGACCTTTTCCACGGTACATACTGTTAAGGTATATTCATTTAAGATGTCAACCTTCCTCATTACCGTCCTGTCCTACCTACTGGACTTGCTCGCTTTAACTTCTGTATTTGCCTTAACCTTCTCATCTGCCGCACTAGTACTTTGGATCCCACCCCCTGCCAGACTAGTCTAAAGCTTCCTGAGTAACTCTAGCAAATCTTCCTGCATGGATATTGATCACCCTCCAGTTCAGGTGCAACCCATCCCTCTTATACAGATCAACTCTGCCCCAGAAGAAATCCCAGTCGTCCAAGAAGCTGAATCCGTCCCTCCTGCACCATCTCCTCAGCCACATTCCTCTGCCCTCCTATTCCTACCCTCACGGGCATTATAGCACTTGAGTTCCTGTTTTTTAACCTTCTGTCTTACTCCCTATATTCACTCTTCAGGATCTCATCCCTTTTTCTACCCATGTCGTTGGTACCAATGTGTACAATGACCCTTGACTGCTCACCTTCCCCCTTGAGAATGCTCTGTAGTATAGAAATAGACGTGTGGGCAGGAAAGTTAATAAGAACACAGAAGTCAGGAGCACAGAGTAAGGAAAACGTAGTTATATCTGAATTCATTAAAGATAAGTCATGGTGAAAAGTGAGAAAATTTGAAAAGTAGAAAAACACTTTTGATAAGGAAATCACCAGGGAGTTTGGGAAGGTGGCATACGTTGAGGATTTTGAAGAGGAGGCAGGAGGGCTAGTAGACACTGAAGTCTTCACACAATAACATTTATAACACATTTAAAATATTTGAGTATGATGGTAACATGACATCTTCCTAATTCTCATGGTAAATCATTCTCTTGTGCAGCGAAACTATGAAGAGATCGTGCAAACAATGTCAAGTGGTGCTTGTGATGTACTGTTATTATCTGGTGAAATGAAAGGTTTTGAGTTTGATGTGGATGAAGCTGAAATTGCCAAAACAAATGACGATGACAGGTATGAGCTGTATAATTGCATCTTAAACATTGCTATCATATCTGCTTCCACTTTTTTTTTCTCATGGCCATTCCCCCATTTCTCATTTCTTTTTTCTTTTTCCCGTTCTTTTCTTTGGAGCAGACTCGATGGGCCGAATGGCCTACTTCTGCTCCCTTGTGTTGTGATCTTGTGATCACTACTTACCTAGGCAGTGCATCCAGGCACCTACCATTCTCTGTGTGATAGAGCTTGCCTCTAATTCCTCTAGATCCAGGCAAGTGGAGAATATTCCATCACATTCTTGAATTTTGCTTGTAATTGTGTATAGACTTTGGGGTGTCAGGAAGTAAGTCACTCATCATAATATACCCAGCCTCTGACCTGCTCTAGTAGTTACATTCTTTAGTGGCTGATCTAGTTGAGTATCTGATCAATGCTCACTTCCAGGATGTTGATAGTGGGGAAGACAAAATATCAAGGGTAAGTTGTTATACTCTCTTTTGTTGGAAGTGGTTATAAATTTGCAGTGCAAATATTTCTTGCCACTTATGAGCCCATACCTGAATGTTCTCTAGGTCTTGCTCATGTGGGTATATATTGGTTTATTTGCTGAGGAGTTGCTTATGGAATTGTACATCCTGCAATCATCAAGGAAATTCTCGCATATTGACTTTATGATTTGGAAATATGCTACTAATCCTTCATTATCAGTGGGTCTAAATCTTGGAAGTCCCTACCAAACAGCATGTAGTATTATCTTCACAAGAAGAACTGCAGCGCTTCAAGAAGACAGTTCACCACCAACTTCTCAAAGACAATTATAGATGGACAATAAATGTTGGCCTTGCTGAGAAACACTCAGATTCTGAAAATGAATATTAAAAATGGTCCTGCTGGAACCCAAACTGGGCATTGGTGAGCAGTTATTGGTGAGTATGTGTTGCTTGGTAACCACATGTGGTTATGCTTTGCAGCTTCACTAGGCGGTACCTTCCATCACTTTGCTGATGGTTGAGATGGATTTATTGGGCTAATTAGTCAGATTGGAGTTCTCCTATTCTTTGGAAACAGGATGTACCTGAGCAATTTTCCACACCGTCACTTAGATGCCAATGCTGTAACTAAGTTGGAACAACTGGGCTACTCATACAGCTAGTTCTGGAGTCCTGGTCTTCAACACTACAAGTTGAACAACACTACAAGAGTTCTTCGAGGAGGTTACCAAGAAGGTCGATGATGGAAAGGCGGTGGACATTGTCTACATGGACTTTAGCAAGGCCTTTAACAAAGTCCCGCATGGGAGGCTATTCCAGAAGGTTAAATCACTTGGTATTCAGGATGAGATAGCCAATTGGATTCAACAACGGTTTAGCAGGAGAAGCCAGAGAGTGGTGGTAGATGGTTGTCTCTCTGACTGGAGGCCTGTCACTAGTAGTGTGCCACAGGGATCGGCACTGGGTACATTGTTGTTTATCATCTATATTAATGATTTAGATGATAATGTAGTAAACTGAATCAGCAAATTTGCAGATGACACCAAGATTGGGGGCATAGTGGACAGCAAGGAAGGCTATCAAAGCTTGCAGCATGATCTTGACCAGCTGGGAAAATAGGCTGAAAAATGGTAGATGGAATTTAATGCAGATAAGTGTGAGGTGTTGCACTTTGGGAGGACAAACCAGGGTAAAACTTACACAGTGAATGGTAGGGCTCTGTGGTATGTGATAGAATAAAGGGACCTGGGAGTACAGATCGCTAGTTCCTTAAAAGTGGCATCACAGGTAGATAGGGTTGTAAGGAGAGCTTTTGGCACTTTGGCCTTCATAAATCAGGGCATTGAGTACAGGAGCTGGGATGTTACGTTGAAGTTGTACAAGATGCTGGTGAAGCCAAATTTAGAATATTGTGTGCAGTTCTGGTCACGTACCTATGGGAAAGGTGTCAATAACCTTGAAAGAGTACAGAAAAATTTACAAGGATGTTGCCGGGACTTGAGGACCTGAGTTATAGGGAAAGGTTGAATACATTAGGATCTTATTCCCTGGAGCGCAGAAGAATGAGATCTTATAGAGGTATACAAAATTATGAGGAGTATAGATAGGGTGAATGCATACAGGTTTTTCCCCAAGATTGGGTGAGACTAGAACTAGAGGACATAGGTTTAGGGTGAAAAGTGAAATATATAAGGGGAATCTGAGGGGGAACTTCTTCACTCGGAGGGTGGTGCAGGTATGGAATGAGCTGTGGAATGAACAATTGTAACATTTAAGAGAAGTTTGGATAGGTACGTGGATGGGAGGGGTTTGGAGGGATATGGTCCAGGAGCAGGTAGATGGGACTAGGCAGAAGATCAGGTCAGCATGGACTAGATAGGCCATAGGGCCTGTTTCTGTGCTGCAGTACTCCATGACTCTACAACAGAAATGTTGTTTAGCCCTATGGTTGTTAAAATTAAAATTTTATTTACAGCGTGGTAACAGGCCCTTCCGGCCCAACAAGTCCGCGCCGCCCATTTTAAACCCCCAAATTAACCTACCCGTACGTTTTTAGAATGTGGGAGGAAACCGGAGCACACGGAGGAAACCCACGCAGACACGGGAGAACGCACAAACTCCTTACAGACAGCAACGGGAATCAAACCCCAATCGCTGGCGCTGTAATAGCGTTGCGCATCCTGTGCCCTCAGTCATTTCTTAATGTCATGGAGACATGAATTGAACTGGTTAAAGACTGGCTTCCATGATGGTAGAGGTCTCAATGCTTCATCTAAGTGTTGTGCAATATGGAGGAGTACTGCTTCATCAGTCGAGGGACGACACTAGGTGGTAATCAGGAACAGTCATAGAGCAATACAGCACGGAAAAATGCCCTTCGGCCCAACAAGTACATGCTAACCACTGTGCCCACCCAGCTCGTCCTAACTTCCTGCATTCGGCCCATATCCATTCTAAGTCCTGCCCCTGCATGTACCTGTCCAAGTTGTTCTTACATGACTATTTGAACTATTGTACCTGCCTCAAATACTTCCTCTGCAGCACATTCCATATACTCACCACCCGTGAAAAAGTTGCCCCTCAGGCCCCTTTTAAATCTTTCCTCTCTCACCCTAAATCTATGACCCCGTAGTTTTGGACTCCCCTACCCTGAGGAAAAGACTGTTGCCATACACCTTATCTATGCCTCTCATAATTTTAAACATTTCTATAAGATCGCCCCTCATTCTCCTATGTTCCAAGGAATAAAGACCTAGCTGGCCAACTTCTCCCTCTGACTCAGGCCCTCTAGTCCTGGCAACACCCTCGTAAATATTTTCTGCACTTTTTCCAGCTTAACCACATCTTTCTTATGACAGTGTGAACAAAACTGTACACAGTACTCCAAGTTTCACAGTACTCACAGTGCACCAAGAGGTTTCATTGCCCTTGTTTAACTTGATGCCATGAGACTTACATAGAACAGTACAGCACAATACAGGCCCTTCGGCCCACAATGTTGTGCCAACCTTTAAACCTCGCCTAAGACTCTCTAACCCCTTCCTCCCACATATCCCTCTATTTTAAATTCTTCCATATGCTTATCTAGTAATCTCTTGAATTTGACAAAGGTGCCTGCCTCCACCACTGCCCCAGGCAGTGCACTCCATGCCCCAACCACTCTCTGGATAAAAAACCTTCATGAAGTTTGGAACCAATACTGAGGACTCCAAGGCATACTCCCTCTTGCCTAAATAAAATTGAGTCCTCACCTTTGGTAAATCTGGTGGCATAGGACATACCCAGGAATTACAATGGAGACTCTGGCATATTGTCTGTAGAGTATAGTTCCGTGTTGTTGTTTGTCGAGCCTATGGCACATATCTCCCAATTTAGACGTCAGTCCCCAGATGTTTCTGAGGATCCTTTGCTGATTTGCTGCCTAGGTCAATACCAGGTTACCAGGCTGGTTTATTCTCATTCTATTTGAATATAACAGAAATGGTAGATCAAAGTGTCTTGCTATGCCACTTCACAGGGCATTTAAGAGTCATAGAGCAATATAGCACGAATACTGGCCCTTCAGCCCAATTAGTCCATGCCGACCACTGTGCCCAACCAGCTTGTCCCAATTTCCTGCATTTAGCCCATATCCCTCTAAACCCTGCCCCTCCATGTACCTATCCAAGTGCTTCTTAAATGATACTATTGTACCTGCCTCAACCACTTCCTCTGGCAGCTCATTCCATATACTCACCACTCTCTGAATGAAAAAATTGCACCTCAGCTGCCTTTTAAATCCTTCCCCTCTCACCCTAAACCTATGCCCTCTAGTTTTGGAATCCCTTATTTTTGGACTCCCCTACCCATCCACCTTATTAATGCCTCTCATAATTTTAAACATTTCTATAAGGTCATTCCTCATTCTTCTATGTTCCAAGGAATAAAGACCTAGCCTGGCTAACCTCTCCCTGTAACTCAGGCCTCTTGTCCTGGCAACATCCTTGTAAACCTTTTCTGCACTGTTTCCAATGTAACCACGTCTTTCCTATAACAGGGTGACCAAAACTGTACACAGTGCTCCAAGTGCGGCCTCACCAATGACTTATACAACTGCAACATAATGTCCTAAGTCCTATACTCAGTGCCCTGACTGATGAAGGCTAGCATTCTAAACGCCTTTTTCACCACCCTGTCACCTGTGATGCTGCTTTCAACAAACTATGCATTTGTACTCCTAGGTCCCTCTGTTCCATTATACCCCCTAGTGCCCTACCATTCATAGTATAAGTCCCTACGCTGGTTTGACTTTCCAAAATGCATCACCTCACACTTATCTGTATTGAAATCCATTTACCACTCCTCGGCCCATTTCCTTAACTGATCATGATTCCCTTGTAATCTACAATATCCTTCTTCACTCTCAACATCTCCTAATTTCGTGTCATCCACAACCTTACTGATCAAGCCTTCTGCATTCACAAATAAATCATTTATATAAATAAAGAGTAACAAGGGTCCCAACACCAACCCCTGTGGCACACCACTAGTCACTGGCCTCCATTCCGTGAAACAACCTTCAACCACCACCCTCTGCTTCCTACCTCTGAGCCAATTTTGAATCCACCTAACTAGCTCTCCCTAGATTCCATGGGACCTAACCTTCCAGACCGGCCTACCATGCAGGACCTTGTTGAAGACCTTGCTAAAGTCCAAATAGACAACATCCACTGCCCTACCCTTATCTACCCTTTTGGTTACCTCTTCAAAAATCTCTAAAAGATTTGTCAAACACAATTTTCCATGCACAAAGCCATGCTGGCTCCACCTAATCAGACTTGGTCTATCCAAATGCTGGTAGATCCTGTCCCTTAGAACTCCCTCCAGTAATTTCCCCACTACTGATGTCAGGCTGATTGGCTTGTAGTTCTCTGGCTTGTCCATGCTACCCTTCTTAAACAACGGACATGTGTTGTAACAATGTGTTAGCTATTGTCTTATTCCTAAATTCTGCCAAAATGGCCTCATTGGCTGATCCCTCAAGCTACATTGGACTTGCTTGAATTATCCTCTCCATTTTTCTCTCCCACCTGCTTCACTGTTACTGTGCTTCCACCTCTCCCCCCCCAACCCCCATTTAAGTGCAACCCAAACTTCTTGTACAGGTACTACCTGCCCTAGAAGTGATCCCAATGATCCAAGTACCCTAAAGCCCTCCCTCCTGTATCAGCTCTTTAGTCACATGCTCATCTGTCCCATCCTCCTATTTCTACTCTCACCAGCATGTTGCACAGGGTGTAATCCTGAGATTACTACCCTTGATGTCCTCTGTTTTTAACCATCTGCTTAACTCACATTGCAGGACCTCATCCCTCTTTGTCTGTGTTATTAGCATCAATGTGTACCATGGCATCTGGTTGTTTTTCTTTCCCCTGTCAGAATGTTCTATACCCAGTCCAAGACATCCCTGACCTTAGCACCAGGGAGGAAAACACAAGCTTCTGGAAGAACTCAGGGGGTCAGGCAACATCTGTGGAGGCAAAGGGATAGTCAGGGTTTCAGATCAAGATCTTGCATTAGGACTAAGAGTGTAAAGGGGGGATAGTCAGTATAAAAAGATGAGGGGGAGGGGTGAAGCAATAGCTTGTTCCAGGTGAGGAGGGGTTGATGGGCAGGTGGAACAAGGCGGGGAGGGGAAAGAAACTAGGAATCAGGCAACGGGGGTGGAAGGGTGAGGGGAAGAGGTTGGAAAGAAGTGGATGTGTGAGAGAACCTGGCTGAATCTGGAGAGAAAGGAAGGAACAGAATGGGTGCAAATTACCTGAAAAAGGAGAATTCAATGTTCATGCCGTTGGGTTATAGACTATCCAAGCGGAATATGAAGTGCTGTTCCTCTAGTTTGCATTTTGCTTCACCCTGGCAGTGGAGAAGGCCGAGGACAGATGTGTTTGTGTGGGAATGGGGAGGGGAGTTGCAGCAGGGAGCTCAAGATGGCCATTGTGGACAGAGGGCAGCTTCTTGGCAAAGCAGTTGCCCTGACTCTGCTTGGTCTCAGCGACGTAGAGGAGGCCACATCGAGAACACCAAATGCAATAGACAAGGTTAGAAAACGTGCATGTGAATCTCTACCTCACCTGGGAAGGCTGTTCAGGTTCCTGGATGCTGGTGAAGGATGAGGTGTAGGGACAGGTGTTACACCTCCTATGATTGCAGGGGAAAGTGCCTAGGGCTAGGGAGGGGTGGGTGTGGAGGGATGATTGAACTAGGAAGTTACGGAGAGAGTGGTACCTGCAGAAACCTGAAAGGAATGGGGAGGGAAAGATATGATAGGTGGTGGAATGGCGTTGCAGCTGGCGGAAATGACGAATGATTTGCTGGATGCTGGGGCTGGGAGGGTCAAAGGTAAGAACCAAGGGAACTCTACCTCTGTTCTGCTTGGGGTGAGAACAGCATTGTGGGAAATAGAGGAGATATGGGTGAGGGCTCCATCAACTATAGTGGAGGGAAAGTCACGCATCCTGAAAAAGGAGGATATTTCAGATGTCCTGGAACAGAAAGTCTCATCTCAAGAACAGATGCAGCAGAGATGGAGAAACTGAGAGAAAGGGATGGCGTCCTTACATGAGACATAGTGGGAGGAGGTGTAGTCTAGGTAGTTATTGGAGTCAGTGGGTTTATAGTAAATGTCAGTGGATAGTTTGACTCCTACAATGGAGACAGAGAGATCCACAAAGGGAGCAAAGTATCAGAAATACTTCAAGTAAATTTGAGGGCAGGTGAAAGTTAATAGTGAAGTTGATAAAATTGACAAGTTCTGCATGGGTGCAGGAGACAGCACCAATGCAGTCATTGATGTAGCAGAAGAGGAGTTGGGGAGTGGTGCCAGAGTAGGTTCAGAACAAGAACTGCTCCATGTAGCCAACAAAAAGGAGGACCTAGTTAGGGCCCATATGAGTGCCCATGGCTACATTTTTGATGTGTAGAAAGTGAGTAGAATCAAAACAGAAGTTGTTCAGGGTAAGAACAAGTTCAGCCAAGCAGAGGAGAAGAGTACAGGTGAACTGTTAGTAGAGGTCCATGTTCCATGTTCTGGAAAGAAATGGAAAGGCCTGAGGTCTTTCTGAGGGTATGGAGGTGTATAGGGACTGGATGACGATGAGGCAGCGGGGGCCAGTGGTGGAGAGCATGCTTGGTGTCCCGGATGCAGGTGGGAAGGGATTTGACAAGGGGGAACAAGATAGAGTCGAAGTACGAGGAGATAAGTTCTGCTGCTCACCAAGACTTTTTCCTCCCCTACTGTACATTAGAGCCAACCATGGTGCCATAAACTTGTCTGCTGTTGCCACTTTCCTCTGGGAAGCCATCCCCCCAACAGTATCCAATAAGGACAGACGGACAGTATACCTGTTTGAGAACAGAATGACCACAGGCAACTCCTGAATTACCTGCCTGCACTATCTGCCCTTTCTGGTGGTCTCCCATCTCCTTTCTTTCTGCTTTCTTTCTTCCACTGCTTCATATATGCTGATACCTCCATTTTTTTGCAAAGTTAACACCTTTGTTTACAATTGTGAATGACAGTATGTTTCTTCACCGATAACCTGTAGAACACTCAATCCTAAAGAATCTATCAGTCTCTGTTTTCCATGATTTCCTCTTCGTCAGAAGTATATTGGCTCAGAGTTGAGGTCTGCAATCCCAACAAAGTTCATTCCTGACAAAGGGACCAGCTTATTTGCAAGCAACAGGCAAGTGCCTTGATGCTGCTCAACTCTCCTATGTTTAGCTTTTAAAGTCTCTGATGTACTCATCACCCGAACTATGTGTTCAATGTACAATCTTTTATTACCTAACTTGTTTGGTTTGATTTAAATAGGTAGTTTTGAGGCAAGAAAATGCAAGTCCAAGTTACACTGTTCTATCACTGCAAGGACAGAAGTGCAAAATATTCATTCCCTCTTTAATCCTCTGATAAACCAAATACAGGCAGTCCCCAGGTTCAGACAGGGTTCCATTCCTGAGAACTGGTTGTAACCTGAACTGTTTGTAAGTCGGAAATGAACAGAAACCATGTGTGGGAGAGGATCACAGAAACAGCTGTGATGGAAGAGTGAGCAGACGCAGGAAGAGCAGCCAGCAGCTGGCATCACTGACTCAGTGAGTGGGCAAGTGAGTCTGCTGAGCACTCCCAGCTCTGCTTGCCTCCACCCAGCCCCTGTGGCTCAGGGTGTGGGGGGGGGGGGGGGGGCGAGTGGTGGAGACAGAAGGCAGATAGAAATTCCCAGCTGGCAGAAGGTGCTTGGAGCCCCGCAGCATCCAGCAAATCCATCCCACTGGTCTCCCAAATGCTTGTCCATATGTACGGAGTGTCCATAAGTTGGGCGTTCATAACCCAGGGAGGTTTTGTATTAGGAACAAGATTATTAACACCAGGCAGGCACCTTATCACCTGGTTGCTGTCTCTATCCCAAGTGATAGACACTGTCCATTGCAAAGTGTCAGAGAAGCAGTTTATCACCTCAGAAAAGAGAGTCATGGATACGTTATGTCGAAAGTAAGTGGTGAAATTCCCTTTGACCTTTCCCTCATAAAACCAAGGTTCAAATCAAATTGCAGTTAGATTCTCCCTGATATGAATGCCACTTGAAATTGTTATTTGAATAGAAGAGTCCAATTTCCCTGCTATGGAATTTGCTTTGGCTGAAAAATGAGATTGAAATACCATGTCAAGGTATCATTTCAACTATTGTCTTCTGCCCAACCTGCCTGTGGCTCACGCCTGGAGCAGCAGTTGACTACATGGATATTTTGCTTCTTCTGTCTTATATCAGAATTTCACACTCAGATTTATGAGTTAAGATATGTATGCAACATCGAAGGAAATAAGTTGTTTTATTTGTTTTCCCTAGTGACGTTAGAGACCTAGCCCACAAGCTATTCAGTTTCTTCTTTCCCACAATTTATGAAAAGTACAAAAAAATTGAAAGGACATTAGCAATCATCAGACCACAACTTCTTGAATTACAAAAAGGTACAGTACTGTATAAGGCTGCTAGCATGGTTGTATTCTTTAATTTTTAAAAAATTTTTAAAAATTTTATTTACAGCATGGTAACAGGCCCTTCCGGCCCAATGAGTCCACGCCGCCCATTTTAAACCCCCAAGTTAACCTACCCATACGTCTTTAGAATGTGGGAGGAAACCGGAGCACCCGGAGGAAACCCATGCAGACACAGGAGAACGCACAAACTCCTAACAGACAGCGACGGGAATCGAACCCCGATCGCTGGCGCTGTAATAGCGTTGCGCTAACCGCTACGCTACCGTGCCGCCCCTTAAGGAGAGTAACTTGGCACTTAATTTAAGGGTATTACTTTTCTGCTTGGATTATATTCTAAGTAAGTAGGCTCTTTTTAAAATTAAGAGTATGACAGGGGAATTCAGCCCATGTTGTTTGATCTGCAGCATGTGGGAGTTTCTGGACTCTTCCTGCAAACTGGATGACCACATCTGCAGGAAGTACTACTGGTTTGACCAGTTTGAGCACTGGGTTTCAGAGCTCGAGGGCTGGCTAGAGGCACCATAATACATCTGCAAAGATGAATGTTATGTGGCTGGTACATTTTTAGAGGTTGTTCCCACAGCTTAAAGAAATGCAGTCAGAGAGAAAGTGGGTAGCCACCAGGCAGAAGAAAAGGACATAGACAAGTAGCTAAGGAAGCCTCAGAGTGTATCTATTTTTCCATGTGGGAAATGATGGAGGGTGAATGTTCCTCTGGGGAGTACAGCTAGAGTCAAGTCATTTAAAAGTGAACAAGTGAGAGTTCAGGGCCAATATGTTCCAATAAGGGTGAAAGGCACAGTGGACAAATTCAAGGAACTCTCAGCATCAGGGGATTTCAAGGGCTGGAAGAAAGAGGAAAAGCAAGCATGTGACAGATATAGAGAACTGAATCACCAATGGATAGGTGTATGACTAACTGCTGGTAAATAAGATTAATAATGATAGATTCCTGACAGATGGATATGATTAGCCAAAAGTTCTATTTCTGTGTTGTATGACTCTATCCTTCCTGTAGTCACCAGAACTGTAGTCCCACTGTAGGCTAAATAGTCTTATATAGTTGTCCTATAGCTTCCCTGCCCCAGCTAATGAAGGCACGTATCCTCTACGGCTTCTTAAATGCCTTTTCTACCTTTGCTGCTGCCTCCAAGGATCCTTTGACATGTACAGTAAGGTCCCTCTGTTCTCCTGATTCCTAGGGCCCTACCATTTATTGTGTTTATCTTAGTCTTGTTAGTTCTCCCAGAATGTATCACTTTAGGTTTTTCAAGATTATTTCTATCTGCTGTTCCTCTGCCCATCTTATCAACTCATCAATACTGTTCTGCCGTCGAAGACTATTCTCCTTACTATCAGTTTTCATTCTAATCATACCTCCTACATTCACATGCATATCATTAAAGTATATAGCAAACAGCAAGGGCTCCTACACCAATCCCTGTGGTACAGCATTTGTCACTGGCTTCCAATCGCAAAATAACCCTTGACCATAACCCTCTGCCTCCTATCATCAAGCTAACTTTGAATCCAATTTGCCAAATTGTCCTAGATCCCATGGGCTTTAACCTTTTGGACCATTCTTCAAATACCTTACTGAAATCCATCAAAGAATTCCATCAAATTAGGCAGACAGGATCTCCCCTGAAAGTTGTGCTGACGATGCTTGAGGAACCCCTGCCTTTCCAAGTGTGAATTTTTTAACCAATAGTTTCCCTGCTACTGATACTAGACTCACTGGCTTGTAATTATGTGGCTTATCTCTGCTGCCCTTCTTTGTTAAAGATTGGTATTGGGTTTATTATTGTCACTTGTACCAAGGTACAGTGAAAAAATTGTCTTGCATACCGTTTGTACAGATCAATTCATTACACAGTGCATTGAGGTAGTACAGGGTAAAAACAAGATACTACATTTGCTGTCCTTCAGTCATCTGGCAACTCCTCTGTAGTCAGAGAAGATTGAAAAATTTCTGCCAGAACCCCAACAATCTCCTCCCATAGCAGCCTATGATAAAATTGATTCAGGCCTTGAGGATTTATCCACCTTAGCCTGCTAAGGTATGCAATTCCTCTTCCTTTCCAAAGGTAATTTGTTCCAGATTTCTCCATCCAGCTACAATGTCCTTCTCCATAGTGAATACAGATGAAAAGTATTCATTTAAGACTTTGTTTCTGTCCTCTAGCTACATGCACAGATTGTCACTTTGGCCCCTTATGGCCCCTATACTTTCCCAGGTTACCTCTTTGCCCTTAATATAGTTATGAAAGGCCCACTTACCTTAATCTTACCCACCACTGCTATTTAATGTGCTCTAAAGGGCCTCTCCTATTTTTGGTTCTTTATGTCTGCCATAAGCTACCTCTTACTTATCTAGCCCTTGACCTCCAAGGTTCCATGGATTTATTAGCCTTTCCTTTGACCGTTACAGCCCTGAAATTGACCCTGAACTCCCACTATTCATTTTTGAATGACTCCAATTAGTCAGTGGTAGACATACCTGCAAATTGCTGCTCCTAGTCCACTTTTATCATTGGCTTTCCACCAATTCAGCACTGTAAATTATGATCCATTAATCTCTTTCTCCATAACTATCTTAAAATTTACAGAGTTATGGCCACTCCAAAATACTCTCCCACCACATTCCCAAATATTAGGGTGAAAACTGCACTTCTGGTAGGACTATCTATGTATGGGCTCAAAAAGCACTGTTAAACACATTTAAAAATTGTATCCTCTCTCAGTTAATATTGGGGAAGTTGAAATCCCTTACTACTATTAACCAATTATTTTCTTTTACATTTATATATGATCTGCCTACACTTTTGCTCTTCTATCTTGCACTGACAGTTTGGAAGTCTGTATTACACTCCCAGCAAAGTGATTGCCCCCTTTTGTTTCTAAGCTCCACCACGTGCCCTCATTTGAAGAATCTTTTAAGATATCCCTCTTACTTAATACAGTAATGGATTCCTTGATTAATATTCCAATGCCATCTCCTTTTCTGCATTACCCTGCCCCAACCCTGTCATACCTGTAGATTCTATACTCAGGACTGTTCAGTTGCTAGTTCTGCCTATCTTTCAACCATGTCTTTGTGATAGCAATTACATCATGTTCCCATTCTCAATCAATGTTCTCAGCTCATCTTCCTTCCAGCCTTGCCCTCCTCCCATGTGCCTTATCAAGTCCAAGTCTGCTCAGCTGATTGGACTAACATAGGTTTTCTTTTATATTTGGCTGTTTCTCATTTGCTAATGTGCTCCTATGTGTCCCATTCCTCTGCCAAATTAGTTTAAAATCTCTGTAACAGCACTAGCAAGCCACCTCCTATAAGAATGATGGACATGTTCCACTTCAGGTGCAACCCTTCTGGCTTGTATAGGTCCAACTTCACATGGTTCCAATGACCCAGAAACCTAAAGCCTTCCCTGCTGCAACATCTCACCGGCCACACATTTATCTGACCTATCCTCAAATTCCTATACACGCTAGTGTATTGTACCGGAAATAATCCAGAGATTACAACTCTACACGTCCTGCTTTTAAACTTTCTACCTTCCTCCCTAATTCAAGTTGTAGGAACTCATCTTTGTCTTTACCTATGTCATTAGTACTAAAGTGAACCATGATCTCTATTACTTTTCCCCTTTAGAATGCCCTGGAACCATTCTGTGACATCCTTGACCCTGACACCAGGGAGGCAACACACCATCCTGGATTCACATCTATGGCTGCAGAAGCACCTACCTATTTCCCTTCACTATCAACTACCACTATTGCCCTTGGATTCTCTTTTTCTCCTACCCCTCACCAACATCACATTACACACCTGTGCAGTTTAGTACCATAATAGAGTCACACAGCACAGAAACTGGCCCTTTGGTCCACCACGCCAACCATCAAATACTCATCTATACTAATCCCATTTACCAGCACTTGGTGCAAAGTCTTCTAATGTATTGGTGATTCAAGTGCATATTTAGATACATCTTAAATGTTGTAGGACTAGCTGCCTTCACCGTCCACTCAAGCAATGTTTTCCAGATTCCAACCACCCTCTGAGGTCACTGCACTCCAATATTCTCTGTGCAATGTAGTTTCAATGCCTCCTTTTTTATACACTCAAAAACACTAGTCCAGTCAGACTGAACTTAATAGAGCTTTAATGTAAAGGTCACAAGTACAATTACAAAGGGGGGTCCCAATCAGTCCAGGGTGAGATCACATGGGGTCCAGGGTAAGCTAACTAGATAGATACAAGATTGGCTTGGTGGAAAGAGTCAGAGGTTGATAGTGGAGGTTGCTTTTCAGATTGGAAGCCTGTGACCAGTGGTCTGCTGCAGCGATCAGTGCTGGGTCCACTGCTGTTTGCCATCTATATTAAAGATTGGGATGAGAATATAGGTGGCATGATTAGGTTTGCAGATGACATCAAAGTTGGTGGTATAGTGGACAATGAAGAAGGCTGTCTAACATTGCAACAGGATCCAGATCAAATGGGAAGGTGGTTAAAGAAATGGCAGATGGAATTTAACTCAGACAGGTGCGAACTGATGCATTGGAATTATGACAAGAGACCGGATGGGCTGGGACTGTTTTCCCCAGAGCACAGGAGGCTAAAGGTAACTTTATAGAGGTTTATAAAATCAAGAGGGGTATAGATAAGATGGATGTTTACAGTCTATTTCACAAGGTTTGGGAGTTTAAAATTAGAGGGCATAGGTTTAAGGTGGGGGGGGGATTTAAAGGGGGCCTGAGGGGCATGTTTTTCACACAGAGTGGGCTGGGTATATGGAACAAGCTGCCAGAGGAAGTGGTAGAGGCACGTACAATTACAACATGTAAAAGACATTTGGACAGGTTCATGGATAGGAAAGGTTCAGAGGGCTATGGCCCAAATGCAGGCAAATGGGACAAGCTCAGGAAGGCACCTTGGATGGCATGAACGAGTTGGGCCGAAGGCTTGTTTCCATGCTGTATAACACAATAATTCATGTGGCAGACGAATGTGTGACTGAGGCAGACAAATGCGTGGCTGAAGAATTGGTGCAGGGGGAAGGGTTTCAGATTTGTGGGTCACTGGGATATCTTCTGGGGAAAGTATAACCTGTACAAAAGGGATGGGTTACACCTGAACTCGAGAGGGATCAATGTACTTGCGGGCAAATTTGCTAAGATAAGATATCTTTATTAGTCACATGTACATCGAAACACACAGTGAAATGCATTCTTTTGCGTAGAGTGTTCTGGGGGCAGTCCGCAAGTGTCACCATGCTTCCAGTGCCAACATAGCATGCTCACAACTTCCTAACCCATACGTCTTTGGAATGTGGGAAACCAGAACACCTAGAGGAAACCCACGCAGAGAAGGGGAGAACGTACAAACTCCTTACAGATGGCGGCCAGAATTGAACACGAGTCGCTGACGCTGTACTAGCGTTACATAACTGCTACACCCATGCCTGCCCTATTGGGGAGGGTTTAAGCTAGGTTGGCAGGGGGATGGGAACCAGAGTGTTAGGTCAGATGATGGAGCAGTTGGTGTAAAGGTAGATGTGTTGTGCAGAGAGACTGTGAGGAAGGATAGTGAGGAGTGGATAGGGTATAAAGGTAGTCAGTTGGATGGCTTAAAATGTGTTTACTTTAATGCAAGAAGTATTAAGAATAAGAATAAGGATGATGGATCAGTACGTAGAATTACGATGTTGTGGCCATTACAGAGCCTTGGCTTTCGCAAGGGCAAAATTGGCTGCTTCATGTTCTGGGGTTCAGATGTTTCAAAAGGGATAGGGAGGGAGGTAAAAAAAGATGGAGGAGTAGCATTGCTAATCGGGGATAGTATCACAGCTGCAGAAAGGGAGGACATTGTGGAGGGATCATCTACTGAGTCAGTGTGGGTGGGAAACAGGAAGGGAGCAATCATTCTATTGGGAGTATTCTATAGGCCCCCCCCCAATAACCACAGGGACAATGAGGAGCAGATAAGTAAGCATTTCTCCCACATTCCAAAGACGTACAAGTTAGGAAGTTGTGGGCATGCTATATTGGTGCCGGAAGCGTGGCAACTCTTGTGGGCTGCCCCAGAACACTCTATGCAAAAAAGTTGCATTTCACTGTGTGTCTCGATGTACATGTGACTAATAAAGATACCTTATCTTATATTTTGGTAAGGTGCAAAAATAACAGAGTTGTTGTCATGGGAGACTTCAACTTCCCTAATATTGACTGGCACCTCCTTAATGCAGAAGGTTTAGATGGGGCAGAATTTGTTAGGTGTGTCCAGGAAGGATTTCTAACAGAGTATGTGGACAGGCTGATGAGAGGAGAGGCCATACTAGATCTAATACTGGGCAATGAACCTGGTCAGGTGACAGGCCTCACAGTGGGTGAACGTTTCGGAGATAGTGACCACAATTCCCTGTCCTATCGCATAGCCATGGACAGGGATAGGAGCAGACGATATGGGAAAGTATTTAATTGGAAAAGGGCTAATTATGATGGTATTAGGCAGGAACTTGGGAGCATAAATTGGGAACAAATGTTCTCAGGGAAATGCACAGAAGAAATGTGGAAGCTGTTTAGGGAACACTTGCATGGGGTTCTGGATAGGTTTGTCCTACTGAGACAGGGAAAGGATGATAGGGTAAACCAACCATAGTTGACAAGAGGTGAAGCATTTAGTCAAGAGGAAGAAGGAAGCATACTTAAGGTTCAGGAAGCAAGAATCAGGTGGGCTCTTGAGAATTATAAGGTAGCCAGGAAGGAGCTTAAGAAGGGACTTAGGAGAGCTAGAAGGGGACATGAGAAGGCCTTGGCGAGTAGACTTAAGGAAAACCCCAAGGCATTCTACACATAAGTAAGGAACAGGAGGATGACTAGAGTGAGGGTAGGACTGCTCAGGGATAAAGGGGAAATGTGCCTGGAGGTGGAGGAGGTAGGGGAGGTCCTTAATGAATACTTTGCTTCAGTGTTCACTAGGGAGAGGGACTTTGACAAATGTGAGGTCAGCATAGAACAGGCTAATGTGCTAGAGTATGTTGAGGTTAAGAAAAAGGTAGTGTTTGAGCTTCTGAAAAACATCAGGATAGATAAGTCTCCGGGGCCAGATGGGATATACCTCAGGTTACTACGGGAGGCGAGGGAAGAGATTGCTGGGGCGTTGATGATGATATTTGTGTCCTACCTGGCCACAGGAGTGGTACCGGAGGATTGGAGGATAGCAAATGTTTTTCAATAAAGGTAAAAGGGATTGGTGGGCAAGCTATTGGAGAGGATTCTTAGGGACGGGATATATGAGTATTTCGAGGAGCATAGTCTTATTCATGATAGTCAGCATGGCTTTGTGAGAGGCAGGTCATGCCTCACAAGCCTAATTGAGTTTTTTGACAAAACAAATTGATGCAGGGAGAGCAGTGAATGTGGTGTTTATGGAGTTTAGTAAGGTGTTTGACAAGGTTCCCCATGGTACGGTCATCCAGAAAGTCATGAGCCATGGGATCCATGGAGAGTTGGCAGTGGATTTGGAATTGGCTTGCCCACAGAAGGCAGAGGGTGGCTGTAGATGGAGCAACAGAAACACACTTCTATTAGGTCACCCCTCATTCTCTGACATTCCAAGGAATAAAGACTTAGCCTGGCCAACCTCTCCCTATAACTCAGACCCTCTAGTCCTGGAAACATCAGTAAATGGTTCACTAAAGGGCCTGAATCTGTGCTCTATGACACTATAACTATATAATTCTGATTATTTAGGTGAACGTTTGTATCACTGTGGCATTAAAGACTACAAATTGAGTGCTGGAAACTGGGTTCAGTATAGATAGGTACCTGATGGTGGCAGACTCATAGTTGGCTGAAGAGCCCATTTCTATGCTGTATAAAAGCCAGAATAAGAAGGTGGGGGGAGGGGGGAGCTCCTCCCACTCACCGCACCTTCCTATTTTGGCTTCTGCCCTCTTCCTTTCCAGTCCTGATGAAGGGTCTCGGCCCAAACGACGACTGTTTATTTCCCTCCATGGATGCTGCCTGGCCTGCTAAGTTCCTCCAGCACTTTTTGTATATTACTCCATATTCCAGCATCTGCAGAATTTCTTGTGGTACACTTGTATCTACCATTGCTAGGTAAGTTACTATGGTAATAGATTCGTGAATTTTGTATATTTTGCTGACTAAAGTGCCTAAGAAGAGGTCAAGATATAAAAGCAAAAGGGTTTATCAAATTTTCTGAGGAGAATTGTGGTTTAACTTTTATAATATAACCAATAACCTTGCCCATCTTGCAGATAATACAAATATTTGAGAAATATGAATACTGAATGTAAAACTCAAAAATACATCTGTGCACATTAGGCCTTTGAATGTCTACGGGCCAACCCTGGGTTAAGAACGCCCGACCTCTTCATATGAACAAGCTCCCATAATAATATTAAATTCAAAATTCTGATGTATGTACATACGTTTATTCCTGCAAACAGCAGAACTAGTTTCCTCTCTTAATACTTTTATTAATTGTTCTTTCTTATTAATCTTTTGTGTTTTTAACCATTCATTACAATACTGTGGAGGTATAGTTAACATAGCAAGTGATTTTTGTGTATTTCCTGACTCATGGGCAAAATCGATTTATGAACATCTGCAAAAATGGAACCTTTTTGTTACCTGAGGACAGCATAATAATTTATGCAATCTTCCCTTTAGTTGAGATATTAGAGGAGATCGCAAATGCTAGATTTACGGTTGGACGGCAAAAAGAAATTAAACTCAAAGAACGGCAAGTGACAGCATTTTACGGCTTAAGTGAGAAAAATGACTTGCCTCCAGAATTTGTGGAATATATGATAAGGTAATTTCTTGTTATAAAAACACGGGATGAAATTAGACTCCCAAGAGATCCAAAATGTGGGCAGGAAGTAGGTGACATGTCGTACTGAATGAGGGCATACAAGATCCTCTGAGTCTGTAAACCATGTATTGATCCATAGGCTTATGATTTAACATTGATTTGCCACAGTCAGCAAGCCCCAGTGTAACTGAGGGAATTAACCTATCACCCACTACTTAAGAAAAAATGTTACATGTTGTGAGATACCTGGCTCCACCATCCACTCAAGCAGTATGTTCTAGATTCCAACCATCTTTTGGGTGAAAATGTTCTTGCTTAGATCCCCTCTAAACCTTACGCTAAACCTATGCCCTCTAATTTTCGATACCTCAACCAAGGGGAATATTTTCCTACTGTCTACCCTATTTGTGCCCCTCATAATTTTGTATACTACACAAGAAAATAGGTGCAGGAATAGGCTACCTGGCCCCTTAAGGCTGCCCCGCCACTTAATATGATCGTGGCTGATCTACCCCAGGCCTCACTTCTTCTTCTGTGCCATTTCTCCATAGCCCTCAATTTCCAATCATCCAAAAATTAATCTACACCCATTTTAAGTACTTCTAATGATCTAGCCACCACAACCATCTGGGGTGGAGATTTTCAGAGAATCAATTTCAAGTTTATCATTGTCATAGGCATACATTTACAGGATATAAATGCCATGAAATTTTGCTTTTTGCAGCAGCATCACAGTACATTACAAGACAAGGACAAATGTAAGTTAACATAAACTTACATTAACATAGATTATACATAACTTACACGTGTGCAAAATAAACAACAAAATAAGCATGATGACACGAGGGAGACACATGAGATTCTGCAGCTGCTGGAATGGAATCTGGAGCAGCACACACAAAATGCTGGAGGAACTCAGCAGGTCAGGCAGCATCTATGAAGGGAAATAAATAATCGACTTTTCGGATCAAGACCCTTCATCAGGACTGGAGAGGAAGAGGGCAGAAGCCAGAATAAAAAGATGGGGGAAGGGGGATGAGCACAAGCTGTCAGGTGATAGGTGAGTCCAGGTGAGAGGGGGAAGATAGCTGGGTGGGGGAGTGGGAATGAAAGGGAAGGATGTGAGAAGCTGGGAGGTGATAGGTGGAAGAGGCAAAGGGCTAGAGAAGAAGGAATCCAATCGGAGAGGATATTAGACCATTGAATAAAGGGAAGGAGGTGGGGAACCAGAGGGAGGTAATGGGCAGGTTGTGAGGGTAGGGGAGGGGAAAGAGAAGGGGTGAGGTGGCCATGGGAATGAGGGAAAACAAAGGGAAGGGAAGGGGGAAAACAGAGGGAAGGGGTTAACCGGAAGTTGGAGAAATCGATGTTGATGCCGTTAGGTTGGAGACTACCAAGATGAAATATGATGAAGTGTTGCTCCTCTGCCCTGCATCTATCCTCAAGGTGGCAGTAGAGGCATCTGGCCTCAAGTTGGCCTCTACATTGCAAATTAAAATTAGGAAATGACAAACTTATTGAAATAATTGCTAGTAATATGCACACTACTAGAAATTCAAAACAAAAATAGAAAATGCTAGAAGCCCTTTGCAGGTCAGGAAGAAAGCAAGTAGAAAGCACAACTCATCTCCTTGTCAATTAAGTGCCCATTGAGTGCCTGAAAGCAGCTCCAATAAAATCTAATTTCTAGACCCATATTTTGGAGAAAAATGGCCACTCATTATCTCTGAAAATTTCAAAAAAAGGAAAAAAAATGTATTAAATGAAACACTTCCACTCACCCAGTTACATATAAATTGAATATATGGTGCTAGCTTCTTCATTGAGGTCTAATTTATCCATATCTCACATTGATGTCACAATCTGCCCATTCTACAGACTTCCAGCATGCAAGAGCATCACATCACTAACTTTTTTCTACTCCTCTTTCCATTATGACAACTCTCATGATTCTTGCTACAAATATGCATGCATGCAGCAAATAATACAGCCATATTTTGTCAATTATCTAGTTATCATTACATTGCTTTTTGCATACATGAGCTAATTGCAATTTAGCAGCTGCATTTTCTTTATTATACAGTGACTATTCTTCAAAAGCACTTAATTTTTTGTGAAGTGCTTTAGGATGTCCTGAGGACCTGAAAAGCAAAAAAATCAATGCAATTTTTCCTTGTTTAAACTGTCCACATAAATACATTTTCATTTCTGGTAACTCCTTCATGAATATAAAGGTTTAATGTTGGTGATTTTTATTCTTGAAGATCAAAAAATCATGTATAATTCGTCTACATTACAGCGGTCCAATATTGGCATTAGCATTGTTTAGAGACAATGCAATAAAACACTGGCGAAATTTACTGGGACCTGATGATGTTGAACAAGCAAGACAGGACTATCCAACAAGGTAGAACATTTTGTCTGATACTTATATGTTTTGTGATTGCTAAAGTGATTCATATTTCCTATAGTTCTCTAATTGGCAGACAGAATACTTGTGAACTTGTACAATTGCATTATTTGTCTGGTTGATTCCATTTTTGATCAGCTCTATATCTTACTCATCAGCTATGTAGTAGTAGAAATCAAAGACGTTCAGGGATGAGGATTATATTGATCCTGGTTTTTTTTCCAACGTGAAATCCTATTGGAAAGCAAATCAGGGCCAACGTGTCTAAACATCAAATGTGTTTTTTTAAATTCATTCCATGCATAAATATTATCTCTAAAAGGTATATGATCCTTTACAGAATAATCTCAATTCCCTTGCATTGACTGTAATATATGAGATACAGTTCTGTAATTTTAACGGTGCTGAAATTAGGCAAGGAAAGACTTTCTTTCCAGACTGTAGTGGGCACCTCCAGAGTGAATACAAATTGCAATCCTTTAACATACATTGGACCACAAAGGAATTTTGATCTACTGACAAACAAAGCAAATGACATGATCACCCCACGAAATGAACCTGTAGAGTATGTAAGTGTTCATTAACAGGCTTCGGATGATTTGCAAGACTCCAAAGAAGGCACAGCCTCTATTCTTTTGGATTCCATTCCTTTGAGCATAAAACACTTGCAATATCCTCGATGCACTCAGATTTCAGTTCTCCAAGTTAATCCAGACCTTGAAACATTTCAGGATAAAACTGGATCTTTGTCTGTTTTACTGTCCCTCATGGTATGACCATCAAGCATTTCTTTTTATCTTACTTGACAAGTGCTGAGCCATTGACATTCATAGTTGGATGGTTGAATATCCTCTTCCAATCCCCCTCTGCAGTTTTCCATCTCAACAGAACTGCCCTTGCTTGTTCTCCTCTTACTTGTCCAATTGTAACTACACCAAATCCAAAAGTACCTTTTAAAAATTTATTTAATTTTCAGGATTGGTGAACATTGATCGTGGCACTGAGCCATTTTCTTGACCTGCTGCAGTGCTTTTGATGAAGTTATCCCCATAAGGAGGGAGCAACTTGGCAGACAACATGCTTAAAGCCATTGTGCTTCTTGTGGTAGATGTCTTGAGTTGGTAGGTGCTGTTACATCCTGCCAACATAAATATATACCTAGAGTACAATTTGTAGAAGGGTCACATTACAACCACTGTGTGCCGGGAATGGTGGGAATTAATGTTCAGGATGGCAGATGGGGTATCGATCAAGTGAGCTGCTTTGTCCTGCCTGGTGTCAAGCTTTTTGAGAGCTGTTGGAATTGCAATCATCCAGGTGAGTGTTGAGTATTCCAAGATGCTCCTTACTGGTGCCTTGTAGATGGTGAGGAGGCTTTGCTGTAGTAGGAATTGAGACTCCTGAAGATATCTAGCTCCCTGATGTACTCTCATATCCACAGTATTAATGTGGCTGGTCCTGTTGAGTTTTTAATCAATAGTGACTCCCCAGGATGTTGAATATTGTCCATTGGTTAGTTGGACTCTCATTTGTTGGAGGTGGTCAATGCACTTTTTGCCACTTTTTTGTCACTTATAAGCGTTGGCTTGAATGTTTTCTAAGTCGCTGCATGTATTTGTTCATTTGCTGAGTTGTAAATGGAATTGAACATCATCTAAACATCAACAAGCTTTTGACCCTATGATGGAAGGAAGGTGACTAATGAAGTAGCTGAAGATGACTGAGCCTAGGAACAAACTCCTGCATTGATGTCCCGGGGCTTGGATGGTTGACCTCCAAAAACCACAACCATCTTCTTTTGTGTGAAGTATGACTCCAACCATTGAAGTATTATGCTGTTGATGGCATTGACTTCAAACTTAGCAGAGCTCTTTGATTGTCACATGCAATCAAAGACGACTGTGATGTCAAGGCCACTCATTCTTACCTCACCTCTGGAATTGAGCTCTTTGGTCCATGTTTTAACTTCACTGTCCACTATACCACTAATTTTGGTGTCGTCTGCAAACTTACTAATCACACTACCTACATTCTCATCCAAATTATAAATATATATGGCAAACAAAAGACTGTGACCCGTACACTAGGGCAAACATCCTCCATGCATCCAGTCTGTCCAGTCCTGTCAGATTTTGTACATTTCAGTGGGATTCATCTCTTTCTTCTAAATTCTGGAGAATATAGGTCTAAATTGACCTAATTTCTATTCAAATAACAGTCTTACCATGCCAGGAATCAGTCTGGTGAAACTTTGCTGCCCTACCTCTATAGCAAGGATATCCTTTCTTAGGATATTTCTTCATACAACACAGAAGAAGGCCCTTTGACCCACTGTGTCCATGCCAACCATCTCCATTTGCCAGCACTTGGTCCATAGCCTTCAATGCCTTGGCGATTCAAGTCCTCATCCAGATACTTCTTAAATATTGTGAAACATTTAAAACCTGTTTTCACCACTCTTCCAGGCAGTGTGTTCCAGATTACAACCACCATCTGGGTGAAAAAAAATTCCTCAGATCGCTCCCTAACCTTCTTACTCTTCACTTTAATGGAAGAGTAATGTTTCACATAATGGAAACATCTGGTTTAGATGTTTCCATTATGAGGAAATGTTTCTCACTATTCAACTTATTTATCTATGCCCCTCATGATGTTGTATACCTCTGTCAGGTCCCCTTAGTCTCCTTCCCCACCAAGGAAAACAAACTCAGGCTATCCTACCTGTTCTCATAACTGAAACGTTCCATTCCAGGCAACATCCTAGTAAATATCCTCTGCACCCTCTCCAGTGCAATCACATTCTTCATATAGAGTGGTGACCAAACCACAGACAATACTCAAGCTCTGGCCTAACCAAGGATTTATGAAGTTGTACAATGGCCTCCATGCTCTTATATTCTATGTCCTATCTAATGAAGGCCAGCGTCATATATGTCATCTTCACCAGCTTAGCAATTTGTGCTTCTATCTTAGGGATCCATGAACATGTACACCAAGATCCCTCTATTCCTCAATATTTCCAAAGTGGATGATGCATGTAACAGAATGAATGGTAATAAGAAAAAGTAAAGGAGTAATTATTGGTCTAGAGGAAGTAGAAATGCGAATAGCAGGGGCTGTAATGTGTGTTGTCAAAAGATGAGGTGCTTTTCCTTGAGCATACATGATCTACAATGGAACAACATAGCACATGGAGGTCAGAGTAGTGAGAGTGCAAGCAGGAAGGAGAATTAAAATAACAAGTGACTGGTAGCTTGGGGTCACACTTGCTGACTAAACAAAGGTATTCTAAAAAAAACTCATCAATCAGTCCCTTTGGGATGACTGCACTCAAGATGCCTGTCTTGTATCTAGTCTTGCATGAATCCAAATTTTTCATGTGCTGATGAGATTCTCAGGAAATATTAGGATACCTTTCACTATTTATGTATTCCTTATTTTTCTTAGCCTGCGTGCAAGGTTTGCATTAGAAGATATTCCATTTAACCAGCTACATGGGAGTCAGGACATTGAAACTGCAATGAAGGAATTACAGTTTTTCTTTCCTGTCGAACATACATTGGTGGCAATTAAACCTGATACTGTACGACAAAACAAAGGTAGGTGCCATAGAGTAGGAGAGGAAAAATATAGTATTTGCTTAATATTATTTTAGAGAAGCCTAGTAAGTACACAAAGGAGAAAGAAGTAGAGGGATATATTGATGTTGTTAAATGTAAAAGGGTGGGAGGTGGGTTTATAATGCTTGAATCGATTAGGTCAAGTGACCTGTTTCCGTGCTTACATGAAATATGATTTCATTTTATGTAATTAAAGATTACATAACTGCATTCAGGGATTGCTCACTGCTTGATTTAAAACACTATTAAAATGATTAAAATAATACTTAAGCTATTTATTTGTTTAAACATTTTTGAAATAAAATTTCCAAAATATTGTACTCCAGAACTTGGGGCTTGAAAATTGATTTTTGCCAGAACTGTTTCCAAGCATGATGCGAACACCTTCATCTCTAAAATAGCAGGGTGCAACAGAATTCTGATTACAAGCTGGATGTGCACTGATGGTTATATTGGTATGAATATTGATAGGGGCATCGAAGGCCCAGATAAGAAAGATTGATATCCTTTCCATCTACAAACAAAGGCCAGATGCCCTTTTGGAACTCCCGATATAAAATTGTGTTGTTCTGAATATAGTTAGTGTTGTGTTGACTGCATTTCAGAAAACCAAAGCTACACAGAGCTTAACCTGTAGTTCATCAAGGGATCACAGCACTGTGCTAAAGATGTATACTTGTAAAACAGATGGTCAAGGGGTTCCCCACAGTAAAATTGCTAATTTTTCTAACCACCTTTCATATCCTCCCAATCATGTTGGAACTATCTTTTTCCTGCTACCCTGTCCTAATGAAACTGAACATATGCCACAGTTCACTTGATCGATAATAATGTCTGAAGTCTAATATTAAGTGAACCCTGGAATATGCCAGCATATAGATTTCTAGGCCACTGAATCAGGAAGCAAAAAGATGCAGTACTTCTCCTTTTAAATGACCAAAACAAGTCATAATACCTTCAGGATACAGATATCATGAGAACATAAGAAATAGAAGCAGTTGTGGGCCATTCAGCTGCTTGACCCTGCTCTGCCATTTAACAAGATCATGGCTGATCATCTACTTCAGTGTATCTTTAATGTCTTAAAGTCTATTGATTTGTATCTTGAATGTACAAAAATCCTTCGATTCACAAATGATTGACTTATGAATTTTTATGATGCCAATGACTCTTGGGAGGAGATACAAATCGAGATTTTCAATGCTGTTTTTCAGATAGGGAACACTGTACTAATATATGCATAATGCAGTTATATGTATTAATTATTTGGATGTGAATGTAGTAGATCTGATTAGTACATATCCATGTTACACAAAAATTGGTAGTGTTGTTGATATTATGATAGTCTTAGGCTACAAGGAATTGTCGACGTTTCAGGTTGAAATCCTACATCAGGATTGTACCTCCTTAGACTATAAGATAACTTTGATGAGTTGCTAAGGTGGGCAGAGAAATAATAGATGGAATTTAATTCTGGCGATGGTGTGAATTGATGGCTATTGGGAGGACTAATAAAACATGCACAATGAATGGTAGGGCTATAGGGAGAATTGAGAAACAGGGAGATCTTGGAGTACAAATCCAAGGACCCTTGAAGGCAACAACACAAATAGAAATGATGGTTAAAAAGGCATAGGGGGCACTTGCCTTCATTAGCCGGGGCATAGAAAAAAAGAGCAGGGAAGTTATGGTCCAATTTTATAAAAATTGGTTAAGCCAAAGGTGAAGTACTATGTATGTTTTGCTCACCACTCTATGAAAGGATGTGATTGAATTTGAGAGGATGCAGAGAAGATGCAACAAAATTTGACTGGGATAGAGTATTTCAGTTATATGGGGATACTGGATTGGTTAAGTTGTTTCTTTTGGAGTTGAGGTGTGTACCCAAGAGAGTTTCTTAAAGCAGTATGTGGATAGTCCAACTAGAGGAGGGGCCATACCGGACCTTGTGTTGGGAAATGAGCCTGTCCTGGTGACTGACTTTTCAGTGGGGGAACATTTAGGAGCAGTTAATGTAATGCTATTACAGCGCCAGCGACCCGGGTTCAATTCCAACTGCGGTCTGTAGGGAGTTTGTATGTTCTTCCCATGACTGTGTGGGTTTCCTCTGGGTGCTCAGTTTCCTCCCACATTCCAAAGACATTTGGGTTAGGAAGTTGTGGGCATGCTATGTTGGCGCCAGAAGCGTGGTGACACTTGCGGGCTGCTCCCAGAACATTCTATGCAAAGATGCATTTCACTGTGTATTTTGATGTACATGTGAATAATAAAGGAATCTTATCTTAAGTATTAAGATAGCAATGAATAAGGATAAGTATGGACCTTGTGGGAAAGTATTAGATTGGGGGAGGGCAAATTACATGAGTATTAGGCAGCAGCTAGGGAGAGTTCATTGGGAACAGCTGTTTTTTGGGCAAGTTCACATCTGACATGTGGACATTGTTTAAGACCAACTGTGAAGAGTAAAGGACTGGTATGTTCCAGTAAGAAGGGAGGACAAGGATGGCAAGGTAAGGGAACCTTGGATGTCGAGAGAGGTTGTAAATTTAATCAAGAAGGAAAACAAAGCATGTGTGAGGTTTAGGAAGCTAAAATTGAACAGGGTCCTTGAGGAATATAAAGAAGCCAGAAAAGAGAGTCATAGAGCAATACAGCATGGATACAGGCCCTTTGGCCCAACGTTGTCCCAGTGTCCTGCATTTGCCCCATATCTCTCCAGGCCCCTCCCTCCATGTACTTCTTAAATGATACTATTGTACCAACCTCAACCACTTCCTTTGGTAGCTCATTGCATATACTCACCCACCTCTGCATGAAAAAGTTGCCCTTTAGGTCCCTTGTAAATCTTTCCTCTCTCACGCTAAATCTATGCACCCTAGTTTTGGACTCCCCTACTCTGGGGAAAAGACTGTTACTATCCACCTTATCTATGCCTTTCATAATTTTAAACACTTCTATAAGGTCGCCTCTCATTCTCCTATGTTCCAAGGAAGAAAGACCTAGCCTGGCCAACCTCTCTCTATAACTCAGGCCCACTAGTCCTAGCAACATTTTCATAAATCTTTTCTGCACTCTTTTCAATTTAACCACGTCTTTCCTATAACAGGGTGACCAAAAGTGTAACCAGTACTCCAAGTGTGGCCTCTCCAATGACTTATACAACTACTCCTATACTCAGTACCCTGACTGATGAAGGCCAACATGTTAAATGCCTTTTTCACAACTCTGTCTACCTGTGATGCTGCTTTCAGTGAACAATGCACTTGTACTCCTAGATGCCTCTGCGCCTTTACACTCCCCAGTGCCCTACCATTCATAGTATAAGTCCTACTTTGGTTTGATTTTCCAAAATGTATCACCTCACACTTATCTGTATTGAAATCCATTTGCCACTCCTCGGCCACTTCCCTAACTGATCAAGATCCCTCTGTAATCTACGATAATCTTCTTCACTATCAACAACACGTCCTAATTTCGTGTCATCTGCAACTGTGTGATCAAGCCTTGAGAATCCCCCCCCTTCCCCCCACCAGCTCTCCTTATTCCCTCAAGAAGGGAATTAGGAGAGCTGGGGGAGTGGCATAAAAAGTCCTTGACAAGTAGGATTAAAGAGATTCCTAAGACATTCTTTACATACATCGAGAGCAAGGCGATAACGTGGAGAGGTTAGCACCACTCCAGTAAAAAGAAGGGAAAATGTACTTGGAAGCGGAGGATGTGGGTGAGGTCATAAATGAGTACTTTGCATTAGTGTTCACCAAGGAGAAGAATATGGGGGATAGTGAGACCAGTCTGGAGCATGCCAATGTGCTAGGGCATTTTGGGATAAAGAAAGAGGTAGTATTGGGCCTTTTGAAGAACATTAAAGTAATGTTAGAGAAGACGATTGCACAGTTCTTGTGGAGACTAAGTCCTGACTTCACTTCGAGGACACTCTCTGTTGTGTTATGTTGCACTACATACTTGCAAATTGGAATAGTTTCAGAAAAAATCCAGCAGCTCACAAATATGCATCCATGAACCCCTGTAGATCATCTGCAGTAGCAGAAATGTATACTACCAAAATCCCAGAATGTAGGTCATCAGTTCCTGGGGACTTATTGCATTTTGATCCCATTAACTTATAGAGTCATAGAGTAATACAGCATGGAAACAGGCCCTTCAGCCTAACTCATCCATGCTGACTATGGTACCCACCAAGCTAGTCCCACTTGCCTGCATTTGGCTCCTATACCTCTAAACCCTTCCTATCCATGTACTTATCCAAATGTCTTTTAAATATTGGACCAGCCTCAACTACTTCCACTATATACGCACCACCCTCTACATGAAGAAGTTGCCCCTCAGGTCCCTATTAAATCTTCTACCTCTCACCTTAAACCTATGCCCTCTAGTTTTTAGTTCCCCTTCCCTGGGAAAAAGACTATGTGCGTTCAGCTTATCTATATCCATCATGATTTTATACACCTCTGTAAGGTCACCCTCAATCTCCTACGTTATAAGGAATAGTCCCAGCCCGCCCAACCTCTTCCTATAACTCAAATCCTGGTAGCATCCTGGTAAATCTTCTCTGCACTCTTTTCAACTGAATGATGTCCTTCCTATAACAGGGTGATCAAAATTGTACACAATACTTCAAGTGCCATCTCACCAACGTCCTTTATAACTGCAACATAACATCTTAACTCCATACTCAATGCCCTGACTGATGAAGGCCAGCGTGTCAAACGCCTTCATCACCACCCTGTCTACCTGTGACACCACTTTCAACAAACTATGCACTTGTACTCGTAGGTCCCTTTGTTCCACAATACTCCCTAGGGCCCTACCATTCACTGTATGGGCCCTACCATTCACTGTATAAGCCCTACCCTGGTTTGACTTCCCAAAATCCAACAATTCGCACTCATCCGAATTGAAAGCCACTTGACTATCTTCGGCCCACTTACCGAGCTGATCAAGATCCCCCTGTAATTTTTGATAACCTTTTTCACTGTCTATGATACCACCTATTTTAGTATCATCCGTAAATCTACTAACCATGCCTTGTACATTCACCCCCAAATCATTTTTTAAATAACAAACAACAAAGATCCCAGCACTGACCCCCAGAGGTACACTGCTGGTCACAGGCCTCCCGTCCGAGAAACAACCTTCAACCATCACTCTCTGCTTCTTACCATTGAGCCAATTACAAATCCTATTAGCTATGTCTCCCTAGATCCCATGCGATCTAACCCTTGTTGACCCTTACCTCACTCAAACTGACTTAGGTTAGGTAAATGACCACACAAACTTAATTAATTCAAAACTCACACTTTATTGTATCTATGCAAATATCCACGTAAATTATGTTGACCCAGGGCCAACAACTTAAGTCCTGAATACTATTGTTCCCTTTGTGCCAATACCCACTCCAACTTACAACACTGAAATAGGGGATCTCCCATTGGCCAAACGATTGATCCTTCTTCTTCCTGCACCTGCCATGGGGGTCTTCTTTGCATTAGTTAGTCTCCAGAGTTCTCGCTGCTTTACATCTGAAGTCCTCCATTTTTATCCTCGTTCTTATCAGATCGATCTGTTGTGTTTCGATTTCATTGGCTCAGGCTTATCTGGCTAGCCTGTGTCAGCTTCTCATTGAATCTGGCCCAAGGCTACAAGCAGTATTACTTTATTACTCTTCCACCAGACTTGGGCCTCATGTCCCTTTCTTTGTTCTCCCTGAGTCAGACCAGTTCAAGCCAGTTTAGCCAGGTCAGCCAAACACTGGACTCAGGTTACTTCAGGTCACAGACACAGACTACCCTTTTCATAAGCCTGCATCTTCTATCTTACCAAGATCATCTCACAAACAACTTCTTATTTGGAAATGATCTCTAGTTTAGCAGATTATTGGCAGGGGCCTCATTGTGTCCACTTTTAGTTGCTTTGATCAAGCCGTCCCTGAGGAAGAACCAGTTCACAAAGCAGTTCACAAAATGGAGGTTGCGGAACAGTCTCACAAAACAACATCCTCCATTCCTTCCACCACAGCAAGAACAAAGAGATTTGGTTTGTCTACTTCCACTGTCCTTGACATTCCAGTTAGATGTTTTTTCCCATATTTTAATTCCTTCATGGCCAACATCTTCCCCCTTTTCATCCACAGAAAATTCTAGGGATCACATTAATTTAAGTCCAGGTGAATACAAGCCAAGAGGAAAACCAGCATTCATGATTACATCAACTAATGTTGGTATAATAAAAATATTAGTAAAATATTTTGTATAAGGTCAGATAAAAACACTGCAAAAGGTTTTGAATGGCCCTTAGCATGCATGCATCTAAATTGTTTAAGTTGCCACTGAAAGACGCTTAAGAAAATACATTGGATAATCATTAGAACAAAGAGTTGAACGATAATAAAGCATAAAAGAATACAAATTAAAGGATGTGCATTAACAGCCAGACCCCATTTCCAAACCTTATTCCAAAGGGAGGGATTCTGCAAAATATCATTAGCTAAATCCACATGATCTTTAATAGTCGTGGATAATTCATCCCATTGTCTGATAATGGCTATATTAGTATTGATAACTCTATCCCATTCTGCAGTAAAATGAGGAATGGGGGAAGGGCAGTAGGTACATATCTAGGTAAGTCCTCAACAGTATCGTTGATATATATACTTAGGTGAATGGGTGGTTTTACCACAGGTTTGGGTAATACTTGTCTGGCCAAAACTAAGTCTCTTGAAACATTGGAGATAGAAATGTTGGGGCTATACAAACTGCAATTTAAAGACCTCTTTTTATAGCATGTGCTTGAAATGACAATGTAATAGGTATCATTCACCAAGGCAAATTTCAGGAATGTCCTGTTACTGGCAGGCAAGATAGATAGAGAACATTTATCCTAAGAAACAAAACCACAATCTAGTAACTCTGTCTTAACCAGATCCTCTGGATCGACCCAATATTCTTCCTTTTGATGACAGAAAGTCAATTTTATCCCCCTTGTGGATCCCTGCCACTTTATAGCATGGTTGGTTGGGTTACTAAGTGAAATCCATACTTCTTTCTAATATCTCCCAATGTTATGAACTTTGTATAATGGGTATGTTTGGTTGTCGCTATGGTAAGAAATAAGAAGAACTGGCCCAATATACAGTGGTTCAGACCCATCTCTACAATTTCCAACGAGATGATTGGTCAAAGTGAATTCCCTAATGTGGCACCCTGAGGTGCTGGTGCTTACCCACTCATTCAATTGTTCATCTGAAATCCAATCAGGAACCCTATGGTTCTTGAATTGCACTATATTGATCCCAACTACAGAAAGTAACCATGAGGTATACGTTGTACAAACATCATCCTTAATATGTTGAGTAGTTTTATTATTAACCCTGTCAATAATTAGGTTTGTCATATATCGCAAGGGTTGTAAAATATGGAGCATATCCGAAATGTTTGCATGTTGCTTGCCTAGAGTGTTAATCCCTCCCATATATCCTAATAATATCAATTCACAATTTCTTTCACCTTTTGCAGTAGAGAATTCAACTGAAGGTTTACCTCCGCAATACCTTGTGTATTTACCATAGAAACTCCAGTGGCGTATCCCAATCCCATAAATTCAATAAGCTCCCTTCTTTGCCTCTCTCATGTTTTAAATTCTAAATGGGTGAACTGTTTAATTAATAGATGTTGGAAAAAGCTCCTGGAGGCTTATTCCACACCAGCTGGGAATTTGGAGTGAGTCAAGTTGAACAACACTGGCACAGGTCTATAATCTGGTGCTAGGATAATTCATTCTTCTGTTTCTTGCAAATCATGTCCTATCCCCCTTGTATCTATCTGGGCCTCATCACACACCAAAGGACTAGTAACAATAGGTACTGCAATAGTTGTGGTATCAGTTGTCGTTGGTTGACCCTACCGTGGGGATAGGTGTTGGGGAAAGGTCTCAGGCAGCAGAGCAACTGAAATGGAGTTGCCAGGAATACACACTTACTGATCACCTTGTTTCTGATTTGTATTCATGCCAACATTACCATTACATTCAAAATGAAGTTGTATTCAATTGATCAGCCTTTTGTTACCCGAAGTCGGACCCATAAAAGAGTGACTTCCCACTGTCATCCGAGCACTTCCATCCTTTCCCCAAGTCACCATTACTCTATCACAATTATCGACAGATCTCAGTCTTTTGAAAAATTTTGTTTAGCTTCTTCATAAATTCATACAACCATTTCACCTTCCTCTTCCACACATTACCAAGGTATCTGACAGGATGGAAATACAGTTTTTCGTGAACGTTGCAAATTATTCATTTGCAACGAACCTAATCTTCATTCCTTGCATCTGTCTGGGTGAATATTCAATTGGCCAATAGTACAGTTTATTGTACAACATGTAACCTTCAACAGGACCTTCAAACACTTTCAGGCCACTCTGCAATAGTATACCAACACTGATTATTTTCAGATACCTGAAAAAAATGTCAAGAGCAGTTTCTGTACTTATCTAATCATCCGATACTTCCTCTAAATTCAACTTGTCCATCTCCCGCATTATTCCCGTAAGGTCTCTCTCTCATTGTCTTGCCCTTGTTTCAGCAATTGCTTAGCCTTAACCCTTCAGTCCTTGTCTTGATACAAACAGTCCCTTGGGATCTTTTGCTATCATAACTTGACATTCGTGCAGTTCTCCGGTATAATTAAAATTATCTGCAACTATATCTCATTGGTCAGCATGGACTCAGTGGCTGTAGGGCCTGTCTCCATGCCATATTGCTATCACTCATCTCAAACCTGCAGTAGCAATGTTCTGAAAGGCAGGGCTGACTGACTGAACCATCTAATTTGACCATTCAGCAACAGCTAGATAGTTGTGTGTCCTTTGTTATTATGGTGAGGGAATTAGGGCTGATGATGTAAGTAAAATGCCGAACTGCCATTTGGACCAACCCACTATTTAATTTGCATTTTACAGGACAAACACTATAATTTCATCAAAACAAATTCTTCCAACGGAACTCAAGCTCAAAATCATATGGTGTCACAACCAGTCTCCCTGTCTCCGGTGTCTCCTGGACTCTCCCCCATTATCATAGGCACTACTGGGGCCAGGGGGGCTGAAGGCTCAACGTCCTCATGGAGAGGTCCAGAACAAGGCAGGCCATTCCCCCAATCATCCTCACAATTGTAGTATAATCTTATTCACCAAATCACCCCAATCTGTATCACCATCATCGTTAGTCCTCACCCCAAATGAACATATCAATCCTTTCTGGGCCGAGAGTTGACCTTGCAGCTTCTCCATCTGCTTTAAACACCGGTGTGATTGGTGCTGTTTGCCCTCTTATCTAGATTGGTGCTGTTTGTCCTCTTATCTAGTGCCGAATTCTGCACTACATTGGTAGCAGTCTGTAAATCCTGACACTGACTTCTCCATTTCTTTACTTCTATATTCACCTTTGTACACTATGTTTGTTCCATATTTTAATTCCATCATGGCCAACGCCACCCAGACTAGCCTGCCAAGCAGGACCTTGTCAAAGGCCTTACTAAAGTCGATATAGACAACATCCACTGCCCTACCCTCATCTGTCTTGGTTACCTCTTTGAAAAACTCAAGAGATTTGTCAGACATTATTTCCCATGCACAAAGCCATGCTGACTATCCCTAATTATCCCTTGCCTATCCAAATATTGATAGATCCTGTCCCTCAGAATCCCCTCCAGTAACTTACCCACCACTGATGTCAGACTCTAGTTCTTGTAGTTCTTTGCTGCCCATCTTAAATAATGGTACAGTATTAGCCCCCCTCCAGTATTCTAGAACTTCACCTTTTGGTAAGGATGAAGCAAATATCTCTGCAAATGCCTGCACAATTTCTTCCCCAGCTCCCCACAAAGACTGAGAATGCAGCAGGTCAGGCCCTGGGGATTTAAACACCTTAATGCATCCCAAGGCCACCAATACCTCCTCCCTGGTAATTTGTATTTGGTCCAAGACATGATCACTCATTTCCCTCACTTTTTTTGCATCGATCATTTTCTCCACGGTAAAAACTGATGAGAAATATTCATTAAATATCTTGCCCATCTCCTGTGGCTCCACACATAGATGGCCATGCTGATTTTTAAGGGGACCTATTCTCTCCCTTGCCACCCTTTTACTCTTAATATACCAATAGAATTTCTTGGGATTTTCCTTAACCCTGCCAGACATATCGATCTCATACCCTCTTTTTGCACTGCTGATTTCCCCCTTAAGTGTACTCCTACACTTCTAATAGTCTTCGAGGGATTCGCTTGTACCTGGTTGCCTAAACCCAATGAATGCCTCCTTACTTTTCCTGACCAGAGCCTACAAATCTCTCATCAACCAGGGTTTCCTAAACTTGCTAGCCTTGCCTGTCATCCTAGCAGGAACATGTTGCCCCTGGACTCTTGATAACACACTTTTAAAAACTTTCCACTCGCCAGTCGTCCCTTTACCAGCAAACACTCTCACCCAATTGGCCTCTGCAAGATTCACCTAATGTCTCCAAAATTGGCCCTTCGCCACAGAGTTATACAGCACAGAAACAGGCCCTTCGGCCCAACTCTTCCATGCTGGCCAAGTTGTCTACCTGAGTTAGTCCCATTTGCTTGCATTTGGCCCATATCCCTCTAAACCTTTCCTATCCATCCATCCATGTATCTGTCTAATGTGTTTTAAAAGTAATTGTACCCACTTCTATACCTTCCTTTAGCAGCTTGTTCCATATACCCACCACACTATGTGTGAAGAACTTGCCCCCTCGGGTCCCTTTTAAATCTTTTCCCTCTCACCATGCCCTCTAGGTTTAGACTCCCCTACCCTGGAAAAAAGACCATGACCATTCACCTAATCTGTGCCCCTCATGATTTTATATACCTCTGTAAGGTCACCCCTCAGCCTCCTATGGTCCAGGTAAAAAAAAGTCCCAGCCCATCCACCCTCTCCTTATAACTCAAGCCCTTCAGTCCTGGCAGCATCCTCGTGAATCTTTTCTGAACACTTTCTAGCTTAATGACATTGTTACTATAGTTGGGGGATCATAACTGCATACAGTACTCCAATTATGGTCTCACCAATGACTTATGCAATCCCAACTCCTATACTCAATGCCCTGACTAATGAAGGCAAGCATACCAAATGCCTTCTTCACCACCCTACCTACCTATGTCTTCACTTACAGGGAACTATGTACCTGTATCTCTAGGTCTCTCTGTTCTACAACATGCTCCAGGGCCATATCATTTACTGTGTAAGTCCTGCCCTGATTTAACTTACCACCTTGCACTTCTCTGAGTTAAATTCAATCTGCTATTCTTTGGCCCATTTTCCCAGATGATCTAGATCCCACTGTAATCCTATAATAACCCTCTTCACTATCCATTACACCACCAATTTTGGTGTTATCCACAAACTTACTAATCATACCACCTCATCCAACTCGTTAATATATATGACAAACCACAGGGGCCCTAATCCTCCCAACCTACCCTTCACTCTAACAGGAACAAGCAGTCCCAGAACTTTCCTTATCTCACTCTAAAAACCCTTTCACTTGCCAGACGTCCCTTTACCTGCAAATAGCCTCTCCTAATCAACTTTTGCAAGTTCCTGTCCAAAGCCTTCAAAGTTTGCCTTGCCCCAACTTAAACATTAACTTGTGGACCAGTCCCATCTTTTTTCATAACTATTTTAAAACTAATATACTTATGGTCACTGCTCCCAAAGTGCTCCCCCACTGACACTTCAGTCACTTGGCCTGCTTCACTTCTCAATAGGAGGTCCAGTGTTGCCACTTTCGAGTAGGGTCATCAACATATTGTTTGAGAAAACTTTCCTGGACACATTGAATAAATTCCACCCCATCCAAACCTTCTGCACTATGGTACTCTCAGTCAATATGAGCAGTTGAAATCACTATTATTCTCAAACCCATCTGTGATCTCCGTACATATTTGCTTCCTCATTCCCACAGACTCATGGGGGTCCTATAGTACAATCCCATCAAAGTGATTATCCTTATTTCTAAGTTCCACCCATATAGCCTCACAGGATGATCCCCCAAGAATATCCTCCACATACTGCCATGATGTGCTCCCTAATCAAAAATGCAAATCCTCCTCTCTTACCTCCACTTCTTTCACGCCCTTTGCATCTGTAGCCGGAATATTGAGCTGCCAGTCTTGCGGCTCCATCAACCATGTCTGTTATGGTTATAATATCACAGTCCCATCTACCAATCCATGCCCCGAGTTCCTCTGCCTTACCTTCTTGCATTAAAATAGATGCAGTTTAGTCTATCAGACCTTCCTCGCTCCTAGTCCAGATGAAGGTTTCCACCTGAAATCTTGACTGTCCATTTCCCTCCATAAATGCTGCCTGACCCACTGAGTTCTTCCAGCATCTTGTGTGTTCCTCTCGAGACAAAGCCTTGATATAAGGTTTTCAAAGTTTGCCAATTATACAAAAATAGCATGTTATGATGAGGACATTGTGATTCTGCAACAGGATATAGATTGGTTGAGTGACTGGGTAAAAACCTTGCAAATGGAGTTTAATGTGGTCATGCACTTTGGTAAGAGGAATCAAAAGGTGGATTATTATCTAAATGGAAAGAGACTGCAATTCAGAGGATTCCAGGTTTTCTAGTGCAGACAGTTCCAACAAGTATTTAAGAAAACATAAGGCATGTTGGCCTTTATTGTAAAGGGGTTGGAGTTTAGGAATAGGGAGGTTTTGTCACAGTTGTACAGGGTGTTGATGAGACTACACCAAGAATCCTGCATATATTTTCAGTCCTCTTACCTAAAAAAATAATATAGTGGCATTGGAGGCAGTCCAAAGGAGATTCACCAGGCTAATTCCTGGGGTGAAAGGGTTGTCTTCTCAAGAGAGGTTAGACAATTTGGGTTTGTATTCCTTAGATTTTGGAAGAATGAGGGGTGACCTTATTCAAACATATCGGATCCTAAGGGGGCTTGACAGGATAGATGTTGAGATGTTTCCACTAATAGGAGAGTCACGAACAAGAGGACATAACTACAAAATAAAGGGCAAGTCAGTTAAAACTAAGGTGTAGAAATTTCTTCTCTGGAATTCTCTGCCCCCAAGGGCAATGGAGACCAGGTCATTAAATATATTTTAGGTAGAGATCGATAAATATTTGAAAGATCAAGGAAGTGAGAGTTATGGGGGACTGGCACAGAAGTGGATTTGAGACCAGTGTAGATCATCCATGATCATATTGATTTTTGGGACAGGCTTGAAGGACCAAGCAGCCTACTCCTGCTCCTATTTTCTAACGTTCTTGTATATTTTAGATTTTTACTAATGCCAATGTCTTTGAGTACCTCATTTACTTAAGGCCTATTGTTCTTTGTTATCTCCAAGAACTTTTCTTTGTCTTCTTTCATAAATACTAGAGGAGGTCATGGAAGCTATGGAGTTCAGGAAAGAGAACAGTGATATACTGAAACATATCCACATTAGGAAAGAGGAGGTGATGATGGTCTTGAGGCACATAAAGGTGCATAAATCTCTGGGACCTGACCAGGTGTATCCTAGGATATTGTGCGAATCAAGGGAAGAAATTGCTGGGGCCCTGGCAGAGATCTTTTATCTTCCTTAGCCATGGGTGAGGTACTGGAAGACTGGAGGGTGGCAAATGTAGTGGCTTTATTTAAAAAGGGCTGCAATGTCAAGCCAGGGATATACAGGCTGGTGAACCTAACATCAGTGGTGGGATAGTTACTGGAGGAGATTCTGAGGGACAGGATCTATCTGCATTTGGAAAGGCAAGGACCGATTAGGGATAGTCAGCATGGCTTTGTGCATGGGAAGAAGTGTTTCACGAATTTGGATGAGTCTTTTGAAGAGGTGACCAAGAGGATTGACGAGGGCAGAGCAATGGACGTTGTCTACATGGACTTTAGCAAGGCCTTTAACAAGGTCCCACGTGGTAGGCTGGTTTGCAAGGTTAGATCAAATAGGTGCAAAATTGGCTTAGTGGTAGGGAGAAGAGAGTGGTTATGGAGGGCTGTTTTTCAGATTGGAGGCCTGTGACCAGTGGTGTTCCGCCAAATTCAGTCCCCTGCTGTTTGTCATATATGGTAACAACTTGGATGGGAATGTAGGTGGTATGATTAATAAACTTGCAGATGACACCAAAATTTGTGGTGTAATGGACAGTGAAGAAGGTTTTCCAAGGTCACAACAGGATTTAGATCAACTGGGAAAGTGGGCAAATGAACTGCAGATGGAATTTAACTCAGACAAGTACAAAGTGGTGTATTTTGGGAAGTTAAACCACTACTGGAGATACACAGTGAATGGCAGGGCCCTGAGTAGTGTTGTGGAACAAAGGGACCTAGAAATACACGTACATAGTTCCCTGAAAGTGGCGACACAGGTAGACAGGGTGGTGAAGAAGGTGTATGGCATGCTTGCCTTTATCAGTTGGGGCAGTGAGTACAAGAGATGAGACGTCATGTTACTGCTGTACAAGATGTTGGTGAGACCACACCTTAAGTGATGTGTACAATTCTGGACATCGTACTGCAGGCAGCACATGATTAAGCTAGACGGGGTGCAGAAATGTTTCAAAAGGATATTGGTGGGACTGGAGAGCTTGAGTAGTAGGTCGAAACTGGATATATTGGGACTGTTTTTCCCGGAGTGAAGGAGGCTGAGTTGTGACCATAAAGAGGTTTATAAAGTCATCAGGGTCATAGATAAGGTAGATGGTCACAGTCTTTTTCCCTGGGTAGGGGAGTCTAAAACTAGAGGGCATTGGTTTAAGGTGAGAAGAGAAAGATTTAAAGGGGAGCTGAGGGGCAAGATATAAAGGCAGGTACATTTACAGTGTTTAAAAGACACTTGGCCAGCTTCATGGATAGGAAAGGTTTAGAAGCATATGGTGAAACGCAGGCAAGTGCGACTTGCTCAGGTAGGCACTTTGAATGAGTTGGGTCAAAGGGCCTGTTTCCATGCTGTATAACTCTGTGACTCTACAAGACAGACGCAGACTATTTAATTTCTCTGCCATTTCCTTCCTTCACAAAATAATTTCTCCTGCCTTAGTCTGTAAGGGACCCACAATAACTTCTGCTACTCCTTTCCTTTCTGACTGCAAGAAACTTCAGAGAGTTGTGGACATAGCCCAGCGCATCACGGAAACCAGCCTCCCCTCCATGGACTCTTTCTTTATCAATGGCTTATTCTGTTCTGCTGAACTCTGAAACTTTCCCAATCCTCTGGCTTACTGCCTTTTTTGACACTAAAAGCCTTTTCCTTTGATCTAATATTATCTTTAACTTGATATCCTCTGCTGATCCAATTTTCCTGTTTTTTTGCCATATATACGTTCCTTATAAACTATGCATTAACTCTTTACTAGTGTAATGGAGTGATACATCACATAAACAGCCCTTTTGTTCCACCACATCCATGCTGACCAAGTATGTATCTTTACTAATCCCCCTTAATAGTGCTTGGTCCATCGCCGCCTTTGCCATGGCGATTTAAGTGCTCATCTAGATCATCTTTAACTGTCAAGAGAGTGCCTGTCTCCACCATCCACTTAGGCAGAGAGTTCCTCATTCCAGCCCCCTGGGTGAAAAAATCTTCCTCAGATCCCCTCTAACCTCTTACCCTTTATGCTAAACATATGCCCTCTAGTTTTAGATACCTTGACTATGGGTAAAGGTTTCCTATTATCTACCTCCCCATGTGACTCATAATTTTATATACCTCTGTGAGATCTCTTCTCAACCTCCTCTGTTCCTGGGGAAACAGCTTATGTAATTTCTCCTCCTAACTGAAATGCTTATGCAACTTGCACCAAGTTCCTGATTAAGTTATTATTCAATTTTTAAAATGTTATTTTTTTTGCGATCTCTCCATGGTCCCTGTAATTTCCCTCAGTTCCACAATCTGTTGAGATCTCTGCAATTCTGTCTATCTTCATATTCCCTGTATTAATTGCTGCCCTTTTGATAACATCCCTTCAATTTCCTAGGATCAGAACACTGGTATTCTCTCCCTAAACCTCTCACCTCCTTTAAAGACATTCCATAAATCTAACTTTCTGACTAAGCTTTTGGTGAGCTGTTCTAATATCTCCTTTTTGGCTTGGTGTCAAATATTATTTGATGCCATATTTGTAAAACATTTGTTTGTATTACAGGCACTATATAAATGGGTGTTGCTCTTATATTTATCAAAAGGAGCTAAAAGAAGCAAGCACTGGAGATACTTGATGTTTTTTGCTGATTATGAGGGTATCATTTGAAACAGATGGGAGAATAAGAAAATGGTAGAAAAATTTTAAAAATACATTGTCAAGGAAGAAGACAACGAAATACTGTCAGAAATATTTGAGAACCAGGGGTCCAGTGCAAATGAGAAAGTAAGACAGATAAGTTTTAATTTTAAAAAACTAATAAAGAAGTTAATGAACCTGAACATTGATAAATCCCAAGGACATGATGATCTATATCCCAGAGTTTTGAAAGAAATGGCTATGGAGATAGTAGATGCTCTCTCTATCATCTTCCAAAATTCTCTAGATTCTGGAACAATTCTTGCAGATTGGTGGGTAGTAAATGTGTCCTCACTTTCTAAGAAGTGAAGAAAAGAGAAAACAGCGAAATACTAACCCGTTATGCTGACATCAATACTGGGAATATTCTGAAATCAGTAATAAAAGATGTGATATGACATCTAGAAAACAATCATATAATTAAGCAGAGTCAACAGGGATTTATGAAAGGGACATCACGTTCAACTAATATATTGTGGGGATGTCTCAGAGCGATTGCAGAACATTCACAAAGAGGAGGATGAGCAGCCAGAAGTTTTGGGCAGGTTGGCACAAATTACATAGGTAGAAATAAAGATGAGGTCCTGTGGAATGAATATAGGGTATTAGGGAAGAAGTCAAGAAGTAAGACCTCCAGGGTAGAAATCTCTGGATTACTACTTGTGTGTTGTGATAGTGAGGGAAAGAATCAGAGGATATGGCAAATGAATGCGTTGCTGAAGAATTGGTGCAGAGGGCAGGGATTCAGATTTTTGGATCATTGGGATCTCTTCTGGGGCAGGGGTAACCTGTTCAAAAGGGACATGTTACACCTAAACTGGAGGGAAACCAATATCCTTGTGGGCAGCTTAGTTCATGCTACTAGGGAGGGTTTAAACTAGATTGGCAGGGGTGTGGGATCCTAAGTGGAAGTGAGCCAATTGAGAGGCAGGATAGTGATAGAAAAGACAGTGAAAGCAAATTTATAAAGCAGGACAGGAAGGAGCATGGCGAAGAGTGAGGAAAGTCGGTTGGATTAAATTGCATTTACTTCAATGCAAGAGGTCTAACAAGTAAGGCAGATAAATTTAAGGCATGGATAGGTACATGGGATTAGGATATTATAGCCATTATGGAGACATGGCTAAGGGAAGGGCAGGAGTGGTTCCTTACTGTTCCAGGATACAAGTGCCTTAGGCGAGATAGAGGTGAAGGAAAGAGGAGGGGGGAATTGCTTTTTTGATTAAGGGGAACATCACAGTGGTAGTTAGAGATGACATTACTGAAAGATCATCTGGTGAGGTTTTATGGGTAGAACTGAGAAAAAGGAAGGGGATGATCACCTTGTTGGGATTGAACAATAGGCCCCCAAATAGTCCTCAGTAATTAGAGGAACAAATATGCAGAGAGATTGGGGAGGGTTATAAGAATAATAGGATTGTCATTGTAGGAGATTTGACCTTTCCTATCATTGACTGGGATTGCCATAATGTTAAAGGTCACCCATTCTAGACCTTTATATACTGCCTGAGGACACTTTCCTGAACACACTGAATAAATTCCACCCAGAGGGCTCTACCAGGGAGGGGGCACAGCTTGATCTACTCCTGGGAAATAAGGGGGGCAAGTGACTGAGGTCACGATAGGGGAGCACTTTGGGATCAGTGACCGTAGTTCCGTTAGTTTTATAATAGCTATGGAAAGGGACAGGTTCGAGTTCTGAATTGGGGCAAGGTGAATTTTGACAGTATTAGTCAGGAGCTTGCAAAGGTTGATTGGGCTAGGTTGTTTGTGGGCAAAGGGACCTATGGTAAGTGGAAGGTTTTTATAAGTGAGGTAGCAAGAGTTCAGGGAATACATGTTCATGTTAAAGTAAAAGGCAAAGCAGCTGGAAGTTAGGAACCCTGGATTTCAAGTGATATTGTAACTCTGGTCAAGAAAAAGAAGGAGGCTTTGGTCAGATACAGGCAGCTGCAATCAGCTGAATCACTGGAAGTATATAGAGGATGCTGGAGTATACTCAAGAAGGAAATTCGGAAGGCCAAAAAGGGGCATGAGATGGCTTTGGCAAAGAAAATTAAGGAGAATCCTAAGAGATTTTTTAAGTATATTAAGGGAGAAAAATGACTAGGGAGAGAATAGAGCTCCTCAAACACCAAGACAGAAATATATGTGTGGAGCCACTGGAGGTGGGCAGAGTTCTCAATGATTATTTCTCCTCTGTTTTTGCCGTGGAGAAAGATGTGAAAACTTGGGAACCTGGTAAAGTTAATAGAGATATTTTGGGAGCAGTCCATATTGCAGTAGAAGAGGTGTTGCATGTGCTAAGATGTGTGAAGGTAGACAAATCTTCAGGTCTGAATGAGGTATATCCAAGAACACTATGGGACGCTAGAGAAGAAATTGTGGGAGGCCACGCTGAGATATTCACCACATCACTGTTCTCTGGTGAGGTGCCAGAAGACTGGAGGATCACAAATGTTGTGCCTTTATTTAAGAAGGGCTGTAAGGATAGACCTGGTAATTATAGACCTGTTAGCCTAACATCAGTGATCGGTAAGTTGCTAGAAAGCATTCTGAGGGATAAGATATACTTACATTTGGAAAGGCAGGGGTTGAATAGGGGTAGCTAGCATGGCTTTGTCCATGGGAGATGTTGTCTTATGAATTTGATTGAGTTTTTTGATGAAGTGGCAAGGAAGGTTGACGAGGGAAGAGTGGTAAATGTAGTAAATAAGGATTTCAGTAAGGCTTTTGATAAGGCTGCTCTGGAAGCTTAGATTGCATGGCATCCAAGGAGAGCTAGCAAATTTGGCTAGATAGCAGGAAACAGGGTGATAGTGGAAGGATATTTCTTAGACTGGAGGTCTGTGATTAGTGGTGTGCCCCAGGGGTTGGTGCTGGGTCCATTGTTATATGTCATCTATGTTAACGACTGTATGAGAATATATGAGGAATAGTTAGTAAGTTTGCAGTTGACACTAAAATAGATGGTATGTAGACAGTGAAGAAGGGTATCAAGAACTGGGTGGGACCTTGACCGGCTGAGTAGGTGGGCTGAGGAATGGCAAATTGAATTTACTTCAGATAAGTGTGAAGAGTTACATTTTGGAAGGACAAGTCAAGGTAGGACTCTTACATTGAATGGAAGGGCCCTAGGTACTGCTATAGAACAGAGGGACCTTGGAATACAAGTGCATAGTTTCCTTAAAGTGGAGTCACAGGTAGAGAGGTCAGTAAAGAAGGCTTTTGGCATTCTGGCCTTTATCAGTCAGGGTACTGAATATGGAAGTTGGGAGGTTATGTTGTGATTGTATAGGATGCTGGTGAGGTTACACTTGGAGTATTGTGTTCAGTTTTGATCACCCTGTTATAGGAAGGATGTACTTAAACTGGAAAGAGTGCAAAAAAGATTTACAAGGATGTTGCCAGGATTTCAGGGACTGAATTATAGGGAGAGGTTAGACAGCTGGGCCCTTACTCCTTGGAGCATAGGAGACTGAGGGGTGATCTCATAGAGGTATATAAAATCATCAGGGGCATAGATAGGGTGAGCAATCTTTTTTCCAGGTTTGAGGAATCACAAACTAGAGGACATAGTTTTATGGTTAGAGGCGAAAGTTTAATAAGAACTTGAGGGGTAACTATTTTACACAGATGGCGGTAGATATATGGAACCAGATGCTAGAGGAAGTGGTTAATACAGGTATATTAGATACAGTTAATAAGTATGTGGACAGGTATATGGATGACAAGAGTTTAGAGGGATATGGGCCAAGTGCTGGGAAATGTGATTAGCTTGAGTATACATTTTGGTTGGCATGGACATTTATGGGTTGAAGAACCTTTTTCCGTGCTGTATGATTCTATGACCCTATTGAAATTCTTTGAGGATGTGGAGTATTGGATGCCGTGTTACTGATTTTTGAAAGTCTTTTAATAGGATCCCACACAAGAGGTTGATGAAGTTAGAGCACATAAAATGGATGTAGTTGGCTCGTGGGTTGGTTAACAGATATAAAACAGTATAAATAGGTTCTTCACAGGTTGTGACTAATGGAGTACTGCAAGGATCGGTACATGCACTCAACTCTTCATAGTCTATATCAATGATTTGGCTGAAGGAACCAAATGTAACAAGTTTGCTGATGATACAAAGCTAAGTAGAACTGAGTAGTGATGAGATGTAAAGAAGTTTGAAGGGGATATAGACAAACTAAACAAGTGGGCAACAACATGGCAGGTGGAATACAATGTAGAAAAATGTGAAGTTATGCACAACATCTGTAAAAACAGAAATGCTGAGTATTTTTAAATGGCAAGAGATTGCAAAGCTAACAGCAGGTGCAGCATAACTAGGGAAACGAATGGTATGTTGGCTCTCATTGCAAGACAATTAGAGTACAAGGGTAAAGACATTTTACTACAAACATAAAGGGCCCTGGTGAGTGCATGCCAGGGGTATTGTGTATAATTTTGTTCTTATTAAAAGAATAAAGTAACTGCAGCAAAGATTGACAGACTGGTGGGTCTGTCACATGAGGAGAGATTGAGTAGGCTGTGCCTCTGTTCTCAAGAGCTGAGAAGAATAAGTGATGACCTAACTGAAACTAACAAAATTCTTAGAGGACTTGTCAGGATAGGTGCAGGGTTGTTATTTCCCTGGTTGAGGAGTTTAGAACTAGAGTTAAAGAGTCAGAGAGTAATACAGCTTGGAAACAGGTCCTTCGGCCCAACTTGTCCATGCCGACCATGGTGCCTACCAAGCTAGTTGCATTTGCCCATGTTTGGCCCATAGCCCTCTAAATCCTTCCTGTCCATGTACTTATCCAAATGTCTTTTTACATTTTGATTCGGAGTTACAGTATCAAAGTAGAGATAGACTATTTAGGACTAAATTGTCTTCACTCAGAGGGTGATGAATCTTCGGAGTTCTCTCACTAGAGGGCTTTGTCAACTCAGTCATTGATTGCATTCAAATCAGAGATCAATATATTTATAGATATGAAAAGTATAAAGGATGTGGGGATAGGATAGGAAAGTGGTGTTGAGGTAGCAGATCATCCATGATCTTACTGAAGGATGAAGCAAGCTTATGGGACTAAATGACATCTTTGTGTTCCTACTTTTATTATCTTATGTTCTTATTTATCAAATATTCTTTTTCAACCCTAGATATTATTATAGCCAAAATCCATGAAGGAAGCTTTACAATCTCTGCAATTAAATCAATTGTGATGTCCCAGGAGATAGCAGCAGAGTTCTACAAAGATCATGAAGAAGAGCCATTCTTCAACCAATTGATAGAAAGTGTATCTCAGTAAGTAATTAGGATTGTAAGTAGACCTTGCCTCATGGAAATGAGCTCACCCACTCTTTATGGTACTCTGAAGATACTAAATGTTATTGCAAAGAAACACAATTAAATAGTAATCCCCAGATTGTCCAGGACATGTATGATAATGTAAAATTGACAAAGAATGAAACAAAAGTGATTTAGCCTTATCATTCACCACCAGTTCCTAACTGGAATGCAGCCTGGTCTAATGGATTGAACATTCCTTCATGGGAAAATTCTAATCTCCTGTTTTGACTTAAGTACAATATTGACAAAAGGTCAAAAGGAACATCATAAACTAACATTACAGTTCTTTTAATGAAGTAGATTTGAAACAAACTATTTACAAATTCGAAGTCAGAGAAACGTTATCAGTCATAGAACTATGAATATTGAAGTAAGGGAGGATCTGAAATTAGACTGACACTGGAAACAATGTTTTGTGCTCATTAATTTCAGGTCTTTTATGGCAGCTGGAAATACTCAGCAGGTCAGGCTGCAGAGAGAGAAAACCTTTTCAGGTTGATGACCTTTCAACAGAACCACGTAAAGGTTTACTTACAGATTAAAAACTCATGGTATTGGGGTAGTACATTAGCAGGATAGAGGGTGAATTTGGAGTTATCCATTTTGGGAGAGAAAACAGAAAGGCTGAGTATTATTTAAATGGTGATAGATTGGAAATATTGATGTACAAAGTGATCTGGGTGTCGTTGTATCCTGGTCAGTGAAAGCAAACATTCAATTGCAGCCAGCAGTAAAGAAGGAAAATGGTATATTGGCCTTCATTGCATGAGAATGTGAATACAGGAGAAGGATGTCTTGCTGCGATTAGACAAGGCCTTGGCGAGACCACAGTTGAAGTACAGTGAACACATTTGTCCTTCTTACCTAAAAAGGGATATACTTGCCATAGAGGGAATGCAATAAACGTTCATCAGACTGATTCCCAGCATGGCAGGACTAATGTATGAGGAGATATTTCGTCAACCATGCCTGCACTCACTTGTGTTTTTTTCTTCTAAGCTCCTATATGTTTTAGTGCCATATTTCTTACCCATTATTATTTGTTTGTCTCTTTTGTCTATAAATGTTTCCTTATATCTTTCCTGTCAATGCCCTTGTAATTTTATCTACCTTTGTCAGCTCCTCCCTCAGTCTCCTCTGCTCTGAAGAAAATAAACCCAGCCTATCCAATATCTCCTCATTATTGAAATGCTCCTTCCCAGACAACATCTTAGTAAATCTCTTTTGCACGCTCTCCAGTGCAATCACATTCCTCCTATCCCATAGTGTGCCAACCAGAACTTCATACATTATGCCAACTGTGGCGTATCGGAAGTGTTATACAGTTGTACCAAGACCTCCACGTTCTTCTATCTTATGCCTAGCAAATGAAAGCCAGCATCCTGGATTCCTTCTTCACCACCATATCTACCTATGCTGCTACATTTGGGATCTATGAACTTGTACACCAAGGTCCCTCTGTTTCCTTAGAGCCCTACCATTCACAATGTGTGTCCTATCCTTATCAGACCTTTCAAAATGCATCACCTTGAACCTACTGGGTTTAAGTTCCATCTGCCATTGCTCTGAAGTTACCAGCTGATCATTCTATCACAAATCTCCAGTATCTCCTCATACAGCAGTCCTACTATCAACCACACCAACAATTTTCATGTCATTTGCACACTTACTAATTGTACCAACCACATTCATATCCAGATCATATATGACAAGCAGTAATGATTCTAACACCAATCCCTGTGGTGTACCCCTCGTCACTGTCTTTCAATCACAATAGCAACCATCCAACTACCACCCTCTGTCTCCTATTAACAAGCTAACTTTGGATCCAATGTGCCAATGTGCCTTGGATCCCATGGGATCTAACCTTTTGGACCTGCCTTCCATGTTAGACCTTGTCAAAGGCCTTACTATGTCAACCAGGTTGCCCTCATCAATATATGTTGCTACTTCTTAAAAAAAAATTAGCCAGACAGGATTTCCCACCAACAAAGCCACGTTGACTGTCCCCGATCAGCCCCTGCCTTTCCTAGTGTTTTCGAGATTGGGTTGATTAGGCTTATATTCACTACAGTTTGGTAGAATGAGAGGGGATACTAGATACCAGGAGATACAAGTAGAAAATACAAAATTCTAACAGGACTAGACAGGCTTGATTTGAGAAGGATGATTCCTCAAGGCAGGGGAGTCCAGGACCAGGGTTACATTCCAAGGATAAGGGGTAAGCTGTGTACAGCTTAGCTGAGGAGAAATTTCTTTTATCACTGAGTGATGAACCTGTAGAATTCACTCCCATAGAAAGTAGTTCAAGCCAAATCATTAAATTGAATTAACTTAAATGGAGTTTCTACCAAATACACCAAATGTTTTATTCTTTTAAATGTGGATGTTACACATATGCTTTGATTTTATATTACATATTTATTATCATTTTCCTCAATTTTCAAATATATTTCATCATCTACATACTAAATGCCTCACACAAATGCTTTGATTCCTCTTAAAATATCTACCTTCAGGCAACACAGTTATTTTATTATCTGGTCTTAAAAGTCTTTTTATATGGAGACAGTGTGGTGGCAGAATAACATCCATTATTTTCTCATTTATAAAGAAAAATTACAATTTAGTTTGTGGAAGTTATACCTTTTCAATTTGAACATACTGAAAAGAGGTATTGTAACATTTTTGGATATCATTTGTTACTTTATTAGAATGTTAAAGTTTTATTTCGGTTGTTTTAGGGGTCCATTAATGGCTATAATTCTCACCAAGGAGAATGCTGTTAAGGAGTGGAAGGAACTGATGGGACCTGTAGATCTTGAGCTGGCGAAGACATCTTTTCCAAATTCCCTTCGGGCTCAGCTTGAGTCTAGTATTTTAAAAAATGGGCTTCACAGTTCCTCCAATGCAAAACATGCTAAGGACCACATTAAGAAATTCTTTGGAGATACACTCCTAGATTCATTTGGAGTTGTTCTAGGTAATTTTATTATGATTCCAGTTTCTAAGTGCAGTGTAGTGTTTGCATATTTCAGTTCATCTATTAAGCAATGTGGTAACATTTATCAAACTCAGTACAAAATTTAATTTGTTTCACACATTTGCCAACCTCTACACAAGAAAGCAGATGCAAGAGTAAGGCTACCAGGACCCTCAAGCCTGCCTCACCATTCAATATGATCATGGCTGATCCGAGTTGGTCTCAGTTCCTCTTCTATGCCAGTTCCTCGTAACTCTCAATTCCTCAATCTTTCAAATATTTATCTATCTCGACCTTAAATATATCCAATGATCTGACCTCCACTACTGTTTAGGGCAGAGAATTCCAGAGATTCAGTACCCTCTACATTGAATATAGAACAGTACAGCACAGAAATAGGCCCTTCAGCCCAGTTTGTCTGTGTCAACCATAATGCCAATCTAACTATTCCCATCTGCCTGCATGTGATCCATATCCTTCTATTCTCTGCCTGTTCATGTACCTGCTTCTTAAATGTTACTAGCATATCTGCTTCCACCACTTGCTCTGGTGTTCCAGGCACCTACCACTCTCTGTAAAAAAAAACTTGCCACATAAATCGCCTTTAAACTTTCCCCTTCTCACCTTAAAGCTATGCCATATAGTATTTGACATTTCCACCCTGGGAGAAAGACTCTCACTATCTACCATATCCATGCCTCTCATAATTTTATATACTTCAATCAGATCAGCCCTCAGCTTCCAACATTCCAGAGAAAACAATCCAAGTTTGTCCACCCTCTCCTTATAGCTAATACTCTCTAATCCAGGCAACATCCTGGTGAACCTCTTCTGCACAGTCTCCAACTCCTCCACATTCTTCCTGTAACATGGCGATCAGAACTGCACACAATATTCCAAATGTGGCCTAACCAAAGTTTTATACAGCTGCAACTTGTCAACTTTTATACTCAGCACCATAACCGATGAAGTCAAGCATGCGGTACACCTACGTTACCATGCCATCTACTTGTGTTGCCGCTTTCAGGGAGCTATGGACTTGCACCCTAAGATCCCTCTGTACATCAATGCTCCTAAGGATCCACAAACAAAACAGAACACCACTGGTCACAGACCTCATTAGAATAACACCCTGTCATCACTACCCTCTGTCTTCAATGGCCAAGCCAATTTTGAATCCAATTTACCAAGTCTTCAGGGATCCCATGTGCCTTAATCTTCTGGATCAGCCTACCATAAGGGACCTTGTCGAAAGCTTTACTAAAGTCCACATATACAACATCTGCTGCCCTAGCCTCATCAATCATCTTTGTTGCCTCCTTAAAAAAGTCATTTGTAAGACATAACCTGAGAGAAGAAATATCTTTGCACCTCAGCTTTAAATGACCAGGCTCTTATCTTGTAGCCTGTAGGAGCTGGTTTTCAGTATGTTGGATCTAGTTGGTAAGAATAACTCTAATTCTCAGCAAAACATACTGCTCACACTCACTTTTCTACTGTCACTCTATCTGTATTCCCATTCACACTTTCAGTTGCATATTTGGACAGGTGAAAGGAGTCTAAGCATTAACCACTGGCACCAGTAATGGTATGCATGTGAATTTTAAAGAGATACAAACAATTTAAAGCAAATGGCAAAACAGGAGGTAAACATTCCTTGGAGTATTAACAAAGGTTCAAAAGACATTTCATCTCTTCAACAGCTTTTGTCAAGGCTGAAATGAGATGCTCAATCTAAAGAATAACAGAGAAAAGTGAAGGAAAATGAAAGTGATAGCTCTGGTCACATTCCATAAGCAAATGAATTGTCTCCTACCCTCAATTCTATTTTATAACTATTGAAGGAGAGATATTGTACTAGGTATCTATGAAGAAGGATCAGTTTTGTAGCATGCTTGGAAAGAGATGGAGGGAAATTTGAAACAAATAAAATGACATAGAAGCTCTTCAGCAACAGGCTAGGATTCAATGAGGTAAAAGGAACATTCTCAAGTCAAATGACCAGATGTCTTATAAAGACATGCATAAGGTGGGCCAGAGGGTGCATGGGCTCCTCCATCCCTACCAATAATCAATACGCATGTGTAAAGGTGAACATATGGACACGTGTAATATGTGTGCATTTAATGTGCTCCTCCAAAAACAGTCATATTTAAACACCTGCACAAGACTGTGGACCTTTATAAACCTATGACCTCTCAAGAACTTCCCATACCCAGAAGACAGCAGGGCAAGCCTCCATCCAAGTGAGAATAATAAGCCTTATTGATAGAGAACTCCAAGCTCTCCTGGAAGAGATGGAAGGAAGGAGACCCAAAGGTGTGGGTACTGCCAAACCCGTCAAGGAGATAACATACTAACACAGTTGGAGTGCCGTTGATACTGAATGTTAACTCCCTCACCCTTAAGATTACATTGGTAGTTTTTCAAAATTTTAATAACCCTAACAAAACAGGCAAGGTAATACATAGGATTTCACTCACTTTTTCTAACTTTTCATCCTGGACAACAGAACAACTACAGTACACCTCCCACATTTCAGAGAGGTTGCATTGCTAGAAAACCATCGTGATTTTCCGTAACATGACCCCTTGACAAAAATTGACAAGATTTGTTGTTTCTTTTGCACTTTGTGTTTATTTAGGTATTTTTCTCACATAAATCATGTAACAACAAATCTTAATACTATATCTCAAATATTTTGGTAATGATTTGTGGATTCTGTAATGGCAAATTTCCGTTACCCGAACTGTAATGCAGCGGTACACTGTATCATCTTTTTATAGTGAAACCTAATATTGAATTCATCACAGTGCACTTATGTAAAGGAAGGTACTTGGCTTAATGATTCTGCATCATAGCTATACAACTCAGCCTACTAGTCTCATGTGAACAATGTTAGAGCCTGTGGTCTATCTAACTTATTGCATATCACAATGTGGACAGTCTCTCTGGAAGATATGTAATTACTACCATGTGTAGAGACCAAAACTGGACAAGGTTTTGTAAGGAAGGCTTAACCAAGACCCCATACAGAAAAAAACTAGTATTCTTCATCTTGCTGCTGACTGAGCACTAAATTATCATCCTCACATCCCTGGGAAGCACCACACAGACAAAAATTTTCACCTGCTTCCACTGACTCTTTAGATCTCAAGGTGAAGCCCTTTCTGAAGATTTCTGTGACATCAGAGGTTACTCGAAGAAGAAAATTGATGATCTTGAGACAGTGGAAGAACAGCAGGTCTTGTCCATCAGGGAGCTGGAGTGGGCAATTTTTAACATGATTCACCCTAACATTGGTGTAATTTCCCATCTATGTGGATCAAAAGGTCACAATCCAGGACCTTTGACCTTTGTCAAAGAGTAAATCACGCAGCAAGTCAGGAACCGTAGAAGAATTAAAGGACTTGGCTAAGGTATTGCTTTTTAATTTTAACTGCCTCTCTCACAATGACGTCTGAGTGGTTTCCTTCACAGCCCTGTCAAAGGTTGCAGCATATGTGCACAGGATGTCGTGATCTGTGACCCTGATGACTACTGTGACAATAGACTGTTCATGACATGGGACTTGATAGGGCTGCTCCATATTTGTGAACTCCGATTTTTTCCCCCTCACCCCCTCAACTTCCCTTCCCCTGCTTTTCCCCCTTTGTCCCTCAGCTTTCTATCCTTCTCCATTTCCCCTCTTCCTCTCCATTTTTTCCTCTTTCCTACTTACCACCTCTCCCTAACGTCCCAATTTTCTCTCATTTCATGGCACTGTGTGTGGAGCGTTGTCTTCTTATTAGTGCTGACAATCTTCCCAGTGGGCAATGCATGAAAGAGATTACAGATGAAAGCTCAGGCAGCAACTGCTGTCTATGAGACCATATGTTGGCTTCCAATGCTTTTGAATGGGAGAGCAGCAGCAACTTGACAAATGCATGCGTGCACTGCACCCAAACTGATGTTACATGGTTTCCCATTTATCTGTCAGAAATGTCCCCGAGTCATATAATTTGGTGTACTTGTCACCTTCCATGCTCCTGAGTTAGTGCTGTGCTCGGATTTCCAAGGTTTAAGGACACTATGCAGATCACCAAAACTATGTTGATTTCCAGAAAGCCTACATAAAAGGCTGATTTGTAAAGTTCAAGACATCGATCGAAAGGATCAATGGCAACATAGGTAAGAAATTGCTTCAGGTTCAGAAAGCAGAGAGTCTTGGCAACTGTTTTTAAAACTGGTGGGAGGTAGATGGTGATGTTCCCCAAAGGTCAATGCTGTTTTTCATATCTGTTAAACAGTATAGGGAATAGGAGTATCTGAGACTCAGGAGATGAGTCCTGAAACTATTACAGGGGGCTAATCCCATGAGAAACCAACTGTAGAAATTATACATAGTTAAAGTGATGTTTGCCCAAAAATATCTGTAGAAGTTATTGCTTAAGTTCTTCAGTCTGACTTACTCCTAACTTATCCTGAGTGCATTAACAATGTAAACCCAGGAAGCACACAGCTGTTGTACTATAGGTATTCATTTCAGCATTTGCAAAGGAAACCAAAAAGAATGGAGCACAGATTGCAGAAAGACTTAGAGAACACAAGGAAATTCTAAATGTTTTAAAGGTACGCATGGATAAAATTGGTTGTGACCCAATTTCTATGGATTATAATATTTCTGGCATCTTTTTACATCATTACTGCTAGGATAATACAACATAGAACATTCACCTATGCTTGAATTATCTTCTGAAACAGTTCCTTCCAAATACTTACATTTTGCAGTTGTTATATTGGCCTTAAGTACAAAATGACCATGTCCTTTATAGTAGCATATAGGGCAATTAGTTTGCAAACTGTGACATAATTTTTGTTAGAAATTAAAAATACACACAATGTCCTAGGGACTTCCATATGGAGTAGCCCTATCAAAGTACCAGGCCACAACTGAGCCATTGCCACCACAGATCACAACACCTCATGCACAAGTACTGCGACCTTTGGCAATGCTGTTTGCATGCAGTAACTAAGCACTCATAATGCATTGTGGAGAGCTGATGAAAATAAAAAGTAATGCGTGAGTGAGAACGTTTTACTTCTTGTATGGTTCCTGACGTGATTTTCTCTTTGTTCAACTGTGAGCAAACAACATAACTCATAGATTATGATCTCCTGAAATTACACCAGTGTTAGGGTACATCATGTTAAAAGTGCCCAGGTCCAACTTCCTTGCAGATGAGACATGCCAGAAATGGATACAAGCACTTCAAAACATGTGCAAAATACTTTCATATGTGACTTACACATAAAAAAGGGGCAGATTAGTATTTGCAAATTCAATTTCTGAACTATGAAACAAAAGTTTCCTTGACTATGGTAACAATAGGTGTAATAAAGTTAGTAGACATAACTTGAGGAAGTAAGGCAGGTATTCAGTGACGTAAAATGAAGCTCACTACATGATAAATAAATGAAATTATTAAATAAACTATTACAAATAAATCAAAGTGTGTCATTTTAATTCCAAGTGTAATTATTATGTTTGCTTATAATTACAGATGTGGGAGTAACTATTTCCAGTACAGCTTTGCTATCAGTGTCCCCTTCAGCTGAGCCTAGTACCACTGCTATTGAACTTCCTGAATTAGTGGACATGGAGGCTCCCACTGATGAGCAAGAAATAAATAATTCTGATGGTAAAGTTGCACCCGAGACCCAAGATGTATCTGTTCCTGGGGAATTTGCTGATTCTGACACCCTAAATGCATCTGCACCTGTTGAAGATCTTGATTCTGGTACTAGAGATGTTAATGCTCCTGGTGAAGTCGCTGTTATCAGCACCAGCGACATAACTGCTCCTGTTGAAATATCTGATGTTGGCACAGGAGATGTAGCTTCTCCTGCTAAAGTCCCCGATGCTGGCACAGCAGATGTAGCTTCTCCTGCTAAAGTCCCTGATGCTGGCACAGCAGATGGAACTGCTCTTGCTGAAGTCCCTGATACCAGTACCCAAGACTTAATGGTTCCTGATGAAGACCCTGATGTTGCCATCCAAGATATATCCACACCTATTAAAGGCCCTGATTCCACTACTCAAGATGTATTTGTTCCTAGTGAAGCCCCTGATGCCAGTAACTTAGATGTTTCCATTCCTGGCGAGGCCCCTGACTCCACCACCCAAGATATACCTGTTCCTGATGCCACTATAAAAGATGTATCCATTCCTGGTGAAGCCTCTGATTTGACCATTCAAAACGTACCTTCCTCTAGTGAAGATCCTAATGCCGGTACCCAAAATGTATCTGCTGCTAGTGAGGTCACTGATTCCACCATTCAAGATGTTTCTGCTCATGGTGAAGCCCCAGATGCCTCTGATTCCAGTTCTCAAGGCTTGTCTACACAAGGTGAAGCTCCTGATGCAAACACTGAGGATATATCCACTAAAGCACCTGATGATAATGCAGAAGATTTATCTGCTCCTGCTGTAGCCTCAGATGCTGATGGTGGAGAAACATCTGTTCCTGTTGAAGCTCCTGATGCTAACACTGGAGGTACATCTGCCGCTATTGAATTCCCTGATGCTGGCAACGAAGAATCATCTGCTCCTATTAATACCACTGATGCCAGCAATGAAGATGTGCCTGCTCCACGTGAAGTACCTGATGCTGATGATGGAGGTACATCTGCTACCATTGAAGCCCCTGATGCTGTAACTGAAGATATACCTACACCTACTGAAGCCACTAATACTGGCAGTGAAGATGCATATGCTCTCTGAAACTCATTGAAACATTGTTTCTCTCAGACTGGCATGCTGACTGTTTCCAGAATTTTCTTTTTATTTTAGATTTCCAGCTTCTGTAGTTATTTTTATTTTGATTTTCACCTGAATGTAGTTTTTCCAGTTACTGTAACTGCTGTCTTCTAACACCCTGAATCCAGCACTGATTATAATCGCCAACACAGAGTACACTTTTTGGTTCATTTAGCCAAATTCATGGCTCCCTAGCTGAGAAGCCTTAAAAGACAGATTCTGCATCTGTGTAGTTTATATTATCATTAATCCCAATGGTAATATTTCTTGTGACATCACAACCTGTCTGAAATTTGTAAGCTGATATCTAACTTTTGCATTCTCAAGGAGGTTCTGGAAAGTAAAACAGACATGAAGTCAGATAATTATTGAACTAGAATAAGTACGGTATATGATTTTACATCAGCTGTAAACAACATTCATGGCCCTTCAAAGAAATTGACCAAACCAAATAAACAAATGCAAATTTCAGTGGTTCCAAGGTATTTTAGTAATATTCTATAAACCTGATATTTCCTTTATTACTCAAGTGTAAATAATTCATGAATTGTATTTGCCTTGTTCTTGTCAAAGACCTTGATTGTGAAGAGTTAGGTAAAAGTCTAATAAATATTGCTTTTGAATTAATCATTGTTGATTTACCTTCCAATTCAAATACTCCATTCTGGGCATTGTGATGTCACATAATGATGATACACTCTTGAGAAACAGAACATGAGTTTATGACTACCCACCTTAGTGGTGAGTTTCCAATCTCTGTCTCAATGTCAGGAAGTCATTAAGGCAATCACAGTTCTTTAGAAAAAAACAACCTGCTGGAGGAACTCAGTGGGTCAAGCAGCATCTGTGGAGGCCGAGGGATGGTTGACATTTTGGGTCAAGATCCTGCATCAGGACTGGTGCAGGGTCTCGACCCGAAACATTGACCATCCCTCTGCCTCCACAGATGCGCCTGACCCACTGAATTCATCCAGCAGTTTGCTTTCTGCTCCAGATTCCAGCATCTTTTGTGTCTCCCGTCACCGTTCTTTTGCAGTAGAAAATAGTGGCTTAGATTGTCATCACTTGAAGAACTCTTGTTACATTTTCTCATTCCAATAATGCCGCCTACATGTATTCACAACATATGAATAAAGTAGGCTCCAGTACTCAATAGGAAAAATTATAGTCAAATAATCCCTTAAACTCTTTGAATGGAGCTTTGTATTTTGCCCCTCTTCCCACAGTAGGCAAGAAATCCCTGATGTTGCTACTGTCTTCATGTAGTTGGTACAATATGTTCAGATAATTTCATTCAGATTTATACTTGTTAGAGCATTATTGGCAGGCTCATTGTACCTGAACAATTTGTATTTAATTTCAACTTATGGAATCATTGAATGATGTAGCACAAGATGCCATTAGTCTATCATGCTGGAGACTTTGGAGGAAAAATTAATTCAACTAGCCACATTTTATAATATACTGCTCACTTATTTTAGCACTCATTAATTTTTCTTACTGTAACAGTCTTCATACTCACCTTCATGCCACAAAGTGTTAAGTTACAGGCTGGGTCTTGGATGACAAAGTTTATTTCATCTGCAAAAAGCTTATGACTATATTCAGGAAATTACAGAAAGACTGGGTAAGCCTACAACAAGAGCCACAACAATATCATTGAGCAGAAGAACACAAGAACATAAGAACAGCGTAGACCATCTGGGCCTTCAAGCTGATTATCTACCACACCATAGTGCCATTTTCCTGCACTATTCCCATATCCCTCGATTCCCTCAATATCCAGAAATCTATTAATCGGTCTTGAATTAACTCAACAATTGAGTCTCCACATTTCTTTGAGAGAGAGAATTCCAAAGATTCACCACTCTCTGAGTGAAAAAGTTTCTCCTCATCTCAGTCCCAAACTTATCTTAAATCTCCTCAGCCAGGGGAAATATCCTTTCTGCAATACAATAAATTCTTGAACCTGAGCGTTACTTTACTTACCCAAACTGAAGACATCATCCTTAATTCTGGGACATTAATAACAGATGCCTTGACCTGATTCTTGAAAAATTAGCTCTGTTCCTCTTTCCACAGATATTGCCTGACTGCTGAGTGTTTCCAGCATTTTCTATTTGTAAAATGTTAACACCATTTCTCTACCCAGAGAAGCTGCATGAATTTTCCATGGCCTTCATTATTCCATTTAAAATTTAGGCCTTGAAAAACCACTGGGTAAACCACCTTTCAAGTACATGAAGGGAGGAGTTTTCAAAGAATCTCAGGATATGCCCTGAAATGCCTCTGGAAATGGTGGGCAGAAATAGAGATGTACCAAAAGGTCTGGAATATACTGGGGCAATCTCAGTGGTCAGATCTGACACATATTCACCATTTTTTGTCCCTGGTGTAACTTATGCATTCTCCAGCCACAGGTATTTTGGAATGTACATTTCTCTAGCCCTCTCATCTGAATACATTTCCATGCTTCATTTATTGATGGACCTTTTTATACATTTATTTTTTACTGTCACTGTGTCTCAAACAGAAATGCTGCTTCAGTCCTCCAAATATTAATGATTTTTTTCAACTTTATTTGGAAATACTAATTATAAGGAAATATTATATAAACTTGGTTGATAAATATTTTGTATAATCCATGTTAGTAGCTAAATATATATACATAAATGAAGAGCCTTCCTTAATTTCTTCTTAATTATTTGTTATGGAGCTCTTTTCTTGCATTTCCAAGGAAAAGTCTGTACTTAATAGAGAAAAAAATTAAAAGGAATAGATCTGCTATTAAGGTTTATTTCATATTTTTTATACAGAGGAATGTTGAGTTCTAGGAATTTAAAAGATGAAGGAATGCTGCCCTTATGTGGGGCAGAAAAACTCAATCTTCTAATACAAAAACGTCAGCCATCTATATATGAACATCATTACGATTCATGGTTCCATCACTGATTGCAAGAGGGAACCTGTTCCAGCATCTGTTTCAGCATTTCCACTGAGGAAATCATCACATTGACAGAAAAACTATCACAACCAATGCTTCTGCTTCTTTGGTACTTATAATTTTCACCTTAGACTTTTGAATTCAAAAAAAGTTTCATTTTAACTTGTATCTCATTAACTTTGCTTGAGATACCAATATAATTATTTTATACAATTTCCATGAATCTTGTGTAATTAGTGTTCATTAAAGTGCTATCTTGCAAAAATAAAAAATGGTCTAAATTTTCTAAAACTTTGAAAATCTAATTCCAATTTTAAAAAAAGATGGAATCTAAATTAATAATCTATCAAATCAGTTTGATGAATAGTCTCCAACCTGAAAGGTTAACTGTTTCTCTTTTCACAAATGCTGCCTGACCTGCTGAGTTTTTCCAGAATTTTCTGTTTTTATTTCAGATTTCCAGCATCTGCAGTTTTTTTTAATAATTTTCATTTACTGATAATCTACCAGTTCTTTATATTAAACTAACACATTGGAAGAATAATATTTTAAATAAGTAATGCAATATTTGTATGCTATAGGAAGAAATAATTCAGATACAGGGATAAACTTGCAAAGGGCACATTGTCAACAAACGGTACAGCAAACAGTCAGTCAGTAGCAGGGTGGCCAAGCTCATAAGAGCATGAGATGGATGGAAATGTTTCAAAGACATATTTCCCTGCTTTGGAACATGACAAATTAGAAATACGAGGGCTTTCATTGTTGAGCAAACCAATGACTATGGTTAGCAATGCCTGCATTATTAAGGACCAACTTTTGATGATGCTATATAGACATTCGGAAATGCAGCTTTGCAATTACTGCTGGGCTTATTTGGATTGAAGTGATCTGTAGCTTACTGCATGCTTCTGAAGCCAAAATATGATATTCAGAATGCAAGTTAGTTGTACTTGCATAAACTTTCCAATTCATAGTTTCTTGGCTTCCTTCTTGCTTTTATTTTTGTTTGTTTTTCCAGGGTTGCCAGGAACTTGGTTTAGGTTCTTTGAGAGCTTTGGACCACCACTCTGCTCACTGCGTCCCACATTTTGGTTCCTTTCTTGAATAACACGCATCCGCTTTTGTTGATTTAATCTTTGTTCCCAGTGCTAATGAACACAAAACAACACAACACAAATTTTAGAGAGATACCAACTGTTATTAAAATTTATAGCAACTTTTTTCAGTTTTTAATCATTATTGATAGCTGTCAGCCAACAACATGTGTCAGGTCATGCTATGCATTTTAAGAGTGCTATGATATAATCATAATGTAAACAACCACATTTGAGTATTCTAGCTCTGACATTTTTAACCAGGTAGGCTAAGCTCATGTTCCTTTACAGCATCAAAGGAAGTCATTCCTCCATGCCAGCTCACAGAACAATCCCATCAATTCCATTCCCCCACTTAATTCTCTGTAACTCTCGCTCTCTTGTCCCCATCAACTTGTCCCATCCACATTCTCCTACCACTGACCTGCACCAGGGACAATTTACAGTAACCAACTAACCTTGCAACCAGAACATCTTTGGAATCAGTTGGGGGGGGGGGGGGAAGCGGGGAGAAGTAGGGGGTGGAATCTGGAGCACCCAGGGAAAACACATGCAGTCACAGGAAGAATGTGCAAACTGGGTCAGGATCAAACCAAGAACTGTGAAGCTGCTGCACCATCTTCTGTGCCTCATTTAAAAATGCCTTACAAAACTTTGGCAATAAATCAGTGTTAATGTTTTGTCTTTCCTAACTACAATACTTTAAAGACCCTTCCTGTGTTAATATTGATGGCGTCCTCGTGGTTGTCTGAATCTCCTTTATTGAGTAATGAACGCTGACACTGGGAAATGGCAGATTCTTTGTTGGTGAAGAATCAGAGTCAAGAATGGTTCTGCACAGACTGGGAATGGAACTGGGAATTTTGTAATGAATGTGACTTTACTAAATAAACTAATTTAGTATCTTTAATTACTTGAAACCTTTAGATTTTAAAGGTGGTAAGAAAGGTAGCAAGGCAGAAGGGCTTAGGGAGGAAATTCTGGAGTTCAGGACTTTACCTATTTGGTAATGGCCACCAGTTGTGCAGTGATTAATTTCAGGGATGAGCAAGAGCTGGTAATGAGGGAACTAGATATACTGAAAGGTTATAAAACTACAGAAAAAGGGAGGGGCATGGCCATGAAGAGATTTGAAAACAAGGATGAAAACTTTAAATGAGGCATTGCTCATTTGGGAGTCAATAGGTGCTGGGTGAAGATGGCAATCTGATCTAGAACATGGGCAGCAAGTTTTAAGTGGTCCCAACTTGATGGAAAAAAGAATGAGGAAGGCCAGCCAATTAAGTGTTGAAATAGCCAAATGTAGAGGTAACAAAAGTGTGATTGAGCATTTCAGCAGCAGTTAAGCAGAGGCAGGGCACCATGGAGGGAGGTTCTGGAGAAAGAAATTGTGAAATATAAATTGGCATGGATATGACATTTAAAACCTAACTCAGGATCAAATATGACATCAAAGTTGTCACTGTTGTTTAATTTCAGGGAGTAGCAAGAAAATGGATTGGTGGTCAGACAAAAGAACAATGATTGGGTCAAAAGAATATGGCAAAGTAACAATTTTAGTTTATTTAATTACGCTCTTAATTTTCAATCCCACAGTAAAAGTGTGGAGATTCTGGCACTACAATGATTCTAAGAGCTAGGCTCCAATAAGCCATGGTGGTCATAGGCTGTTAGATCCTGAAATTATTTTATCTCCTTCTAAAGAACATATGAAACATTGCGAGGTATGGATTCACAATTTCCCAATGGTACTTCCTTGTCTGGAGAAACTGACTAGGAAATGAATCACAGAGATGTATACCACCAGTCTTCGTATACTTTAGCACGTCACTGTTTTAATGTACTCATTTGAACAGTGAATACTGCTTTGAATTTAATTCTGGCGACTCTGCCAGTAAAAGAACATATTATTAGTAATTCCCTCTCAAATATCTGCAGTTAATGATTTACTTGTTTTTAGATTTTCTTTCATCAAACAAGACACCATCAATGTGGTAAAATCATTACATCAGCATGATCAAAATGTTTCAGGAACAAGATCACCTGGCTGATTATTGTTGGAAAACCATAGCATCCAGAGAGGGCTTGGATATCCAACTATGTGCTTGCTCCCTAAGACAGATCCAAATGGTCATTGTACTGGTTGGCAAGCTGGGGAAAGGGTGCAAAAATTTGCCAATTTTTGATGAACACAAGAAATAGGGGTGTGAGTGTGCTCCCAATTATTGGCATTTGTATGTAAACTTATTCCAACACTATTGTGTTTCTGACCTGTTCAATCTTTCATTTCTGTTCTCCTGTTTTATACTGCAGCAGTATAGATTCTGGTATTTGGAAGTTGTTTTTTTTTTAAATTATGATTGGATTTTACAATTGGCTGCAGGATCAAATGTTTCTGGACTTTTCAGACATCAGTCCTGCATTAATTGCAGTGCAAATAAAGATTGCTGCTGTTGTTCATATGTTGAAAACCTTTTAGTGATCATTCTTTCCACATCAAAGTGGCCAAACAACTTTACACTGGTCCTTCAAATATTAGTCATCAAGCCAGTGTCAAGGAGTTAAGATAGGAAAAGGGGAAGCCCATTATATGTTGGGGGGGGGGGGAAGCAGTGATTCCCTCCTATATATTGGGCTTCCCCTTTTCCTATCTTCAATCCTAAAAAAAGGTCCCAACTCGAAAGATTGACTGCCTGCTTTTCTCCATGGATGCTGCCTGGCCTGCTAAGTTCCTCCAGCATCTTGTTGTTTTTTTCCATCTAGATTCCAGCATCTGCAGTCTTTTGTTTGTCTGGAGTGGTATGTTGCCTCCCAGTGCCAGGATAAGGGATGTCTCAGAGTGGCTGCAGGGCATTCTGAAGGGGGAAGTTAAAAAGTCAATGGTGGTGGTACATGACGGTACCAACGACATGGGTCGAAAAAGGGATGAGGTGCTGCAACATGGATTTAGCAAGTTAAGTAGCAGATTAAAAAGCAGGACTCTAAGATTCTACTCTCTGGATTACTTCCAATGCCATGTGTAGCTGAATATAGGATTAGAAAAGAATGGTCAGATGAATGTATTGCTAAAGGGATGGGGTAAGAGGAAGGCCATTTGGCTAGAGCTTAGAAATAAGAAAGGGGTGATCACTTTGCTGGGATCATACTATTGGCCTCTCAACAGTCAGCAGGAAATAGAGGAAAAGACAAATCATTAAGCTTAAGAGGGATAGACTTGCAGTAGTGGTGGATTTCAACTTCCCCAATATTAACTGGGATCTCCTTAGAATGAAAGGATTAGACAGGGTGGAATTTTTAAAGTGCCTCCAGGAGAACTTTCAGTGCCAATATGTAGATAGTCCTACTGGGGATGGGGCAGTGCCAAACCTAATCCTAGGGAATGGAGCCAGCCAAATGGATGAAGTGCCAGTGGGTGAGCACTTTGGGTATCGTGACCATAACTCAGTAAGTTTCAAAGTGATTATGGAAAAGCAAAAGGAGAGTCAGGAAATTAAGTGCCTGAAGTGGGGGAAGGCCAATTTCAAAATCATTAGACAGAACCTGGCCAGCATAACCATGGAACAGCAGGTAAATCTACATTCAGGAAGTGGAGTTTTTTAAAAGTAGAATAGTGAGAGTTCAGGCTCTAGGAAGCATTGAGGAACAAAGTGACCTAAGTTGAGGTTGAAGAATAAGGACAACAATCCTGATAGTGTGAAGTGATGCATTTTGAGGAGCCTAATAAAGGTAGGACATTTACCATGAATGGTTGAGCTCTAGGGAGTATTGAGGAACAAGGGGATGAACAAAGGGGTATGGACAGCATCCAGGGAACCCTGGATGTCAGATATTGAGGGTTTGATAAAGAAAAAGCAAGCATATGGTAGATATAAATCATTGAAAATAGGGGAGGCCCTTCAGAAGTATGCAGTGTGGTGGGGGAAGAGGGGAGTGCTTAAAAAAAATTAGGAGAGCCAAAGAGGACCACGAAATAGCACTGAAATGTAAGATTAAGGAAAAATCACAAGGCATATTTTAAATATATATTAAAAGCAAGATGGTAACCAGGGAAAGAGTGGAGCCCATTAGGAGGCAAAGGGGAAAACTGTATGGAGCCAGAGGACTGGGGAGAAGTCTTAAATGGATATTTTTAAATCTGTATTCATTAAAGAGAAAGACATTGTAATTGGAGATTTCAGTTGGGACAGTGAAATTCAAGAGAATGTTAAAATTAGAGAGGAGGAGGTATTAGCCGTCTTAGGAAACATAAAGGAGGGTAAATCCCAAGGGGTTGATAGGATATATGCCAGGCTGCTATGACAGTCTAGGGAGAGAACACTGGAGCCCTGATGGGTATATTTAAATCTTTGCTGGCAATAGGTAAGGTGACAGATGATTGGAAGACTGCAAATCTGGCACTTTTATTCAAGAGGGGCAGCAGGGATAACCCAGGTAATGAGTGGCTAGTGGTAGAGAAACACTACGAAAGTTCTGATGAAGAAGATTAATCAACACTTGGAAAAGCAGGCATTTATCAGGGATGGTCAGCATAGATTTGTTGGTGTGAGATTATGTAGGGCTAACTTAATTGAATTTTCAAAGAGGTAACTAAATATATTGATGGGGGCAGTGCAGTTTATGTAGTTTACATTGGTTTCAATAAAGTCTTTGACAAGGTCCCACAAGGAAGGTTATTCCAAAATGGCCCATTGGATACAAGCAAGTTGGCAAAATGAATTCAATAGTGGCTTGGTTACAGGAGAAAGAGGGTTATGGTGGAGAGTTGTTATCGTGTTTGGAAACCTGTGACCATTGGTGTACCAGAGGGATCAGTGCTGTTTGTTTTATACATTAATCACTTAGATGTGAATACAGGTATAGTTGCACAGGACATGAAAATTGGTGGTACCATTGATAGTGAGGAGGATAAACTTAGGCTACAGAATGATACTGATCAGCTGGTAAATTAGGCAGAGTGAAGATCAAAGGAGTTAATCCAGATAAGTGTGAGAAGCATTTTTGGGTTTGGTGAGGGGTCTAATAAGAGTAGGACATATACCATGAATGGTAGGACCCTAGGGAACATTGAGGAACAAAGGGACTTTGGTGTGCAACTCCAAAGATACCTGAAGTTGGCAAAACAAGTAGATAGAGTGGTGAAGAAGGCATACAGGGTGCTTGCCTGGGATGGAATGTTTCAGTTACGAGGGGGAAACTGGGTAAGCTGGGTTTGTTTTCCTTGGAGCAGAGGAGGCTGAGGAGGGATTTGGGTGGGGGGAGGTGGGAGGTATAAAGAACTATGAGGGGCATGGATGGGATAGATAGTAAGAAACTTTTCCCCATGTTACTTATTATCTGTTTTAGCCTTAAGGTGAGGAATAAGGGGTTTAGCAAGGATCTGAGGAAGACTTTATCCCACTCAAAGAGTGGTTGCAATCTGGAATGCACTGCCTGAGAAGGTGATGGAGATAGGTAATCTCACAACATTTAAAAAGCATCTGGATCACCAAAACATAGTAGGCTACAGACCACATGCTGTTAAATGGTACTTCATGGTTGGCATATACACAGAGGGCTGAAGGACTTTCTCTGTAAGCTATGACTCTATGACTGCAGAGATAACGTAGTCTGTATAGTTCATGTGGATGTTGAAATTCAGCATGGATATGATGGACCAAATGGATTGTTTCTGTGCTGTAAACACAATATATAATCAGATATGTAATGACAACTGAAAAAAAGTACATAGACATTATTCAGAGAAGTGATCTGTAACTTGTGTAGATTTTATACTATGCAGTGCTTTAAAACAGAGGATGTCACACACACGATTGTAACTAATATTGAAAAGCACTGAATTTCTACCTCTGGAGCTGTTGTGCTGCAAGTACCTTACCTTGAACCGTTTAACCCATTGATTTCTCCATTTTTCAACCAAACAGCCATTAAAGAGCATCAGTCTATGAAAAAAAATCAGATAGAAACCAGCAACTAGACTTTGCACAATATTCTGTGGAAAATAAATATTCCAGAATCTCTCAGAGATCTGATTTGTTTTATTCACAAAAGAAATAAATATGTAATGTGCAATAATCAATTTACCTTTCACCAAATGTTTGGATAGAATTGGCCTTTCACATAAAATTGACCATTTTTCAGTGCCCAAAGAAAGAAGAAAGAAGATTTGCAGAGTGGCTAAAACTTTTTCGGTAATGATTTCCTCTGTTCTTCAGATTTATTTATTGTGCCTCCTATCGGTTTCATTTACAAATCTCAGTGCCACTTCCTTTGGCCTTAATATGAAAATCATTGATGTTTTCAGTGAACAGGAATAACTACATAACAGAATCTTGAAGGATATCTTTACTAAGTTCCAGCACTTATGAGATATTGACATCAACTCTTAGTCCTTTTATTCCTCCTCTGTTTCTTCTCTTGCAACTAGTTTTGATCCAGTTTACTACCCTTCCCAATCCAATTCTATATCCACAAATCTTCTCCAGTGGTTGCCTGTGTGGAATCTTTTTGAACGCTCTATGAAAGTCCTTGTATGCCACATCTGGTTCCTTCCCATTCCACCACATTGCCATCTCTCCAAAGTGATTTTTACGCGTGGCCCTTTTTCGCCTCAACTTCCATCAATGTATAGGTACTGCGGAGTATCCTTCTCAAATTTGGCTGCTTGCACAAATTCAACTCCATCCTGTGTCTGCATGACAGCCTGCAAGCCATGATCTTAACCATTGAGATGATATCCCTCACTCCATCAAGGTTCCCACTGGAGTGGAGCTAGTCTACAGGACAAAGGGATAATGTTCAATCAAAGTCACTCCAACTTTGTTTATGAAGCTTCAGCACACAGACAAAACTTCCATGTGTTCCGGTTCAAAAACAAAATGACCCCTGAAGATAAAGGTTCACGATGTGGGCCTGGAAAACATGCATTAAGTTCTGTGTCTTGGAAGCTACTTCCCAGTTCTGATGAAATTCACCATCACCTTTGCTGAATCAGCCCAGCTTTAGGCCGATTGAAGAAAACAATGGATGAAGATCAAGACTCAAACTCAAGGCACAAAGCTCATGGTCCACCAGCAGCAGTGATCCCTGCCCTCTAGTGAGCTTCTGAGACTATCTCTACAAAATCCTCAAAATCCACTGGCAAGATAAGCAAACCAATGTCAGTATCCTCTCCCAGATCAACATCCCAGCATTGAGAACCTAATTACACTCTGGACATTGATGGTAGACCATGTTGTTTACATACTCAACACCAGACTCCTGAAACAGACACTATTCTGAGCTTAGTCATGGGAAGCTTAGTCATAGTCATGGGAAGGCTTTGAGCCTTTTCCTCTGTCCACCTAGTAATCCCTTCCCATGAAGACATGTTTTCATTCCCATTGTCTCATGGGTGTTCCTGGCCTAAATTAGAGAAAGGACATTGAAGATGGGATACTTAGGACAGTCCTCATTTCAGTCCTACTCTGGTCTCCACCCTACCTGGTATACTGATAACCGTATCAGCGTTGCCTCCTGCACTCATACAAAAATTTCATCACTTTTGTTGCCAGCTTCCAGTTTGCTATCACATTCAGCTGGTCCATCTCTGATTTTTCCCTTCCTTTTCACAACTTCTCCACTTCCATTTCAGGAGACAGGCAAGTGACCAGTACCCACTACACCCAAAGACTCCTGTGGACTACCTTGTGTAGTTCCACTTACCCTGCTTCTTACAAGGACTTCACTCCATTCTTTCAGTTTTGCCATCTTCAACACATCTGGTCCAAGGAAGCCACTCTTCACAACAGGTTTCAATATATCTCCACTTTTCCTTAACCGTGGCTTGCCCTACACCATATGTTTTGGGTGTGTCTCTAGATGGGAACAGGAACTGAAGTGTGGGCAGTTGTGATGCCAAGTGGGGACACCATGCGGACAGGTGTACACAAGGAACAGGGCTAAGATTGGCCATTCGGCACAACACGTCCATGCCAATCAGTAGGCATCCACCTGCACTAATCCTTCTCCCAGCACTTGGCCCATAATCTTTGATGCCCAAGTGATTAAGTGCTAATCTTGAGAATTCTTAAACGCTGTCAGTGACCCCGCTTCCACCACTCTTTCAGGCAATGCATTCCAGACACTCATAACACTCTGGATGAAAAAGGTCCTCCTCAGATCCCATCTGAATCTCTTCCCCTTACCTTAAATCTAGGTTCTTTTGTTTGTCTACCTCTGATATGGGGAAAAATTTCCTGCAGTCTATCTTTTCTATAACATTCATAATTTTATACATCTCAATCATGTCCCCTTTTAACCTCCTCCACCCTAGGGAGAACAGATCCAGCCTCTCCAACCTCTCCTTATAACTGAAGCACTCCATCCCAGGCAACATCCTGGTGAATCTCCTCTGCAACTTCTCCAGCAGTATCACATCCTTCTTCTAGTGTGTTGCCCAGAACTGCATTCAGTTCTCCAGCTGAGGCCAAACCAAAGTGTTATAAAGTTGGACCAAAACCTCCCTGCTTTTGTATTCATATCCTGACTAATGAAGGCCTGATGCAGGGTTTTGACCCAAAAAGTCAACAATTCCTTAACTACCCCCCTCCCGCCCACAGATACTGTTCAACCCACTGAGTTCCTCCAACAGATTGTTTGTTGCTAATGAAGGCCTCTGTACATATTCCTTCCTAACCACGTTACCAACTTGTGCCTCCACCTTCAAGGATCCCTGGATTTGTACTCCAAGATCCCTCTGTTCATCAATACTCCCAAGACGCCACCATTTGTGGTATATGTCCCAGCCTCATTAGTGCTCACATTTAATCTGGACAAAGCTTCATCTGCCATTTATCAGCCCATTTCACCAGCACACCAATATCGCTCAATAGCGCAAGAATACCTTCCACCCTATTCATGACTCCGTCAATCTTAGTGTCATTTGGAAAACTTACTGACCATGCCTACATCCACGTCCAAGTCATTCACATATATTACAAACAGCAAAGGTCCCAGCAACAACCTCTGTGGGACACCACTAGTAATAGGCATGTGATCGCTAAGACATCTCTTTGCCATCACCCTCTGTTTCCTTTTGCCAAGCCAACTTTGGATCCAGTTTGCCAAATTACCTTGGATTGAATGGCCCTAACCTTTTAGACCATTTTCCCATTGAGACCTTGTCGAAGGCCTTACTGAAGTCCATGTAAACCACATCTACTGCTTTGCCCTCATCGATACACTTTGTTACCTCTTCAAAAAATTCAATCAGATTGGTCAGATGGGTTTGCTCCTGACAAAGCCGTGCTGGCTGTTTCTGATTTGACCCTGTCATTCCAAGTGATCATTAATCCTTTCCTTCACATTTCTCAAATAACTTCCCCACTACTTATGTTAGGCTCACAGATCTATAACTGCCACACTTCTCCTTGCTGCCCTTCTTGTCCTCCAGTCAATAACTTCACTTGTGGTCAGTGAGGATTTAAAAGTCTTAGAGCCCCAGAAACCTCTTCCCTTGCCTCCCACTGTAGCCTAGGATAGATTCCATCCGACTCTGGGTATTCATCCACCTTTAAGCCCACTGAGGTATTGAGTACCTCCTCTTTATTTATTGAGACTTGTACTAGACTTTCAACTTCCCCTTCGCTAAATTCTCCAACTACAAAGTCCTGTTGTCAATTAAATACAACACATGATAAAACACACCAGAGAATGTCTTTGCCTAACAACTACATAATTAATCCCAATTGATTCAAACAACTCAAAAATTCATGACGTAGTTTCAAGCAAGACTCATTAGCTCTTTAGTTTCACAACTCCTAGTTATGCAACTCTTTTAATTGACTTCCACAATTTCCAAAAATCACTACCTGTATTAAGATATTACCCACTCTTGATGAACCTGGCCGGGGTTCGATCCTGGCGAGTTCTTCTCGGAGTCCCTGACTCATAGTCATAGAGTTGTACAGCACAGAAAAAGGCCCTTCAGCCCATATGTGCCCCTGCCGACCAAGATGTATATTCAAGCTAATCCCATTTCCCAGCACTTGGCCCATATCCCCCTAAACACTTGTCATCCATATTCTGTCCACATACTTCTTAAATGCATCTAATGTACCTGGCTCAACCACTTCCCCTGGCAGTTGGTTCCATATATCTACCACCCACTATGTAAAAAAGTTGCCCCTCAGGTTCTTATTAAACCTTTCACCTCCAACCATAAAACTATGTCCTCTCGTTTTCAATTCCCCAACCCTGGAAAAAAAGACTCAGGATCGTCTTCTTCAGCCATTGGTCTCCAGAGTCACTGCTGCTGGTCATCCTGTAAGGCAATTTTTTATACCTTTCTTCGCATACCTCCCATATTTTGCTTAGTTCCTTATTGCCTTTACACAGCCTTAATTCCAATTCTTATCGATACGAGCATGTGTTTTGTTAACTTCTTCAAATTGCAGCTGGTGCCATCCTACGATTATTTTAACCATTTGGTTCCCATATTACCAGAGTGTTTATTTGAGATTTGTAATCCATCAAGTATCTTTTTCTACAAGATGTCAGGTCCCAAACACCCCCAGATTGTAACCCCCAATCTTCCAGATTGCCCACAGTGAGATGTTTACAATGGGAAAGTCCACAGGGTTGTAAACCTGTCTCAGCTATGTTCTCTAATGATAGACCAGGTATTGATTACATGACCTTCCTTCTCTGTGCCCCCTTGTTCTGTGGTTCCTGCAATCTCTTCCTAGGCATCAGAGTATCCTCCCAAAACCTGATCGGATTTAGTTCTCATTGAAGGGTCAGCAGTGTAAAGGGTGAGCAGCTTCAAGTTCCATGGTATCAACATATTGAAGGATCTATCCTGGACCCAACACGTTGATGTAATCACAAAGAAGGCACGTTAGTGGCTTTACTTCATTAGGGGTTTGAGGAGGTTTGGTACCTCACCAAAGACACTTACAAATTTCTATAGATGTATGGTGGAGAGCATTCTGACTGGTTACATCACAGCCTAGTATGTAGGCTCCAACGCACAGGATCGCAAGAGGCTGCAGAGGGTTGTAGACTCAGCCAGCTCCATCACCGGCACCACCCTCCCCACCATCAAGGACGTCCTCAAGAGGCGATGCCTCAAGAAGGCCGTATCCATCACTAAGGACTCTCACCATCTGGGACATGCCCTCTTCTCGTTACTACCATTGGGAGGAGGTACAGGAGCCTGAAGATCCACATTCAATGATTCAGAAACAGCTTCTTCCCCTCTGCCATCAGATTACTGAGTGGTCCACGAACACTACCTCATTATTCCTTTTTTTTGCACTATTTATTTATTTTTGTCTTTGCTCTGTACTGCCGCCACAAAATGACAAATTTCACGTCATATAAGTCAGTGATAATAAATCTGATTCTGATACTTGACAGCCCTCTGGTTGTTACAGTCCATTTCCTTAATGAATACTGATGTAAAGTAATTATTTAAGACCATGTCTATGCCTTCTGGCTCCATACACAAATTGTCCCTAACGGGACCTACTCTTTCCCTGTTTATTCTTTTGCCCTTAATATACTTAATCTTGTCTGCCAATGATATTTCATTGCCTTCCTAATTTATTTTGTTTTAAAAACACCACCCTAAACTTTTTATACTCTTGATGAGCCTCACCCATCATTAGTCCCCAATACCTGCCGTGTTTCCTTTGTTCTCGTTATCCAACCCTCAATAACTTTCAACATGCAGGGTTCCTGCACATTGAAGGTTACTGCAAGGTATTTATTTCCCTTGGATTTTCCCCTTATGGGAATATGTTGGCTCTAACTCTTGCTATTTTTCCTTTGAAAGCTTCCCACTGTGCAGATGTATTCCCAAATGCTCCCCCACTGATACTCCCTCTACTTCACCAGATTCATTCCCAAAGGTCCAGTCGTGCTCCTTCCCTCTTTGTTCTATCCACACACAGTGTCAAAAAGCTCTCTTGAACACATCTTAAAAATTCCGCTCACTCTAAGCCCTTAACACTAAGACAATCCCAGTTAATATTTTGGAGATTAAGATCCTCTACTAATAGAACCCTATTTTTGTTGCATCTCTCTGATATTTGCCTAGGTATTTATCCTCTACCTCTTGTTGACCAATAGGAGGTCTGTAATATACTCCCTTTTTGTCCTCAGTCTTTATCTGTATGGCCTTGTCAGAGGAGCCTTCTAGGATATCTTCTTTCAATAATGAAGTAATGCAATCATTGACTAACAGTGCAATGCCATCTTCTCTTTCATGTCTCCCTTTATCTTACCTGAATATTTCATACCCCAGGATATTGACTAGCCAGTTCTACCCCTCCTTCAACTAAGTCTTAATGATGGCAACAATATTGTATTTCCCCACATATATTACAGCTTTGAGCTCATCTACCTTACTAGTTAGACCTCAGTCACATTTTAATATGTGCAACTTAAATTTGAATTCCCCTGATGTGCACATACCTGCTTGTTCTGCCTGTTGAGATTGGTAACTATTTCTCCTCTAGGTGACTGTCCCTCTCCTTCCAAACATTTACTGCGTCCCCTTCCCCTGCCAATTCAGTTTAAACTTCTCACTACAGAGATGGCAAATCTTCCCACAAAGATGGGGAGACATCAACTGTTAATTTCCCTCCATAGATGCTGCCTGATCCGCTGAGTTCCTCCAGCTCCTTTGTGTATTGCTCCAGATTTCCAGCATCTGCAGTCTCTTGTGTCCCCAAAAGTGTTGGTCCTGTTCTGGTTAAGGTACAACCCATCATCTGGTGGTCCAAGTCCATAGTTCCCTGAAAGTGGCAATGCAAGCAGATAGTGTGGTAAAGAAGGTGTATGGCATACTTGGCTTCATCAGTTGAAGCATTGAGTACAAGAGTCAGGAAGTCATATTCACCAGGCAGACTCTACATGCACTGCATAATTTGGCCAACAAATGGCCTCAGACATTGCCCGAGGTCCTGGAGCAATGGGAGGACAGGCAGTCAAGACACCAGGAGCACCAGGGTGTACAAAAACACCAGAGCACGAGGAGCAGTTGGAGAAACAGGAAGAATCAAGTACAAACATCCAATCAGTCCAGGCCCTCAGCAATAGGAGTCCCATGTCAGTCCTCTCTGAAGAGAATACTTTCTCTGGCACAACATTTGATCCTGCAAAGGTTCTCATAAGCCTCACAATACATACCCCTTTCTGACACTTACTCTCAAATCACTTACATAGTTTAAGAGTCAGTTGAGCTACTACAGAATCCCAAGTTGCCTTCAGTCCGTGTTATAGATCACTCCTTGCACTGCAGCCATAGCAACTATAAATAAATTCCAGAAAGTTACTTAGCTCAACATCCATGCAGACTGGTTATTCCCAAACAGCAACATAAGTTCTGTCTTAGTCATACATTGCAACAATGATTTTCTCAGGAAAAAAAGGATTTAGTAGCAATCCCATTGTCATAATTGCAAGAATACGAGTTTAATTCCCCATGGTATTACTTGCCTTCCGGAGGGTGAGGGCAAAGAGAAATGATGACTGTCACATTGCCTCCACAGACGCTGCCTGGCCCACTGAGTTCCTCCAGCAGCTTGTTTTTTCGCTCCTGAGGTTGTAAGGGGATCTGATAGAAGTGTTTAAGATTATGAAGGGTTTAGGCAGAGTAAATAGAGAAACAGTTCTAATTGGCAGAAAGGTCAAGAACCAGGGACACAGAGTGAAGATGTAAAAGAACCAAGAGTGACATGAGAAAGTATATTTGTTTTTATCCAGGAAATGACTGGCATCTGGATCTGGAATCCACTCCCAGTAGTAGTACTGGAGGCAAGTTCAATTGTAATGTTCAAATAGGCACAGAAATGGTACTTGAAAGGAAAAGATGCGCAGGGCTATGAGGAGAGGCTGGGTATTGGGACTGAATGGATTGCTCTTGCAATGAGCAGATACAAGCTCAATGGGCTCAATTGTCTTTTTCAGCACTGTAACCATTCTGATCTTATTCCAATTCTTTTTTTGTCCTTTAACTAACCCTCCAAAACAAACACAAAGGAAATCACATGAAACTCACAAAATATGCAAAATGTTAGTGTGGATCTTAAAGATTGAAGTTAGTCTGAGAGAGTCACACAGTCATAACATTGTACAGCACAGAAACGGGCCCTTTGCCAACTCATCCATGCTGACTGTCAAGCCTATCTACACTAATTCCATTTGCCTGCATTAGACCCATATCCCTCCCATATCATTCCTTTCCTATCTAAAGTACCTGTCCAAATGACTGTTAAACATTGTAGTTGTATCTGCCTTGACCACCTCATTCCACACTAGCCATCACCCTCTGTGGGAAAAACCTGTCCCTCAGATCTCATTTAAAATTTTCCCATCTTCAACCTATGCCCTTTAGTCTTAGGCTCCCCCATTTGACTCTGCCTATCTGCTTTAACTATGCCCCTCATAATTCTATAATTCACCATAAGATTACCCCTCAGCTTCCAATGTTCCAGTGAGAATGAACCAATCTCTCATAACTACAGCCCTCCATTCCAAGCAACATCTTGGTGAATCTCTTCTATACTTTCTCCATTGCTACTATATTCTTCCTGTAGTGCGATGACCAGAACAGTGCACCATACTCCAAGTGCGGCCGAACCAATGTTTTGTACAGCTGCAATATGACATGCCAGTTCTTATACTTGATGCCTTGGCCTATGAAAGCAAGAATGCCGAATGTCGGATACCTTTTTCACTACCCTATCCAACTGTGTCACCATTTACAGGGAGCTATGAACTTGCATCCCAAGGTCTCCCTGTACATCAATGATCCTGACGTCCCTGCCATTTATGGGATACGTCCTGTTAGTATTTGACGTCCCAAAATGTATTATATCCATTTGTAAGATGCAAAGCTATTAAAATGTAAAGCATTTTAAATATGAAGAACTCTTAGAGTGATCAGATCAATTATTTAACAGTGTTACTCACAAACACTGTGGATCACTCTTACAGTCTGTAAAATTTATTACATGAGATGAAAGCCAATGCTGCCTAAAATTTGAAAGTTCTATAATGGTTAAGAATAATGTAAATAATACAAAACACTCCAGTTCCTTTTTCTATTCCTGTAGCATGGTCATTTAACTTGGCCTTCCCATTTATGTTACACACATTGAATTGTAGTCTAAAAACGTCAGAGGAATTTTCAAACATAAACTGAAAATCTGACTCTGGCTTGTCGTTGAATCATGAAGTAATCTTTTGCAAACTACCTTATGTCTGTTACAAAGGTGCTGTTTGTCTGGTCTGGCTAGCAAACCTTCATTCCATGTATGTGAAGTCCAATCAAAGAACATTGCCACTTACCTTGAGCGCAGAACGTAGCACATGATAAGTGAGTCCTGGTTGGGTGGTAGCTGAGGACATGAGCATGAAGAATTGGTGAGGAGGGTTACGTAAGGTTGCAGGATAGGTGTCAATGATTTGAAAGTCTCTATCACCTCCACTACTGTAGTGATTGCATTACAGCCACTTCTGCTCACTTCTTTTACTTTGGCCCGAATAACTTAAGTGAAAATAAAAAGACACAATGAAGACTCAGAAATTACTTTCCAGAAAAAGAGTTCATGTCTCCAAACCACCTACAGGTTGTGTTTAGGAAATCATGACTCAATGCTTGTCAATTAATATTCAAGCAATTGTTTAACTATTACCCAGAGTCAACTTCATTCAACCTCAGTTATAAATCTTATTCTAAATTCATGTTAACTTTAATCTTTACAAAAACTTCAATAAATCAGCAATTATTCTGAAAATATTTTGATAATAAAGCTATCAAAATATAAAGCTCTAAAATTAGCTTTTCTTTTTCTAATATCACAATAAACTGCTTATATTGATCCTTTTTTCCACAGTTTTAAATGCATAGGTATGATGGATTAATGCACTGTTAAAATAATATTTTTTAGGTTTGAATTCAGCCCAAACTAATACAATAATAGTAATTTCTTCCTCTCCTTTTGTACCATCTAAGAATACTTTTTGAAAAAGTCCTTTAACTGTTAAATACTCCAGTTCAAATTTTACATTGTAGAGAGGATGTTTCCATTAGTAGGAGAGTCTAGGATCCGAGGGCACAGCCTCAGAATAAAGGGACATCCCTTAAAACTGAGATGAGGTGGAATTTCTTCAGCCAGAGGATGATGAATCTGTGGACTCTGTTGCCACAGATGGCTGCAGAGGCCAAGTAATTGGGTGTATTTAAGGCAGAGATTGATAGGTTCTTGATTGGTAAAGGGGTTAAGAGTTACAGAGAGAAGGCAGGAGAATGGGGTTGAAAAAAAAACAGCCATGATCGAATGGTGGAATGGGCCATATGGCCTAATTCTGCTCCTATATATCTTATGGTTTTTTATTATTATAACTAAATGGAAAATTCACATTTATAATTACATTTTTTCAAAGGTGAGAAATGATGTTCCAACAATGTATAGTTTTTGAAGTTATGATTAGAATAAAACATTAAACAAAGTAGAGGAAACGCTGCTTTGCACCATACCTATTTCTCATACTTATTTTCATAAATAATGGAGGCCATTGGACCCATCAAGTCTATGCCAGATATCAGAGCAATCCCATAAATCCTATTTCCCCACTTACTTTCCTGCAACCAACTCTCTCATATGCCCATTAACTCCACTCTGATCCTCCTACCACCCACTAACACCACGGGTAATTGAAGGTAGTCAATTAACCTAGCAATCGGCATGCCTTTGGGATGTGGGAGGAAATCAGGGCACCTGGGGAAACCCATGTGTTCACAAGGAGAACATACAGACTCCACCAGATGTTAGGATCATACTTGGTCACTGGAGCTGTGAGGCAGCAGTTATCAGCTGCTGCACCACTGGGCCATCCAAATATAATTGCAACTGGAAGCATCATGTGGGTATTTGAATACCGAAAGAGAAAAAAATGTCATTTTTATCTTGTAAACAAAACTCCACCCCCATCCCACATGCACAACCAAAACTGAGGAAATTATTGCATAGCAATTTTCAGATGCATCTTTGAGTGGTCATACCAATCCCAAAACAGACTAGTTCATTTTCAGTGCTTTGATGAGACCACTTTGCAGATGAGGTCTCAATGTCTGGGGATAGTGCATCATAACTTACAAAATTGATTTCTGGGATAAGGGGAGTTGGCTTTGAAGAAGAATTGAGGAAGCTTGCCTGCACTCACCAGACTCTAGAAGAATGAGGGTGATCTTATTGAGACATACAATATTCTAAGAGTGGTTAATGGGGAAGAGTGGAATGATGCAGATCATTGATAGTAAAAATGAAACCTACACAGAATTATATACGATAAATATAGAGACAGGGTGTATTAAGGGATTTAGTATCTTTAATAATGGATAAACTTCCATTCTTAAGAGAACTATCAGAATAGAAGAGACTTCTATCATGATTTTCCAATTCTATTTGGTGAAAAGCATAATGCTAGCAAACTAAAAGATTGCTAGTATGGTACCATTATTCAAAAAAAGGGTTAGACCATGTAAACATTGTTCTTGATTTTATTTGCCAATAAAAATATATTTTCTTTGAAGTATTCAGTAACTACAATGTCATCAGCTTAACATTGGTGCTGGACAAATTATTGGAAAAATAATTCTGAGCGACAATAAAAATCAGCATTTATTAGGCACAGGATAATCAGCATTGAAATGCAAAGGAAGGCTGTGACTGACTAATGATTGAATTTTTTGAGGAAATAAAAAGGAGGATCAACCAGGGGCTAGCATTTGATATTATCTATATGGACTTCAGCAAGCTATTTGACGAAGTACCATATAATGGACTCATTCGGAGAGAATAGACCTATGGGATCCTGGGGAAAATGACAATTTGGATTAAAAATTGGCCGAGTGGGAAAAAGCAAAGGGTAGTAGTCAATGGTTTTTGTTAATGCAAGGCTGAATATAATGGGGTTCCTTGCTTTTTGAGATGTTCATGTACGATTTGGTCTTAAATGTAGGAGCCACGATTAAATAGTTTGCAAAATTAGCAGAATGGATGATCATGGGTAAGGCAGTTCTGGGCAGCATGAACACAGAAATGGATTAGTTGGGAGAGCACAGAAGTGCAAAGTGGAAATCAATCTGGAAAAATGTGATATGATGCAGTAGGGAAGAGCAAGCAGGTCGAGAGGATCCACAATGAATGACACAATCTTAAAAAGTGAAAAATAATAGTGGGTTGCTAGATTGCATGTCCATGGATCCCCAAAGGTGACAGGACAGGTCGATAAGGTGCTCAGGAAGGCACATAGAATGTTCATTGCCAAGGCACACAACACAAAATCAGCAAGATCATGCCAGAAATGAATAATACTCTACCACACACAGTTCAGGTCATTATAAAGTGGGTGCAAAGATTTAAGCTAGTATTAGCTTGACGGAAGAATTTCAGTTACTAGGAGGAGTCACCTAGGTGGAGTTTTAACTGAGGTGTAAAATTATGAGATAATGAGATATTGCAAGCAGAAAGATCCATTTCCCTTGGCATCGAGGTCAATAATGAGGGGACATAGATTTAAGGTAATTGAGAGAAAGACTGGAGGGCAGTTGAAGAAAGAGTGTTGGGGGGTCTGAAACTCACTGCACAAAAGATTATGGAGGCAGAAACACTCTTCACATTTAAAAAAAAATATGGATGAGTGCTTCTGGAGCCATAACCTAGAAAGCTAAGGATTAGGGAACAGGATTAATCTAAATAAATTCTTTCTTGGTCAGCATGAATAGTATGGATCAAATGGCATTCTTTCTGTGCTATAGAATTATATTATTCCATGATTTTTAAATTTTATTTTGCAGATATGGGCGGAGAAATGGCAGACAGAGTTTAATCCAGCCAAATGTGAGGTGCTGCACTTTGGGAGATCAAATGTAGGGGGACAACACACTATTAATGGCAAGATCCTTAACAGTGTTGATGTACAAAGGGATTCTTGGGGTCTAAGTGCATAGCTCCCTGAAAGTGTCTGCACAAGTTGACAGGGTGGTAAAGGCAGCGTATGGCATGCTTGCCTTTATTAGTCAAGGCAATGAGTTCAAGAGTTGGGAAGTTACGTTGCAGCTTTATAAAATTCTAGTTAAGACACATCTAGAGCATTGCATTCAGTTCAGATCACCCCATTATGGAAAGGATGTGGAGGCTCTGGAGAGGGTGCAGAAGAGGTTTACCAGAATGCTGCCTGGATTAGAGGGCATGTGCTACAAGGAGCAGTTGGACAAACTTGGGTTGTTTTCCCTGGAGTGACAGAGGCCAAGGGGAGACCTGATAGAGGTTTGTAAGATTATGAGAGGCACAGATAGAGTAGACAGCCAGTATCTTTTTCCCAGGGTCAAAATGTCTAATACTAGAGGGCATACATTTAAGGTGAGAGGGGTTAAGTACAAAGGAGATGTGCAGGGCAGGTTTTTTTTTACATAGAGAGTGGTGGGTGCCTGGAATGCGCTGCCAGGGGTGGTGGTGTTTAAGAGGCTCTCAGATAGACACATGAATGTGCAGGAAATGGAGGGATATGGACATTGTGTGGACAAAAGAAATTAGTTAGAAATTTAATTACTTGTTTAATTAGTTCGGCACAACATAGTGGGCTGAAGGACCTGTTCCTGTGCTGTATTGTTCTATTTTCTATGTTCTATATTTAAATCTCGGATTTGGAGTTTGAGAGGCACACAGTTTATAGTAAAGTTCTTCAGTTTCCTGGGGTAAATTTCACTGGATTAAGGAAATAGATACTTACTGCTGAAGTTACAAATTCCAAGCAATACTCACTTTAAATTGATGAATGTATTATATTAATTTCAAAGTGCAACAGAAGAGTTTGGTGGACATACTTATGTGCTAATTGGGATAAGTTTATGAAGGTGCTCTCAGTTTCTAGTTTCTGAAATCACAAAATGAAATGTGCACCACTACAATCAAACAGACACTAGAGCATGATCGAACCCTGAACTGCTGCCAATTTTGAAAACAGTCACAGATTTTAAGATCTAGGAGCTGTGTTTGTTTTAAAGAAACTTCATTGGTAGGAATTCTGCAATGGTGGATTTAACAACAAAATACCACCTGATAATGACTAGTCATTACTTACCATAGTTATAATTCTTGCCCAAGTATGTTTTTAGTGTTGGTTTAATTTTTCTACATTTACACCGATCTGTCAAAACAGAAGATATTATTGTAGCATTTTTAAGTAAAGGGAACATTTTAATGCTGAAGATATATAATAATAAGGTGCTCGACTGTCAGAACCAACAAAGAAAAAGGGACAGCAGATAATGTATCCGTGTAGTTTAAAGAGGACAGAGGCAATAAATGGTTCCGTTGTATTTTACAGTGGCATAGTGAAATAGAGGGGCATGATGGTAATATAATAAGCCACGTGTAAACCAAAATATGTTCTTTCCAAATCCGTGATTTTAAAAAAAATATTACAGTATAAATGATTGATTTTTTTTGGAATTCCCATTTAAAAGAACCGCGTAGAGTGAAATAGCAGATGGATTCGCTCGTCTCATTTCTGAATCGAGTCACATAAAGTCCGTCGTTCACGGGTGCACACAAAGAGCTTCACTGGGGACGTATGCGAGATCAGTCCAAGCGGCGAACGTCAGTATGAATCCGTTGAAGTTTGCACGCATGCGCTCTGTTCATTATTGGTGCTGCTCGATTCTGCTACTAGTCATTGTATTTGCCTCCTTTTGTTATAACGGACATCCATTATCGATCAGCGGCCCAATTGTTACAACCGAAATAGTTTGCCACGAATTTCCCCGAAGGATCAAACAGGTGAAGTGCCCCCACCTTAAAGAAAACTTAAGGTTTTCTCTGGAATAAAGACTACAAGAAGCGGTACCACTATCTGGGACCCTCCACTATCATCAGTTTACACAGGCGGGCCGGATGAATGCTCTGAGCTCCTGGCACTCACTTGAATTCCAGCTCTTACAATCAGAAGCTTTCCGGACAACCATGTCTCCGGTGAATTCCATCCACTTTGTATCTGGAGGGTGGAAACAAAAACGCAAGGTTGAATTTATTCCACGAACCGCCGTCTCCACATACTGTATAATTAAATACAAGGTGCGAATAAACCCATGGCGCACCGCCGATATTTTTCATTGACGAATGTTGGTAAAAAGTTATCACATGATTCTTTCTGATGGAAATTATAACATTCTGTTCCTTTTTTACTTGACTATTATTTGAAATAAAATGTCCACGTTTTGGAAGTGAACCAAATATTAATATTTATTGATAGACTGTAGATATTCTGTTTTAAGTTTTTACGAAACTCTACACTAAAAATCAGGAACATTTAATATCTCACCTTCGGGTAAATCGGTGACAATCGCTTCGGGAGCGATGCAGACCCCTCGGTCGTACACGGGCAAGTCATTGCATCCCAGGCTCTCAGGCCAGCTGTGGTTGTATCTTTTCAAAATAGGCTCGCAACCATTTCTTGCACTCTGGCAAACAGATTTACATGGCTTGATGGGATCGTGAAGGAATTCAAAAGTGCAGATGGGTGCATACATTGCACAGAGAAAGAAGCGCAGCACTGGACTGCAGCTGGTGTCCACTAATTCCTCGTATTGCTCTATAGCCAGAATAGCATTCTCCTGAGTGCTGTGATGGAGATGGTTGGGCATTCTCGTGATATTCCAGGGCATTGCCTTGCACATCGGGATCCTAATGGGTTCGCAGAGTGTTCCCTGCACGAACACTCGTGCACCGAACCAAAGGCAGATTGCAGCAACCACTGGCAACATCTTACAAAGCTCCGACCAACTCGCCAGCTCGGACACGGTATATATACAGTTTTATGTAAAAATAAAAAAAACATTGGTTCAAGTAGGTGGGGGTGATAATTCCATTGCTTGCATTTAAGTGGAACGACCAATTGAAGGCTGACGATGAACTTGATAATGAGTGAAAGGAGGTCCTGCCGTCAACTCCGGACCCTCGGGAGCTATCAGGTTAACGCAAAACATGCCCGTGGAAATGGTGCCAATAGATCCGGCGTCCAGTGAGTTACAGAATGGCGTGTTCTTGCTAACGCGTCCTTTTCTACTTATAGGGAGACAATTTCCATCCGCTTTTAGTGCCCTTAATTTTACTGTCCTACCATGCAGATGTAAATGTTATAGCGCGGAAAAATTAAATGTAGTGCAACCGTGTGTGATGCAGCAATCAGGCTTCCATCACTGGTGGACACCATGTTATTCAAAGCTGTTTAGGATTCAGACGTCGAGAAAGTTGGATTGGGTAAAATCATTCTGAAAGTCTTCCAACCGGAGGCCTCAGTGTTGGTCAAACAGACCAGAGCTCAACATATTTTAAAACACATTAGTAAACGACGGAGCTTGGAAGGAAATCTGCAGTGAAGGATGATGACCTTATGGAGCTTTATCAAATAAAGAGCAATGATAGAATAGTGAGAGTCTTTTCCCTAGGGTGGGGGAGTCTAAAACTAAGGGGTTTAAGATGAAAGGGGAGAAATTGGAAGGAAATCGTATGGCAAGTTTTTCACACACAAAGTGGTGGTTATCTGGAACAAGCTGCCAGAGGAGCTGTAGAGGCAGATAAAATTACAATGTTCAAAAGACATTTGGGCAGGTACTTAGAAAGGAAAGGTGTAGAGGGATTTGGCCTAATGTAGGCAAATGCGATTAGCACAGATAGGTATCACTGTTGGTGTGGACAAGGTGGACTGAAAGGGTCTGTTTCTTTGATTCCATGATTCTACTATCTGAACAGCAAGAGATTAGAAAAGAGGGTGGCGTAGTGAGATCTTGTGCACCAGTTGATGAAAATAAGTATTCAGGTTCAGCAGGTAGTTAAGGTGGCAAATGATATATTAATCTTCACAGCAAGAGGATGAAGGATGTCTTAATAAGATTAAACAGGACCTTGGTGAGACCACACCTGGAATACTATAGGCATTCATGAAGAACGTTCTTGCTATGGAGGGAGTGCAACTAGGATTCACCAGAGTAATGCTGGGATAGCAGAACTAACACACAAAAAGAGTTTGGCATGATTTATAATTGGAATTAGTTTATTATTGTCACTTGCACTGAGGTACAGTGAAAAGCTTGTCTTCCATAGCACCCATACAGATCATTGCACAGTGCATTGAGGTAGTACAAGGTAAAATAACAGAATGCAGAATAAAGTGTAACAGCTACAGAGAAGGTGCAGTGCAGGTAGACAATAAGGTGCAAGGTCATGACAAAGTAGATTGCGAGGTCAAGAATCCATCTTATTGTACTAGGGAACCATTCAATAGTCTTATAACAGCAGGGTAGAAGCTGTCCTTGAGCCTGGTTGTACGTGCTTTCAGGCTTTTGTATCTTCTGCCTAATGGGAGAGGGAAGAAGAGAGAATGTCTTGGGTGGGTGGGGTCTTTGATTTTTCTGGCTGCTTTACCGAGGCAATGAGAAGTATAGACAGAGTTCATGGAGAGGTGGCTGGTTTCCTTGATGCGCTGAGCTGTGTCCACAAGGTTTGCTCAAGGTTAGAAGAATGAGAAGAGACCTCAGTGAAACTTTTAAAATCCTAACAAGACTGGACAGACTAGATGCAGGAAAGATGTTCCTGATAGTGGAGAAGAATGGAACCAAGGATCAGTCTAAGCATATGGAGCAGGCCATCTAAGTTTGAGATAAGGCGATATTTCTGCACCAAGGAGTGGTCAACCTCTGGAATTCTCTACCACAGAAGATAGTTGAGGTTTGTCACAGGTATGTTTTCCAATTAAGTTAACACCAAATACACAGATATGAAAATGTCCAGAATATTGGTCTGAGATGGGTTTTATAGGAACATTTAAAAGTAGGAGATTGGAATAGCTAAAGAGGGGCTTAGATATAGGGAGGAAATTTCAGTGGTTAGTATATAGACAATGGAAAGAACGGCTAAAATGTATGAACATATAGAAAAAGGAGCCATTTGGCTCCTTCTGTCAGCTCTGTCGTATGATCAAAAAGGGGATAGAATATAGGAGGAAGCCATTCAAACCATCACATCTGCACTGGCCCTCTAACAGAACAACTTTCTAGTTCCACTCACCAGTCCTTTCTCTGTGGCCTTGCACATTTTTCTCCATCATATACATATTCATTTTTCTCTAAAAGGCCACAATAGACCTTCCACCCCCACAGCTTAAGGCAGTGCATTAAAGGTTGTGTATAAAGGTTGTCCTCATAGAATCATAGTCAGAGTCATTTGGCCTAGAAACAGGCTTCTCAACTCACCATGTTTGTGCCAGCCATTAAGTATCTATCTACATTCATAGAATCATACAACATGGAAACCAGCTGTTTAGCCTAATGTGTCCACACCAATCAGTGAGCACCCCTCATATTAAACCCATCAACCAGCACTTGGTCCATAGTCTTCTATGCCTAAGCGATTCAAGTGCCCATCTAGACACTTCTTAAATGCTGTCAGTGACCCATCTTCAACCACTTTCTCATGCAGTACATTCCAGGTATTCACCATTCTCTGGTTAAGTCCCTCTCATATCCCCTCTAAATCTCTTAGCCCTTACCCTATACTTGTCCTCTTGTTTAATCTACCTCTGATATGGGGAAATGTTTCCTGCAGTCTATCTTATCTATACCCCTCATAATTTTATAAACCTCAATAATGTCACCTCTTAGCTCCTCTGCTCCAGGGCAAACAGACCTAGCTTCTCCAGTCTCCCCTCATAGCTGAACAGGCAATATCCTGGTGAATCTCCACTGCACCCTCTATTGCTATCACATCCTTCCTATACCTTGGTGATCAGAACTACATGCAGTTCTCTAGCTGAGGTATGACCAAAGTTTTATAAAGTTGTAGCTTAACCTCCCTACTTCTGGATTTAGTGCCCTGAATAATGAAAGCCAGTATCCCATATGCCTTCCTAACCACCTTATCAACCTGCATTGCCACCTTCAAAGATGTATGAACTTGTACTCCAAGGTCCCTCTGTTCCTCAATATCCTTGATCCATCGAGCAAAGGGAACAGCATCTTATTATCCACTCTGTCCAGACCCCCCATCATTTTAGATACGTCTATCAAATCTCACTTTAGCCTATCTTCTCCAAAGGAAGCTGTCCCAGCTTCTCTAATCTATCCATAGAACCATAGAACACTACAGCACAGAAAACAGGCCATTCGGCCCTTCTAGTCTGTGCCGAAACGGTATTCCGCTAGTCCCATTTACCTGCACCCAGTCCATAACCCTACAGACCTCTCCCGTCCATTATCCATCCAATTTATTCTTAAATCTCAAGAGTGAGCCCGCATTTACTACATCAGATGGCAGCCCGTTCCATACTCCCACCACTCTTTGAGTGAAGAAGTTCCCCCTAATGTTCCCCCTAAACTTTTCCCCTTTCACCCTAAACCCATATCGTCTCGTACTTATCTCTCCTAATCTAGGTGGAAAGAGCCTACTCGCATTAACTCTGTCTATACCCCTCATAATTTTGTAAACCTCTGTCAAATCTCCCCTCATTCTTCTGCACTCCAAGGAATAAAGTCCTAACCTGTTTAATCTTTCCCTGTAACTCAACTCCTGAAGACCCGGCAACACTATAGTAAATCTCCTCTGTACTCTTTCAATCTTACAAATATCCTTCCTATAGTTAGGTGACCAGAACTGCACACAATACTCCAAATTTGGCCTCACCAATGTCTCATATAACCTCACCATAACATCCCAACTCCTATACTCAAAATTTAGAGTTAAGAATGCCAGGATGCCAAAAGCCTTCTTTACAACCCTATCTACCTGCGACACCACTTTCAGGAAATTATGTATCTGAACTCCCAGATCCCTTTGTTCCTCTGCACTCCTCAGTGCCCTACCATTTACTGTGTATGTCCTACCTTGATTTGTCCTTCCAAAACGCAACACCTCACACTTATCTGCATTAAATTCCATCTGCCATTTTCTGGCCCATTCTTCCAGTTGGTTCCGATCCCTCTGCAAGCTTTGAAAGCCTTCCTCGCTGTCTACTACGCCTCCAATCTTAGTATCATCAGCAAACTTGCTGATCCAATTTACCACATTTTCATCTAGATCATTGATATAGACAACAAACAACAATGGCCCCAGCACAGATCCACTAGTCACAGGCCTCTAGTCTAAGAAACAATCATCCACTACCACTCTGTCTTCTCCCACACAGCCAATTTCAAATCCAGTTTACAACCTCTCCATGGATACCTACTGTCTGAATCTTCTGAACTAACCTCCCATGTGGGACCTTGTCAAAGGCCTTACTAAAGTCCATGTAGACAACATCCACAGCCTTTCCTTCATCTACTTTCTTGGTAACCTCCTCAAAAAGCTCTACAAGATTCATTAAACACGATCTACCACGCACAAAGCCATGCTGACTATCCTTAATCAGCCCTTGGCTATCCAAATATTTATATATTCGATCTCTCAGAGCACCTTCCAATAATTTACCCACTACTGATGTCAGGCTCACTGGCCTGTAATTACCTGGTTTACTTTTAGATCCCTTTTTAAACATGAGCTACCCTCCAGTCCTCCGGCACCACACCCGTGACTATGGACATTTTAAGTATATCTGCCAGGGACCCTGCAATTTCTACACTCGTCTCTCTCAATGTCCGAGGAAATATCTTATCAGGCCCGGGGGATTTATCTACCTTTATTCCCATGCACCATTCTCAAAATCTTTTCTGGACCTTCTCAGGAAAGGTTTCAGAGGGATATAGGCCAAATATGGGCAAATGGGACTAGCTTAGATGGGAATCTTGGTCAGCATGGATGAGTTGAGCCAAAGGGCCTGTTTCTGTGCTCTACGACTCTATGACCCTCTCCTATGCCTTCACATCCTCCCAACAATGTGACACGCAGAAATGAACACATTACTCCAGATAATGCTGGACCAAAGTTTTATAAAGGTTCAGTATAATTTCTCTGCTTTTATATTATATCTTTGCTTTTATATTATATGCTCTTATCTGCTTTTATATTATATGGCTCTACTGAAAGCCCAGAAATGTGTGCCTTATTAATGCTTTCTCAACCTGCCCTGCCACTTTCAATGATTTGTGCACAAATATTCCAAGTCCCATTGCTCCTGCACCTCCTTTATAACCGTATTCTCTATCCTATTATTTTGTGTGCAATTCTGGTAGCCATACTATAGGAAGCATGTGATTAAGCTAAAGAGAGTGCAGAAAAAAATCATAAGGATGTTGCCAGGACTGGAGTACTTGAGTTATAAGGAGTGGCTGGATAAGCTGGGACTGTTTTCACTTGAGTGAAGACGACTCAGGGGTGACATTATAGACATTTCTAAAATCATGAGGGGCATAGATAAGGTTTATGCTCACAATCTTTTTCCCAGGTTAGGGGAGTCTAAATCTGGAGGGCATAGGTTTAAGGTGAGAGGGAAAAGATTTAAAGGTGACATGAGGGGCAAGTATTTCACACATGGCATGGTGGGTATATAGAGCAAAGTGCCAGAGGAAGTGTTAGAGGTGTGCACAATTACAAAGTTTAAAAGATATTTGGATAGGTCCATGGATAGGAAAGGCTTAGAGGGAAATAGGCCAAATATAGGCAAATGGAACTAGCTCAGGAAAGCACCTTGACTAGCATGTATGAGTTGGGCTGAAGAGCATGTTTCTGTGCTGTATAGCTCGATGGCTCTATGTTGCCTCTCCTCATTCTTAATACTAAAAGCGTCACCTTATCATTTCTCCACATTAAACTTCATTTACCATGCCGCTGTCCATTTCAATGGTCTGTTTATATCCTGCTGCAATCTATCATTCTTCTTTTCACAGTTCACAGTACTGCATCATCCACAAATGGGGCTTGCATCCTCAGGACTAAGTCATTAATAGAGATTAAAAAAAACAAGGGCGCTAACACCAATCCCTGGGGAAAGACACGATTCACCTACCTCCAATCCTAACAACAACTATTCACTACGTCATCCAAGGAACTCTGGATTTGTTCGTTTTACCTTTGCTTCTCATGGGAATGTGCTTCAACCATTCCCAAACCATCTCTTCCTTCAAGACATTGTTTTGTTGCAGTTATGCCTCTCATCCTATTGAAATTAGTCTTCCTCCAATTAATTATTTTTATTTTGGATCACCTCTTTTCCTTTTCTATAGCTAACCAAAATAACATAATGCTATGATTACTACCTCCTAAATGTTCTCCTACTAAAACTTGGTGCACTTGACCTCTTTCCTTGTTGGACCAGAAACATACTGCTCTGGAAAATTCTCCTGGACACATTAATTATCCTCAATACGTTTTAGAAACTCTTCACCCTCTGCCCTTAAACACTTATTATTACCAGTTTACACTGGAATGAATAAAGTCACCCGTTAAAACTTGCTTTTCCATTTCTCTAATTTTCCTGCCCCATTCCTCCTCACTTGCTGTTGACTTACAGAACAGATCCAGCAGTATAATGCTCTCTTTACCGTTTCTTAATCTATTTTCACTTCCATTTTCACTGACTCTAGTAAAATCCTTGTGCTGACCTAATTTAATGTGAACTGTTTTTAACAATTTGTTTTGGTTTTGTTAACTTTAGTTTGAGTTTATAATTTTCCCTTACTCTACTTGCTGCAAGGATATTAGTCCCTTTCTGTTGAGGTGCAATCCATTCTGATGTAGCAATCCCATCTCCCTCAGAAGTGGTTCTAAGTCCTCAGGAATTTTAAGTCTTACACCATATCTTCAGCATTCATTTGCCTCTTCTTCCCATGGCTCTGGTAGTAATCCAAAGATTACTTACTATGAATTCCTGTTTTTTAACTTCTTCCCTAGCTTCCTAAACTCTGCCTGCAAGACCTCATCCCTCCTCGTGCAGTTGTTTAGTAATATCATTACCTACTGACCAATTTCCATATCCTTTGATTCCCTTGGTGCCCAAAGGCCTCGTGATTTTAGCCTTGAACGTACTCAATGGTGCAACATCTATAATCTTAATATCATAGATTCACATACCATGGAAACAGGCCCTTTGGCCATCGGTTATCTATCCATAGAGATACAAGAGACTGCAGATGTTGAAATCTGGAGCAACAAACAATCTGCAGGGTTCTGACCCAAAATGTCAATAATTCCTTCTTCCACCCCCCCCCCCCCCCCCCAATGCTGCTCGATCTGCTGGGCATCTTTCTATACTTGGCAAGAGTTTTCTACACCATTGTGTTTCAGATGCTCATCTGAATACTTCTTAAGTTGGTAAATTATTGTTAAATGTTGCCACAGTGCTGCTTCCCTCAGACAGATTCAACCAATACTTGGGAGTAAAACATTCTTCCTCAAATCTCCTACCTCTTACCTTAAACCTGTGCTCTCTGGCTATAGACAAGTCAGCTAAGGTGACAATTTCTCATTATCTACCCTGTCTATGCCCCTTATAATTGTGGCATCCTCAATCCTCAGCTTCTCCACTTAAGGGAAAACAAATCAGCCTATCCTCATACTTGAGATGCTCCATCCCAGGCAACATGTGCTGATCTCCTCTGCACCTCCAGTGCAATCACTAGGGTAAGGGATTCTGAGGATTCTCCTTTCAATCTTAAGTGGCCAGCCTTGCGCCTGAAAAGGTTACCTATCAAGGGAAACCGCCTCTCAGAATCTTATTTGTTTAAATGACACTGCGTTTCATTTTCATGGTTTGAAAGTAGTCTAAAGTATACACAAGGGGAATGTCAGAAAATCCATCATCTCCTTCAACTGCTTTTTGGGGTTATAAAGTTTATGGTTTCTCCCCCAAAAAATTCTCCAGACAGGTCATTCATTACTAGAGAGGCCAGTAGTCGGGACAAGTGGATGAACTTGCTGTTTGCCATTCCTCACCTCTAGCAACTGTAGGGTGTCACCGTATCTGCAACAAGCTCCCCTCCTCCATCCGGCCCCAAGGGCCCGGGACATCAGTGCCAGCAGGGTCCCCTCCTCCCAACCTCACTCATGTGACTGCCAACAGGCTCCCTCCCCAACCCCAACCCCAACGACTGCACTCACGTGACTTCCAGCGAGCTCCCCTCCTCCCCCGACCCCACTCACGTGACCGTCACTTGGCTCCCCCTCCCGCCCTTTGGCCCCACGCGGGTCACGTGTAATGCTTTGACTAGCGATGGGTAACGGGCGGCTGTGCGCGGGTCTGGGATGGCTGCTGCTTTGCTGCTGGCTAACGTCTGTCTCCTGCCTTCCCCGACCTGACCGGGTGCCCGAGCCCGCGATATCGGTGCAGCCCAAGCCGTGCGAGGCCCCTCAGCAGTGGGAAGGCAGGGCTGTCGTGTACGATCACAACACGGGCAGGAACAGTCGGGTGCTGATCTCGTATGATGGGCAAAACCAGCGCGTCCGGATCCTGGATGAGAAGAAGGGCCACATCCCCTGCAAAAAGTAGGTATTACCCCCGGCGTGACGGCCACTCCCCCCGCCTCCTTTCCAGGGCCTTGTGTTCCCCGAGGGCTTGGGGTTAGGACATACCTTTATGGCCCTGTTTATCCGCAGTGGGTGGATGGGGGAACAATAACATGATTTTCGCCCATGCAATAACACTTAAAGAGGCCGTTTCTTTGGTAAATATACTGCTAGCACAAAGACTGCGGGAGGCTGCCAGCGGTGTGGGCTGACAGTGCACCCATGAGGCTTCAGAAATGATGTGTCAGGATCTACATCCCACCATTGCCCACTAGTGTCCTGAGACGAGACAGGTTGCTGCCATACATTGGGTACATGCTTTCCAGTGGAGCCAAAGGTCGAGTTATATCGTCTGACTGCGGTAACCGGCCTTTCCAATCAGCTGTGGAGTAAACATTTCTCAGTAAAGCATTCAGATTTTAACTTAGACTGCCCACTGTTTAGTACTGTAAGTAGTTAATAATGCCACCCCTGAAAGAGCCAAATTTCTAAACTTGTCAATTTTAACACCTTTGTTACTAACTTCCACCCTGCTCTGAAATTCACTTTGACCATTTCTGACACTTCTTTCCCTTTCTAGGTCTCTCCATCTCCATGTTAGGAGACAAATTATCCACTGACATTTACTATAAACCCACTGACTCCTTCAGCTAATAGACTACACTCTGCAGTGTGCCCAAGAAAGCTTCCTTTATCAATATGTAGAAGGATCTTCTAGAGAGGATGTGACACTGGACTGCCTTCTGGGGGATGAGGTTGGGCAAATGGCAGAAGTATCCGTCAGTAAGTTCTTTGGGTCCAATGACCATAATTCTATTAGTTTTAAAATAGTTATGGAGAAGGATATGACTGGTTCACAGGTTAGGGTCCTGAACTAGGGCAGAGTAAATTTTGGAGCCATTAGGTGGAATCTTGCAGAAGTTGATTGGGTGAGATTGTTAGCAGGGAAAGGAGTGTTTGCCAAGTGGGAAGCCTTTAAAAATGTGGTGTCAAGAGTACAGGGCCTGTATGTTCCTGTTAGGGTGAAGGGCAAGGCTGACAGGTTTTGGGAACCCTCTTTGATGAAAGATATTGAAGCTCTGGTTAAGAAAAAGAGGGAGGCATACACTGCACATAAACAATTGGGAGCTAGTGAATCTTTTGATGACTGCAAGAAGTGTAGGAGTGCACTTAAGAGAGGAGTTAGGAGGGCAAAAAGAGGATATGAGAGGGGTCTGGCAGGCAAGGTGACACAAAATCCCAAGAGATTCTATAGGTATATTAAGAGTAAAAGCGTGGCTAGGGAGAGAATAGGTCCCCTTAAAGATCAGTATGGCTGTCTGTGTGTGGAACCAAAGGAAATGGGTGAGATTTTTAATGAATGTTTCTCATCAGTTTTTACTATGGAGAAAACAATGGAGGCTAAGGAAGTGAGTGATGACGTCTTGGACCACATATGAATTAGCAGGGTGGAGATATTGGAGGGTTTAAAGTGCATTAAATTGGATAAATCCTCAGGGCCTGACCTGGTGCATTCTCAGACCTTGTGGGAAGCTAGAGAAGCAATTGCAGAGGCCCTTGCAGAGATTTTTTGCTTCATCTCTCTCCCCAGGTGAGGTTCCAGAGGACTGGAGAGTGGTTAATGTGGTACCATTATTTAAAAAGGGTTGCAAAAACAAGCCAGGAAACTACAGACCGGTGAGTCTGACATTGGTGGTGGGTAAATTGCTGGAGGGGATTCTGAGGGACAGGACCTACCAACATTTGGAGAGATGGGGTCTGATTTGGGACAGTCAGCATGGCTTTGTGCATGGAAAGTAGTGTCTGACAAACCTTTTGGGGTTCCTCAAGGAGATAACCAAGAGGGTAGATGAGGGTAGTGTAGTGGATGTTGTCTATATGGACTTTAGCAAGGCCTTTGACAAGGTCCCTCATGGCAGGCTAGTCCGAAGGTTAAATCATGTGGGATCCAGGGGGAGATAGCTGATTAGATTCATAATTGGCTCAGTGCTAGGAAGCAGACGGTGATGGTCGAGGGTTGTTTCTCAGACTGGAGACCTGTGTCTAATGGTGTGCCACGGGTTGGTGCTGAGACCTTTGTTGTTTGTAATTTATATAAACGATTTGGATGTAAGTATACAAGGCATGGGTAGCTAGTTTGCAGATGATACTAAAATAACAGGTTGTAGACAGTGTAGAGAGTTATGAAAAATTACATGGGGATCTTGATCAGCTAGGTATGTAGGCTGAGGATTGGCAAATGTCTTTTGATCCAGATAAATGTGAGGTATTGTGATTTTGGGCGATTAAACTAGGGTAGGACTTGTACAGTGACAGGTAGGGCCCTGGGGTGTGCAATGGAACAGAGGGATCTTGGTGTGCAAGTGCATAGTCCACTGAAAGTGGTGTTACAGGTAGGTAGGGTGGTGAAAAAGGCATTTGGCACACTGGCATTCATTGGTCAGGGCACTGAATATCAGAGTTGGGAAGTTATGTTGCAGTTATACAAGATGTTGGTGAGGCATCACTTGGAATATGGTGTACAGTTTTGCTCACTATTATAGGAAAGATGTTATTAAACTAGAAAGAGTATAGTAAAGATTTACCAGGATGTTGCCTGGACTTGGGGGCCTGAGTTACAAGGAGATGTTACACAGACTTGTACTTTATTCCCTGGAGTATAGGAGATTGAGGGTAGACCTGATGGAGGTATGTAAAACCATGAGGGGCATAGACAGGGTGAAAGCACATAGTCTTTTTCCTGAGGTGGAGGTGTGAACAACAAGAGGGCATAGGTTTAAGATCCGAGGCGAGAGATTTAAAAGGGACATCAGGGACAGCTTTTTCACGCAAAGGGTGGTGTGTATTTGGAATGAACTGACAAAAATAGTGGTTGAGGCAGGCACATTAGCAACATTTAAAAACCATGTAGATAAGTACATGGATAGGAGAGATTTAGAGGGAATGGGCCAAACGTGGGCAGATGGGACAAAGTCGCTGGGCAACGCAGTCGACATGGATGAGTTGGGCCGAAGGGTCTGTTTCCGTGCTGTATGACTCTGACTACACCTCTTCCCACCCCGTCTTGTAATGATGACTTTTTCTCAGCTTCTCTCTCTGTTGCATCTGCTTTCAAGACGAAGCCTTCTGTTTCAGAACATTTGAAGTGTTCCCCTTTTTCAAGAAACTTGTCTTCCCTTCAGCTATGGTTGATGGAGCCCTCTCTCGCATTTCCTCAGTTTCCCAGATGACTTCTGCTCTCGTGCTCTTGCCCCTCCAACACCCCCCCCTCCCCCCCAAAACCGGTAAAAGAACATGGGTAGAGTTCCTTTGGTCATTGTCTTTCACCCTACTAGCCTGCGCATCCTGCACATCATCCTTTATCATCTCTGCCAACTAAAAGAAGGAAAACGAGGCAGTGTGGCATTGCTGGTAACAAATAAAGTCAATTGATTAGTTCTGAAAATGAATATGTGGAATAGGCCTGCATGGAGCAAAGAAATAAAAGCTGTGAAGATTATTGGTTGAAGTTGTCTACATGCCTTGGTACACCAAACTGTCATGGTAATATAGGGGACACCAAACAAGAAATGAAGGGTGAATGCAGCATGGGTTAGTTGTTGGTAACTTTAATCTACCTGCAGTTGGGACAGACCAAATGAGCAATAATACTCTGGAGGAAGGATGCCTGCAGTGTGTGGGATGACATATTGTTTCAGTGTGTTGAGCAGCCAACCGGAAAAAAATTATCCTCGACCAGGTATTATGCAATGAGAAAAGGTTAGTTAAACTTGTAGGGCAAGGTCCGTTAGGAAGTAGTTATCATAATATTCTTCATTAAGATGAAAGGTGCAGGAATTCATATTGAAACTAAGGTTCCAAATCTAAACAAAATAAAGTATGAAACCATGAGAAATGAGTTAGCTGTGATAGATTAGGGAGTTTCATCAAAAGGTATGATCATGGATAGGCTGTGGCTAACTTTTAAGAAACAAATGCAGAAACAACAACAGTTGACAACGTTGAAGAGTTTGAGGTAAGTCATTAAAATATCTCCATCATTTTCTGTTTTTCTTTCAGATTTCCAGTATCTAGTTTTTTTGCTTTTATAAATGCAAGTTGACTTACTTGGAAAGGTTTTTTGATATGCTCTCTGACTTTTTTTGTTCCTTCTAGATTTTATGAATACATTTATTTGTTTAAATATCCAGTCCTTTTCAAGATTGAGCAAGTGACAAAGCAGTGCTCCAAACTGCCTCTTCTTCAGCCATGGGACCCTTATGATATTCCTGATAACTCCACCTATGAAGATCGTTACAACATTGGTGGGCCAGGAGACCAGATTGAGGTTCAAGAATGGTCAGATAGAAAACCTGCTCGTAAATGTAAGTAGTGTACTATCTGCCAGGATGCAATAAATGGTGATATTTAAAACTGATTAAGGGACTATAAAAATATTAAAGATATTAAGATTAGAATTTTTCAGTGAACCTCAAAGCATTTTTTTCTTATCTTCCAGCAGATGCGGGTGGTTCAACACAAAGTTAATGTCTGATGCAATCCCCGTTAGCAGTCTCATTGCAATTTAAAATATTGTAAGAATATCAAGACCACAAATGTTTGCCATTGAATTAAATTATCTTCTGAGAGTAATCACAAATAAACAAATGCTAATAAGTACATCATTACATGTAAAGAGGGGTAAAAGAATTAAAATCTAAAAGTTTCCATTTCATTAGGGTATCGATGTCTTAATTTGTATAAATAGGCTGAATATTTCCATTGAATATGCTATTGACATCTGCAATAATATCCCAATTAGCCTTATAAAATTTAGAACTTCTGATATTTTGAATAGCTCAAAGTAAAACCTTGTTTTTACATTGCATATATTCAAGCTACCAGATCACTTAATTTACTGAGTATAGCAGTAATTTCAAATTTGGATTACTATTTGGTGTGCATTAAACAATGTTTCTAATAATTGATGGCAATTGTTATTTGAATTAGAGTCATAGAGCAATACAGCATGGATACATGCCCTTCAGCCCAACAAATCCATGCTGACCATGTTGTCCACCTAGCTAGTCCCAATTTCCTGCATTTGGCCCATATCCATCCAGGCCCCTCCCCTCCATGTACCCATCCAAGTGCTTCTTAGATGCTACTATTTTACCTACCTCAACCACTTCCTCTGGCAGCTCACCATCTGGCATATACTCACCACCCTCTTCATGAAAAAGTTGCCCCTCAGGTCCCTTTGAAATCTTTCCTCTCTCACCCTAAATCTATGCCCCCTAGCTTTGGACCCCCCTACCTTGGGGAAAAGACTGTTACCATCCACCTTATCTATGCCTCTCATAATTTTAAACACTTATATAAGGTCACCTCTCATTCTCCTACGTTCCAAGGAATAAAGACCTAGCCTGGGCAACCTCTCCCTATAACTCGGGCCCTCTAGTCCTGGCAACATCCTCGTAAATCTTTTCTGCACTCTTTCCAGTTTAACCACGTCTTTCCCATAACAAGCTGACCAAAACTGTACACAGTACTCCAAGTGTGGCCTCACCAATAATGTCCCAACTCTATGCTCAGTGTCCAGACTGATGGAGGCCAGCGTGCTAAATGCCTTTTTTACCACCCTGTCCACCTGTGACGCTGCTTTCAACAAACAATGCATCTGTACTCCTAGGTCCTTCTGTTCCATTACATTCCCTAGTGCCCTACCGTTCATAGTATAAGTCCTACTCTGGTTTGACTCTCCAAAATGCATTAAAAGCCATTTGCCACTCCTCAGCCCACTTCCCTAACTGATCAAGATCCCCCTGTAATCTACATTAACCTTCTTCACTATCAGCAAAACCTAATTTCGTGTCATCTGCAAACTTGCTGATCAAGCCTCGTGCATTCACATCAAAATCATTTATATAAATGATGAATAACAAGGGTCCCAACACCAACCCCTGCAGCACACCACTAGTCACCGGTCTCCATTCTTAGAAATAACCTTCAACCACTGCCCTCTGCCTCCTACCTCTGAGCCAATTTTGAATCCACCTAACTAGCTCTCCCAGGATTCCATGGGACCCTACCTTCCAGATCAGCAAGCCATGCAGGACCTTGTCAAAGGCTTTGCTAATATCCAAATAGACAACATCAACTGCCTTACCCTCATCTACCCTCTTGGTTACCTCTTCAAAGAACTCTGAAAGATTCATCAAACACAACTTCCCACACACAAAGCCATGGTAACTCCTCCTAATCAGACTTGGTCTATCCAAATGCTGGTAGATCCTGTCCCTCAGGATTCCCTCCAGTAACTTCCCCACCACTGATGTCAGGCTGACCGTGGCTAACGATGTAGCAAGAATCTCTGCAAGGTCATCTGCATTTCCTCCTTTTGTCTCCCACAAAGTCCAAGGATGTACTTGGTCAGGTCCTCAGGATTTATCCACCTTAATGTGCTGTAAGGCTGCAGATACCTCCTCCCTGGAAATATGAATGTGCTCCAAAACATCTCCACTTGTTTCCCTTATCTCTTGAGCAACCATGATTGTCTCCTTAGTAAACACTGAGGAGAAATATTCATTAAAAATCCCACCCATCTCATGTGGCTCCAGACATGGGTAGCCCTGCTGATCTCTAAGGGGATCTACTCTTTCCCTAGCCACCCTTTTACTCTTAATGTTGCTATAGAACCTCTTGGGATTTTCCTTAACCTTACCTGCTAGATCCAGCTCATACCCTCTCTTTGCCCTTCTGATTTCCTCTTAAGTATATTCTTAATCTTTTTATAGCCATCAAGGGATTCACTCATCCCCAACCTCCTAAATCCAATGTATGCTTCCTCCTTTTTCTTGACTGGAGCCTAATATCTCTCATCAGCCAGGGTTCCCTAAATTTGCCAGGTTTACCCTTCAGTCTAGCAGGAACATGCTGCCCCTGGACTCTTGATATCTCACTCTTAAAAGCTTCACATTTCCCATTCATTCCTTTCTCTCCAAAAAGGCTCAGCCAATTGACTTCTGCTCGATCCTGCCTAATTCCCCCATAATTAGCCCTGCTCTAGTTTAGGACCTTAACCTTTGGAATTGGATGCCTTTTGTAATGCTGTTTTGATCTGATCCATAGCATCATATGGCAATAATTGTCAGCCTATTGCAAAAGATACAGAGGGGCTGACAAACTAGCACTTAGCACATGGGAATACATTCAAAGCATAACATGCTCTCCCGAACAATAAATTGTTGTGCAGGTGCAGATTAAGGTAGTAACTTTAAGATAACACATCTTTGATATGCCAAATTGGCCTAATGATGGATATAAATGCAGATCTTTTTTCTCTGATCATTGATCTTCTCTTGTCTAAAAATCTGTATAATCTCAAAGGTTAATGTTTTAAAAAAAAACATATTTACTTGTTATCATCCAGTACAACTCATGTTGCTAAAAAGTCAAATAGTTTCGTAAATTATTTTTACGGTAATTGCTGCACACCATGTGCATGGGCTAAAACATCCAGAATGTAGATGGAAAGACTTGTCTTCTGTTCTTTCACTTTTTCTGAAGTGCATTTTCTATTTTTGAATCTATTTTCTGTCTTCTGGATCCTATGAAATTTCCTGAAAATGAGAGTGTAGTAGAAGATCATTTAAATCAACATGTAAACAGATGGATTTCCATTTAGCTGTTGGCAAGAGACTAGATATGTCAAGGTCTGTCCAAAGTAAATTTTGATTTCAAACTTTGTACTTAGCTGCAAGAGCATCCTGTTTGTTCTGTAAATATGAATGTGGTTCACTTAGTTTGAATATTATACATATAGTATATACATGTATTCTACTTTCTGTCTGATTTTAGAATTTCAATCAGACATTTTTCTGTGAAAATATTGGGATTAGAATTGTGCAGCTGTGGAAGCAAAGTTTGTACAGGATTTGTAGTGTTGGGAATTGAGGTTCCTTAAGGAGGATTTCCAAATTTTAGATTGAATGTTGAAATTTAGAAATGATCTTATTTGGAACAGTATTTTTAATCTGTCATTTAAAAAGTGCTCACTTAATGTATGGTAAGTTGCATTTTATGACTGGTCTTGGCACTGTACTTCTTAGAAATTGAATAGTTGCCAAACAAGACTGGGGTTATACTGGCAGGAGGTCTGCTAATGGAGGAGTGTTTAAGGTGCTTGCCTTAAATCCCTTCAGCCATGCTTCCAAACTTTCCCATTGCTTAATTAGGTTAGATTTTTCTCAGTTGCAGGGAATTTGGTAACTGTTTCATTTTGGGTAATTACTTAAGAGAATGCTATAGACAATGTGGTATAAGGATATGAAGTGTGGGATGGGGATTGGATAGGAATTTTTAGCAATCTTGTAAGCAAACAAACATTGATGTTTATATCTCGTTGACATTTCTGTGCCCTGTAAGTTTATAGATGTAAGAACATTTTAACATTATTCTAAATAAATCCCAACCCACCATAGACTGTCACTGTTCCAGCCAAGAAGAAAATCTCTTCATCATCTCCAGGGACTATAATCTAAATTTATCCAGACTTTCACAAAAAAAATGCAAAATAATCATTTGCATCCAAATTCAGTATTATTCTGATGCAGTAATCAAACCATGTTACTTTCTATCACCTGTTCTTGATGTATCTCCTCCACATAAGTTCTGCAACCATCCGGCTTATCCCCACATTGTGATTTTCTGATAGGTGACGATAGAAAATTTACAACATCCAAGAAAACATTGACCACACTAGTTGAGAAAGTCCTACCTAGCTAAATCCCACTTGCAGCACTAGGTCTGTAGCCCTGCAGATTACAGGTCTTCAAATACACAGCCAAAGTGAAAGTTTTTGTCTCAACTATCCTTTGAAATGATGAGTTGCAGACCTCTACTATGCTCAGGGTGAAAATTATTTTTCCTCACTTTCTTAAATCCTTCTGCCAATAACCTTAAATTTATTCCCCCCCTCCCCTATTCCAGATTTTTGACCCCTCAGCTATTTGATCTAGGTCATTTATAATTTTGCATACTTCAATTAAGAATCTTCTCAACAGCCCCTTTCCAAAGAAAACAACCCTAGCTTATCCAATCCTCAGAATCTTTGTTAATAACAATATTTTCCACTCCTGACAACCTCCTCATAAATCTCATCTGCACCCACACCATTGCAACCATATGTTTCCTGTAAGATTACTTCTACCTCCTCAAAAAGATTAATCAAGTTAGTTGGATATAACATTCCCCTAACAAATCAAGGCTGATTGTCCTGGATTAATCTGTATCTTTCTAAATGAACATTTATGCTGTCTCTTAAACAGGTTCCAATAATTTGCCCACCAAAGTTAAACTAACTGGCCTGTAATAAAAAAAGCAAAATCTGCAAATCTGGAGTGGAAACAAAGTGCTGGGCATACTGAGCAGATCAGGCAGCATCTGTGGACAGAGAAACTGAGTTCAGGTTTCAAATCAAGTAACCCTTCATCGGAAGGCGACAATAGCTTGGTTTATGCTTTCTGCCACTTTTACAAGTGGTACACTGTTAAGAGTCCTCCAGTCATCTGGCAGGTCCACACTCCACCATAGCCGGAGAGGACTGAAAAATGATGGTCAGAACCTTCGTAATTTCCTTCCTTGCTTTTTATAGCCTTGGATATATTTCATTGAGACCTCATAATTTATCCACTTTCAAAGATGCTAAATCTCTTAATACTCCCTCTTTTTGTTATGTTTATCCCATCTAATATTTGATAAACCCCCTCCTTTAACTTACAGCATGAATATCCCCTCTTATGAAGATGGTTGCAAAATATTCATTAAGAACCTTACCCATATATGCCTCCACACATGCTTGCCTTGTGGTCCCTAATTGACCATAATCTTTCCTTAGTTATCCTTTTGCTCTCTACCTCCTATGAACTTAGAAAACATCTTTGGATTTTTCTTAATATTAGTTGCCAGTATTTGATCATGACCTGTTTTCCTAATTTCCTCCTCAATTTCACTCCCACGTTCTCTGCACTCCTAGGCTTTCTATGTATTAATCTCTTGTGTCTTGTATAAAGTTGCTTTTTTTTCCCTTGTCCTCTATGCACCTTGTCATCCAGGGCACTCTAGATTTATGATGTCCTGCTCTGTATTTTTGTGGGAATGTTAAATTTATTTGTTAAATTAAACCATGAATGTACTTTGTATTGAGCTGGTACACTATTTCCTTTCCTTGGCATCAGCTGGTATAAAGGCTGGTTGCTAAATATTCCTTCTTAGTTTATATGTAGCTGGGATGACTAAAATCAGGAGGTTACAACATCAGCTAGTGTCAAACTGTATATAGTTTAAATTAATAAATTAATGTGCGTCTAGAGAACTCTGTTATGTCCCTCTTGCACAAATTTGACTGTTGAGGCAGAAATTTCTGGGTTCAAGCCTCACTTCAGTGTTTCTAACTGTTAATTTCTTGAACTTCTGTTTCCCTTGCCTGCTTACAACTTGAACAAAACCTCACCAAATCTGCTTCTGAACCCAAGTCCATTACTTCTGCTTTTCTTTGTTCTCTTATCTTTGCTGTTAAACATTTTTCCTGGCAGACAGCATGGCACCTTTCATTGCTTTTCTTCTGGATGCATTGTTCCTCTAAATTTGTCATTCAACCCTTCACTCTTCCTCATCCTTCCTATTCTCCAGTCACTGTCTCAGGCTTGAATCAGTTTTGAATAAATCCACAGCTTCCCTCTATGATGTTTGCAATTTGCTGAAATTCTACTGAGGTTCTCATGAGCAGCATGCTAACTTCCTGGTCTCTTCCATTGCTGGCCTTCAGACATAGCATACCCACTGAGGGCAAATCTTGCCTCTCTATTTATTGACCTGTTTATTCATCCTACTGTTTCCCATGACAGACATGCTAAATCAGTCTTTTGTATCAGTCTTCACCGTGGAGGACACTGCAGATATCCCTAAGGTAACAGATTTGGCTAAGTTCATATAACAGTCAGGAACTTTTAACAATCCCAATCACAAAGAATAAAATATTAGAGAAACTCACTGGGTTAAAGGCAGAAAAATCGCTGGGACCTGATGGCTTGTGCCCAACGGCTTTAAAAGAAGTTGAAGTTTATTGCCACAGGCATACATACACAGAAATCCATATTTTTCCCAGTTCTGATAGGGGTCCAGAACCTGAAACATTTGTTTCTGTTTCCGCAGATGCTATCTGAACTCCAAGTCATAAAGTTATAAAGCACACAAATGAACCTATCTAAGCTAGTCCACTTTCCCTGTATTTGGCCCATATCCCTCTAAACCTTTCTTATCCATGAACCTGTCCAAATGTATTTTAAACATTGTAATTGTACCTGCCTCTACCACTCCCTCTGGCAGCTCGTTCCATATGCCCACCACCCTCTGTGTCAAAAACCTACCCTTCGGGTCCCCTTTAAGTCTTTCCCCTCTCAACTTACACCTATGCCCTCTAGTTTTAGACTCCCCTACTCTAGGGGAAAAAGATTATGACAATCCACCTTATCTATGTCCCTCATGATTTTATCTACCTCTGAGGTCATCCCTCAGCCTCCTTTGCTCCAGGGAAAATGGTCCTAGCCTATCCAGTCTCTCCTCATAACTCAAGCCCTCCATTCCTGGCAACATCCTTGTCAATCTTTTCTGCACCCTCTCTAGCTTGATCACAACCTTCCTATAGTATGGTGACCAGAATTGCACGCAATATTCCAGATATGGTCTTACCATCATCCCATATAGCTGTAGCGTCACGTCCTAACTCTTGTATTTGTGCCCCTTCTGATGAAGGCAGGTGTATCATGCGCTGCCTTCACCACCTTGTCTACTTGTGCCACCACTTTTGGGAAATCATGTACTTGTAGTCCGAGGTGTCTCTGTTCTACAACGTTCCCCAAGGTCCTGCTATTTACTGTGCAAGTCCTGCCCTGGTTTAACTTCCCAAAATGTTCCATCTGCAGTTCCTTTGCCCACTTTCCCAGTTGACCTAGATCCTGTTTTTAACCTTAGCCTTATTCACTATCCATTACTGTGTCAATTTTGGTGTAATCAGCAGACTTACTAATTATGCTACGTACATTCCCATCCAAATCATTGATTTATATGACAATCAGAGGACCCAGCAACGATCCCAGCGGCACACCACTGGTTTTCAGCTTCCAGTCTGGAAAACAGCCTCTCAGTACCATCCTCTACCTACTTGTACCAAGCCAATTTTATATCCACTGGCTATCTCACCCTGGATCCCATGTGATCTAACCTTCCAAATCAGTCTACCATGTGGGACCTTGTCAAAAGCCCTACTAAAATCCATGTGGACAACGTCTACAGTTCTGCCCTCATTCGTCCTCGGTCACCCCTTCAAAAAAAAACTCTGTTAAATTTGTGGGACATGATTTCCTATGCACAAAGCCTTATTGGCTATCCCTAATCAGTCCTTGCCTTTCCAAATGCAGACCTGCTGAATGTTTCCAATTTTTCCACATCTTACTTTCACTTGTGAGTAATGCACTTGTCTCTGTGACCTTATTCACGTGGATTACCATAGCTTTATCAGTTACTTGGGTCTTAAGTGACAGTATTGTACCTTCCCCAATTTCTTACCTGGTGCCATATGCGTGTTCCCATGCTTTGTTCTCCTACTTCTCTGGCATCTCCTTTTAGCACTTCATTTTCAATCCATTCCACCAACTAAGCAGGACACATACTGTATGCATTACCTAAAACGTGCAAGGACTATCAAACTGCAATTACAGGAACATTTAACTTTTATCCAGTATTTTGATCATATCATATTTTCTTTTGGCTAATTATTTCCTGTTTTAACTTTGATGTGCAAAAAGATTGAATATATTCTCAAAATAATGTCGGGATACTTGTATCTTTTTGTATTTCTGCTTGTTTGCCACAGTTGAAACCTGGGTTGGAGTTTACACAGTAAAGGATTGCTACCCGGTGCAAGAAACTTACACCAAGAGCTACAACGTAACAAGTTCCACACGCTTTTTTGATCTGCAGTTAGGGATTAGTGACCCATCTGTGTTCACCCCACCCAGCACCTGCCAGGCAGCCAGCCCAGAAGAGATGAACGATGACTGCTGAGTTTAGGTATTGGCTTGCAGAACACAACCATCATTTATCAAGTGTTCCTGTCACTAACAATCTTTTTTGAGTGGCGGTGTATAAGGGAACTGTTGGTTCATTTCTCTGTCAAATAATCTGCTGATTGATATGTTGTTTCCAAGAAAAAGTGGGTATTCTCTCAGTGTCTGTGTATACATGCATTGGGGAAAAAAAAGCATTAATTACCTAGAATACATTAACAAAATGCTTCAGAATTGTACAAGTTATTTCATCCTGTTGTGGTTGACTCTTTACATCTACTTAAAAGTGTGGGCAATAATGTAACCCAAATGAAGCACTGCACAACAGAGTACAGTACTGCAGTAACTTTCAAATGATACATTAAAGCACTTTGGTGCATTACAAACAATACTCTAATGTATTTAGAGAAGTTGAGGTATCAAAGTGTTTTTTGAAAGCTGTAGTTGTGTTCAGGAAAGGTAAATATTGCACAGCATTCAAACAACAATATCCACTTTTGACTGAAGGATCAAAAATTAAATAAAGCTTCTTTGGTCCTTGCTTGCAGGAGAATATGCATTATTCTTTCAAATTTTACTTTTGAAATTTGTGTGCTATGAGTGGCTGTAAATTAGAGAAGAGCGTAAAATTGAGCATTCTGAATGGGAGTTCATTTTTGTGTCTCTTAGCAGTACTGTGTTATTCAAATATCTGCTTTGTTTCCATAAATACTGTCCATCCCCCTACCATACAAAAACAGTAATGAGTTTATTGCTTTAAACCATCTGTTACTTTGAAGTGGAGCTATAATGAACCATGTTGATTCTAACTGTACATTTTAACAGGATATATCTTATCCAATGGAGACACAAGAGACTGCAGATGCTGGAATCTGAAACACCAAACTATCTGCTAAAGGAACTCAGTGAGTTGAGCAGACATTTCAATTTCCCTTCCCATTCCCACACTGATCTATCTGTTCTTGACTGTCTCTACTGCTGAGGTGAGGAACAACACCTCCGTATTCCACTTGGGTAGTCTACAGCCCAAAGGTATGAAGCTGAAACTTTCCAATTTCAGGTAACCCTCACCTCCCAGTGTTGCTCTCACACTCTCTTGCTCTCTTCTTCCAATCCTCCTATTTTTATCCCCTTTCCATACCCCACTCCTCTCCCAGTTCCATCAACCCAATATCCACACATTTCACCAACCTCCGCCCCCCCAAATCTGAATCTGGTTCTGGTTCTATCTGCCTCTCACCTCATCCATTGCACCCATTGTTTCCCATTATCACCTTCCTTGCTTATCAGATTCCAGCACCAGTAACATTTGTGTTCCTGATTATCACCCTCCCAGCTGCCTCCACTTTCACTCTCCCCTCCATATGCCTCTTCCTCTCTTTTTCTCAACCTCCATCAACATCCCCCGTCTGTGTCTTTCAACTCCACCACTTCTCATCTGGCTCCATCTGCCCGTCATCTTTCACCCCCTCGGTCCACCTCTGGTCTCTATACACCACTCCCCCTCTCCTCTTTATACTGGCTATCTCCCCTCACCACTCTTAGTCCTGATGCAGAGTTTCAATATGAAATATTGGCAATTCCTTTCCCTTCACAGATGCTGCTTGACCTAATGAGTTCCTCCAGCAGATTATTTGCTACATCTTATTCAGTAATTTGTGAGTTGTGTTATGCAAGTGGTGTTTTCCCCATGTTTAATATGAGGTGCTGGTGATTTCATGTAATGATTAATAACCTATAAAATAAAACTTTCTCTGAACACCATGAATGCAGGTATTTTTTTTCTCGTGTTTAGGGTATTGGTAAATACCTAGCTAGTTTTTTTAATAATTTAAGGATTAATATTGAGCATATTTGATCTCTCAGCAGACAGTTTTCATTATCTATTTGGCATGAATGGATAAAGGAAGTTCTCTAAACATGCATGTTTCTTCATCCAGTAAGTTATTTTTTTCAAAAAAAAACAAACCCATGAATGATACACTATGTGTACAGCAAGGAGAAGTGACTTGAACTAATCTTAGATTGCACTTTCCTCAGACTGAGGGCACTGTGAACAGAAAGTTCTTATTCAACAATATGTTTCATTAAATTGCTTGGGTTTAATAACTGACTTTACTTGTTGAACCCTACAGGAAGGTATGTAGAAATAATAACATAATGCTTGAAATACTTGAGAGACCAGGCAGACTCTTTTATAATGAGAAACATGGTCACCAACCTTTCATCAGTATGGAGGAAAGGTAGAAATCAAACCTTGTAAGTTGCATAGAAGGGTGTGGGGTGGAAGGGCAATATCCTGATAGGGTTGAGACCAAGAGAGACTGATACCACTATGTGTCATACAACAGAGGGAGGAGATCTAAATGGAGGAGGTGTAAATTGAAAGAAAGAAATGATAGCGAAGAAGAAAAGGGGAAAAAATGCAGTTCTAGAACTAGACAACACTGAAAAAGATGTATACAATGTTTATAAGGAATTAGAACGAGTATAAGAACCCATTACCAGACCAAGTAAAGCACATGGTAAAGCTACTTGGGTAGATTTATTTATGGGAGAGTCATATACAAAACCAAGAAAAGATATCAAGATAGCCAAGGGAACACCATAGCCAAAGCTTCATAGCAGAAACAAATAGAACTTGCTTTATAATTTAGAAAGAGATTCTTAAGGTGCATCATGGAGGCATAATACAGGTAGTGGATGATGTCTGAACCTAATTTGGAGCATCAAATGGATGCATTTGGAGGTTTAGTGAAAAACTTTGGCACTGAGAGGCTAGGGAGGTAAAGGCTGGCTGCCAGTGGTGAAATGAAGGGAAAGAGGAATATACATGAAGGCAGATAATAAAGAAAGTTTTGTCAGAGACGAGATGGGAGGGCAGAGAGCTTGTGAGGCTGGAAAAGAAGACCATGTCAGAATTTGAACACAAGGTTGAGTAATTTGAAAGATTAGAAATGCAGAATACAACCTATCCAGATGGAAACTGAGTTGTTGTTCCTTGACCTTCCATTGGGCCTCCTTGTAACAGTGCAGGAGTCCACAGACAGCAAGGTCCGAGTGAATTTGCTACCAAATTAGTTCAAACCCTTTCCAAAAGCATCAGCAAACTTCCCTGCAAGGATGTTGGATCCATTGCCATTCAGGTGCAACCCATCCATATTGTTCTGGAAGCACGCTACCACCTTCCCCAGAAACAGTCCCAGTGATTCAGGAGTCTAAATCCCTCCCTCCTACACCATCCCTTTAGCCACACATCTGACCTATCTTCCTATTATACTCACTAGGCATGAGGTACAGGAAGTAATCCAGAGATTACAACCTTGGAGATCTTGCCTTTTAATCTGTAACCTAGCTTCCTAAATTTATTTTGCAGGACTTCATCTCTCTTTTTCCCGTGATGTTAGAACCAATGACTATTTACTCTCCCAGTGTAGAATGGCCTGCAACCATTTGTAACTTCCTAGGCTCTAGTTCCAGGAAGGCAGCACTCCATCCTGGATTCACAACCATGGCTGCTCTGGCTGGAGTCGTAGGAGATAAATTCACTCCTACCAGTTGAAATGCCAATAGGGCAAGATGCATCTGAGGTGTTACTGAGTACCTGCTTGGCTCATTTCTTCTGTTTGGAAGTCACCCATTCCTTCTCTGACTGCTTTTCCTTAAGCTGTAGGATAACCATATCTAAAAAAAAACAGGCTTTCCATGTAACCTTTAGTCTCTAGTCAGCTCTCAAACTCCAGAACCTGCAAGTCGTACAATATGGCTAGCAATATGTGAGAATTCCAAGGGACCGAGCTCATCTGCTGTACTGTTCCCATGCTTTACATGAACTATAAAAAGTGAAAGTAGTCACCAACCAACTACCTGACTGGCACCAATGTTATGCTGTCTCACCAAAGGCTAGTGCTGAGAAGATGCCATAGACCCACCTTATTAACAACTCCCAGTCACAAAACCCCACACTCTAAGACTGCTGCTCTCTGAGTTTAGATGATACCACCTATAACAAACCATTCAAATGATTGTGAAATTAATTTGAAATAAGGTAATCTATGGCCTCATACTTATATTTTAGGTAAAATAATATATTTGTCAAATTCTAAAACCTAGTTCTTAAAATGACCAGAAAATGATGATGCTGTTAGAAACCATAATCAAAGGGTAATTGAACATTTTGTTTTTATAATAAAGTAAAGACAAGATGCTTTCCGTGTAACATAACAAATGAAAAATGTATGAATGACTTGAAATCATTGGGCTTTTGTTTAAATTATTGGGTTGTTTAAAAGTATCACGGACAACTAAGAGCTATATAATTTTTGAATGGAAGGTTAACTTTAATACTTCCACACAAATAAATAATTCAAATGGCGAGAGAGTTGAATTTATATTAGATTGTGTATTTATTGGATCAGTTTAATTCTTATTATTCAGAATCCAAGCTACTTTATACATTGGCAGCATAAAATGTTCTACTTTGTGGTTCTTGTTTGGGCAGTAGCTCCTATTGCATTTGTTTCTTCACATCAGCTCATACTCTATATCCTGTGGAAACAAGGCAACACCTCAGCATGAAAAAGAATGAGCTCACACCATCTGCAGAGCTTTCTCCAAGGGACTAGGCAGAGTGTTTAACCAAAGAGAACTCCTGCTGTGATTGTACAAGTTCAAATAAAAAGTCTTCTATTACCAAAGTCATTAAACAGGGTGTTTATAAGAATCACAACAGTTACACTCTCTGATTTTAGTGTGGAATTCATTACAAAGAAGTGCTAAAATAGAAATTAATCTCATCTACCGGTAGAGAGTGTCATGTGTTCTTTTGCCAATAGTTAAACAAATTGTTCAAATCCAGATGTATTTAAAAGAGCAAAATAGTCATGTAGAGCCCATAATTAGAAATAAGGAGCCAGAAAGAACCTGACACTCAAAATCGGCGTCTGTAAGAAGGTTACTAATTTAATGTCTTGCTGAAGGTGTTCTGTGGCAGGAATTGTACCAGCTCACTCTCGCAGAGAATGGTGAATCTCTTGATTCTCTGCCCCAGAGACTTGTGGAGGCCAGCTCATTAGAAGCATTTAAAGTGAAGAAAGATGAATTTGTGAAAGATTGGGGGATTGAAGCCTTTGGGGATCTGGTACAGGGAAGGAGTTGAGGCCTAGAGTAGATCAGGCATGATCATGTTGAGGAGGCCACTCCTGTATTCAATGATGCCAAATCCCTGGACTGCCCCAATAGAAAGGTATAAATCCCTACAGCAATTGGTCAGTTTGGCTAGAAGGCTCAGAAAATCTATGGGGGGGGGGCTGCTGGGGGGAGTGGGTTGTGAGGGGGAAGGGGTTAGAGGTAGCACCAAATTGGTATTGCATTTATAAGAATTAACTAGCACGGTACAAGTAGAACTAATATGCATCTGTTTGAAACCATAGATCAAAGGCCCACAAATGAATTCTCAGACTTCTCTGAGGATTATGAAATTTTGGATTCCCTATCCCAGAGAGCTGAGGCATTGGAATTAGAGCAACTGGGGACATGGAATAGTGGGTTAGAGTGGCAAGAGACCAGCCAATTTACCAACCTAAACGCTGCAAGTGGCACAAAGATTAGCAACTCCCTAACCACCATCCATAACCCACCCCCCCAATAGAAGATTTAATGACTTTACAAGATCACTAAAGGTGTAGCCTAACATCAACATGTTTTTCAAATAGTAGATCTAAAATTTATCATTGAAGTACAAGCTGAAATTTTCAGTTTTTATCTTTAGTTCGGTTCAGGGTTAGTTTTTATTAGTGTTTGGCAAAATTAGTCAATTTCAGATATTAAAAACTTTCATGGCTGATCCACATTAAGCCTTCTCATTTTCATGTTTTCTCCCAACATCCCTTGATCAAATATTTGGCAGAATTTGGCCATGAATACGTTTAATGACTCTTGTGTCTGGGTAAAGGGAGTTCCAAAGGTATATAATTCAGAAGAAATTCCTCCTTATCTCCATCTTAAATCCCTTGTTCTGAAACTATAGCACATAGTTCTAGATAACCACACATGCTCTCAGCATTCAACCTATCAAGCGCTCTCTGAATCTGATGTTGTAAATCTTGTAATGCATCACAATCATTTTAAAAATCTCCAGCGAATATCACAAATAAAGTACTAATGAGGCTAGGACATACACCAAGAATGGCAGGGTCCTGGGGATTATTGAGGAATAGAGGGACCTTAATGTACAAGTCCAAAGATTCTTGAAGGTGGCAGTACAGGTAGATATCTTGGTTAAGCAGACATATAGGATACTAGCCTTCATTAGTTGTGGCATTAAATACAAGAGCAGGAAAGTTATGCTCCAACCTAATAAAAAAAATTGGTCAGACTTAAACTGGAGTACTATGTGCATTTCTGGTCACCATACTATAGGAAAAATGTGATGGAGAGGCTACAGAAGAGATTCACCAGGATGTTGCCTGGGATGGAGCATTTCAGTTGGAGTGGAGGACATTAAGAGGGAACATGATTGAGATATATTAAATTATGAGGGGTATAGATATGGTAGACTGCAGGAAACTTTTCTCCATATCGGAGGTAGCTTAAACTAGAGGACGTAGATTTAAGGGGTAAGAGATTTAAATGGGATCAGAGTTGGACTTTTTCACCCAGAGAAGACCTCGAATGTACTGCCTGAGATAGTGGTGGAAATGGTGTCGCTGACAGCATTTGAGATTTATCCAAATGAGCACTTGAATTGCCTAGGCAAAGAAGGCTATGGGCCAAATGCTAAGAGATGGGATTAATATGGATGGCTGCCTGTTGGCCAGTGTGAACCTGACTGTATGACACTAAAAAGCAGCCTGACTGATTGGCACCCTTCATATAAGATGTGTTGTAGTTATTTGCCCACACTACTCCAACAGAAACTCACAAGCTCTACCACCAAGAAGAACACTACTATCTGCAATTTTTCCAGACAGTTACACACTGTCCCTATTTGGAAGTATATTACTATCCTTCATCTTCATTGGGGTCTAAGTCCTGGAATTCCCTTCCAAAAGCACTTAAGGACTACCTCCTTTAGAAGGATTGCAACAAAGTTCAAGAAAGTGGGTCACCACCACATTCTCATAGGACATTTGGGGATGAGAAATAAATGCTGACCTTTCCAGTGATGTCCAGATCCTGAAAAATGAATAAAAATAACTTACTATTTCTGTTACTGGTATCTGAACTGCCACAGGAGTTAAGACTGGATTTTTAAATTTTATGTGCATGAATGCTCTGAAATCTGACAGACAGTTTCACCTATATCCCTAGAAGTAATAACTCCAAACTATTTACAAACTAATTCAAGTTTTCCCTTTGTTATTTCTTCTGCAAGATCTTAGTTCCTTTCATGAAATTGAGCACTTCTTTTGATTTTTGCCTATTTCCACCTCTAGACATAAAAAGCATCAAGGAGTAAGGGGAGAAAGTGGGAATTTAGATAAAGGATCAGCCATGACCTATTAAATTATGGAGCAGGCTTAAAGGGCTAAATGGCCTACTACTGCTCCTATTTTCTACATTTATAATTTATTTGGAGAAAGTGTAAGTTGAGGGTGATAACTCAGAACAGGGAGCAAAAAAAGCAAGAAAGAACCCAAATCAACAAACTATGCAGTATAGAACACAACAGTGACTGGAAATCTGAAAGGAGAATGTTCGAAAAAGTCATCAACCTGTAAATTTAACTCTGTTTTTCCCTCTCCAACAAATGCTACCTGACCTGCTGTGCTTTTCCACCATTCTCCTTTATTTCAGATTTCCAGCAATTATTATGCTCTGTAGCTCACAAAATTGTTTCTTTTTATTTTCTTCCTTTTCACTGTTCTCAGTCATCTCCCTCTTTAGATTTTCTTCCAACAGATTAACTGCCGTTAACAAGCTTTTGCTGCCCTCTCTCATTTGACACCAAACCATGCCATTCATTTTCCCTTAATCTCTACCGCTCATGCTCTCCATTCTTCCACTTTTAAAATATGTCTCCTTCCCAAATTTTCCAAGTTCTGATGAAAGGCCACCAAGCTTAAATGTCAATTTTAGTTCCTTCTCCACACACGCTGCCTGACCCACTGAGTGCTTCCTGCATTCTGTTTTTATTTATCTCAAAATTACTGAATCAGACTGGCAAGCCTCTGCTCACTCAGGAAACCATTGGGTATGATTCCTGAGGCTAATCCTCGAGAGCAATTAATACATTTCCTGGAAACTCACTCAGCTATTACTGTAGGGGAGGGAGGCTATTTTAAACAGGATGTGGTAGCACTGACAAGGCCAGTATTTCATGTCCATACCTAATTGTCCTTCACAAAATTGTTGTGTACTGCCTTCTTCAACTGCTCAGTTAATTTGGGGAAAGTGCCCTATTGTAGCCCGGTGAGGTCAGGATAGCCAGGATTTTGACCTGGGACAATGAAGTTAAGAGAAATATATTTCCATAAAAATGTTATATAGCTCTTAAAAGAACTCAAAGGTGGTGACATTTCCATGTGCCTGTTGCCTTTGTCTTTCTAAGCAGTAGGAATTGTGATCTTGGGCGATAACATTGAAGAAGCCTTGATGAGTAGCATTGCATTTTGCAACTGGTGCACACCACAGCTATGATACACCAACAGTGGGGTATTTAAGGTGGTGGTTGCATGCTCTTCATTCTGGATTGTGTTGAGCTCCTTACGTGATATTGGCACTGCACTCGTCTCAGCAAATGAGCAGTATTCCAGCAGTGTTGATTTGTGCCTTGTAAACAGCAGATAAACTTTGGCAAATTAGGAGTCAAATTATTGATGATAGAATCTCCAGCCCCAACCAGCCTCTGTGCCTGAGTAATGATTTCTCCAGGATGTTGATGATGACTTTATAATAGGAATGCCATTGTATGTCAAAAGGAAGTGCTTAGATTCTCTATTATTAAAGACTGTCATTAATTGGCACTTTTGTGGCATGAATGTTGCCGATTAATAAGCTCAAACTTGATTGTTTTCCAAGTTTTGCTGTATCAGAAGAGTTATGAATGGAACTTAACACTGAAGTCAGCTGCAAAATTTGATGCTTAGGGAGAGAAGGTCACTAATGAATCAACTAATATGATTTAGCCTTGGCTACTGCTCTGAGGAGTTTCGGCAGGAATATCCTGGGTTGGTATGTGTGGCTTTAACAAGCAAAACTTGTCTTTTTCCTTTGTGTTTATTATGACTTTCTGGTAGAGAAGTTTGTCCCTGATTCTCATTGACTTCAATTATGCTCCTTGATATCAAGGCAGCCATTCCCAGCTCATCTTGAATTCTTTTATCTATATTTGCCCAAAACTGTGGTCACTCAGACAGGTGTTCCTAGCAGTATCCAAGGAGGGCATCTGTAAACAAGTTATTGGTGAATAAAAAAACTTGATACATTTCAATGGTAAGTGACTAGTGAGGAAAGACAGTAACAAAAAGGGAAAAAGGAGCAAAATGCAGGAAGTGAGAGGCTAGGCTGAACTGGTGATGTGGAGAGGGGTGTTGAGAAAAGTAATAAGACTGGGATTGAGAAGAAGAATTGAGAGAAGGAGAAAGAGCAATGGGAGCAGCTTCCCGCTCTCCTAGTCTGTAGAAAAAATGACTATTTCTCCTGCTAACTTTTAAGCGTCTTTTTTTTAAATCCTATTTTTCAGGGCAGGTATAGTCAGAGCATTAAATTGATCAATTCCATTGATATTATTTACTGCTGTTCTTTGGCTAGTAGCTACTTAAAAGCAATGGGGAACAAAGTTACTGAACCCTTGGTAGATCCTGATGTTGGGAATCTCTGAAGAGCAGGCTGGTTTCCTCACCCATATGAATGGGAATTGTTTGAATTGTCTTTCTACAAGGGCCCACTGTTTAATAAAGGGTGAAAACTTCCTTTGAACAACACAGAGTGGCTTTTGGCTGACTTGCTCCCTTTTATAAAAGGACAACTTGAGTATTATTCATTTGGTAAAAATAAAACAGAATATATAAGATCCAGAGAAATCCACTCATTCAACTGAGCATGGGACAGAGGAGGTCCATTTACTGTGGTTAATCTTCAAACTGTATTAATCCACAGCCAAAATGACATTAAAATGAAGAGTGCTGGTATTATGGAAGAAACAAAATCACTCCATTTCATATAGCCCGTAAAACAATTTGCATTTCTAAACACATCTGTAAGAAAGAAATTATCACATAGTAATCCAACAAAGGATGCACAATGAACCAACACAGACTGCAAAGTAGAGTACTCAGAAAACTGAATGCTTGAACAGTCCTATTTTGGGAAAAGATATTGATTAGAGCAATGAGAACTAAACTGATGATATTTTAGTTACCTGTTAGTAAGTTAATTGGTGTGATTTACTCTGAATGTGTAACATGTTGTCCTGGTTACCACTTCACAGAAAATGCAAACTTTGACTGGCACTGCAGAAGTACTAAGCTTAATTATTTCATATTCAAAGCATGGGGTTTTGATATTTTTACTGGAACATATTACCTGACCACTGTCTAATGGGTTGTGATGCCTGATCAACAACACACAATTCCACATTGATAAAGATATTGCAGCTAGTGCCTAGTGCACCTGCACCACCCGTCACCAGAGTCTAGGTTTGTAAGAATTTTAAAATAGCTTTTGCATTTAGTAATGCACTTTGACAACTTGTCAATTGAATTTGTAAATGCTGGTGAAACTTAGAGCCTGAATGTCATTTCTTCAGGATTTAATGAAGATATGGGTGGAATGACGGAACTGTTACAGCTCACAAGGAGGTAATTCAGTCCATTGAGCCTGTGCCAGCTCCTTGTCGAATAATCCCATCATTCTCATTCTCCCGGTTTTCTCCCATTACCCCACAAATTATTTTCCTTCCGGTGTCTATCCAGGTTCCTTTAGCAAAGCCTGGTCAACTCCATTTCCAGAGCCCCTACAGACATTAAATTCTAAATCATAAATACTTCCTCCATAAAAAGTGTTTCCTCACATCCCCCTCTATCCTTTGAATAAAATTTTAAATCTGGCTGCTGGTCCTTGAACCATCCGTTAATGGAAGAGCTTTCCTCTATTTATCCTTAAACTGGCCATGATTGTGAGCAGCTCTGATTGTTCTTCCCTCAACCTTAATTCTTCCATCAAAGTATTCGCAGGTTATAATAAAATAGTGATAAATGGAGTCACTAATCCTCAGGAATGATGACTACAGAGTATGGAACCAAATTAAAGAAAAATTATCATAAAAGCTGATGAAAACCTAAGCATTAGCAGGTAGAGATAAATATAAAAACATAATAAACGTGTTACTGATCCCTCCACTTTATTCTTCTGTTCTAGTTGTCTCACAGTTTACAACACTCAAGTTGTCAGGCTGCACAAATTCATGACTGAAAAACTCTTTGGGTGAAATGTCAGTTGACCCACATTAAACACTAGTTATAACTTGCTGACTGTTAATTGCATTGATGTCAAACCAACACCTTTGCCATTAACTCTAAGAGTAATGAAAAGCACCCATAGTTATTTGACTGTTACCAGGCATATTAAATAAAATACTGTGGATATAGTATTCTCTGTATAAATATTTATACAAACATGCTAGGGATGTTATCAAGTTGGCATTGCATCTGTCAGGATCTGATAACTGTTGCAACAACTTCAAATTTTGTTTCTTTGAATTACAGCTATATAATTTCTTGGAAACATAACAGACTGCAGATTCTAGATTATGGAGCCACAAACAGTCTGCTGGAGGAACTCAGTGGGTCGAGAAGGGAGATGGCCAGTATAAAGAGGAGATGGGGACTAGTGAGACCGAGGCCAGTGGGTGATTGACAGACTGAAGAGGGGTGAAAAATGATGGACAGTTCAAGCTGGGTAAGGGTGTGAGGGGTGGAGTTGGAAGACAGAGGCAAGTGGATGATAGATGGAGGCAGACAAAATAAAAGAGAGAAAGAGGCAGGTGGAGCATGGTGGGGGAGGGGAGGGTGAAGATGGAGACAGCTTCTGGAGGGTGATAAGTGGGAACTCAAAGGCTACCAGTGCTGGAATCTGATACGTAAGGGAACAATTAAGGGAGAGGTGAATGGCAGGTGGAAAGAGAACAAGATAAGGTGGAGTGGGGGGGGGGGGGGAGCATCTGGATGAACTGTGTGTATGGGAGGGAGAGGGGGTCAAAGATGGTTGAAATCATTGATGGGGGTCTGGAGGGGAGAGTAGGAAAGGGGCCAGAAGAGGAAGGACTGGAGGAAGATTGGAAGGGGAAAGAGGGGAGAGGAAGGGGGGGAAACACAGCAGAGGAGAGGGTTACCTAAAACTGGAAAACTCAATTTTCATGCCTTCGAGTTGTAGGCTACCCAGCCATAATACGAGGTGTTGTTCCTCTAGTCTGCATTGGGCCTCACCCTGGTAGTGGGGAAGGCTGAGGATGGAAAGATCAGTGTGGGAATGGGAAAGGGAATTGAAATGGCATGCAACCGGAAGCTCAGGATGGTCATTGCGGACAGAGCGGTGGGGCTCTACTAAACAATTGCCCAGTCTGTGCTTCGTCTCGCCACATTGGGAGCACCGAATGCAGTAGATGAGGTTGGAGGAGATGCATGTGAATCTTTGACCCTGCCCCCACTGCCTCCTCTTTACTGGGGATGTCCAGTCTTTATACACCTCCATCTCCCAGCAGAAAGATCTTAAAGCCCTCCAGTTCTTTCTACAACAAAGATCCAGCCAGTTCCCCTCCACCAACACTGTCATCCACCCGGCTGAACTTGTTCTCACCTTGAACAACTTCTCTTTTGACTCCTCTCACTTTCTTCAAAGCAACGGTGTAGCCATGAGCACTCTCAGGGGCCTCAGCTACACCTGTCTTTTTGTTGGCTCTCTGTTGCTTAACAGAAGAAATTCCTCCTCATCTCCATTTCAAATGGGTTACCACTTATTCCAAAACTATGCCTCTTAGTTCATGATTCTTCCATGAAGGGAAACATCTCCTTAGTATTAACTGTGTCAAGCCCCTAGGATCTTAAATGTGTTCATAAGATCACCTAATTCTTCCAAACTGCGGCAAATATAGGCCTAACCTGTTAATCATCTGAGACAACCCTTTTATCCTAGGAATCTATCTGCCTCCTATGCAAATATATCCCTCCCTAAATAAGGAGACCAAAACTATATCAACAAACAATCTGCTGAAAGAATTCAGCAGGTCAAGCAGCATCTGTGGGGCAAAAGGAATTGTTGATATTTTGGGTCAAAACCCTGCATCAGAACTAGCGTCTGCAGTCTCTTGTGTGACCAATGCTATATGCAGTTAATGCAATGCGGTCTCACCAATACCCTGTCAGAATCAGAATCAGGTTTATTATCACTGACACACGTGAAATTTTTTGTTTTGCGGTAGCAGTATAGTGCAAGACATAAAAGTTACAAAAATAAATAAATAGGCAAAAGAGGAATAATGAGGTAGTATTCATGGGTTCATGGACTGTTCAGAAATATGATGATGGAGGGAAAGAAGCTGTTCCTGAAGCATTGAGTGTGGGTCTTCAGGTTCCTCTATCTCATCCCCGATGGTAGTAACAAGAAGAGGGCATGTCCCAAATGATGAGGGTCCTCAATGATGGATGCCATCTTCTTGAAGATGTCCTCGATGGTGGGGAGGGTTATGCCCGTGATGGAGCTGGCTGAGTCTACAACCTTCTGCAGCCTCTTTCTATCCTGCACATTGGAACCTCAATACCAGGCAGTGATGCAACCAATCAGAATGCTCTCCACAGTACATCTGTAGAAATTTGCAAGAGCCTTTGATAACATGTATACCCTGTACTGTTGTAGCAAGATTCTCCTACTTTTATATTCCATCCTGTTTGCAACGAAGATCCATTACTTGCTGAATCTGCATGTTAATTGTGTTTTACGTAACAGGTCGCCCAGATCCCTCTGTACAGCATTCACTCAAAGTTATTCATCTAAATGATTAATAAGGACTGCAAATCATGGAGGCTCTGGCAGTGATTCCTGTAGCACACTACTACTTGCAGTTTGCCAACATGAAAATGATTCAAATGGTGGAATCTGGAGCAAAATAAAAGCAAACTGCTAGAGGAACTCAGTGGGTTGAACAGCATCTGTGGAGGCAAAGGAATGGTCAATGTTTCAGTTCAAAACCTGCATCAGGACTTGATAGTGTAGAGGGAAGATAGCCAGTATAAAGAGATGAGAGAGAGGGGTGAGACAGGGGCTGGTAGGTGACAGGTGGAACCAGGAGAGGTGAGGATTGATGAGCGTATGGAGCCGGGAGGGGAAGAAGGTGTTTTCAGACAGAGGCTGATATGTGATAGGTAGAAAAAGATAAGGAAAACAAATTGGACAGTTGGAGCCAGGTTTGGGGAGGGGAAGTGGTGGGGAGAAGGCAAGTTGAGACAGAGGCTAATCAGAGTCGTAGTGAATGTTATTACTTGCTTAATTATTTGGAATCCAGGTGATGATTTTAGATAATGTGCAAAATGCACTAATGGGAGTGGAAAATTACATGCATGTGAAATGTAAAGAGACTGGAATAATTAAAGACAAATCTTTGTGTCATCGGCAAACTTGATGATCATACCTCCTACATCAAATATTCAAATCATTCACATTTATTACAAACAGCAAAGATCCCAGTACCAATCCTTGCAGAGCACCATTAGTCACATGCATTTAATCACAAAAGCAACCCTCTACCATCACCTTCTGCCAAGCCAATTTTGGGTCAAATTTGCCAACTTATCCTGGATCCATGGGCCCCAACCTTTTGAACTAGTCTCCTATGTAGTACCTTGTCACACGCCTTACTGAAGTCCATGTAAATCACATCTACTTCACTGACCTTATCAATACACTTTGTTGCCTCTTCAAAAAATTCAGTCAGATTGGTCAGACAGGATTTGCCCTTGAAAGAGCTGTGCTGGCTACCTCTGATTAGTCCCTGTATTTCCAAGTGATTATTAATCTTGTTCCTCAGAATTTTTTCCATTAACCTCCCTACTACTGATGTTAGGCTCACAGATGTATAAATACTATGCTTTTCCCTGCTGCCTTTCTTGAAAAGGAGGACCATTTGCCGTCCTCCAGTTATCTGGTACCTCACCTGTGGCCAGCGAAGATTTAAAAATCTCAGCCAAAGCCCCAGCAATCTCTTCCCCAGACTCCTACAGCAGCCTGGGATAAATCCCAACTGGTCCTTGATATCCAAGACATCGAGTACAGCCTCTTTATTTATAGAGATTTGCACTAGACTTTCATCTACCCATTCACTGAATTCTCCAACCACAATGTCCATTTCCTTTGTGAATGTCGATGAGAAATTTTTGTTTAGGACCTGATCTATACCTTCTGGCTCCACATAGCGATTGCCCCATTATCCCGAATGGCCCTATTCTGCCCTTATAAAATGCCTTCAAATTTATCTTAATCCTGTCCACAAGTGTTACTTTATAACCTCTCTTTACTTTCTTAATTTTCTTTTTAAGCACCTCCCTACACTTTATATACTCTTGATGTATACTCTGAGTACCTTGAAATGGAGCACTAGTTATAAATTCTCCCATGCTGTCATCATTACTGTGGCAGCCTGTAACTGTTCTCGTCACCTCAGCACAGAGGCCCACAATAGGGGTGGCTGAATGTGTGGGTCTCAGGCTATCAACCAATCACTCTGCTACCACCAAAGCCTTATATGAGCACTTGAGAAGTCTCTTGCAACCTTAACATGAATGACTCTCATTAGCAGACAATGGTAGGAGAATTTTTCAGTGCTCATTTGGATCTTAGTATATAATTGCCCTGAGACATGGTATTGTATAACCAGGGCCCACTACCAGTGGTCCAGCAGGCAGTTTCACATCATGTGCTTCTCTTGAATTGACAAGTCAACCACATTCACAGGTCAACCCTCTCAGATGCAGGTAGTCTGTCCGTGGCACTGAGACGAGATCTGCTTCTTCACAGGTTATTGGTAATTCGAGGATGAGACCCAATCATATTGTCTGGAGCCACTCTACGCACCCTGGCTTTCCGCTCAGACCATCCAGAGATGTTGAGCATAAAATGACAATTTAGTGATAAGTTCTGATGTTTGGTCTAGCTACAGATTCCTTAGAGCAGCTGAATAGTTTTTGCTGCTCAGTCTGTAATCATGTTTGGATGTGTAGGTTGGGAGATCTTAACTCTGAGAGAACGATAAGGTTGTGGGAAATGGATATTAGCAAAGAGTAAATTAGCCATGGGGGAACTAAATGGAATTGTTCTTCCAGAGCAATAGGCCAACTGTTCTCTGTTAAATTCTACAAATCTATAACTTTCCCTTAAAAAATTCATTTTGCGGCTTGGTAGGGAATTGATGTATATTTTAGCCGCAGAGCAAGAAACACACAAATTAGTAAATCAGTTACCAATCCAGTACTGTCTTAGTGAGTGAACACACTTTTCATTTGGGTCTTCTACAGACAAACATCAGCAACCTTCATCCAGTGCATATTACCTGGATGAAGCAATTACCTGGCGTGATTGAAAAATATAAAGGTGCATGAGTTATTGCAATGGTGCTTGGAGAAAATTAATTTTTCCTTTCTGGAATGAAGCTGGCTATTGGAGACTGTGGTGATGAGTATATCAATCACAGCTACAGCTGCAAACAGACAGCAGAAGATTTATAACCAGTGAGGTATTTTGTGGCACTCACTCAATCCACAGTTTTATTTGAAAAGAATAATAACTTGACGTCAAGAACACAACGATTCCTTCATAGAAATCTGTTGGTGCTGGAGGACCAGATTCCCAGTTAACAGAAATTGAAAGATTGTTGCAAGAGGAAAATAAGGATTTGTAAGAAAATAAGAAAATAAGGACAGATGTAATATTAACAGCTGGAATAAGCATGTCTGGACAAATTATATACAGCAAAACGCATCCAGGTCTTGGAGGCTCCCTGGACAGATTCATTCTGTGCTTAAGAGCTGCAATGGGTTTAACCATAATTCTGTGTCCTGTAAATTTATTCCAGTAACATGACTAGAAGCAGGTTAATTTTTTCAGTATCTACCACACCTTCAACATTTGAGCAAACTGTTAAGTAATGAAAATATGAAGACCTAGAAAGTCTGGTGGGAGTGCTATTAGAGTGGCACAATGGTGGATGTGGAGGCATTTGGGAAAGATGGGGGATTAATCAGGGCTATTGAACTAGAGGTTGGGACCATTTCAGTTGGAGAAGGCTTAGGAATAGGGTCCAATTAAGCCAGGAAAGTGAGAGCAAATGGGGGCTGTCAGAGTGGGAGACAAGTGGCATCAATTGATCTGCGGTGGTGTGGAAATCATGGGGTGCTGAGGTCTCCCAGGGCTATCTTCTGCCACCACTTGTCCTGTGCGTAGGATGGTACATCCCTGGGTTTTGTGCTGGATGAGTCTGGAATACATCTTTGTTAGGCTATCACTTGATCTGTCTGTATGACAGCTCTCCCTGTATAGATACCAGCCCTCAAATGATCATGAGAACCTTGCAAGGCCAACGAACCTGGATGCAACTCTGCCATGTGTCAATACAGTTCATTGATTGATGGTAAGCGGTTCATCCCATTTTATTTACATTCTGTTTAAATGTAACTACTTTGGTACAAGTGAATGGCCATCCTGGAGCTGTCAACTACATTGTTGTGGGTTTGGAGTCACATATCGAGAGACTGGGTAAGAACAGCAGGTTTATTTCCCCGAGAGAGCACTAGTAAACCAGATCACAACAACCTGTCTCCGACAGTCTTATTTATTTAAATATAATTATTTACTTTGTTGAATTTAAAAGCTGGGATTTGACTGTCTGTCTTTGGATTGTTAGTCCAGTAATTATTACAAGTACTCCACCATGCTCCTTTGGAGAATCAGTCCAGGAAGTCATTCAACCCCTTGATGCTGTTTTGAACCTAGAACTGTAGGGAAAGAAATCTGATTGTGCCAGAAAATATGTACTGGTGTCAGAAGGCACAGGTAACCTGTGCATGTTTCACTCTTTGTAGAACTCGTGCCCCTACCTCTTTATCATAATTTCAGCATAATAGTCAGTGTAAGCACCATCAAATCCCAGTTCCCTGCAGTTACACATTCACTCACTGTACACCCCCACTACTTACCAAATAATCTCCATCAATTGGCACTAACTAAATTGCCCAACCACACCCTCAGAATCTTACCAAAACTCCAAGAGGTACACCAACATAACACAGTTTACACATGCTCCCAAGTATTCAACTATGGCAAGTATACCACTCAAACACATTGCAAGGCAATAATACACTTTCTCTCTTTTGCTGAAGAAGATGTGCATAACTGTTACCCAGCAGCAATAAACTGGCCTGGAGGGGAGAATATTGGCAGGACTTAGTGTGACCACCACTGAGGCTGTGGTCAGTGCAGAGAACATTGAAGCTGTCACCAAACCATATTAAATCCACCTTCTATCACAACACTCACACCTTATCCCAGCTTGTGGAGCCACCATCACACTTGTTCTGAAGGTGTTCCCAAAGTACTTGAAATGTCAGGAAGAAAGTGCTTGGATTTTGACCCAGTGGGTAATGGAAGGATGAAAAGGCTGAATAAGTTTAACTATATTTTGCTCCTAATAAACGGAGCAACCAGATGGAAGGGGGAAGGAACTATTTAAAAAGAGCTGAGCTCAAGTGGAGCGGCCATTGTGTAAGTGGCTGTGTTGAGGTTGAAGTGCTGAGGCTTTTTTGAGAGAGGCTTTAGTAAGGAGGCTGAACGTTGGCAAGGTAACACAAGGTAAGATCTTTTACTTTCCTCCATAGTCTTAGTGGTTTAGAAATGGAAGTTAGGACAGCCATGCTCCTCCTGCAGAATGTGGGAGATCGGGGAAACTTCTAGTGTCCCTGGTAACCATACCTGCATGAGCTGTGTCCAGCTGCAGCTCCTGACTGACCACATTGAGTGGCTAGAGCTGCAGTTGGACTCACTGAGAAGCATCTGTGAGCATCATAGACAAGAGCTTTAGTGAGGTGGTCAGGAGGAAGGTACGGGTAGCAGGTAGTTGGGTGACCACCAGGAAATGTAGAGGGGATGGACAGAGAGTGCAGGATTCCCATGTGATCATTCCCCTCAGTAACAAGAACATCGTTTTGGATACTGTTGAGGGGAAGGCCTTTTGGAAGAGAGCAGCAGCAGCCTGGTCTGTGGCCCTGAGCAGGAAAGAATGGAGAAAAGGAGAACTGTACTGATATGAGGCTTGATAGTCAGGGGGATAGAGAGGAGATTCTATGAGCAGCCGGAGGTCATTGTACACATTGGTACAAATGACAGAGGTAGAAAAAGTACAGAGTCCTACAGAGTGAATATAGGGAATTAGGCAGAAGGTTAAAAAGCAGGTCCTCTAGGGCAGTACTCTCTGGATTACTCCTGGTGCCATGTACTAGTGAAGGTGGGAATCGGAGGATAGGGCAGGTGAATGCGTGGCTGAGGAGCTGGTGCAGTTGGAAGGGATTTGTTTCTTGGACCACTGGGATCTCGTCTGGGGCAGAGTTGACCTGTACAAGTGGGATGGGTTGCACCTGAACTGGAGGGGGACCAGTATCCTGGCGGGGAGATTGCTAGAGCTACTCCTGAGGATCTAAACTAGTTTAGAAGAGAGGCAGGACCCAAAATAGTAGTGTATTAGATGAGAAAATTGAAGCAAATGTGGAGGTTCAAGCAAGCAAGTCCAGTTGTAAGGCCAGGCAGGGGCAGGACAGGGACTGAGGAAGGGCTTATAGGCTAAACTGCATTTATTTTAGTGCAAGAAGCCTGACAGGTAAGGCGGATGAACTCAGGGCATGGATAGGCACATGGGATTGTGATATTGTAACTATTACAGAAACATGATTGAGGGATAGGCAGGACTGGCAGCTTAATGTTCTGGAGTGCAGGTGCTACAGCTGTGATAGAGGAGGAGGTATGAGAGGAGGGGGATTTGCACTATTGATTAGGGAGAACATCACGGCAGTACTTGGGATATTCCAAGGGGAACATTGAATGAGGCTATCTGGGTGGAACTCAGTAATAAGAAAGGTGTGATCACTTTGATGGGTTTATATTACAGACCCCCCAGTAGTCTACGGGAATTAGAGAAGCAAATATGTAAGGTAATCGTAGATAGTTGTAGGAATAATGGGGTTGTAATAGTCGGTGGCTTTAATATTGTCTGGAACTGCCTTAGTGCTGAAGGGTTACATCTGGAAGAATTGGTTAAGTGTGAACAGGAAAGTCATCTGAAGCCAAATGTGGACAGCCCTCTAGAGAAGGAGCTGCATTCGACTTACTCTTAGGAAATGAGGCTGGGCAAGTGGCTGTCAGTGGGGGAAGACTTTGGTACCAGTGACCGAAGTTTTATTAGTTTTAAAGTAGTTATGGAAAAAGATAGGACTGGTCCACAAGTTAAAGTCCTAAATTGGGGCAAGGCTAATTTTGATGGCATTAGACAGGAACTTGCAAAGATTGATTGGGAGAGGCTGTTAGCAGGTAAAAGTACATCTGGCAAGTGGAAGGCTTTTAAAAGCAAGTTCAGGACCAGCATGCTCCTGTTCGAGTGGCAGGATTAAGGAAACCTAGCTGAAGGGGAATATTGAGATTCCAGTCAGGAAAAAGAAGAAAGCATGTCAGATATAGGCAGTTGGGATCAAACGAGTCTGTTGAAGAGTGAAAGGGATGTAGGAGGACATTTAAGAAAGAAATTAGGAAGGTTAAAAAGGGACATGAGATATCCCTGGGAGAGAAGGTTACAGAGAATCCTAAAAGATTCTATAAGTAAAGGATAATTAGGGAGAGAGTAGGTTCCATTAAGGATCAGTCTAGCAGTCTATGTGTGGAGCCACATGAGGTCTTAAATGAACACCGCTCATCTGTATTTACTGTGGGGAATGACATGGAAGCTGGTGAGTTTAAGGAAGAGAACAGTGATGTTGTGAAACATATCGACATTACGAAGAGATGTTAGTGGTCTGGAAGGTTAGGTGAACTAGCTAATTGGATGGAAAATTGGTTTGCTGGTAAGAGGCAGAGTGCATTAGTGGAAGGCTGTCTTTTGGATTGAAGGTCTGTAACCGGTGGTGTGCCGCAAGGAGCAGTGCTGGATCCCCAGTTGTTTGTCATGTATATTAACGAGTTGAATGAGAGTTGGTGTGCTTTGTAAATTTGCAGATGACACCAAAATTGTGGCACTGTGGACAGTGAAAAAGGTTGCCTAAGGTTACAGCAGGTTCTAGATCAACTGAAAAAGTGGGAAAAGGAATGGCAGATGGAATTTACCTCAGACAAGTGCGAAGTGATTCATCTTGGGAAGTTAAACCAGGGCAGACATATACAGTGATTGGCAGGGCCCTGGGGAGAATTGTAGAACAGAGGGACCTTGGGGTGCAAGTACATAATTCCCTGAAAGTGCCAACACAGGTAGACAGGGTGGTAAGGAAGGAGTATGGCACACTTACCTTCATCAGCCATGGTGATAAGTACAAGAGTTGGGAGGTGACGTAACAGTCGTGCAAAACATTTTTGAAACCACACTTGGAGTATTCTGTGCAGTTCCGGTTGCCATACTACAGGAAGGATGTGATTAAGCTAGAGAGGGTGCAGAAAAGATTGACAAGGATGTTGCCTGGACTGGAGGGCTTGGGTTGTAAGAAGAGAATAGATAGGCTGAAACTGTTTTCCCTGGAACAAAGGTGGCTTAGGGGTGACCTTATAGAGGTTTATAAAATCATGAAGGGCATAAATAAGGTGAATGGTCACAGTCTTTTTCTCAGGGTAGGGGAGTCTAAAACTAGAGGGCATAGGTTTAAGTTGAGAGGGGAAAGATTTAAAGGAGATCCGAGGGGTAGATTTTTTACACGGAAGCTGGTGCGTAAATGAAATGATCTGGGGACTACCTGTAGTACAGAAACCTAGTCTGAGATAAAAGATCAGCCAAAATCTTAATGAATGTCAGAGCAGGTGTGAGGTATTTAAAGGTCTACTCCTGCTTCTATTTATTATGTTCTACAAGGTGCTTGTGTGTGAGGTAGAGAGGAAATGTAATGTAATGAAAGGTGTTAGCAGAGTGTGATAGAAGGCAAGAGCTGTAGGTAGAATGAATAAATCTTAAATTCTGAGGACTCATATTGCAAATTCTCATGTGTGGTGCAGCAAGTAGTGCAGCTACATAGTAGGTTCAGAGACCCAGGTTTGCTTCTGGTCTCTGGTCCTGCCTGTGTGGAGTCTGCTTATCCTCCCTGTCACCTTGTGAGTTTGCCTTGGGTGAGACAAGCTTCCTCCCACATCCCAACGATATGCAGGTTGATAGGTTAATTGGTCACTGTAAATTAACCCTAGTGTCATTGGGGGTGTTCATTGGCATGTGTGAGAAAATAGGTTACATGGAAATAACCAGAGGAATAGGATTGATGAGATTGGATTGAGAGTTGGCATAGACAGTGTGGCTGAATGGCTTCCTTCTCTGTCTTAATAGAAGATGAAGTATATGAAATCTTGGAAAGTTATCACAATTTTTTCAACATTGGTCAGAAGTGCAGGGAATGTAGCTCCCAGCAAACACTTCCCTGAGGATCTCCTGCCAGTTCCAGCTGAAAGCAATCCTGGCCCAATTGCACACAATGCCCTTCTCCCTTGTGACCACTCTCTCAACGTCCCTCTCACTGAACCTAGTCACTTCTCTCTTCTCTCAGGAGTCACTGGTGCAGCCATCTACCTGAAAAATCACAGACTCCAGTAGCTGAAAAAAAGACGGCTGTGGCGCACTCATGTGTCTTTAATAAGTACAGACTGAAGGTCTCAGCTGCATGACCACCAACCGGCAACTGCTTTAATGCTGATACAAAGGTGCAGACAAATTAATACTAGCCTATGGTGTCTAGTTTTCAAGAAAACAAAAACAAAAGATAATTCATTGTGAATTATGTTTCAGATTTTGTGGTGGTATTTCTAAATGTGAAATAAGGATCTGGAAGAAGGCTACGTGAAAGGGTAGCTTTAGCTCCCTATTCCCATCAGTCCCAACCCCCCTCCCCATTTCCTTTCTTCCCCTACCTCTTGTACTCAGCAATAATTTGTTTCAGCTTTTTGGCCAGAGAACACAAAAAAGTCATTATCATTTTTAAGAATTTCCAATTCAAGCTACTGAAAAGAATTAACTTTCTGTTCATTTATTATGATGTTCATATCATCACTTTCAAGCTTGTAGGTTAGTCCTGCCAACTAACAAGCAAGTTGTCTGAACTTAGCGCAGTGAGCTTGCATATATGTTTACCGAAGAGTTAGGGGCCATCAAGCATACATTGACTTGCTATCAAAGTTCAACTAAAATCAGTTTACAATGTATGAAGAGTCAATAAGTCTATAATTCATTGAGGATCCTTTAAAAATCTCAGGTATCGAGGTGGTTCTTCCTGCTACTGAATGCCTTGATCCTCATATGTGTTTAATACACAGAACTATCTGGATGAAAAGCCTAACTGGGCAGGCTAGCATCCAATCAACAAGTACAAAATGATCGATTCCTCAATCTGTTTTCGATAAATCCTCTTGGTGTTTGTGAACAACATGCGCAGTATCAGACTTCTGAATGTGTCAAGCATCACAAATTCTGTTAAAAAGTGCATTCAGTGACTGCACACAAAATTTGAAATAAAAGGCACCAGAAAACCTCTCAAGCGGTCCAGTTATATCGCCCAAGAATCTAAAGTCCATGTGGCCCCCTGGTGGTGAATAACACAAAGGCAGCTGGTGTACAAGTACATTGAAAGAATCATCCAAGTTATTTTCTCTTAGATGCTTATCATAGTCCCTTGTAAATGAGCAAAAATGGCAGATACTGGAAATATGAAATGTGAAAATCACTTTTGAAAGCATTAGAGACATGGAGTCATGGAGTCCTAGAATCATAGAGTTGTACAGCACGGAAACTGACCCTTCGGCCACACTGACCATAATGCCTATCTACACTTGAATCCCATTTGCCTGCATTAGTCCCATATCCCTCTACTCCTTTGCTAAGTACCTGCCCAAATGCTCTTCAAATGTTGTAATTGTACCTGCCTCCACCACATTCTCCGGCAGCTCATTCAATATAACCACCACCTTCTGTGTGAAAAACTTGCTCCACAGATCTCCTTTAAATTTCTCCCCTCTCACCCTGAACTTAGTTTTAGACTCCTATACCCTGGGAAAAAGATAGTGACCATCTATCCTATCTATGCCCCTCATGAGTTTATAAAGCTCTGTAAGGTCACTCCTCAGCCTCCTTCGCTCTGGTGAGAAGAGTCCCAGCCTATCCAATATCTCCTTATAACTCAAGCCCTCCATTCCAGGCAACATCCTGGTGAATCTCCTTTGTAAATGACACCAATGACTCCAAAATTGGTTGTATAGTAGGCAGTGAAGGTTTGTCCAATGTTACAATAGGATCCAGATCAATTGCGAAAGTGGGCAAAGGAGTGGCGACATAATTTAAATCAGACTAGTGCAAAGTAATACAGTTTGTTAAGTTAAACCAGGCCAAGACGTACAAAGTGAATGGCAGGGCCCTGGGAATAGTTGCTGAACAGAGACTAGGGGCAGACTACATTGTTGAACTAAGGGTATAAGTACTTAGTTCAGGGTAAAATAGGTAGACAGGGTGGTGAAGAAGGTGTTTGCTCTGCTTACCCTCATCGGCCACAGAGTGAGTACTGTCATGTTGCAGCTGTCTGAGGCTGCACTTGGAGTGTTGTGTGCACTTCTGGTCACCCAGCTATAGGAAGGATGTGATTATACTAGAAATGGTGCAGAAAAGATTCACGAGGATGTTGCTTGGACCAGAGGATTTGAATTATAAGGAGAGAATGGATAGGCTGGGACTAAATTCCCTGGAGCAAAGGAGGCTGAGGGGGTGACCTTATAGAGGTTTATAAAATAATAAAGCTAAGTGTTTTTTTTACTGATCAGCAATAGTGGGGCAAGACTGCACAGGCGCGTGACATCAGAGGGTAGCGCGCAAACAGTTTAAAAAGACCGCCATATCCAGTGGGCAGTGTTGGAGCAGGCAGCAGAGTGAGAGGTAGCAGAGTGATAGGGCTTTGGCTCAACGGGCTTAGGCAGAAATGGGGCGAGGCAGGATCCACTTATCTATTAGTCTCCTCAACATCAAGAGGCGGAGGCCATCTGCAACAACACTGGTGAGTAACTGGTAAGTAAGGGTAAAGTTTAACTGTTATTATTATAACTTTTAAGTAGAAAACAACTAGGTAGGGAAAAAATAGTTCAGGTGGAGGGCAAGGCAATGTGCTGTAGCTGCTTGATGTGGGAGCTAGTAGACCCTTCTGTGGTGCACGGTGACCACATCTGCAGTAAGTGCTTGAGGCTGGAGGAACTTCGGCTCAGAATTGATGTGCTGGAGTTGCAGCTTCAAACACTGCAAAGCATCAGGGAGGGAGAGAGATATGTAGATGCTGTGCATCGGGAGGCAATCACCCCCCCCCACCCCACCCCACCCCTTAGAGCAGGTACTTCCAGGGTCCAGGAGGCAGATTGAAAGGTGACTGTCAGGGGAGAGAATGTGAAAGGGAACAGGCAGACAGTGCAGAGGACCCTGGAGGCTGTTCCCCTCAGTAACAGGTATTCCACTTTGGATGCTGTTGAGGGGGATGACCTACAGGGATCAAGCAACAGAAGCCAGGTCTCTGGCACTGAGACTGGTCCTGCTGCTTAGAAGGGAAGGGAGGAGAAGAGGAGAGCAATAGTGATAGGAGACTCAAAAGTCAGGGGAACAGACAGGAGGTTCTGTGGATGTGAGCGTGAATCCCGGATGGTATGTTGCCTCCCAGGTGCCAGGGTCCAGGATGTCTCTGACTAGGTCCACAGCATTCTTGAGCGGGAGGGAATGCAGCCAGAAGTCATGGTACATGTTGGTACCAACGACATAGGTAGGAAGGGGGATGAGGTTCTGAAAAGTGAGTTTAGGGAGCTGGGCAGAAGGCTGAAGAACAGGACTTCAAGGGTAACAATCTCAGGATTGCTGCCAGGGCCAAGTGATAGTGAAGGTAAGAATAGGAGGAGATGGCAGTTGAATGTGTGGCTGAGGAGTTGGTGCAGGTGGCAAGGTTTTAGATTTTTGGATCATTGGGATCTCTTCTGGGGAAGGTGGGAGCTGTACAGAGTGGGTGGGTTACACCTGAACTCAAGGGGGGCCAATATCCTTGCAGGCAGGTTTGCTAGTGTGGTTCGGGAGGGCTTAAACTAGTTTGCAAGGGCGATGGGAACCAGAGGGATAGGTCAGTGGAAGAAGTGCCTGGAGTAAAGTCAGATCTAACATATAGAGAGGCTATGAGGAAGGAGAGGCAGAGTATAAGGTATAAAAGTAGAAAAGTGGATGGGCTAAAGTGCATTTACTTAAATGCAAGAAGTATCAGGAATAAGGGTGATGAAATGAGAGCTTGGATAAATACATGGAACTATGATATTGTGGCTCTTGCAGAGACTTGGCTGTCACCAGGGCAGGAATGGATATTGAATATTCCTGGATTTCAGTGTTTTAAAAGGGACACGGAGGGGGGAGAAGAGGAGGAGCGGTGGCGTTACTGGTCAGAGATACTATTACAGCTGCAGAAAGAGTGGATAATGTAGAAGGATCGTCTCTAGAGTTAGTATGGGTGGAAGTTAGGAACAAGAAAGGAGCAGTTACTCTACTGGGAGTATTCTATAGGCCCCCTGGTAGCAGCAAGGATACTGAGGAGCAGATTGGGAGGCAGATTTTGGAAAGGTGCAAGAATAACAGGGTTGTTATCATGGGAGACTTCAACTTCCCAAATATTGATTGGCACCTGCTTAGTACCAAAGGTTTAGACAGGGCAGAGTTTGTTAAGTGTGTCCAGGACAGATTCCCGTCACAGTATGTTGCCAGGCCAACTAGAGAGAATGCCATATTAGATCTAGTATTAGGTAATGAACCATGTCAGGTGACAGATCTATCAGTGGGTGAGCATTTGGGGGACAGTGACCACCGCTCCCTAACCTTTAGCATTGTCATGGACAAGGATAGGAGCAAAGAGGACAGGAAGATATTTAATTGGGGAAGGGCAAATGATGAGGCTATAAGGCTAGAACTTGCGAGTGTAAATTGGGATGACGTTTTTGAAGGGAAATGTACTATGGAGATGTGGTCATTGTTCAGGGATCTCTTGCAGGATGTTAGAAATAAATTTGTCCCGGTGAGGCAGAGAAGGAATGGCAGGGTGGAGGAACCATGGGTGACAAGAGAGGTGGAACATCTTGTTAGGAGGAAGAAGGCAGCATACATAAGGTGTAAGCAGCAAGGATCAGATAGGGCTCATGAGGAGTATAGAGTAACAAGGAAGGAACTTAAGAAGGGGCTGAGGAGATCAAGAAGGGGACATGAAAAGGCCTTGGCGAGTAGGGTTAAGGAAAATCCCAAGGCATTTTTCAATTATGTGAAAAGCAGAAGGATGACAAGAGTAGAGGTAGGACTGATTAGAGACAAAAGTGGGAAAATATGCCTGGAAGCTGTGGAAGTGGGTGAGGTCCTCAATGAATACTTCTCTTCAGTATATTCACCAAGGAGAGGGGCCTTGATGACGCTGAGGACAGTGTTGTTAAGGTTAATGTTCTAGAGCATGTTGAGATCAAGAGAGAGGATGTGTTGGAGCTGCTAGAAAATATTAGGACAGATGAGTCTTCGGGACTTGATGGAATATTCCCCAGGCTGCTCTGCAAGGTGAGGGAGGAGATCGCTGAGCCATTGGCGAGGATATTTGAGTCCTCATTGTCCACAAGAATGGTACCGGAGGATTGGAGGGTGGCAAATGTTGTCCCCTGATTCAAAAAAAGGTAGAAGGGATAGTCCAGGGAATTATAGACCAGTGAACCTTACGTCTGTGGTGGGCAAGCTGTTGGAAAGGATTCTTAGAGATAGGATCTATGGGCATTTAGAGAATCATGGTCTGATCAGGGACAGCCAGCATGGCTTTGTGAAGGGCAGATCATGTCTCACAAGCCTGATAGAGTTCTTTGAGGAGGTGACCAGCAAGATTGATGAGGGTAGTGCGATAGATGTGGTCTACATGGATTTTAGTAAGGCATTTGACAAGGTTCCACATAGTAGGCTTCTTCAGAAGGTCAGAGGGCATGGGATCCAGGGAAGCTTGGCCATGTGGATTCAGAATTGGCTTGCCTGTAGAAAGCAGAGGGTTGTGGTGGAGGGAGTGCATTCATATTGGAGGGCTGTGACTAGCAGTGTCCCACAAGGATCGGTTCTGGGACCTCTGCTTCTCGTGATTTTTATTAATGACTTGGATGAGGGGGTAGAATGGTGGGTTGGCAAGTTTGCAGATGACACAAAGGTTGGTGGTGTTGTGGAAAGTGTGGAGGATTGTCAAAAATTGCAGAGGGACATTGATGGGATGCAAATCTGGGCTGAGAAGTGGCAGATGGAGTTCAATCCGGAGAATTGTGAGGTGGTACACTTTGGAAGGACAAACTCCAAGGCAGAGTACAAAGTTAATGGCAGGATTCTGGGTAGTGTGGAGGAGCAGAGGGATCTGGGGGTTCATATCCACAGATCCCTGAAAGTTGCTTCACAGGTGGATAGGGTAGTTAAGAAAGCTAATGGGACGTTAGCATTCATAAGTCGTGAGATTGAGTTTAGGAGCCACGAGGTTATGATGCAGCTCTACAAAACTCTGGTTAGACCACACTTAGAGTACTGTGTCCAGTTCTGGTTGCCTCATTATAGGAAGGATGTGGAAGCATTGGAAAGGGTGCAGAGGAGATTTGCCAGGATACTGCCTGGTTTGAAGAGTATGTACTATGAGGAGAGACTCAGGGAGCTATGGCTTTACTCTTTGGAGAGAAGGAGGATGAGGGGAGACATGATAGAGGTGTACAAAATATTAAGAAGAATAGATAGAGTGGACAGCCAGCACCTCTTTCCCAGGGCACCAATGCTCAATTCAAGAGGGCATAGCTTTAAAGTAATGGGTGGGAAGTTCATGGGAGATATCAGAAGAAGGCTTTTTTACCCAGAGAGTGGTTGGGGCATGCAATGTACTGCCTGGGGTGGTGGTGGAGGCAGGTACATTGGTCAAATTCAAGAGATTGCTAGATAAGCATATGGAGGAATTTAAAATAGAGGGATATGGGGAGGTAGAGGTTAGATAGAATTAGGTGAGGTTAAAGGTCGGCACAACATTGTGGGCCAAAGGGCCTTTATTGTGCTGTACTGTTCTATGATTCTATGATTCTATAATGAGAGACATAAAACAATTTGCTGAAGGAACTCAGTGGGTAGAACAGCATCTCTGGGGGGAAAGGAATTGCTGAAGTTTTGGGTCGAGACCCTGCATCAGGATGCAGCTGACCCTGTCTCTATGAAGGGCATAGTTGGGGCAGATAGTCACAGTGTTACGGACTCGGTGAAAGTCCCTTTAAGATAGAGTGTGTGTGTGTGTGTGTGTGTGTGTGTGTGTGTGTGTGTGTGTGTGTGTGTGTGTGTGTGTGTGTGTGTGTGTGTGTGTGTGTGTGTGGTGTGCTTACGTCAATAGAAGATAAAGGACCTAATGACGTTGTTGAAGAGGTCAGTCGAAGGGAGAGGGAGAGAAAAAAAGGAGAGAGACACCAGCCTGCTAGTTTCTCTATCGATGGATGAGAAACAATAACTGTGTCTGCCACTGAAATCCATGTATGGAAATTGGAAGTAATCTGGTGGAGTTCACTCTGTTGCTGACCTGTAGAAGGAAACAGGTATTTGTGTGGATGACCACGATTCGGAATCTTTTCAGGGTGAGGAAGTCACTACCAAGAAAACACTGAAGTGTCATTTGGGTTCCATCGTGGAACATTTGGATTTCATAATTACTCTCTCTATGTTCTCTACATCTATGTCTTATCTTCAGACAACGGTGGTTGTTGAAGAAGCCTTTGCTCATGTTTCACCTTATGGCTTGCGGAACTGAGCTTTAAGAACCATTCCTGGACTTGGAGTTTAGTTTTTGGGGTTAATGTTCAAGGTTTAACATTTTTGAATTCTAACATACTAACATTTTTACTTCTATTTTTCATATTATTATAAGTAGTGATTAATAAAATAGTTTTTAACACTGAATCATGACTCAGTGTCTTTCTTTTGTTGCTGGTTCGTGACACACAGTCTTTTTCCCTTCGTAGGGGAGTCTAAATCTAAAGTTAGAGGGTAAAGATTTAAAGGAGATCTGTGAGGCAAGTTTTTCACACAGAGGGTGGTGGTCATATGGAATGAGCTGCCAAACGAAGTAGGAGAGGCTACTCCTCTCTACTACAATGTTTAAAACATATTTGGACAGATACATAGATAAGAGAGGTTTTGAGGGATATGGGCCAAATTCAGGCAAATGAGATTAGCTTAGATAGACATCTTGGTCGGCATGGACAAGTTGGGCCAGAGGGTGTTTCTATGCCGTTTAACTCAACAAATCAATGATGCGTTGCACCTCAGCAGAGCTGGGAATAATACTCTGCAGACCAGGTTCGCTGGTGCTGTTGGCAAGCAGTTAAACGAGCTTGGCAAGAAGTGGGAAGTTGGATGTAGATTCAGAAGGGAGAAAAGCAGAGATGGAAATGAAAGGCAGAAATTTGTGTGAGAATTTGGAAAGCTGAGGTCAGAAAATATATAAAAAAGGAATCAATTGCACTTAATGTGCACGTCCAGAGATCCATACCAGTAGCAAAACAAAGAGAAAAAGTGAAATAAAACCAAAAAAAGCTGTAAACACTCAGCAGGTCAGGCAACATCAGTGGGAAGAGAAACATATAATCTTCTGATGAAGTGTACCTGAACTGAAACCTAACTCTTCCCTTTCCACAACTGCGAACTGAGCTGCTGAGTATTTCCAACATTTTGTCTTTATTTCAGATTTCCAGATTCTGTAATTCTTTTGACTTTCAGGTCAATAAGATGATTAAAATGACAGATTAGCATGGATAGAAATTTGCCTAGCTGACAGAGCTGGCTTTAGTGGGTCTTTTTAAACCTGGCTAGATGAGTGCTGCCACAGCAAACAGTGGTAAGACATCTCAGAGGATCTATCCTCGGTCTAACACATTGAAGAAGGCATACTAGCGGCTTTACTTCATTAGGAGTTTGAGGAGATTTGGTATGTCACAAAGGCTCTTACAAATTTTTGTAGATGTACAGTGGAGAGCATTCTGACTGGTTGCATCACAACCTGATATGGAAGCTCCAATGCACAGGATCACAAGAGACTGCAGAAAGCTGTAGAGTCATCCAGCTCCATCACGGGCACAACCCTCCCCACCATCAAGGACATCTTCCAAGAGGCGGCACCACAAGAAGCTTCTTCCCCTCCGCCATCAAGTTTCTGAACGATCAATGAACCCATGTAAGCTACCACGTTATTCCTTTTTTTGCACTATTTACTTATTTTTGTAATTTATTGTAATTTTATGTCTTTGCACTGTACTGCTGCCACAAAACAACAAATTTCACATCATTTAAGTCAGTGATAATAAACCTGATTCTGATCCTGACATAACTTCCCTTGTGCAGAGAGCCACTTGATCTTGGGACCTGCATAAGCTGGATAGGTTGCAACTACACCTGAATGGGTACAACATCCTTAGAACATAGAACAGTACAACACTACACCTCCTTTAAACTTTTCCCTCTCACCATAGTCTGTGCCGACTGTGATGCCAATTTAAACTGCACAGCTGCCTGCACACAGTCTATATCCCTCAATTCCTTGCCTGTTCATGTGTCTGCCTAAATTCCTCCCAAATGTTGCTATTGTATCTGATTACATCACTTCCCTCAGCAGGCATTCCAGGCACCTACAGTGTAAAAGAACCTGCCCCACACATCTCCTTTAAACTTTCCCCCCTCACCTTAAATCTATGCCCTCTAATATTTGACATTTCCAACCTGGAAAAAAAAAGCTCTGACTATCTACCCTATCTATACTTCTTGTGATTTTATGTACTTCTATCCGGTCTCCCATCAGCCTCTGATGCTCCAGAGAAAACAATCCAAGTTTGTTCAACCTCTCCTTATAGCTAATACTCTCTAATCCAGGCATTCTCGTGAACTTCTTCTGCATCCTCTGCAAAACTTCCACATCCTTCGTGTAATGTGATGACCAAAATTGCACACAATATCCCAAATGTGGCCTAACTAAAGTTTAATACATCTGCAACATGGCTTCCAACTGTTGTACTAAGCACCCTGACTGATGAAGGTAAGTATGCCATATGCCTTCTTTATCACCCTATCCACTTGTGTGGCCACTTTCAGGAAGCTATGGACTTGCACCCCAAGATCCCTCTGTACATCAGTGCTCCTAAGGGTCCTATCATTTATTGTAAACTTATATTTGACCTCTCTAAGTGCAAACACTTGTACTTGTCCAGATTAAACACCATCTGCCATTTCTGTGCCCACATTTCCAACTGATCTATATCCTGCTGTATGCTTTGACAACCTTCCTCACTATCCACATCTCCCCAAATTTTAGTGTTGTCACTTACATTTTTATATTATACCACAAGCAGCAGAGGTCCCAACACTGATCCTTGTGAACATCACAGGTCACAGACCTCCCTCTGTCTTCTATGGCCAAGCCAATTTTGAATCCAATCAGAATCAGATTTATTATCACTGACTTATATGATGTGAACTTTGTTGTTTTGCGACAGCAGTACAGTGCAAAGACAAAAATTACTATAAATTACAAAAATAAATAAATTGTGCAAAACAAAAGGAATAACAAGGGTAGTGTTCATGGGTTAATGGATTATTCAGGAATCTGACTGTGGAGGGGAAGAAGTTGTCTCTGAATCATTGAACCTTGGGCAATCTACTAAGTCTCCATGGATCCCATTTGCTTTAATGTTCTGGATCAGGTAGCATCAGGGACCTTGTCAAAAACTTTACTAAAATCCATGTAGACAACATCCACTGCCCTAGCCTCATCAATAATCTTCATCACCTTCTCAAAGTCCCAATTAAGTTTGTAAGACCTGATCTCCTCCACACAAAGCCATGCTGACTATCCCTAATAAGTCCATGCTTTTCCAGATGCAGGTAAATCCTCTCCCAAAGAATCTTCTCCAGTAAGTTAGTTACCATTGGTGTAAGGCTCGCTGGCCTATAAAAGAAATAATAATCTCCTGTTTTTTCTTTACTCCCCTTCTTAAACAGAAGAATAACACTGGCTATTCTCCAGTCCTCTGGGACATCACCTGTGGCTAAAGAAGATATGAAGATCTCTGTCAAGGCCCTGACAATTTCCTCTCTTGCATCTCTCAATAACCTAGGATAGAACCCATCTGGGCCTGGGGACTTATTCATCTCAATGTTCTTCAAGGGACCCAACACCTCCTTCTTGATATCAACGAGCCCTAGAATATTAGGATACCCCTCCATGATCTCACTAGCCTCTATGTCCTCCTTGGTGAATACTGATACAAAGTACTAGTTTAGTACCTCATCCACTTCCTCTGGCTCCAGGCATAAATTCCCTCCTTTGTCCTTGATTACTTCTACCCTCTCCCTAGTGACCATCTTGTTTTTAATGTATGTATAAAATACCCTGTGCTTCTCTTTAATCTGACTCACCAAGAATATTTAGCCCTCCTCATTCCTTGTTTAAGTTCTCTCCTGTTTCCTTTATATTCCTCAAGGCCCTGTCTGATTTCAGCTTCCTAAGCCTTACATATGCCCCCCTTTCGTTTATGACATCCTTATGGGGATGTACAGTTAGTGGGGCAGGTGTGGGGGGGGGGGAGGTGCAGTCAAAGGAAAGCAATGTTAGTGCAATAGGCAAAGCAGAAATATGTGTGATACTGCAGATGGGAGGAATGCGAAGCTAAATTGCATTTATTTTAGTGCAAGGAGTCTGACTGGTAAGGCAGATTGACTTAAAGCATTGACCAACACATGGTGGGAATATAATTTTGGTATCATCGAGATGTGGTTGAAAGAAGGGCAGAAATGGCAACTCAACCCAGGATACAAAATCTTCAGGTGTAATGGGTGGGGAGGGTAGAGATGCAAAAGAAGAGGTGGCATTGCAAATATTGATTAGGGAGTCTATTACTGTAGTAATGAGGGAGGATATTACATACTATTCAAATGAGGTCATATGGGCAGAGTTTAGAATTAAAAAGCAAGTGATCCATTTGCTGGGGGTGTATTATAGGCCTCCTAATGGTCAGCTTGAGATATGTAGACAAATTACAAGAAGATGTAATAGAACATTGGACATGGGTTCTCTTACAACCTGAGGATAGGTTTGTAATAGTGGGAGAGTTCAACTTTTCCAATATTAACTGAGATCACTCTAGTGTGAAAGGCATAGAGGGGGTGGAATTTTTCAAGTGCTTAGGCCTCTGGAGTGACCCCATTTTTGCTTAGATGCTTACAGCTTCTGGATTGAACTACTCAACCAAAAATCACCACCAGTAATATTACAATGGAGATGCCTGTAAATTATCAAGTGATTTTTCTTTTAAACCAACTTCAATACATAGCCTGAACTTTCTCTGAGCACTTGACTTGGCGTGGAATGAGTCTCTTAGGAAGTTTGAAGGTGACTGCCAGTTTCCCATTATTGAGTGGCCCTTAATTGCCAAAATAGTTCTGACTTGGGGACTTGTATTTTTGTGTGGCCATCAAACAATGGTGGTTTGCTGTAGCCGAGAGGTTGTATCACAACAGCAATAAAGAAAAAGTACTGTGTGAAGATTCATTTTATTGGATACATTTCCAATACTGTGAAAACATCAGCTGCATTGGCTGAATTTTGTAAAACATGTTTCCGATTGTAAAACATCCCCACCCTCTCCTTCCCCATCATCTCCCTCTCTGCCCCTATCTTCCCCATCCATTCCCCATTCTCCCCATCCATTCCCCCAACCTCCTCCACCACCACCACCACCACCAGCCCCGTCCATCTGTCCCCCCCCCCCGGTCCATCTGTCCCCCCCCCCCCCCCCCCCCGGTCCATCTGTCCCCCCCCCCCCCCCCCCCGGTCCATCTGTCCCCCCCCCCCCCCCCCCCGGTCCATCTGTCCCCCCCCCCCCCCCCCCCGGTCCATCTGTCCCCCCCCCCCCCCCCCGGTCCATCTGTCCCCCCCCCCGGTCCATCTGTCCCCCCCCCCCCGGTCCATCTGTCCCGGGGCGGAACCCCGCTCAGATCACGTGATCCTCCGGTCCGTCTGTAAACTCTTCCCCTGACAGCAGTTCCGCTGTGCTCGCCCCCCCCCCCCCCCTCCCCCTCCCCCTCCCCCCGTCAGGCGCTCAGGTAAGACCGGGCCCGGGCTGCGGTGGGACTGTCGGCCGTGGCTCGGTGGGTTGAAGAAGCCCGAGAGCAGGTTGTTCTGATGTCCGGAGTCTGGTCGCAAGGATGGGCCGGGTGGAGCGGAGTCGAGTCTCCCCGAGGCCGCTCGCCTCACTGCCCTGGGCTCCCGGCACGGATCCTCGGGCTGGAACTCCCTTATCTCGGGTGCCAGGGATGCTCGGGTGGGGCTGGGGCCGCTCTGTTTACATGTTTGAAGGAATTAAACCATCGGCTAAATCTCCCACTTCACCGGCTCCTAGTTCTGGGGTCATCTGCGTGCTTGACATCCTCACCTTCTGTGCCTGTTGCTGAGAATCGGGCTGTAAACCAGTGCTGCCCCTCGAGAACATTAACAGTTACCTATAAGTCGGTCTGTATCACAAATTACATTCTCTAACAAACAGTTCCAGCTCTAGTAACTGCCAGAATCTGAACCAGACTGCCCACGACCATGGTATTTGATTCAAAGATGGGTTTTGGACCACATATTGGCTCCATTGCTTAGACTACATATTTCCATCCCTGCCTCATCTCATCCAGTGTTGACGGCCTTGCCCATGTCTCCGATGTGTTTAGGTGATTATTCATACATAGTATACTAGTGGGACTCCTTGCTGTTAAGGTTGTACTGCTGCCTGGTTTGTTCACCAAACTGGCTACAAGTCAAGCAACACCTCATTTTAAAATTCCCACTTCTCTAATCATTCTTTCTCTGGCCCTATAACTCCAAAATTCTCTGTTTCTCTTAATTCTAAGTTGTTGACTGTTCATAAGTTCACTTGTTCAAACTTTGACAATGTCTTCAGTTGCCTAAACATGAAGCTCTATTATTTCCTCCCACATATTCCAAGTTTCAGTTGAGTAAAGCTTCCTGACCTGTTTCCAATATATTAACTAAAGAGCCTAGTACTGCATGTAGTACTCCAGATATGGCCTCACAAATGCCCAAATGACAAGCATAACCTCCCTTTTTTGTATTCGAATCCTTTTGCAGGAAACAAATACTGTTAGCTTTCCTAATTATTATTTTTTTCTGCAATAACCTTTCATGTGGCACTGTATCAAATGTCTTCCGGAAATCTATGTGTAGTATATCCACTGGTCCCCTTTTATTGACAGTACATTAATTCTTCAAAGAACTCCATTAAATTGGTGAAACATAAATTTCCTCTTCACAGAACTATTTTGACTTTACGATTAACTTCAATTCTTCTAGATGCCCTCCTATGAGTTCTTTAAAGATAGTTTCTAATACTTTCTCTATGACAGATGATAAGTTAACTGTCTGCAATGCCCTGTTTTCTGTATTCCTCCCTTTTGCCATTTTCCAATCTAGTCAAATGTGGGTATTTTTGTTATTGTGATATTGGATGGGAAGTTCCTGAATTTAGATTGCATAATGATGAAAGAATGGCAATATACTTTCAGGTCAGGATATTGTGCGAATTAGAGGAGATCCTGCAAGAAGAACTGTGAACTTGCTGCTTTGTTCCTGCTCAGTAGCTGAGATTGTGTTGGAGTAGACCAGGCAGGTGGCTGTGATGCATTTTGTGGATGGTAATGAAACCACTATAGGTACAAGTGTATTGGTTATAATCACAACAAATTAGCTGAGCAAGTTTCATCCAGTACAAATAAGCAATCATTAACTGAGACAATGGTCACAGTCTGTTGCTTGGAACCTCAGAGGCTTACCCTTTGAGTGAATACAAAAAGTTCACTTTTCCCCTTGCTGCGTTCTGTTGACTGTAGATTCTCTTGCTCTAGATTAAATACTTGCACTGTCTTACAGACTCTTCTATACTATTTTTGTTTGCTTTGATCTGAAATAAGTCTCCTGAACTATCTCTTGGCTCAATAATACATTTTTACTTTGCTTGTTATCAGCCCTGCTCTTTCTCTTGTCTACTCTTGCTGTAGGCCTTTCGCATAATCTTCTTGGACTTTGACACTAAATGTGCTTGCTCTATTGCTCAATTCTCCTGTTGTTCCCCAAACTCCCAGTTCATTCAAAAGCAGATCAGTAACATACATTAAGAAAAAAAGTGGTCCAGGTATTGACCCTTGGCGACCACCACCAACGCTTCCCTATTGTTCAAAAAGACAACCTTTTGCTGCCTGCGTTTCTTGTTACAATCAAATTTCTATCCTTATTGCTGCATCCCTTTTTATTGCTATGGGTTTCAAGCTTGGCAAATCCATTATTAATAAATAATAAAGAAACCTTATAGCTGAAGGCCCTCATCCCTGAAACTATTCTAGTAAATCTTTCCTGTTCCCCCTTTATGACCTTCACATCTTTCAACACCCTATGGTGACAAGAATTGGATGCAAAACTCTCTTTGAGGTCTAAGTGGTGTTCTTATTCAGGTTCAACATTACTTCGCTGTGTTTGTACTCCATGCTTCTAATTTTCCGTGGGCCTTGTGCTTTATTAACCACATGCCCACCACTTTCAAGGATTTATACCCAGGTTCCTCTGTCCTGCACTCCCTTTAGAACATTTTCGTGAAGGGAAATGTAGGTGTCACCTGCATGTAATTTTTAGAAGCTATATGATAAATTAACAAAGAGCAGATGGTATTTCATTAAAGCAAGTATGTTTCTCTATTTGTAAGATAAAATAAAATTTTAATACTCTTTAGTGAGATTAATTATCTTTATGAGAAGCACTGTTCCCCAGAGCTGAATAACACAAGGAATTTTGTTACAGAGCAAGGAGAGAAACGATGATCCATACCTCTGGTATACTTCAGTCATCAGCTGCCAAGGTCCTTAGCTGTCTTCTTTACTTCCTTCCTTCCTTTCCTCCTTTAAGACCCTACCCTGTTTATCATATTTTTGGCTATCTAGCTATTACTTTCTTGCGTGAGGTTGTTATATTTTATTTGTTAATGTTCCTGGAAGTTCCTGGGGTGTTGCTCTACATTAAAACTTATTGTATAACATTGTCAGAGCTTAAACCTGCCAAAGAGCACTGAGCTCTGGGGACAGATTATTTACTGGGGTAAGTGTTGGGGGGGGGGTGGGGGGGAAGAAAGAAGAGCAGAGGGTGATTCTGCTTTACCGTGCAACACTCCTTGTTTGCTGTTTTCTACCAATAAGTTGCTCACTTTTGTCTTCATTCAGGGCTGGCAAGCTTTATGAAATTGCTTTAGCTCTGCAAGTCCTGATCTCTTACCTTTCTGTTTTTTTTTGCAGCTTGTGGTGATGCTGAATGTGTTAATGATCGGTGGCAGGCCTTTGCAGGATGAGCAGATTGCCCACTGGCCAGGAAAATGCTGGAGTCAATTATTTCGGTCCCAGTGCCTCCCTCAGTACTGTGCAATCCATCACTGCGTCCCAAGTTACAGCTAAGTTAGATCCATACAAATCCAATGGTAAAAGGATCATTTCTGATGTCAGGAGGACTTTCTGTTTATTTGTTACTTTTGACCTTTTATTTGTTGGTCTGCTGTGGATAATTGAATTGAATGTAAGTATTGAACTCTGATTTGTGTTCCAATGAACAGGTTTTAATGATTCCTGTAGATTGTTCGAACAACCTTACAGATTTTATTGTACGGTTAAATAACAGCTGATAGGAGGGTTGGTGGGAGGCCTGGCTTATGCTTGTAGCATGGAAGGCAAGACCTCGCCACAGATGGATGGAATGTCATTCTAGACGGGCTTTGGATAGGAGCGGGTGGGATCAAAGCCAACAGTTTCCTGTCATGATTTCTGCCCTTGTCAGGAATACACATTCTGTATTTTAGGTGTCAGCCATGATTTGGTCAGAAAGTTGTTTATTGCAAAATCGTACATAAGAAATGTGAAAATTTGGTCAATTAAGGTCACTGAGTTTGCACCATTAGTCCATTATATTTAGCTAATGAAGCTAACTAACTTCTTTTTGGAAATCACAGGAAATGACTCTTAATTTTTGTATATAAAAACTTTTTATTGAGATTTTGCCCTGTCTCACTTTCCTACCCTAGTTCCATACCATTAGCAACTCTGCTTGCAGAGAAGGAGTTAAACAGAATTGAGTGTAATTCTTCTTCTGGTCTGTGCGCAAAGACTTTTACACTTTTATCCACTTTCCTCCTAACAGTAAAGTCTGTTTTCCTCTATAATCCTCGGGCAGCAACTTTATTCCATTTATTATGGCCAGAATTGCACATCATATTTTTCAGTGGATCTGAATATTTTCCCTTATAGTAGTCACAGGAACCTTTGTTTTGAATTTGCCAGTGTCATACCTTTAAATTGCATTTCATGATTTTACATTACTGCCATTACATATCTCTAACCTGAAGTGCAATAAAACTATCAGGTTATTCTTTACATCAACTTCTGGTTACTTTGTCCTGCTTAAGACAGGAGCCATCACTGTGCATTTGACTTTATCCTAAAAATGGCAGCCTCAGGGGAAATCACTGATTAATACCAGAATCTACACACAAACAACCCTCTTTTACAACAAGCTGGCAAGAGCCCAGATAATTATCTCTAGGCTGTTTTCAGTGAGTCTTGTTTTCGGTGAGTCTGTGTTTTCTCAGGCCCTTAGCTATTGCCGTCCTATCCTTTGATACATTCAATAGACTTTTCTGCCTGTTCTGTTGGGTGACTTCCAGAAAGAGAACTTTACTTCCTGCCATTACATCTGTTGCACAGCAAGATGGTAGAAATTGTGTTGACATCCCAGAGAGCTGGACTTGTTCCAACACCACTTATTCTATTTGATTACCGAATCAACATTGATTCATTTGACTTTAAAGGAACTGAAACTGCTGAAACATTAACAAGTTGCTAACGTTTTTCTCTACTCTTCCTATCAAACCGCACAGGGTCATATTTTGTACATTATACTTCATCTGTGATCGTCTTAATCTGAGTAGAGGTAAACATTAGCAACTTGCCAGGTAAAGGGGTTTAATAAGGATGGTTATCAGCACGTTAAGCTACTGGGCCTGTGAGCATTAGTGATAGGGAACTCTTTCGACAGGGACACAGGCATTCATTTCTGTGGCAGTGTGTGGGACTCCAGGATGGTGTTGCTGCCCTGGTGCCAGGGTCAAGGATGTCTCTGAGCAGGCACAAAAGATTCTGAAAGGGGAGGGTGAGCAGCCAAAGGTTGTAGTCCATATTGGTAGCAATGACATCAGCAGGAAGAGAGATGATGTTCTACCAAGAGATTTCAGGGAATTAGGACAGGAAACAGGACCTCGAGTTGTAGTCTCAGGATTACTCCACGTGTCATGGGCTTAGCGAAGCAAGAGATAGGAAGATAGCACAGTTAAATGTATGGCTAAGGAGCTGGTGTGTCTGACAGAAGGGTCAGGTAAATTGGAGGAGAACCAATATCCTTGGAGAGAGGTCTTCTCGTACTACTCAGGAGTGTTTAAATGAGTGGCAGGGGGGTGGGAACCAGAGCTGTAGGTCAGCAGGTGGAAGGATTGAGGGAAAGGTGGAGGTTAGGTCACGTAAGGCTGAAAGGAAGGACAGGCAGGGCCAGATTAATGAAATGGCAGATGGAGTTCAATCTGGACAAGTGTGAGGTTTTGCACTTTGGGAGGTCAAATGTAAGGAGAAGGTGTATAGTACATGGCAGGATTCTTGGGAGCATAAATGTACAGAGGAATCGTGGGGTGCAAATCCATAGCTCCCTGAAAGTGACAGCACAGGTAGATAGGATGGTAAAAAAGCATCCGTGCCTTTGTCAGTCGGGGTGTTGATTATAAAAGTCAGGAAATCATGTTGTATCTGCATAAAACTTTGGTTAGACTTCATTTGGAATATTGTGTGTAGTTCTGGTCACCACACTACAGGAAGGCTGAGGAAGCTTTGGAGATGATACAGAAGAGGTACACCAGCATGTTGCCTAGATTAGAGAGTACTAGCTATACGAGGAGGTTGGACAAACTGGGATTGTTTTCTCTGGAGCATCAGAGTCTGAGGGGTGACCGGATAGAAGTATATAAAATTATGAGAGGTGTAGATGGTGTCCTTTTCCCAGGGTGGAAATGTCAAATACTAGAGGGTATAGCTTTAAGGTGAGAGGGAATGGAGGGATATAGATCACATGCAGGCAGACGGGATTAGTTTGAATTGGCATCATGGGCTGAAGGACCTGTTCCTGTGCTGTGCTGCTCTATGTTCTAATATGTTGTTAATTGTAAGGTGATGGGACTTGCCTGGCAGGCTAGAATTATGAATGTAGAATAAGAGGGAAAAAACAGAAAACAGAAAATGGATAATGCCTGAAAAACTAAGCAGGTCAGGCAGAATCTGTGGAGAGAGAAACAGTTAATTTGGCTTGTGCTTTCTGGAGTTCATAAGAATAAAAGGTGATTCTGAGTCGTGTAAGATTCTGAGGGACTGACGTGGGAGATCAGAGAGATTTGCTGGTGGATCTGGAAATGATGAGGACAAATTCTCAGCATTGGGGTTAACCATTTAGGACGAGAAGTTTCTTTGTAGAAGATTGTGAATCTTCAGAATCTTACTCCTCTGCCTATTCAAAGATGAGGGGTAGATTTTGGGCACTAAGTAATCTGAGAATACAGAGACCGGGAAGTACAAGATGAGCCATGATTTTATAGAATAGTAGTGCAAGCTTGTAACCTAATAATCCTTCCCTTTGTGTTTTTATTGAGGTATTTAAGTAGTTGAAGCTTTTTTGTTTAATTGTTCAATGTTTTGTTTGAATAATCCTGAAATATTACAGGCAAGGGGATCATTCAACTCACCACGTCTATGCAAGTTTTCTGAGAGTTGGGCACGTTTCTGCACTTTCCGCAAACTCCTTTTAGAATCTTAATTTAAAAAAATATCAGTTCACTGAAAGCAGACGTGTCTGGAACATAGTAAACCTGAACTTCAGGTTTATGAAGTTAGTGCCAGATTGCTTTATGTATCCCAACCAGAGTAGGTTAATAATGTGAACAGCATTAGATATGAAGCTCCAGTTGTCAGCAACACTGCAATGTGGCATTAATAGTGGCACTGTGTTTAGAATCTCACAAGCAGAGCACAAAGTCATTTTATTACACCAATTATTAATAAGTTGGGCTCTCTTTGAGTGTTAAAAATTGTCTGTGTATCTGTTCTACTTTTTTACGTTCAAAATCATTGCCAACCAGTTTCTGGATGCAGGATTATTTCACCCGGTTTCAATAACAACTGCTGACAAAATGATTCCAGTTGTCTTTTTTTGTTTTCTAGGTAGATGGTGGCATAATTCCTAGATTAAAAAATGAAGTTGTTCGTTATGATTTCCACAAATCTTACTTCGATATATTTGTGAGTAGATTTTCTCATTTTCCTTAAACTTTTTAATGCTATATTCCAAACCTTGTACAACTTTTATCTAGTTGTCTTTGTCTTTGCAGTTACTGGCAGTGTTCCGATTCCTTATGCTGGTCTTTGCATACGCCCTGTGCAGGTTACACCACTGGTGGGTAATTGCGGTGAGTGATTGTTCTTGCCCACTGTGATAGGAAAGTGACTGGACATCTATTAAATGTGGACCAGGAACTCAACCCTTTTCAAATCAGGAAACAGTTTATTTTTAAAGATGTGTACATCTGAAAATGAGATTACAACCCGCTGTTGCAGGGGAAGAAAGATCATAGACGCTCTTGAACCCATAAGGTTCAATGTTCTCTCTTGCGCTCTGCTTGACTCCAAAAGACAAGTCTATTGCTCAGGTGACTGTAGACTTTGCATCTAGACTCCTAATGAATAATAATGATCTGTTGGATAGGGACATTATTATTTTCCTTGAAACTTTGTTTCCCTGCTTCTTAGACTACTGAGCAGCATAGGCATGTTGGAGACAGTCGGGGTGTTAGAAATGGTAATTGCTTTTTGCTGTAAACATGCGTTGATTCAAAGAATATTTGGATTAAGTGCAGAAATCTTCATGAATCCTCATAGCCCTAATTCTGCTGTGACTGGGAATGTTTCTTCTGTTCTAGATTACAACAGCTGTTACCAGTGCCTTTCTAATTGCAAAGGTCATCATTTCCAAGGTATGTAGTAACCATGCAACTAAACTCTTTATATAAGAGATCTATACTGAGATTACTTTTTGTTGCTAGTTTCTTTAACTTGTCTGATTTCACTTTAGCTATTGGTAGAAGGAACAGCCTTTGCCTATTTGCTGCCAATAATCTCCTTCATACTTGCCTGGATCGAGACCTGGTTCCTGGATTTTAAAGTTTTGCCACAAGAGGCCAAGGATGAAAACAGTTAGTAAAATTTCTCAATTTACTTTCAATCTAACTATCTCTGTAGTCCTCATAAAAGAAGATCCCCAGCACTGAACTTTATATCACCTTTTCAGCAATGCCAATCTGAACATTTGTTTTATCTGCAACCTATTCCTTGTCAGTTCTACTGTTTCTGAAACATTTTTGAATTAGCAGTGTATTTAGACAGGATGGCACCTCTTGGGTTAGTAAACCAAGTCACAGCTTTGATGTTTATGGTTATAAGGGTAATGATTCTGCCAGTCCATCACCTCAGTATAATTTTTTCTGTTCCAGGAATCTTTACTATATCTGATGCATCAGAACAAGCACCTCTCATCCTACCTGGCCCTCTCTCAGATGGCCAGTTTTATTCTCCTCCTGAATCTGTTGTGGGTGAGTATTGACGAAGAATGCTGAGAGTGTCGGTCATCTCAAATTGCGTTTGGTTCCTCGGGGCTAATAATGGCATGTTTATGGGAAATTTCCCTCAGCTTGTTTTTATTGGGCATAAATTACATTAAGAATATTGAGCATTTTATTAAGTCTTGCCCAAATATCCATTGATACTTGAAACGTACACCTACATGGTATCGGCATGGAGCAAGAGACAAGAGCTGTTGATAAGCCGGTTATTGCAGTGGCAGCACATTGTGATAACAACCCAGGGACATTCAGCTGAAACTGAGTAGCCATGTCTTTTACCCATGTACCCTTCTCATTGCTAGTGCTCCTCACATTGTCGGAATGCAGAAATGAAGCCCTCTCCTGACAAATTGCACTGTTACTCCAATCATCTGACAACGAATTTGTGCCTCTTCACTGTACAGGTTTTCCCTCAAAAGCTTATCCTGCTGCTGTATATCTTACAGGACATAGGATGTTTTCTTGTGTTAAAGATGTGGTGTAAATAAAGTTGTTATAGCTTCTTTACATTTTTAGAATATTAGTAATATTATTAATGGCTAGAAATAGAATTTCTAAACACTTCTGTAATCCAAGCAGGCTAATGTTGGAAATTGAATAGTTGGGTTTTTGTGATGATCTACGAGCTAGTTTGGCTGCTTTGGTGTAGGTGCCCTCTCCCTATCTCTCAGCCTAAAGAGCACATACTTGGTGGATGAGCAAGAATAGCCTCCAGTACACAAAATTATACATAAATATCCAGTTTATTTTTTTATTAATGTAATTTATTTTCTGCACTAACAGCAGCAAATATCACCTATCATTTCCCCAAATGACAAAGGTTTGCCAAGGAGTTTCCAGAGATTTGTGCTTATCACTGTAATTTTGATCCTAAAGCAGTGTTTAAATTTTATTTTGAATCTTTCAAACATATATTGTATCAGTTAAAATCTGCACTTCTGCTTTCTGGTGGGTTCATTAAACGTGAATTCAGTTCTCACCGCTACAGGGAAAGCTGATGCTGATTCTCAGAAGTGTCACTGTCGCATTGTAAACAGCTGCTCTACAGTGATTGGCCCTTCAGTGTATTCATGCTGATGCCCATTAGATTCTTCATCTTAAGTGTAGTAGTAGCAGATGAGGTTTGATTTTGGAAAAGGATCAATCACCTCCCTAAGTTAGACTGGTAGTGTTAAGATGCACAGATTAATAGTGTCTGCAGGGTATGTCTGAACTGCCATTTGACTCATTGAGAATTGTTGCAATTATTTACCACATCCAGTCTCCAGTCTATTTACCACATCCCCTATCTTGCAAATATTTCATACAGAAAAGGGTTAAAATTTGTATTGACTCCTCTGTAGTACTGATTCTCCAATACTGGAGCTTGTTTCTCAAATCAGCCCATTTCTGCAGAGTTGTGGTTAAACCACAGTGAGTGTTTCCCATATGCTGTGACTCTCAACTCTGCTGTCTGGGCTAAGGTTTCAGTGTTACAGGTGTTGAGTACAAGGAGGTGTAACTGTTTTTAGCCAGACCACAGTCACTTCACCAAGCTTGGGGCCAAACATACTAACGTTTCTCTTTCTACTCTCTCTCTTCCTCTCTTTTCTGCTTCTCCCATAGTTTGTCTGTTCCTGCCACTTTTTACCACCACCATCACCTCATTTTGTCCTCGTGCCTGCCTTCCTGTCCACAGCATTAAAAAATCTGATCAGTAAAGATACGAATGTTCAATTTCTGGCATGAAAAAAGGATTAATTTCTAAAACTCTATTTCTCTCTGGCAACTCTTCTGCCTGGCCCCTTAACAACCAGTAGAAACATTTGAAGGGCTGCTAGGGGGCAGTAGGTCTACAGTCAGAGACCCATTCTGGTTTCTGCTTTAAGAAGAATGTTGAGGCAACCAGTAGATACAGCATTGATTCACTAGATTGCTGTCTCCTGTGAGGAAATTATAAAAAACTTAGATCTGAGATATTTTGTTAAAAAAATTGAAGTTGATGAAGGTAGAATATTACAGCACAGGAGATCATTTGTGCCTGTTCCTTGACTAATCTGCTCAATTAGTCTTGCTTGCCTGCTGTTTTCCCTGTACCTCAGTCCTTTTGATGGGTTTATTCATTTGTCAGCTGAAAATTAAGAGTCAATTTCAACTACCATTATGGACAGCACATTTCAGATCATTAGAACTTACGTAATTTGGTTACTGAACCTGCTGTCACTGGAAATATTTCCTTATTTACTCAGTCAAAACTCTGAAACCTTGAACGGCCCTGTTAGATCTCTCCTTTGTCCCTTAAGGGGAGCAGCCCAACTTTTTCCTTATTCTCCATGTTATCAAAGAACCACATTTCTGATACCATTCTAATGAAAGTCCTCTACAACCTCACTAAGCTCATAGCAATCTTGCTAAAATAGTGTCTGGAATTTGCCTTAATACTTCAGTTGGGGCCCAACTGGTGTTTGTATATAGGTTTAGCATAGCCTTGCTTTTGTTCTTCAAGCCTTCATCTATAAGCCAAGGATATAATGTCTTTTTAATATCATTCCTAAAATTTTAGGCCAATCATTGGTGAGGAAACACTGGGGTAATGATCTGAGATAAAATTAGTTCTCGCTGTGTAAATATGGGCTAATAAATTAAAGATAGCAGAGATCTGTTTAAAGGCAGCTTGGTTTGCACAAGCTTCGGAGTTCTTTGATGCATGGAGAATATTGATTAAAGATAGAGAATCTTATGTTGGGTACAACAGCAAACTAGAAACCCAGACTGATGATTTGGGGAGATGTTCATCTTCCATCAAAGCAGCGGGGGAAAATTTAAATTCAGTCAATTAAGGAATCTGGAATAAAAAGTTAGTATTAGTATTGATGACCTTGAAGCTATTGGATTGTCATTTAAAAAAAAAAGTTTTGCTGTTCTTTATGGAAGGAAACTTGCTGTTTTCATCCAGTCTGAGACTCCAGACCCAGACTTGTACGGTAACTGTCCTAAAATCAATTTTTGACTGCATGAATACAAATGGCCAGACAGCCAGTTTCTATGTCGCAGATTTCTATGATTAGGAAGCTGACATTAACCTGTTCTTAATTTGTAGATTCTGAAGAAGAAGATGATGCTGAGTATCCAATGCATTAGCAGGTGTGGAAAATGGTGCATCAGTTGACTCCTGTTTGCTTTGTTCAACTTCTGGCCCGTGAGTGAATGAAGTGACTGAGAGCTGCATGGTTCACAATTATTCAGGAAGATAGATGCTATTCCTGAAACATTCTTCACTTCTGTCTCGGGATGGAATTGAAGGGGTCTCTTATTTGCAAGTGCTCTTTATTGCATCCCACCCCCACTGGCTGTTCTTTCCTCCTCCTTTCTATCTCATCCTACGCCTGTCTGCCTGCCCTGTACAAGTATGATAGTTTGAATCTGCATCCAAGGCTCCAGGTGTCGATTTTCTTGGGAACGAATATGATGGACGTTTCACTTGGTCATTGGAGCAAAAATACCACATAAGTGCAAATCTGAAATTAAAACAGAATATGCGATAAAACATTCAGCAGCTCAGGCAACATCTGTGGAGAGAGAAAAGGAATCGATGTTTCAGGTTGGGAACCTTTTAGTCTACAGATGTTGTCCGACTTGTTCATTTTTTTCTGACATTTTGTTTACTCCCAGTTTCATTGTTTTTCCCAAATTTGTGTAGGGAATTCCTTGGTGCCAAGCTGTGCAGCAAGTTAGCTGTTGGCCACACTAAAAAGTTGACAATTTCCCAGTACTCAGAATATTTGTGTCGCAATGGTTCTTAACACAGAACAGATGTTTTCCGTGCGACTGTTTGCACCTGGTGATAGATTGTTGCGATACGTGTATGCAAATAGCATTCGAATTTCAAGTCCCTGACACCACACTGGTAGGCTGTGTTCTAGCTGAACTGCACAGACTTGTATTATTTCCTGTTGTGGTCCACAGCCCGAACATCTTACTGCTTTTGGTTCACAATAAACAGAAAGCCTTCAGGATGACGTTAATAATTACTGCACGTGTAACTGGTGTTTAATGTACAAAGTTTAACCTTCTTTAGGCTTGTATCTGCTGAGTTTAGAAATGAGAGGGAAGGCTTAATTGAAACAAATAAGATCTCGAGGAGGATGTGGAGATGATGTTTCGTCTTGTGAGAAAAGCAAGGGATCATGGTTTAAAACCTGTGGGGGGGGGTGGTCACCCATTTAAGATGGATGAAGCAATTTTTTTCTCTGGGTGTTGTGAAACTTAAGAAACAGGAACACCCCCTTGAGTCTGCTCTGCCATTCAGGAAGGTCATGGCTAATCCACTGTTGGCCTCAATCCTACTTGCCAGCTCTTTCCCTGTTCCTTTGACTCCTTTGTGGTTTAAATGTCCGTTAGTCTCCACCTTGAATACACTTCACAGGCCTCTGAGGCAGAGAATTCCAAAAGTTCATGACACACTGAAGGTTTTTGAACAACCTTTGGAACACACTTCCTCAAAGGACAGTGTAAGATTCTTTGAATATTTTTAAGGCAGAACGTAGAGAAAAAAAACAGGAGTCAGTCATTTGGTTCAAGTCTGCTCTGCCATTCAGTATGATTATGGCTGATTATATTCGATATTCCTGCTCTTTCCCCACATCTCTTGATACCTTTTGTGTCTAGAAATGTATCTGTCTCATTAAATATATTCAGCAAATTGGCCTCCATATAGTTCTGTGGCAGCATATTCCATAGGTTCATCACCCTCTGGGTAACTAAATTTCTCCTCATTTCAGCCCTGAATCCCTTGTCCTATAAATCCAAGACGCTGACTCAGCCAGGGGAACTGCCCTCTTTGCATCCTGTCAGCATTTTGTAAGTTTCCACTGTATCCCCTCTCATTCTTCTAAAGTCCAGCGAATACAAACATAGGCCACTTAATCTATCCTCAAGCTGCAGTTCTGCCATCCTGGCAGCTTTTCTTAAATAATGGAACAACATTAGCCCCCCTCCAGTCTTCCAGAACTTCACCTTTGGCTAAAGATGAAGCAAATATCTATGTAAGAGCCTCTACAATGTCTTCCCTAGCTTCCCACAAGGTCTGAGGATGCATTCAGTCAGGCCCTGGGGATTTATCCACCTTAATGCACTTTAAAGCCACCAGTACCTCCTCCCTGGTAATTCATATGTGGTCTAAGACATCATCACTCATTTTGCTCGTTTCTTTAGCATCCACCATTTTCTCCACAGTAAAAACTGATGAAAAATATTCATTAAAGATCTCCCATCTCCTGTGGCTCCACACATAGATGGCCAGGGTGGTCTTTAAGGGGACCTATTCTCTCCCTAGCCACCCTTTTAATATACCTATAGAATCTCTTGGGATTTTCCTTAACCCTGCCTATCAGATCCATCTCTTGCTGATTTCCCTCTTGATTTCCCTCTTAAGGATATCTCATACACATCAAGGGATTCGCTTGTTCCTGATTGCCTAGACCCAATGTATGCCTCCTTTTTCCTGACTAGAGCCTCAATATCTCTCATCAGACAGGGTTCCCTAAACTTGCCGGCTTTGCCCTTTACCTTAACAGGAATATGCTGCCCCTGGTCTCTTGATATCGCTCTTTTAAAAGTCTCCCACAGTCATCTCTTTACCTACAAACACTCTCACCTGATCAACCTCTGCAAGATCCCACCTAATGCTTACAAAATTGGCCCTGCCCCAGTTTAAGACCTTAACCAATCCTATCTTTCTTCATAACTATTTTGAAAGTAATAGAATTATGGTCACTGATCCCAAAGTGCTCCCTAACTGACACTTCAGTCACTTGCCCTACCTCATTCCCTAAGAGGAGGGTCTAGTTTTGCACCCTCTCTAGTAGAGGCCTCTGTATAATAATTAAGGGACACATTTAACAAATTCCACCCTATCCAAGCCCTTTGCACTATGGGTGGCCCAGTCAATATTAGGGAAGTTAAAATCTTCCATTAATACTACCTATTATTTTTATAACTATCTGCAATATCCCTACATGTGTGCTCTTCTAATACCCACTCACTACTGGTGGGCCTATAAAATAGTCCCATCGAAGTAACCATCCCCTTCTTATTTCTAAGTTCTACCCATATAAACCTCACTGGATGATCCCTTGGGAATATCCTCTCTAAGCACTGTTGTTATGTCCACCCTCATCAAAAAGGCAACTCCCCCTCATCTCTTACCTGCACCTCTGTCACACCTGTAGCATCTGTACCCTGGAACATTGAGCTGCCAGTCCTGCCCTTCCCTTAGCCATATTCTGTTTTGGCAATATTATCCTGGTCCCCACAGCCAATCCACACCGAGTTCATCTGCCTTACCTGTTAAGCCTCTTGCATTGAAATAAATGCAGTTTAAACCAGCGATCTTCCTTCTCCCTTTTCCATGCTCCTGACTATCCTGTCTACTAAACTCGCTCTCATTGACTGCATTATTTGCCCACAATTTCTCATCTGCCTCACTACTGCTCAGGGTTCCAATGCCAATCTAATGCCGTGCCAATCTAATTTAAACCAACCTTAGTAGCATTAGCAAATCTACCTTAATGGATTTTGGTCTCCCTCCAGTTCAGGTGCAACCTGTCCCTCTTGTACAGGTCACCTTAGCCCCAGAAGAGATCCTAATGATCCAAGGATCTGAATCTCCACCCCCTGCACCAGCTCCTCAGCCATGCATTCATCTGGCCTATCTTTCTATTCCTGCCCTCACTAGCATGTGGCACAGGGAGTTATCCAGAGATCACTATCCTTGAGGTCCTGCTTTCTAACAACTCTCCTAACTCGCAATACTCTGCAGGATTTCATCCTTTTCTCTACCTATGTTATTTGTACCAATGTATACAATGATCCTTGGCTGCTCAACTTCCCCCTTGCGAATGTTCTGCAACTCCTCAGAGACAATCCTTGACCCTGGCACCTGCAAGGCATCATGCCATCTTGGCCTCTCTTCTGCTGCCACAGAATCTCCTTTTTGTTCCCCCTTACTAGCAAGTCTTCTGTCACTATTTCTCTGTCTGGCTGCACCCTTTCCTGTCGAGCCTCAGAGCTGGTCACGGAGACACAGACCTGACTGCTACTGCTATCCTCTGAAAGGTCATTTCCACCCCCTCCTCTCCCCCCCCCCCCCCCCCCCCCCAAACTCCCCAACGGTATCCAAGGAGGTATACCTGTTAGTGACGGGTATGGCCCCAGGGGACCCCTGCACTGTCTGCCTACTCCCTTTGCCTTTTCTGGTGGTCACCCAACTACCTACAGCCTGCACCTTAGGTGTGCCCACCTCACTAAAATTATTACCTATGCTCTCAGCATCCTGGATTATCCTGAATACATCCGACTCCAGCTCCAATTCCTTAATGCGGTTGGCCAGGAGCTGCAGCTGGGTGCACTTTCCACAGATGTAGTCATCAGGGACTCCGGAAGTCTCCCTGATCACCCACATCTTCAGGAGGAGTATACAACTGCCCTGACAGCTATCCTGACTTCACGAAGTGAATAATAAAGTTAAACGACCTTGCCTGTTCTGCTCAGCCTCTTGCTGAAGCCTCATGAACCAAAGCCCCAGCACTTATTCCTCAAGCACTCCCAAAATGGCATGATGTCCTGACTTCCTTGCATTCGCTTCCAGAGGCTGCAATTTAACAATCCCTTTTTAAATCTCCTCCTCCTCCTCTTTACAGCTTACCAGTCATTTCTGAAGGTATAGACTGAAATTATTTTTTTGTGTGTCCATCTGTGTAGATATAAATCCAGTCTCCTGATGCATTGATTAGATCATTGCTCTTTTGTGTTTTCATCCAAGTAGAAGTTGTCCTAACATAATTTCTTCTTATTCACACTCCACATCTCCCTCAGCAGATGGCTGAAGTTCAGTTTGAAAGAAGCAATGGAAATCTTTGGAATCGTCGAGCTTGGAGATTCGTCTGACACTTGAATTATTCTTGGGCAAGACTGTTATCGCCAATAACAAGACGTCTGTGATTCACTGTGCTCAAGAACCCTTCAGCTGTTGGGAGTTCATTGCTATACTGCCTTCTGCCATCTCTGAAATGCCTTCTTTATTCTGCCTTTACTAAACTAATGCTATAATCACACAATCCTGCACAAGATTATTTTTCTGAATATCTCATTTTGGTTTGGAATCAATCATTTCATAGTTAATAATTCTACTTAAAATCAAGGATTATTGAAAGGTGTGATCAGATTACCTGTCGACTGTGATTGGGCCTGTTCACTTTAAGCATTATGTTGCACTATGATTCTTGATGATTTTTATTTGGTCTTTCATTATTTTAAATGAAATAGGCCAAACGCAGTAAACCATGCTAATTATAAAGTGTTCTGAACTGTTTTCAGATTTTGCCTTATTTGTAAAGGTAAGTATGAAAGGGAGCATTGCATGAGTGCACTGCTGCATGTGTATGCCAGCCCATGTTCCTAGAGTGTCACTGCATATAATAACTTCAGGATTAGGGGAGCATTTTTTTGTTAATCATTTGTATTTCTTACCATAGTAACAGATTATCTACAGAAGCTTGTAACAAGACAGCTGACTGCACTCTCTGCTGAGCACTCAGTGACGCAGCTCTTTCTGTGACTAGGGCAGTACAAAATTCTCATCCTTGGTCTTGAGTATTTCTTGCTTTGTAATAGTTGAAACAATGAAAGTTTGAAATAAAAATCCCCAGTTAGCATTTTATTTGCTTGCAGTCAAATAGGGCTCTGTAATAAAGAACATTGTACCTTGGCAAAGCTCCAGCGGTTCCTAGCTCCTCACTTGCTCCTGCACTTGTGTAATATATTCAGATTTTGCAGTGATATTGTACCAAGGTTAGCTGACCTCTGACCGTAGGAAGACAACTGCCTTTTTAACCTCCCTTGCCCCAGGAAAGCAGCATGCCTTCTGACCCTGTCCCAAAGAAGCTTGCTTGTCCTTTGAACTGTATATAGATGGGCTAACTGAGTTCTCTTCTTGCTCTCCTATACAATCTGCCTCCAGCATTGAGGTCTTCAGATTCCTAACCACTACTCACTAAGAGTGTCCCCTCTTGCCTGAGGAGGAATCAAAGTCTGTGCTTTACTGGGCCAGCAGATTCTGGCTTCTCAAGACTCTGAGATGGCTGAAAGAGTTTGATTATAAGCAAGACATTATAATGATGCATATTCTCTTCCCAGGGCTGCAGGAGAGAATGCAAGTTAATTAGTAACATTCCTATTTAACAGGTAATTGGGTACTGTTCCTCTGTCCGCAGCTTCCCACAGGACGAGAGTAGTGTTGCAGAGGGATGGTGCGCAGAGAATATTGTGCATCTAAAGAGTGCTTTTGTTAAATTACTTTCTCAGTTTTGCACAGACCATTAATGTAATAACTTTAAATTGATTTGAAGTGGTGTGATTCATAATTTGACTTTATTAATATGGTTTAATGTTTTAAGTAAAGCTCTGGTGTAATTATATACACCTGATCAAACAAGTTTTGTAAATCAGTAATTTAATGTTAATGGATTCAGTGAGATATTGAAGTGCTGCAGCTTATGCACTGATACTAAATTGCTTAGTGGCCATTCCCAAAGCTTTGAATTCACATCATGTTTCATATGTGGCATCCACTTTTAATTACAATTGAGAAATGTGTTTTTTATATTTAATTCAAATTATTGGAACTGCTAATTGTTTTATCTCAAACAACTTCAAGAGCAGGCTCTTTGTTCAAAATGATTGAATAATTCTCTGTTCAATTTATCAGCTGATGTACTCTTTCTGTCTGCAGCCTTGCACTGTTTTGTATTCTGATTATATTTTTAAGGTAAAGTTCCAACTCTATTGATATTCCCAGTGTTTCTGTTCCTTTGTAGAGCGAACAGTAGTTCATGGCCCAGTGCTTTTTTTTAGTCTTTCTATCCATTAATTGAGTTTCTTACCTGCAAGCTGTCTTTCAAAAAGGCATTTTGCTGTGGGAATAAGATTTGAGTATTGATAAAATGAAGTCAAAATGGTCCTGCTGCTTATTGATGCTAGGTCTAATTCTACACAAAGGAAATTAGTTTCTTCTGTGCTCAATATCAGCAGTTTGACCACTTTACGATTAGTTAACAAATTATTGCTTGAATAAAAATGATCAACAAATGCAAAGATGTGCAGAATCAGTTCTCTGTTGCTGCATGTAATATCTGTAATTCAAGTCATGGCTTGTTTTATGAATGAAATAAATGGATTACCTTTATTTATTAACATACTGCAGAAAATATTTCCCATTTTAATTAAATTTTATGAATGTCCATTCAATTCCTGACTTAATGTTTCTGCAACTTCCATCATAACATATTGACCTTGTACTCCAGCTGATTACTGATCTGTTCTCTAATATGCAAGCTCAGAAGATAATTTCATCCAGTTGCTTTTTACCCAACTATCTAACTTGATTTCTGTGACATTATGTTTGTTTTTCACTGCAAGCCTTTACGTTATAGTTGTGTGAATTCTTCAAAGTACCTGAGTATCACCACTGACCATAGTGGCCAATTCCTGAAGGATAGAGACTTGGGCTGACCCAGGTGCTAAGTGAACTAGCACAAGGTACAAGCTTACTTGATTTTTTACCTGCCAATCTACTTCTTGTGGATGAATCTGTCCATACAGCATTGGTGGTAACAAAGAAAACTTCCCACCTTCAGATAGAGGACAGCCACTGTTGTGTTGCATTGTAACTGCTGCATAGGATGGTTCAGAATAGATCTAGTAGGTCATTTCTAAAGAACAAAGTTGTACTCTGGCATAATCTGAATGTCCTACTCTGGCATATTCCTTCACCATTACCATAAAACTACTGAGTGTCATAGCACAGCACAGAAGCAGGCCATTTGGCCCACTATGTCCACGCTGATCCTTTTATCCATCTACACTAATCCCATTTGACTGCACTAGGGCCATATCCTTCTATGCCTTACCTATTTAAGTGTCTGTCTAAATGTCTCTTAAATGTTGTAACTATGTCTGATTCCACCACCTCGTCTGGAAGTGCATTCCAGATATCAACCACTCTGTGTATAAACAAAAAACACTTGCCCTTTAGCTCCCCTTTAAAACTCCTTCCTCTCACCTTAAACCTACACCTTGTTTTTGGATGTCCCTGCCATAAGGAAAAAGATTCTAGCTATCTACCCTATCTATGCCTCTCATTATTTTATATACCTCCATCAGGTCATTCCTCAGTCTCCTTTGCTCCAGGGAAAACAAGCCCAGCCTATCCAGTCTCTGCCCCACAACTGAAGCCCTCCAATCCAGGCAACATCCTGGTGAATCTTCTCTGCACTCTCTCCAGCTCAATCACATCCTTTCTAAAGGGTGGTAACAAACACTGCACACCATACTCGAAGTGCAGTCCAACCTGTGTTCTGTAAAGTTGCAACATAATGCCCCCAACTCTTATTTTCTATGCCCTGACTTGTGAAGGTAAGCATGCCATACACCTTCTTCACCACCCTATTGACTGTTGTCACTTTCAGGGAACTATGGACCTCCTAGGACTCTCTGTTCATCAACATTCCTTACTGCCCTCCCATTTATTGCAAAATATCCCTATATGACTTACTAATGATACCTCCTATATTCACATCCAAGTCAATATATAGCACAAATAGCAAAGGTCCCACCACTACCCTTTGCCTCCTTTCACCAAGCCAGCTTTGGATCCAATTAGCCAGCTCGCCTTGGATCCCATGTGCCCTACCTTCTGCAACAGTTTCCATATGGGATCTTTTCAAATGCCTTATTAAGGTACATATAGACAATATCTACTGCTCTGCCTTCATAAATCTCCTTTGTTACCTCTTAAAAGAAAAACTCATTCGCATGAATGAGGCAGGATTTCCCCCCACACAAAACCATGTTGAATATTCCTAATCAGTCCCTAAATGTACATGACTCATGCCCCTTAGAATTTTCTCCAGTATTTTCCCCACAACTTATGTAAGGGTCACTGGTCTGTAGTTATCTGGCTTATCCCTGCTGCCCTTCTCAGATATAGAAAGAGCATTGGTTACCTCTGCTCTTTGCCCATAGCAATGCACAAATCTCCATTAGACTCTCAGCAATGTCCTCCCTAGTTTACCATAGCATTCTGGGATAGATATCCCCAGAGTTGGATGAATTATCCACCCAAGTAATACGTTCACAACCTTAATACAATTTGCCCCAGACTATCAATGTCTCCTCTGAACTCTTTTTTTTCCATGTCCTTGGTGAACACAGACAAGGAATGTTCATTTAGGGCCTTATGCAGATCTCTGTGTAGATTACCTCATGATCCCGAAGGGGACCAACTCTACTTCGCTAGCCTCTTGCTCCAATATACATGGAATGTCTTGGGGTTCTCCTTTATCCTAGCCAACAAGGATATTTTATGGCCTCTTTTTGCCATCCTAATTTAAATTTTTTAATTTTTTTAAGATTTTATTTACAGCATGGTAACAGGCCCTTCCGGCCCAGCGAGTCTGCACCGCCCATTTTAAACCCAAATTAACTTACCCGTATGTCTTTGCAATGTGGGAGGAAACCAGAGCACCCAGTTTGTTAATACTCTCCTGTATGCTTTACATTTCCCAAAAGACACCCTCGATTGTAATTGCTGAAATCTATCATGTGCTTCCTTCTGTTTCCTTCAATAACCTTGTCATCCAAGATTCCTTCATCTTGACCCTGGTACATTGAGGAGTTCTAAAGAGGATACCTGAAGCAGCACTGAGTACTTCAACAAAAGCTGGTAATGAGGCAAAGGTACAGCACTAGACAGATAATCAAATGTCCAACAGATAAGATTAAAACTCCTAAATTATTGTCATATCCATCCATGGCTGGTGTTGGTCACTGTGTGTGTGTGTGTGTGTGTGTGTGTGTGTGTGTGTGTGTGTGTGTGTGTGTGTGTGTGTGTGTGTGTGTGTAGGATGTGAACATCCTCACTGATAAAATAATTACCTGTATATTGTAATAGCCACTGTGCCCTCTTTGTTAACTCCACTGATGTACTCTTAATCATTAGCAAAGTGATAGATGACATGGTGCACCAAGTGGCAGTTTCCAATAATCTATAAGACTATTCAGCAGAAGTCTTGCTGTCTTGGTCCCAGTGTAGTTGAAAGAGTTGAATTCTACGTTGAGATGTGAAGGGATGTTAGTGCCTCAATCCTGCAAATCAAAGAATTGTCCAATGTGGCCTTAGTAAAATTTTGGGGCATATTGCCACTGACCAGCACCAAGGGAGGTAGGTGAGGTTCTTTTTGATTAGTTATCCCAGTATCCCTGAAACCAATGCTGCTTTCACAGGGCAGAACCTTCTGCGGTTTCAATGATCATCCTTCCATCCCCTGAAAAAACATTCATAATTCCTCAGAAAATAAAGCATTCAGCAGCAAGACATGAAGAATATTCCTGTGTGTGGTGATTAATGGCAAGAAACATTCACACCACAGAAGAATCAGGCAATGCCAATTCTGGTGAGAAAGGGTCCAGCTCCACCAGTCCTGGACATTCGGCGGCATTGCCAAGGCCTTGCACCCAGCAGGAACTTCATGGAATTCTCTCCATTTGCCTGGATCATTGCAGCTCCAACAATAGTTGACAAGCTTGCCATCATTCCAGGGACAAAGCAGTCCTCTTGATTCCATGTACAACACTAAACGTTGATTACCCACGGTCTTCACGGTCTACTATCAACAAAATGTATTCCACAACTCGAAAAGGTTTTTCAATAAGGCTTACAAAACCTCCGACCAAGCAGCAGGCGCATGAAGGAACACCACCACCCGCCGGTTCCAATCGTCGTGTACCATCTGGAAAATATAATCCTTTATCATCACTGGGTACAAACCTTCGAAATCCTTACTCCTCAAAGGGAGTTAGCGTCGGTTAATAAATGGTGGTCAGGGAGGTCAACATCCCGTGAAGGATTAATGCCGGCATACATGATCCACTCGGCGGCATTGCTGCGATGTATCTCGTATTTTACCTTCAGGTATCTGTTAGCTACTGTATGGCCGAGTCTAGACCATGTCAACTCCTCACACGTAAACCGTTCGCTAATTCTTATCCGACTATCTTTGTGCATTTCCATTACTAGAGGGCATAGCTTTAAGGTCAAATACTAGAGGACACAACTTTAAGGTGAGGAGGGGGAAGGTTTAAAGGAGATGTGAAGGATAAGTACTTAAAAGCAGAAGTGGTAGGTGCCTGGAAGATGCTGCCAGGGGAGATGGTGGAAACAGAGACAATAGACAGATGAACAGGCAGGGAAGGGAGAGATATAGACCACGTGCAAGTAGATTGGATTAATTTAATTTGGCACCATGGTCGGCACAGACATTGTGGGCCGAAGGGCCTGTTCCTGTGCTGTACTGTTCTATGTAATTCATTTTGCATCCATCTGTTAGGGAGGCCGAACAAATTTCAACAAACATCACGTTATTGGAATTGAATTTGATTAAAACATAATCTGTTCTGAGTAGAACCATCTGATATAATTTAGCCAAGGAATAAAGCGCTAATATAAAAAACTCCCCAAATCCTCCAAACAATTTTGTTTGTGTAGTTTTTGAGTCATAGATATTAAATTGCAAAACTTGCCCCATAGCCGTGTTCAATTAAACATTGAATGGAGTTATATTTGAATGCGCTTCCAAATTAACTATTTGATAACAATGATTTTTTGGGGGGTTGTAGCATTCAATCAGAACCATGTAAGTAAAGTTTCATTGATCTGACTATTTCTCCTCAGTCAGTCCAGGACTCGCTAGCGGGACATTTCATTAGTTATCAGTCGTTAATCACCCGCAGCTGCTTTTTGAAATAAAGCTAACTGGAGTTTCCAGCAGTTGCTGAGACGGAGAAGTACGTGAAATGGTTACATCTCAGAGACAGGTGTCAAACAAATCATCATAATTCACCCCATTCAAATACTTGTTTATAAAGTTTGACACAATTTTAAAAGATGAAATCTCACTAAATATACCCTTTCTGTGTTGTTTCACTTATCGGAAGTTCCACGTTACCGCTGAGAAGCAATATTTCCTAACATGTGGTTCATTTAACTCATGGATGGAACTTCGCGGCCGCATTTAGCAGAAATATCCCAGAGTCGGGAGCTGTGTGTTATAGTGAAGCACGACAGAAGGATCTTTTGCTCTTTAAAGTGAAACATAAGCGCATCTTTAATATGTGATGAATCTAAAGTCAAATTGACCATTTAATGAAAAATTCTCCCAGGTGGGGATAAACCATTTCGCGGTTCTGCTGAGGGGATTAAAACAAAATGCCTGAGGCGGAAAGAACTGCTGTCTAGGGAGGCAGCGGGTCGCTGTAGCATCAGAAATGAGGGAGAGTAGGGCTCTTCTGGCCTACAGGATAGAACGCAAGTGGTTGACTTTGTTTAGTGGGTACTTAGTGTTAGAATTTACTGTCTAGGGACATGTTATTTATTTTCTCATTAATATATACGATATGGTAAATGATCGACCATGTCTGTTGCTCTACACGGTTTGCCTTTCTCTAGAATAAAGCAGTCACCCGTCCAATTCCAAACTGCCGCCGGCTTCGGACACAGGGCCAGTTTACTTTGGGATTGTTGGAAATTCCGTGTGACCTGAGCTTTGGCTGTAACCTGAGTCTCGGGCGATGCAAAATCAGTTTAAAGCCGGAAATAGCTGACAATCCAGCATGAAATAAACAGTTGAACTTTCGGGTCGACACCCTTCATCAGGACTCCTCGAAGCGAAACGTCGACTGTTTATTTCCCTCCATAGATGCTGCCTGACCTGCTGAACTCCTCCAGCATTTTGTGTGTGTTGATCCAGATTCCAGTATCTGCAGAATCTCTTGTGTCGGGGCTCAATACAAATCTCGCTTCATACCTCTCTCAGTTATCCCGTAGCGTAGTTCAACAAGACCGAACCTTGGCTCTGAGAATAGAGATTTTCTAACTTCTTTGGACCTTGAACGACAAACTACTTTCTAAAACATCTCTTCCGCTTTAATTCGTTACCCGACCCTAATTCTGGAAACACATTAACAGAGATATTTACCCAAAGTGCTCCAAATCTTATTCTGTAATCGAAAATAAAAAGAAACTGCGGGTGCTGGATATCAAATATAAAAACAAGGGTTCCGGACCTAAAGCGTTAACCGTTTCTCTTTCTGCTGAGTGTTTACAGCGCTTTCTTTACACTGTCATTGCTCTGTACCTCAAATTTACTTTTAATTTACTGTTTATTTCTCGAGATTCCTCAGCCTACGTATTCTGTTGGCTACAGACGATGGGAAACCGGCAACGAGAGAGAGCCATTCGGCCCCTCGTGTCTGTTTCGCTGTTCAATAATGTCAAGGCCGATGAGCATCTCAATCCTATTTGCTCGCGTTTGGTCTGCACCCGTGATACTCAGTAAGGATCTATCGAGCTCAGTTATAGAAACTCCAGCAGGTCTCCAGTATCCCGGCCTTTGCGGATGTGAGGATGGTAAAAGAGAATTGAACTTTGCCTTTTTTTATATATATTCCTGTGTTTTTTTTTAAATCTGGGCATCACTGGCATGGCTAACGGTTGTTTATGTGTAAGTACAGCTTGTTAACTAAATTAAAGTTCCATAGCTACTGTGGTGGGATTTGAGCTCGGGTGTCTGGATTGGTAATCTTGTAATTTAATCACAGCCTCATCACTGTACACGTCCCCCCACCTTCATCCCTCCCCCCCCCACCATGTCCCCTATCATTTAGCTATGATAGTTATACTTGCATTTATATTGTACCTCCCGTTGTGTCAGGACATACCAGATGTTTTATATAAATACCCAAGATATCATGAGAATTAAGTGCTTATTAAAATGAATCATTCTTGAAGTAAAGCATAGCACCCAATTTGCCGTAGCAAGTTCCCACAAAAGTTTCTCTTTTGTAGATGTTGACAGGGATAAATGTTAGCTGGGACACACAAGAGAAATTACCTCTCTTCAAAAGTAGTGATATGAGATCTATTGCAATACACAGAAAATGCTGGAGGAACTCAGCAGCCAGGCAGCATCCATGGAGGGAAATAAACAGTCGGCGTTTCCGGACGAGACCCTTCATCAGGACTGGAAAGGAAGAGGGCAGAAGCCGGAATAAGAAGATGGGAGGGGGGAGGGGGAGGAGCACACGCAGGCAAGTGATAGGTGAGTTCACGTGAGAGGCGAGTCCAGGTGAAAGGGGGACGTAGGTGGATGGGGAGAGGAGAAGATGTAATAAACTGAGGAGTGATGGGTAGAAGAGGCAAAGGGCTGAAGAAGAAGGAATCCAGTGGGACAGGGCAGTGGACCATGGAATAAAGGATGGGGGAGGGAAGGAGATGGGCGGGTCATCGAGGCGGGGAAAGGGAGCCATAGGAATAAGGGAAGACAAAGGAGTGGGGGGGGGGGAGAAAAAAGGGGTGGGATTATCGGTAGTTAGAGAAATCGATGTTGAGGCCATCAGGTTAGAGACTCCCAAAGCGGAATATGTGGTATTGTTCCTCCAGCCTACGCCAGGCCTCAGCGTGGCAGTAGAGAAGGCCATGGATAGACATGTCCACATGAGGACCAAAGGGCCTCAAAAGATGACGCCGCTGACGGCACCTCTGTACCATACCGGAGTGTCAGCCTAGATAATGGGGCGCAACTCTCTGGAATGGAACTGGAACTGAACCTTCTAACCTAAAGATGAAAGTGCAAAATATTGACAGGACACCAATGTCCCCATGGTTCTCCGTCCCTTATTGAATGGATTATGTTCACTACACATACCAGAGAAAATCATTTTAATTTTGTGATACCTTTATCAGATCACACCTCACTCGCTTATATTTGAGAGAAAGCAAAGTCCACAAGTAAGATTTTATTCCCAATATTGTTGTGTTAATAGTTTGTCTTAATTTTCACTATCATCACTCGTACTTTCCTGTTGTTAACAATTTTTAGAGGACTAATCAAGGAAGAAGTAAGAGAAGAATAAACAAATGAAGAAATTAAAAGATACTCGGACAGGGACCTGGATAGGAAAAGTTTAGAGCGATATGGGCCAAACCCAGGCAAATGGGGCTAGATTAGATGGGAATCTTGGTCGGCATGGAACAGTTGGGCCGAAGGGCCTGATTCTGTGTTGTATGACTGCGTCACTCTAAATGTGCTTGGTATTCATGGAAGAAAGATGCATTTTTTTCTGAAGTAACTGAACAGAAGAAGGTGGACAAAACTTAACGCGTTTACTCATGGCATCCCTGATCGCCGGGCTAAGAACTAGAGATTAAAGTTTATGATTAAATTAACATGATTTCCTGTTTTGTCAACTATGGAGACTATTAATCAGATATTTGTGCAGAGGAAGTGGCACACCATGGTGTGAGCAGTTAAAATAACCGTTTACCATTCTGCACAATAATTTAAACCCCTCCATTGTTGCACACCGTACTTCTGACCACATGCACAGATATTGTCACACCATATTTGCTTTTCCAATATTTATCCGACCCCCCCTTTCAAAGTTACTATTGAATCGTTCCCGTTTGATTTCATGTGCTGTACTCCCGATCACAACAACTCACTGTTTAAAAAAAATGCCCTTTTCATCTACCCCGACTGTTTTGCCAAAAGTGCAAAGGGCATCGACAGTAGAAGGGGTAGGCAATTTGACCCTTGAACTTGCTCCAAAATTCAAGACCATGGCTGATGTGTTTCCACTTTCTCATCTCATCTCTATATCCTCCAATTCCCTTAATGTCCGAAAAAATTCAACGAAATCCAGCCTGAATGTACAAATGACTGAGCATTCACAGCACTCTTAGAGCATTTTAAAAACAAGTGTAACTCTCCGTATGTCGAAATTTCTCCTCAGCTTAACCCTAAATGTCCCAACCCTTTTCTGAGATTCGACACCTGACGTAGACTCTCCGGCCTGAGGATTCAGCCTCGTGATATCCATCCTGGCACCTCTCCCACACAAAACAAAATCTTGTGTCTCAATGAGATCACCTCTCATTCTTCCAAACTCCAGTGTGTATCGGCCAGTCATAAACTCTGTTCGTGGAACATCCCTTCCTGTCCAAAATTATGGAAAACCTACACTGCACTGACTTCAAACACATCCTTTCTTAGAATGGCGACTCAAGCTGTTTAACATAATGGATCACCAGAGCCAATTACCCCAGTTTCTCTTCTTTCAACAATGTTCATAGTTTTGAACATCGTTATTATATCTTCCTTTGAAAGAGAGCAGCTTCTCTAGACTCTGTACATTTTATTTAAGGCTTCCTTCCCTGGTATTGTTGCGGTAATCCTCCTCAACGATCTTTCGAAGGCCATGGCATCCTTCTAATAGTGTGGTGCCCAGACTGGAGACAATACTCCAGGTGAGGTCAAATCAGCTTTTTGTACAAGTTTAACATAATATTTTGGCGCGACATCAGGCCATTCATCAAAACCAGCCCTTACCAGCGTTGCTGCCCCACATGAGCCTCCTCTCAGTCCTTCTCATCTAAATCTATCAGTACAACCCTTTATTCTGCTCTCCCCCGTATGTCTTCCCTTCCGAACATAACAACCCTAACCCAACGTAAGAAACAGGAGCAGGGTACTTGACCCACTCAAGGCTGTCCCATCATTCTACAAGATCATGTTGATTTTTTTTACCTCAACATCAGTTTCTTACCCAACCCCAATATCCCTTGATTCCCCTAATATCTAGAAATCTATTGATCTCTGTTCTGAATGTGTCTTAAGTGAATCGATACCATTCACCCCAGTCACTTTCTGTGAAAGGGTGTTCCACGTTCATACCAATCTTTGGAAAAAGACATTTCTTTGAATTTTAATTGGATTTCGGTGTCTATTTTACTTTGACGACATCTGGTTATAATCTCAACCTCAAGTAGAGATATTTTCCCATGTCCACGCTATCAAAACCCTTTGTAATTTAACAGCCCTCTGTCAGGTCACTAATCAACCTTCTTCTCTCAAATGGAACCAG